>NC_141610.1:22938480-23538480 GCF_047967505.1 Dipteris shenzhenensis
GATCATGACACCATTGGGAGCTGTTGAGATATGGTGCCATGAGCACATAGATTAAAGGGCAAACGTATGTGATAAGGAATGTATTAAAGCAGCCACCCTAGGATGTGGACTACATGATGTGGAGATGTGGATTGAGGATATCCACAAGGAGAGGTGTGGATGAGAGGATCACACATGTGTTGACTATTCAAAGGGCACTCTCTATATAAGAGGCCTATCATGTATTGTTGATATAACACACATTGCAATAGATTGAGTATTGCCTACCTTGTGTCTCTCTCATGGAGTTTCTTCTATGGTTTGATCCTCCGTGATCTTTATGCTCATTGAGTGATAGATTAGACTAAGTACGATCTGCACTTTGTCATGGATGGCTAGGTTATCATTGCGAGATGGGCTCGAGTAACTCACCATGTGAGGATGGGACTAGGCTGGTGGTCGATGGAGAGGGAGGAGTGTCGTGTGTAGGGCTCGGAATGGGAAAGAGGATGGAGGCAAGATGTGAAAGAAAAAGTATGAGAGGGATAGGTGCTCTTTTATAGGGAAGGAGGAGGAGCTGTGGATTTAGTCAAACACATGTGCACCTTTGAATTTGTCCACGTTTGACTAGGGAGGTGGTTTTAATTTTTCTTTTGGGTTATGGCATTTAGAACCTTTAATCATTGATTGCCCATAACTTTTAGTGGTTTTGTCAGAATGTGCTTTCGTAAAAAGGATAAATGTTCAAAATTTCAAGCTCTACACTTTGACAACCATCTTGCAACCATCACATGGTCTGATTTATTCCTTAAGGTGCTATTTTTCCAGAAAACATGCATTTTTCTAAATTGGTAATGAAGAGTTTTAGCTATGTTTTTTTTTTTCCTTGAGTTGGAAAAAATTTAGCTCTCCTAGCTCTTGAGTGATATGTTCATGAAAGTCCGAAGTAGTTTGTTTTTTACACAAACCTGCGTATGTTTACTTGCTACTTGAGACGCTAGTCTCCCTGGCAATGGCACCAAATGTTGGCTCTTTCCCACGGCTTCTGCAGAAAGAGCAGGGTATTCTCAGTATGCAGGGTTCCAGGGCTTTTTGTCACCTATAGATATATTGGGGTTGTTATTTATAGTATACGTGTAGCTTAGGACCTTGAGTCGTATTCCAGTGAGAGACGTAGGCTTAAGTGTGGTAAGCAAACATAGTGCATGCATGTGTAAAAGGAATGTGTATCATCATGGTTGAGGTAATGAAGGCTTTCACCTTCATTGGGGGTTGAGGGGTTTAGGAGGAGTTTAAGGGTTAGAAGGAGGTTCCAGAGTTTAGAAGGAGGTTCCAAGGTTTAGAGAGAGGTTCCACGGTTTAGAGAGAGGTTCCAGAGTTTAGAAGGAGATTCCAAAGTTTAGAAGAGGTTCTAGGGTTTAGAGAGAGGTTCCAAAGTTTAGAAGGAGGTTCCAGAGTTTAGAAGAGGTTCCAAGTTTAGAAGAGGTTCCAAGGTTAAGGGTAGAGTACATGGTGGAGAACTCATCTCCTTTGTAGATCATGGAGGTTAAGGGTTGAGGAACTAAGGGTTTAGGGGGAGCATAGGAGTGGGAGAGGAAGAAGGTGTAAGAGCATGGGGGAAAGAAGAGAGAGGAGGGAGGAGGAGGAGGAGGAGGACAGAGGAGGAGGAGAAGGAGGAGGAGGTAGGAGGAGGAGGAGGGAGGAGGAGGAGGAGGAGGAGGAGGAGGGAGGAGAAGGAGGAAGAGGGAGGAGGAGAAGGAGGGAGGAGGAGAAGGGAGGAGGAGGAGGAGGAAGGAGGAGGAGAAGGAGGGAGGAGGAGAAGGGAGGAGGAGGGAGGAGGAGGAAGAGGGAGGAGGAGAAGGGAGGAGGAGGAGGGAGGAGGAGAGGGAGAGGATGGGTTGCAAGGTTGGAGGAGAGGGGAGGAGGAAATGCAAGGTTAGGACATGCTTTTGGATGTGGAGTGCAAGGAAGCATGGACACTTGAGACAATTGCTTGGAATACCAAAGTAGAACTCAACACAATGCCCTAAAGAATGTGGGCTCCATTCCATTATGGGATATTTATACAAGTTAGAGAGCTTCTCTCTCTGCATGTAGGAATTATAAGACATTCTCTCTACATGTAGAACTTGCATATAGAAGTTGCATGTAGGAGTTGCAAGTTGCATATAGGAGTTGCATGTTGCATGTAGGAGTTGCATGTAGAACTCGCATGTAGAACATGCATGTAGGAATCGCATGTAGGACTTGCATGTAGGAGTTGAATATAGGACTTGCATGTAGAAGTTACAAGAAGAACTCGCATGTAGGAGTTGCATGTAGGACTTGCATGTAGGAGTTGCATGTAGAACTCGCATGTAGGAGTTGCATCATGTAGAACTTGCCTATAGGAGTTGCATGTACAACTTGCCAGTAGGAGTTGCATATAGGACTTGCATGTAGGAGTTGCATGTAGAACTCGTATATAGAACTTGCATGTAGAACATGCAAGTTGTATTTCTAAGAGGCGTTATTTCTAGCCTTATGCAAGTACAAGCGAAGCTTTGCCGCTACTCTACACACACATTCTGTTCTACTTAAGTCCATATTGGCAAAGAGACAACAGTCTAATAGGTTGAATTATAAGTCGCATTTCACAAATAAACATCTTTATATACTACACATAATAGCCACAAAGTATCATATCTTAACTATAACAATATTATATCATAAGGGAAAGTCACCAAATCACACGAAAGGCTAAAATTAAAAGAGATTAAGTGCTCCTAATATCAACTACCAAAACAAGTTTCACATTCGATCTCACTTTTATAGTTTTGAATTATCACATATATAAGTGTTCTGCATATAAGGTTTTTTAATTAGTATCACTCATTCATGATTAGAGGCACTCTATAAGTATAGTTTTAAATGTATGAAGGTTTTTATGATATCCTTTAACCCTTATATCTTCAATTTAGCATGAATTACAGCATAAGGAACAATCAATATACGATTTAAATTTGGTGTTCTACATGATATTAGGTTCCCTAAAAACTCACTTTACTCCATAATATCCTATTGAAGAGATATACTAAGTATGGTTGAGTTTGGAACTTGTTAGACATGTCAAAGAATTTGTAAAAGATCATTTTTTGCTTTGCCATCAGCATTCACTAAAATTGCATTTAAGGTCATAGATCATAATGAATATGATTAACTAGCTCTGAGGAATTATAAACATGTGTATTATAGTTATCCTTAGACCCTAGGACTTGCAAACACTAAGAAAACTCACTCTAAGTAACAAGTATTGCCATCTTATCTAAAAATTAAGAAAACATCTTGAAATGTCGGTGTTAGATTGACCTTAAAACTTTAGGTAGAACTCAAAGTAATAGGTGTAAGTTCCAATCCATAATAATTTTGAGTTTTTTTTAGCATATAAGCTATTATGGAAAATAATCAAAACCCGAAAATTCCTTATCGATGCTTTTGAATAATTCTAGGAAGTGGTTAAATTCACTGGAGATAAAAGTATCCTAGGACATTCTTATGTCCTTCTACCAAACTAGTGCTAAATCCCTTCTACAATGTTGTCAGGAGGACCTTCGACCCTTGGCTGATTGCTTTCTCGTAGCCGCAAGACCAAGCAACAGAGCAGTTGCTGATCTAGTCCATGGGCTGTTTGTTTGTTTGTTTAGCAATACCCGATGCTGTGCAGCATAAGATTCTACCCGTATGTAAGATAATCTCTGTGATTGCCATCGTAGATGATTTTGTTGATGAGTCCTCACTACTGGCTAATGATTTGACCTCAGAAAAAGAGTATTACGACTTCCCGATATCGCTGCTTGAAGGCAAGCCTCATTCCTCCCACAAGAAATGGAAGATTAAGGATCAAGAGAGAATGTCCAAAGCACTGCTCAATGCATGGCAAGAAATCCGAGCATCAATGCTGCCAAGGCACCAAAAACGTTTCATTGAGAGTGTGAGAGATTACTTTAATGCCTATGTTTTGCAGTCACGAATGCGTGAAAAAAAATGGATTGTTGATCTCCAAACGTACCAGTTGTCTCAGAAATTCAACAAAGAGGGGTACATGTACATGATCACGGTAGAGTATGGTAATGACTTGGATTTAGACGAGAATGTTCTCACTAATCCGGCTATAATCAAGCTGCAAGGGCTAGTAGCCTATCACGTGGCATACATGAATGATCTTCTCTCCCGCAAAGAATTTTGCCATGGCCATTGTTAGAATTTTACATCAATATTATGCATCGATGAGAATTGTACCCTGTAGGAGTCCATCTTCAGAGTGTGTGAGATAATACACAACGTTGATGTTGAGTTTATAAAGGTGCGAAGAGAGGTTCTGGGTTCCAAATTGGTAGAAAGACCTGGAGTGAAGTTGTATATGGATATAATAGGCTACGTCATGTCTGGGTTCTTGGAATGGGCCTATCAAACTACTAGATATCATGGCCTAGACAATCATCTCTTGCTACGACATGGTATGGTGAGCTTACTCGATCGAGATCGCATTGTCATCATGCCTGTGTCAACAAATCATTAAGACTAGGAGTGTTTGCAGGAAGTTATATATGTAGTATATGGGAATTCTCCATGGGATGCCTGATGTTTTCTAAGATCAAGCAAATAAGGCCTACCGCTACATTTGTATGGTCTGTATCATTGAATTTGTATCACTCACTTGTCCCTCCATAAACTTTCTATTTTCATGCAATACAAGGTACCATCTATTCGTGTATCCTTTTCTCTCGATGTGATGAGTGCTGTGATGATTTGGCACTAGTTGGGAGTACATATCTATGAGACATTCTCCTTTCTAATGACCAAATAAGGTCCATCTTTGGTTAGCAAATCACCAAAGAGGCATCTTACCAAATCCATTAAAGACTTGTATGATTCAGCTTTACAATTTCCTAGAGTTTAACATGGATGTATAGAACTAGTTCAACATTGATGTATGGGTTCCTTAATTGTTTTTTAATTTTTCCTATGTCCATTTGTAACGCAAACATGACTACCATGTTTTCTATGTAATCCATGGGCTTGAACATCATCAATATTTTTTATGAAAAATTGATCTTTGCAGATCTCATTCTAAGACCTTTGTTGGAGAAATTCCATTCAAAGTCTTGTTGTTTTATAGCGCATAGCCCATAAATTTATGTTTCTCCTTCTTGGTCTATGCAATCTTTTTTTCAATTGAAGATGAACATTACATCAAATGATTGAGATAGGGAGATAGTGCCAACAAATTCTTCTTCAATATTCTCAACCATGATCTTGGATGATCATGTCGTTGTTAATTTTTACTAATAAGCACCTAATAAATATAGCTAGTAAGACAAAAGCATTGCCTCACATCTAGCACTCTAATCTTGTACTTTTTGAATTTCACTTTGAGATTTGTAAGTTGATTCCTATTTACAAATCTAAATTTAATCAGTTCAGGTCAATCCAAGCTTGGGTGTAGCTATATTTTGTGAGGTTTAGGACATTTAATGTATATAAGTAACTTGCCTGACCCATAACTTATGCATTGCCCAAAGTTTGGTGTCCAAGAAATAGTATGTATTTCCAACTTGAATATCAGACTTGAAAATTAAGAAATTAACATTTAAATCAGGTTGTTAAATCATTACAAGTGCTATATTGCATTGAAGCATGCACCCTAAACAATATATAATATGATAATCTTAAAAACCATCAAAATTTTATTTTACACATATATGCAACCATGTAATCATTCAAAAGTACACTACGTGAGCTTTTCCTCAACCAAAGGGCACGCCTAATTGAGAACATTTGGTATGGTTTAAGGGCATCCGATGTTGTATTAAAATTATACACACTCGTATGGTTTCACTTTGCTCCCATTATAAATGCAGGGAACATATTGCCTTGCAAATCCTCAAGCTGTTCTATCCCATTAGGAAAACTTTAGTCAACCTCTAGAGCCTACAGGAGGGCACGCTCCATAGCTTTTTCTTGATTGGCTAAAAACTAAAGAAGACTACAGATATGGAATCCACACTTATGGGACTAGTGCATGGTGGTCTTAAATCATTCAATTTTAGCCACATTGGTGTCTTTATTCACCCTATAATGAATGAATTAGAAAATATTTAATTCATGCATGTGCATGATATTTTAATCACTATTTAGCACATATTTTTGCATTGCTTCTTTTTCCATGCACTTTCTTACCATAAGACCCATACACATGTCAAATCATAAATGCCAACATGCCCTTTGGCCTAGTTGTTTTTTTAACATTTTAGGACACATTGCACTTGCTTTGGGAAAAATGGTATATCTAGTTTGTTGGCATTTATTGTTGGAGGTAGAAAACATGGTGGCTAAAATTTCACATGTCGCATGTGGGATTCCAAATTTTATATGCCTCCCACTAAGCTCTTACTGGTGCAAAACTTGAACACAATGCATGAAAGGTCATGTCTCCTTGCATCTTGGTAAACTGTGTGTACCTCCTTCCAATGCACATACTTATTCAGTAAGCTAGACTCATAGTGTTTCTTTTTTATTCACAAGCTAGTTGCTCTCTACTCTTGTGGTTCATTAATCATCAATCATGGCAATATGTAACTCATCAGGGCTTGCAAGAGAACTAGACATTTCATTCTTTTCACCACCTCCTAGTTGAGGGAAGTATTTAAGAAGCATAAGATTGGCAAGGCCAAGGATAAATAGGCCCTTCAAGTACTACTACACAAGGGGCCATTTCCATCATCAATTGATCTTGTATATGCCTTTTTTGACATCTTTTAACAAAAGTATTTGGAAAGATAAACTATATATACAAAAGTTCATTATAAGAATGAAAATCTCTATGCACGAATATGATCATGAAGAGTGTATCAAATTTAAAACTGACCAGGTCTCCATAGATTTGTCAACAACCACTCTAAAAAACGGTAGCATCTATAAAAGGAAAATGCACAAATTGAACTCACAAAACATTTTGTGGATCATTCAATGGTCATATTGGTGAGAATTGATAGATTCTCTTTATGGAATCTTTCAAGGGTCACATCTCATATAAATAATTGCCAATGCGACAACTTGCTTTAGTAAAGTGGTGAAATCATTGCCAAAACCCAGAAAGAACATACGTCGTGACAAAAGCACCAATCAACATGCATTCAAAGAAACAAGGACAATGGTTCACATGGAAGGGGTTGTATATTTTTATGGAGTGCAAGGGATACTTTGATACTTTGATCATCTCAAATCTTACAAAAGGGGTGTATATAGGTTCATAGGTAGGATTTTTTTTGATACCCCTTAATTGCACATTGAATGATAATGGTTCACACTTATATGATTGGGATTATGATTTTTATCATTTGACATAAACGTAGAGTAAGACAACAATGAACATTGTGCCTTTTTTCCTAAATCTAAGCGATTGAAACTCGTGATCATTTAAAAATTTGTAATTGCAATGATGCTATGTTTGATGTATGTGTTCAATGAGTATGTTACTTTATAGAGGATTTAACTTTTGTAAGCTTCATGTGTGCACAAGGTTTTATGTGGTCAAATGCAGTTTGGACATGTCTATCTCCATGTTTTTAATCATTCATCATGCATAAGCATTTGGAAAATCATTTGGGTGTTGTGGCATGTACTTATACATGCCAACGTTACCTCATGTGAGTAGTAAAAGATGAGGGAAAGTATACCTCAATACTTCATATCCACATACCATAAAGTCTAGCCTACAAGCCACATGAAAAGACTTTTGTGTGCAATTAGTTTGACCAATTGCTTGAATGGACTAGCCACCAGACTAAAAGTACATGTCAACACTTACTATCACCCACCACAAATGTTCCAACTTTGGAGACTTTGAAGACATATATGACCATGGATCCACAAGTCCGAAAGTATTTATCAATATTTACCATCACCACTCACAAGAAAAGTCCATCGACCAAGTCACCATCGTGTCTCTACTTTCAATTGCTCTAACCACACTCACAAAAGACAAATGTCAGTGAAAGGAAAGTGCACTGATTGCACAAGGATTTTTGTGGATTATCCTTCAATGGTTGTATTAATAAGAATTAATATGTACTTTTTATGGATCTTTCAAGCATTGTATTTTAGATAATATAAGTAATTGCAAATGTGACAGGTTGCTTTAGTGAATCGGTGAAATTATTGCAAAAACCTATGAAGAACAAATGTCGGACAAAAGCACCAATCACACAAACAAGGACCATTCTTCATGCATACATAAGGTCAAATGTTACTATGTGTGCATGTGAAGAAATAATGACACTGGTTCACAATTACATGATTAAGGATTATGATTTCAATCCAAAAATCATGTGCATTGTTCCTATCTCCCTAAATCTAGACGATTGAAATTAATGTTGTAATTGCAATGATGCTATGTTGGGGAAACAGAACCTCCTTCTAATGTACAGATGTGATTCCTATTTAAATATAAGACCCTTGGCAAGTATAGGTTTAGCTCCAAAAAAAGCAGTATGTGTATTCATGTATCATAGGGATATATATAGTTTAGGACTAGGTTTAGTTAGGGTGAGATATATATAGATTTAACATGGGTAATCATGTGAGAACTATACAATGCAAGCTCAAAATTGAAGCCATTTTGAGGCCCATTTTGGATCGTGATATTTTTGGAGACACTCAATAGAAATAGAGCATTTATAATTGAAAAATAATGAAAAAATAGCTGGTAATACAAGGCTCAAGCCTTAGGTGGGCATGTAGGAATCAAGACCTATGTGGCCACATATTAAGGGCTATGTCACATGTGGCCCCTCACATTCTCTTTCCCGCTCACTATACCTGCACCTTTGCTTCTACAAATCATAATTTGTGGAGATAAATCTATACAGTGTTGCAAAAACACCCTTTTTTTAGTCTACTGGGTCAATATCAAGCAAAGATGATTGGTTTGGGAGATAGTCCAAAACAAGAGAAAAAGTCCAAATTTTTTGAATACAATGTTTTAGACAATATAGATGCTAGGGCAACGCCTTGCTTAAGTTATGCCTCTTTTTCTCATTAAATATATCTTTTCTGAAACCATTGCAAATGAAGCCTATTTGACTAACAATAAGATGGAAGGTTGTTGTTTAATAGCCTACTAACCTCACAACCGCCATCCATAGAATTATGCCTTTTTTTAAGCCGTTGCAAATGGTGCCTGTTTTAATAACAATTAGATGCAAGGTTGCTAAAAACCGACACATGCTTGTAAAAAATGTCACTTACACCATAAGATCCATTCTCAAATTTTGCAAAGATTTGGATTGGTGACAAGTGTCCTCGCAAATGGAGCCTATTTTACTAACAATTATATGGAAGGTTGTTATCTCGGGGGGTTCACCTCACAAAATTTTAGTGTACCACATGCATTCAAAAGGAGGGGTATTTAAATTGATTTTTTTTTAATTTTTAATAGGATTACAATAACAGGAGGGGACTTTTAATTCAACTTTAGAAAAAATCACTTAGTTCATAAGTAAAGAGGGGTGTTTTTATAAGGGTAAAAATTTCAATCAAGGGGTTTTTAAATACCCCTTGAATGCACGTGATACATAGAATTTCTTAGTAGTGCACACCCCGAGGTTGTTGTTTTATATCCTACTAACCTCACAATTGCCTATCCGTCGAATCACTCCCTTTTTAAAGCCGTTGCAAATGATGCCTATTTTAATAACAATTAGATGCATGGTTGCTAAAATCTACCATGAGCATGTAAAAAATACATCGCTTACACCCTTAGATCATTTTCAAAATTTGCAAAGCTTTGGATTGGTGACAAGTGTCCTCTCCTCCAATCGTCTTTTCGAATTCTACGAAGCATTTAATGAGGGTGACAAATCACGCCTTTTTGAAGTAGTTGCCACCGATGGTGCATATTTTACTAATAATTAGATGAAGGATTGCTATAAAACCACCACGTGCATGTAAAAAAGTACAACACTTATACCCTTGGATCCATTTTTAAATTTTAGGGAGCTTTTGATGTCCCCCGTCTCTCGTTCATTGGACCTAAAATATTTATACCATCATGTATTATTCTAAAATGTATAATCACAAATTTAATAAAAAGTTACAACTAATAGGTCAAATATTCAAAAGAGCCTAATATTTTTCACAATCGTTCTATAGCTTGCTTGCAAAGAAGATGGCTACAGATTTTGTTCCTGGGATGGAAGTGATATTTTATTGCAAAAGAGAAGTAGTTGCATTTGCTACAATCCATGATAGTGATTCAAATTCTCTTTGTCACTTTAAAGGACTTGGCGAAGATAAGGTGGAAGTTATTGTATCAAAGACTCTTAGTGCACATGTCTGGAGATATGGAACTACTTGGAGATGTTATGCCTTATCCCTACCTTATAATGTTTTCATCAACAAGTCATTTATTGCATGGGATAGAGATGAGACTTATTCAACACATTTGCAAATGATATCATTTTCAAATAAGAACCTAGCAGAAGGTCAAGTTTTGGGGTTTGAACACGTGGATCAGTGGCCATTTCCACAAATGAGGATTGTGCAAGTTACTAATGATGGTATGGATTATAACACAACATCATTGGATGGTCCCTATTATGAGAAAGGAAAAGATTTGAGATGGAGCATGCAATTTCTGAAGATTAAAAAAGGACATGGGGTTTTCAATGATAAAGATAAGGTATCCTACATTTTCAAAGGACTTAAAGAATATGCCAGCGAGCCAAGCTTTGTCCCTTCATGCATGGATTATTTCAATGGACTCAAGTATAGAAGTGATCTTTGCAAGAAACAGTTATTTCATTAATTTTGGACTCATATGTCTACATTTGGACTAATCCTAAAACTCCTTCCCAAATGGAAAGTTTACTTTATGAAAATGTTGTTCAAGAATCAAAAGTTTACTTTTTGGCACTATCACTTCCACATAATAAATTTCAAAATATCTCTCTATAATGTTGCACTTAATAACAATTTAAATTAACAATTTAATAAAAAATAATAGTTTAATTACATTTAAATTAATAAAAGTAATTTAAATGTATGCATGCATGTATGTATGTATGCATGGCCCATGCATGACATTAATTTACCATAAGAGTCCTCTAAAATCTTCAAGATATCATAACGGTATTAACAATCACCTTTTGAGAGTTTAAATACTCTAAAATCTAGTAGATATGGAGTCACACACGATGCTACACATGCATGCATGGAATGTACATGTCCTTAGTTCATCGATGGAAGGACATTGATTCATATATGGTGGGGCTAGTGCACTATATTTGTCCATGTGGCATGGGCATGCCTGTAGGGCTTTTAGTTTATCCGTGTCAGTGTGGGATTCATGCTGCAACGACTGTTGATGGAGGGGAGGGAAAGGGAAAGAGAGAAAGGGAGGGGGGTAAGAAAGAGAGGAAAAGGAAGGGGGAAGGGAAGGAGAGGGGGAAGGGAATGGAATGGAAGGAGAAAGGGAAGGGAAGAGAGAGAGAGAGAGAGAGAGAGAGAGAGAGAGAGCGAGGGGGGGGGAGGAAGGGGGTAGGGGAAGGGAAGCAAAGGGCAAGGTAAGGAAGGCGAAAGGGGAGAGGAGGGGGAGGGAGGAAGGGGAGGGGAGGGAAGGGGAAAGTGGATGGGGAGGGGAGGGGAGGGAAAGGGAGAGGGGTGAGGAAGGGGGAAGGGGAGAGGAGGGGGAGGCAGGAAGGGGAGGGGAGGGGAGGGGAGGGGAATGGGGAGGGGGAGGGGGAGGGGTGGGAAAGGAAGAGGGGTGAGGAAGGGAAGGGGAGGGGAAGGAGGATGGGGAGGGGAGGGGAGGGGAAAGGGAAGAGGAGGGGAGGCGAAAGTCGGAGGGGGAGGGGAGGGGAGGGGGAAGGGGAAGGGGAGGGGGGGGGGGGGCAGGGGGAGGTGAAGGGAGGGGTGAGGTGGGGGAAGGGGGAAATGGAGTGGAGGTGAAGGGGAGGGGAGGGGTGAGGGGGGTAAGGAAGGGGGAAGGGGAGAGGAGGGGAAGTGGGAGGGGGAGGGGGAGGGGGAGGAGTGGTGAGGGGGGGAAGGAAGGGGCAAGGGGAGGGGAGGTGAAGGGAAGGGGGGGAGGGGAGGGGTGAGGGGGAGAAAGGAAGGGGGAAGGGGAGGGGGGGGGAGGGGAGGGGAGGGGTGAGGGGGGGGAAGGAAGGGGGAAGGGAAGGGGAGGGGAGGGGAAGGGGAAGGGAAAGGAAGGGAAGGGAATGGCAATGTAAGGAAGGGGGAAGGGGAGAGGAGGGGAAATGGCGATGGGGAGGGAAGGGGAGGGAAGGGAAGGGGAAGGGGAGGGAAGGGGAATGGGGAGGGGTGAAATCATTGCCAAAACCCACAAAGAACAAATTAAAGAAACAATGACAATGGTCCACATATATTTTATAATCATAGGATACATCGTGACCAAAACACCGTGAAATGCAAATACATGTGCATTTGAAGAAACACTAACAATGGTTCACACTTACATGATCATGATTATGATTTCTTATTATTTGACACAACCCTAGAGTAAGAAAACCATGCATATTATAACCATCTCCCTAAATCTAAATGACTGAAACTGATGATCAATTGAAAAGTGTGGAGAAAATGTGTAATTGTAATGCTAGTTGAATGGAAAAGCTATTTGTAATGCATAGATGCAATGCCTATATGGATACATCACCCTTGGCAAGTAGGCACCCTTGAGGCACTTTATTTGGGCATTTGTATTACCACGAGCAGGAGTGGAGGGCTGAAAGTCCATTGAAACTAATGTTGATGGCAAAAATTTAAGCCAGTGGTGGTTGTTCCAGAACGTTCATTTTGGAACTTTGTTCCAGAAGCTTCGAGGCTCCCAAGAAGCTATAAAGAGGGGGTGGAGAGGGTGGAAGAGTGAGAGGGAGAGGAGAGGGAGAGGGAGAGGCTGGGAAGAGGTAGAGAGGGGGAGGGAGTGAGAAAGGATAGAAGGAGTAGAGAGAAGGAAGTAGAGGGGAAGTGAGAGATTGAGTAAGGGCGGAGAGGGGCAGTGAGGTAGATCAAGAGAGTAGATTAAGTGAGGGTAGAGAGAGGCCATGAGGTAGACTAATTGAGTAGGACCTTAGATTAATTGGGAATGAGGGGGAGTACGTAGACAAATTAATGAATTTAATTTAGAAGAGCGAGTAGGGAGCAAGTAGAAAGTAAAAAGAATTTCCAACCAAGGTTTTATTTTGCAAACACTATTATATTTATATCATCTACAAAAGGCCTACAAGTAATGATTCAATTGTCATAGAGATGTTTATTTGCCAATTTCACCTTTTTGTTTTCTTTGAGAAATAAGTGCAAGAACATACACAATGAGAATGAGAGAGAGAGAGAGAGAGAGAGAGAGAGAGAGAGAAGGGTGCCAACCTATCAAATCACATTATTTTGCACAATTGGTTTTATGCTCCATTTTGGCACAATTGGTTTTCCAAGCCTTCGGGTGCCTGTTTTTTGTGTTTCAAAAGATTTCAAGAGGTTTTGGCCCACTTTGGACACGCCGGTGATGTAGAAATACCAAATTATGCATAGTATGTTAGATATAATAAAGTAGCTCAAGTATCCCCATTGAATACAAACTCAATGATATTTCTTTTTTTTTCCTTTTTCTAATTTTTCCAACATTACGTTTGCCCTCCTTTGATGGTGGAGGGCTATTTTCCTTCTGGGCTAAAAGCCCCAAAATAAGCTCTAATTTTTCCTAATGTCCTCATTACACACATACTAATGATTATGGGTGGGAAGCTTATCCTCCTCCCCTTTGCCCCGCACGTGCGTTCGGCAATACACAGGGAAGTGGAAGGGAAGGGGGATAAGCTCCCCTCCCGCACTCATCGGCAAGGGTAGAAGAGCATGTGTGCCCCTCCCATCCGCACTCCCTCCAGCCAACGTATCAAATTGCAAATCCATAACCTCCCTGAAGATTGGACTCCTACAGGCTCTGCGCACCTTTTTATGTCAACGTTGCGTATCATTTCCTCCTCTGAAGGTAAACTCCTGCACGACATTATACTTCTCATGGACACATAATATTGATGGTTAAAAATGAGAAGATCATTTACATATGCCACGTGATACGCTACCAGCTCTTGTAGCTTTTGGTTTTAGCTAGAGTAGCGAGAACATCCTCGTGTAAATCCAGTTATCATACTCTACCATGATCATGTATACATCATTTGGATATCAACAATCCACATTCATGACTGTAAAAGACAGGCATAAGAGTAATCTCTCACACTCTCAATAAGAAGGATTTGTTGCTTGATGCCATTAATGCTTGGACTTCTTGCCATGGATCGAGTAGTGCTTTGGACCATTCTCTCTAGATCCTTGATCTTCGAATTCTTGTAGGAGGAGCGAGGTTGACCTTCACGGTCCAATCATCACCCAGGAGCAGTCACTCGTAAACAAAATCATCTACGATGGCAATATCTTACACAAGAGCAATGTCTTAAACTGCACAGCATCGGGTATTGCCAAACTAACAAAGTAATACAATAGTAGAATACTCTGATAGCAATAACAGAGAACTAATGCAAAATAGAACAATTGCTTACTGATTGAAAGATACAAAGTGATCTTTATAGATCATAGTACAATGATCATCCATGTGATCTTCTCCTAGAACATAGGATCTAATACATTTGGTGCACATGATATATAATGGATCCCTCCATGTGTTACTCCACATGATACATTCCAAGATGCTAGGCTATGATTATGGTTGAGGGTCATGGATGACCTAACATACCCCCCTTCAAACACAACCCTCAAGTCATGCGATGGTGAAGACAGGTTTGATTTGATTCATTTATGTGAAACCTTGCTAAGGAATGGTTGATACGCCGAGAGAAGATCAGAGCAGTTGGAAACGTGGTCAGGGAAGAGGCTTAGTGAGAATGTCTGTCGGCATATCAGATGTAGGTAGATAATGGACCATCAAAATTTGATCACGTTCTTGATCTTGGATCTAATGATAGTGCAAATGGAAGTGCTTTGTACATGAATGCAATACAAGATTTTTAGTCAAAGCAATGGTGCTTTGATTATCACACCAAAGATGTGTGGGATTGGAATCTAGAAGTTTAGAAAGATCCTCAAGTAATCAAAGAAGCCAAACGATCTCCTGGGATGCAGCAAAGGCTGCAATGTATTCTGCCTCACTAGAAGACATTGCAAGCACTTTCTCACGTTTGTTGAACCAATTAATTACAGTGCCATTGAGAAGAAAGCAGCATCTAGTGACGGATTGGCCAGTATGAACATTTGTACCCCAATTGGCATCTAAATATGCATGTAGTTCAAATGAAGAGGAGGGCTGGCATCGAAAAAGTGAGACCAAAAGCTTGAGTACCAGAGAGGTAGCATAGGATGTGCTTGAGTAACTACCAATGAATGGGAGATGGATTGGAACTATATTGAGAGAGAGAGATGACAACAAAGGCTATGTTAAGTCTGCAGCAAACCATAGTATAGAGAAGGCTTCCAAGCAATCTGCAAAAGGGAAATTGAGGAGAAGTTTGATTAGAAGTGGGAGCAGCAGCATTGAAGATAGAGATGGCACTGGGATCCATTGGAATAGAAGCTGAATTGCATTTAGCCATGTTATACTTGGACAGCAAATCATGAACATACTTATGCTGACAGAGGTGGAGGATACCAACATCACAATCTCAAAAAATTTCCATGCCCAAGCAATAACCAATCTCGCTGAGATGAACCATGTCAAAATGAGTATGGAGACTATCTTTAACTTGTGCCAAAGTAGTGACATCGTTGGCAAAGAGAATAATGTCATCCACATATAGAGAAAGCAGTACAATGGCAGACGATTCATGAAAATTGTAAAGATTGGAATCTACAGAAGAGGAAATGAATCCATGAGTGTGGAGATAAGAGTCAATTTTCTAAAACCAGGAACGTGATGCTTGCTTTAGTCCATAAAGAGACTTGAGAAGATGATAAACATGTTGTGGATGAGAAGAGTCCTCAACATGTAAATTTCTTCTTGAATGTCACCATGCAGGAATGCCATTTTTACATCCATCTGATGGATATCAAGGTCCTCTTGTGTAGCATAAGCAAACAAAACCCAAATGTTACTTAGCTTGACAACTAGAGAAAAAGTCTCAAAATAGTCGAGAACGGCAACCTGAGAATACCCTTTGGCCACTAGTCAAGCTTTGTATTTAGAGAGAGAGCCATCTGCATGAAATCTTTTTATATATCCACTTGCAAGGAATTGGTGACCTCTGAGGTGGTGATTCTGTAAGCATCCAAGTGGAGTTGCAAATGAGAGATGCATATTCTTCATCCATAGCTTGTTTCCAATGTTGTGCTTCCGGGCCATTGATAGCTTCATCAAATGAAGCTAGTTTGGGTCCATTGCCAAGATGACAATAGGCTTGAGCTTGAAACCAAGGACACTCTCTTGCATAAAAATTTTGAGCATTCTTGATTACCTTAGCAAATGGTTTTCGTGATCGAGGAGGAAGACGACCAGTTGGTATAGCATCGGGCTCTACTTGGAGAAGATCATCCATGTCATGGTAAACATCAGTAAAAGCATCATGAATAGGGGAAGGAGAGTCTATTGCTGAGCTTGATGGAATGGAGGAGGAGGCTTCAAATGAATCAAGGGAAGAGGAAGCATCATAGGAGGCCTGGTCAAGAATTAAGGATTGTGAATGAGCTATAGGAGTGTCAGAATGAGATTCCTCAGGCAGCGAAACATCATCATCATTCATGGCAAGATTAGGAAGATCATCATTACCAATGAGCTGAACGTCATGAAGTTCATTACTAGATGGAAGAGCATGATTGAGAGGTACGCTTGGAAATTCAAAATGGGAAGACTCATCATGACCATGCATTGTACCTAGAAAAATATTTTTAGAGAATGTAACATCAATGCTTAGGATCATGCGTGCTACAGAAGGATCCCAAAGCTTATAGCCACATCGGTCTGTATGATACCCAACAAATATGGCTTTGTGGCTTCGAGGATCAAACTTTGAACATTGTGAAACCGGTATCTTAGCAAAAGCATGACAACCAAATACTCGAAGTGTAGAGACATCAGGTTTGGAACCATGCCACTATTCATAGGGAGTTGAATTGGATAATGCTATAGTGGGTAATCGATTCTACACATAAATGGCTATGTGAACAACCTCTGCCCAAAAACTTGCATCTAGATGACTTTCCACCAACATGGTTCGAGCTGCATTATTGGAAGTTTGATTTATTCTTTCAGTGACTCCATTAAGTTGAGGAGTATATGGTATAGTGAGTTGGCACTAAATGCCTTCTTGTTGACAAAACATCTGAAAATCATGAGCAAAATACTCCCCTCCATTATCTAATCGTAATGCCTTGAGCTTTCTACCAGTTTGCAACTTTGCCATGCTTTTGTACTATTGGAAGCATTGAAATGCTTCTGATTTTTCCTTCAAAAAATAAACCTCTGTCCACCTATTTGCATCATCAATAAAGGTCATATAGTACTTGCTACCTCCTTTAGAAAGAGCTGAAATAGGTCAGAATGTACTAAATCTAGAACATTCGTAGAATGAGGAGCATGACAATGAAAAGAGCGTCTAGAATGCTTTCTGATGATACATGATTCACATGCTCCCAACCTTGGACTTTTAGCAACTTCTAAACCATTGACTAACTATTTCTTATGCATGTGACAAATAGTCTTGAAGTTCACGTGAGCCAGATGCTTGTGCCATGTATCAGTGTTGCTTGTGCTTGTAGCTAAGAGGAAAACCTTTTGAATCTCAGAGGTATCTATCAGTAAATACAACGAATGATGACGTATAGCTTTAGCTACAAGCTCACGTGTGTCTTCTCGCGAATGAGACATTCATCTACTATGAGTTTAACTGACATGCCCATATCTATCAACCTTGCTATTGAAACAAGATCTCTTTTTAATTTTGGAACATAAAGAACTCCATGTACATTTTGTTAAATTAAAGTAATTTTGTTATATGTTGCATAACATATGTAACAATTTGCATCTTACATGGGATATGTAATATCTTCATCTTGCATTGAGCATACTGCATGTGACATTTTCATCTTGCATCCTACATCACACATCGGTGCCTCACAAATGTTAAATTTGATGCATGAAGACCTTGCATACTGACACACATTGAGCATCCAACCACACTTCGCTCTTTGCAAGAACTAATAGTTTCATGTGAGAATTTCCCAAGGAGAGGAAACTCCTCCCCCCCCTAGGGAACCAAAAGGTTTCAGAAGAGTAGTCGAGTGTCCATTGATGTAAGAGGAGGATGAAGATAAGTCTTCATGTACTAAGCATCAATGCTTGTAGTTTAAGCAACTACGCAGGGTTGCAAGTTCAGTGCTCCAGCACGTGCCTGTCACTTTTGCACGAACATCCATATATGCTCTGCCTAGGGGTCTGTATGTTTAATATAAAAAATTTTGCATGCTTCTAATATTACATTTATCATTTCTTGGGTCTTTTGTCACTAATTATCACATACGAACTAGCAACCAACACCATGGGCGTTGGTCTTTTAGGCATGCAAAAGAAATAAGTCAATAAGCTTGTCTCGAAATAAGAGCTATTGGAAGTCTGGCCCTTAGAGGCCAATGAAGGTGAAGCCTCACACAACCAAGCTAGGAGATGTAGGAGAACAATGGAGGAAGGTGGAAGCACCCCAACTTCCACCTAGCATATCTTGGACAGTAGATCTGTTTTCTTTCTTGCATTTCTAACATGTATTGGTTTAGGCAACAATGGGTTCTTTACACTTTGACCATGAAGTGCATCTACAAAAACATTATATATAGCTAAGTACCCTTGTCTACTAATGCTAGCAACATCACATGCATGGACAACTTTTGCGAGGTCTACAAGATCCCCTAAATTAGCTGCAACCTCTTGCAAAATTGCACGTTGCAATGCATGCTGACGTGGATCCCTAAGAATGGAAATGAATTCTCTCTTCTTCACTATACTCTTTATTGCAGGTGGATGCTTTTGTTCCAACAACCTCCATCATAAAATTCATACAAAATTCATGGATGGGATTAAAAAATGCACCATTACATGATTATATGAAAAACATGACAATTACAAGATAGTCCAATAGAAACATAATGCGTAGCTTGCGCCCTACTCTTCCTTGCACCACCACCATATGCCAAGCTCTCCATTGGTTGCACAGCCTTGATTCTATGCTTGTAGCCGAAAAGGGTTCTTTTAATTTTCTCCAACTTGAGAATCAATGAAGCAACCTATTGCTGGAGGGACCAGGTCTCTTTCAACGATTTTGTCTTCTCAGATTCCCTTGTGACCTTTCTTTTGCATCCATTTTGGGGGCCCTCCAAGTGGGTGAGCCTAGGTGCACTTTTGGAGGCACCACCACCTCCTAGGGAGATACACTTTTGAAGACTCACATGGGCCTTGTTGGTTCTTAATCCATTTTGCTAATCCACTCCGTATGAGGCCCTTTTTTAGTCCAAAATTTCCCTAATTCTTAAATCATGATTTTTATGTGGGAAGAAAACTCTCTTTGGTCATTGCATCGATTGGCTTGTGCATCACCTCACATTTGCATGCTTGTATGACCAATTGAACCTTTTTTTCATGTGGATGAATGAGAAATACTTATACTTATGCCTCTTGCAATCAATTTTTATGGCAATACCATCAAATGGTTGTAAAAGAAGAGTGAAATCTCCATGACATAGACATTAGCTTCATGGATGCCCTCCACTACTACCAGTCTACAAAGAAAGAGGTACTTTCACTGCCAGGGATTATTGTAATGCTACTCATGCCTGGTAGATAGTCCTTCAAACACATACTACAACTAAGGTGAAAGGGCCAACACTTTAGTAACCCCAGTGGCTCTTAATTGGGTATAAGACAAATATAGAGCCTTCCAAAAATACAAGTCATATTTCATCACACACACAACCATTTATTAGAAATCATTTCAGGGGACATCCGATACAGAGGATGCAACTCAAACACACCTAAAAACATAAAAATGCATATCTCTTAGAGTAAGCAATGTGCTTCATACAATTGTTGCACACAAGTCTGCACATTCATGCTCTTCTCCTAATGTGTTAGCGAAGCTCTTGGCAAGAAAGCCCCCAAAAAATGATGTCAATGTAGCCCATCTTCATTGGCCAATATTCAATGCCATACACTTGTTGGACACCATGTGTCAAAGCTAGCATTAAACGTCTCTTTTTTCTGGATAGCTAGAATGCACCGTATTTGTAACACTAGTCAAGGCACAATCTACTAGGAAGACCAAGGTGTATGTGAAGCACCATCAATTCATGGCAACCAATAACCATGAAGCAAGGGCAAAGTATGTGCATCATGCTAGGTGATCTAAGATCAACATTGAAATCAACTTTTGATTTATCAAAAAATAGAAGTGGTATGCAACCTAGAAATAATGGAGTATCATTGAGCCCACTCTCAACTCTTCTTTTCTTGAAAAACCTCAAAACAAAGCGTACTACATAGGTACCATTGAAATGGCCAACACAAAGACATACACACTAGTCAAGGGCACCCACTTAATACAAAGATCAACACCATGGTCATATTAGAATGACAGATCAACCTCCTCTATTTTAGAGCAAGAGAAATTCAAAAATGCTAGTGTGAAAAAAACTTTAGTGCAGGCATACTGAATTGGAACTACCCACCATGGCCAATATTGACACAAGGCATGGTTAGGCTATATAGTAATAAGGCCATAACAATTTAAGGCTCCAAGTCTCTCTATCCTAATGGAAATACAATGGAGAATACTTGCTAGAGATTATGACTCAAGACTAATATACAAAGCATATATTGTCATAACCCAATGCATTATTGAAAATAGTTTTGAATTAAAAACACATATTCTTTTGTTCATTATGGTACTAATGTTTGAAAGCTAATTATGGAACAAGCCTTTGATGATACATGATACAAGATACCATGCTTTTATTGATATTAGAGTCATTAAGATAGAACATTCATGGGTCATCCAAGTGTTAGAACCTTATCTAGGGAAACCACGTGGACATCACTTCATAGCTAAGGAGCTAACAAAGGAACACAAAGGGATTAACATCATCCAATCATAGAGCTATCTGACTCAGCCCGGAGCTGGAGAGGCACCAAGAGAGCATAACTCACACTAGTGGCTAGCCCTACCAGCCCATAATACCAAAGCACATTTGACAAAGTCCTTGCTATTGAAAATATGGGTAGGAGGCCAACTCCATTTGTGAACCTCATTGAGGGGACATGGGAGCTCTACCCAAATAGGATTTTGGGGGACGCTATTATGCCTTTAGGTCAAGCACTCCTCGAAAGATAGGAAGGAAGTTTTGGATGCTCAATAGGTCAAGTTTTGGTAGGACATTGTGCCCATGTTCAAGCCCAAATAGAGAGCAAATAGAAGCCCAAGTTTTGGGTGAATTTAGGGTTTCAACCTAGACCAAGGTTTGAGGGCAATAGCCCATGGAGCCATTAAAAGCCCAGCTAGATAGTAATGATGCTAGCAAAGTATGCAAGCTCCAACAATGATACAAAAAGCACTAAATATTCAGACACATTGGTAGGTGCATTATTAACATTTGATCACATGTCATACATAAACCTAGATGATTCCAAGAACATGCCCAAACTTATCCTCTAAATACACAAAACAATGTGTATTTTCAATCTCATGCTAGTCACAAGCTTGAAAACCATAAACTCCATCGTGCATACCAAGGGCTAGCTATTGTGACATCCCCAATGATATCATCAATGCCAAACTATGAGCTTTGACCATACCATAAACATATGCTCACACACATACATATCCACATGCCCACACATGCTTCAACATCTATTTATAAAAAGTTCTTCGTACTAAGACTTTGTGAGCACTCCAAAGATGAAGGGTAGACTGAACCATGATAAGGGCTAGCACTAAAGGAGAAGGCTCATCATTAGTCCACATTCTCTTCATTCAAGTTTAAGATCAAAATTACTCTATACAAGAGATATTGCAATATTTGTTTTGAAATATATGGGGAAAAACCATGGGACTATGATATTCAAAAATTTTGGACTTGTATTTAATCCAGTTCTAGAATTTTACTTTTGACAAGTCCAAATTTTTTGAGTACAATTCCTGATCAGTCTTTTCTTAGAATTGCTCATTTGGGAGAGTCTAAAATGAAATTGTATAGGCTGTACAAGCAGTTATAGCTTGAATGAAGAGAATGTGGACCAATTTTTGAGATTAACCTTGTCCTTTAATGTTAGCTACCTATCATCTCCGGAGTTCTGATAGAAACTCAATACAAATACCTCTCTATAAATCGATGCTCATTGCTCAAGTATGTGTGGGTGTGTGGATATGTATGTGTGAGACCATATGCTTATACAATGGTTGAAAACCACTATTGTGCACGTATGATGTCGGTGAGGATGTCATAATAGCTAGTCCTTACTATGTGTGATGGAATCCATGGTTTTCAACCTTGTGAGTGATTGTCATGAGATTGGAATTGTATCTCTACCACCATCGCTGGAGGAAGCCATCGAACTGCACATAGAAAAATTACATAGCTTAATTTAATTAGCTAATTTAGATTAACTAACCTTCATTAATCAAATTACCCTTAATTTAATTAGGCCATTTTGACTAATTTTGATTTACTTAATTAATGGAACTAAATTGATTCAATGTGATTAGCTTATTTAGCTTAATCTAGATAGTCTTAATTATCTAGCTTAGTAATTCAAATTACTCTTAGTTTAAACTAGAAAATTTAATGTAATTAGGCAATTTAGAATAATTTAATATCATTATGTCAATAAATATAATTAATGTTAATTTACATTTAATCTAATTACTTTCTAGATTAATTTTAGTTTACGTAATTAATGGAATTAAATTAATTAATCTAATTAATAATTAAATAGAGTAATTCATATGCTCATGGACCTAGTATAATAATTAGTCTAATTAAATTATTATATTAGTCTTAATTAGCCTAATTTATATTTTGATGTCATTAAGTAATCTAATTACTCAATTAATTAACTAACTAACTAATTCATCTAATGAACTAATTAAGCTAATTAATTAATTAACCTAACGCAATGAACTAAGCTAAGATAGGTTGGCTGACTAACCTTTCCAACTTACCTAACCCCTAATTAACTAACCTAGCATAGCCCCTAATGCTTAACCCTATGCTAACCCTAGCCTAACCCCTAAACTAACCCTAATCAACCACACATTAAGAGGGTCAACATGTGGCATGCGCCACATGTTAACTCTCCATCTCCCCAGCGCCTCCTTCCATGCTTGCCTCCATCTCCCCAATGCATATTCGATGGTGTCTCCAATCACCGAACTCGACCATCTGGATCAATTCCCTTGCCTTCCTCGTTCACCTCTTGCTCGAAAATCCCAAAAAGCTCACCATCATCCGCTCTAGCGCTGTCCCCCCCCTTGTTGAACGTCCTCAAATCCGGCCTCCCCAATGCTCAAGAGCACGCCATCGGCGCTCAGCCTCTCCCTCTCTGATGATAACAAACATTCCATCGGTGTCATTGGCGCCATTCCTCCCCTCCTCCACCTCCTCTACTCTGGTTGTCCTTGGTCCGGTCAGGACGCCGCCATGGCCCTCTATCACCTCTCCCTCCTCCAAAGAAACCGTGGCAAGCTAGTGAAGGTCAACGCAGTGCCCATCCTCGTCATCCTCACTCATCTCGACCATCATGATAGACCCGACCTCACTAGTTGTTTGTTTCTCATCCTCAGTAACCTCGCTGCCATCCCTGATGGCTGCACTGCCCTCCTTGAACTCTCAATGGAATCACCACTTTGGTACAACTCCTTGTTGCCCCTGGCATCTCCTAGGGTATGTCCGGTTCCGTCAATAATTTTGTCACTTATCCCCCCCTCCCCAACTATACCACTTTGCCTCCACGCTGCCTCTTTGCCTCCATGTTGCCTCTCTACCTATCCTCTGCCCTCCCGCTACCTCCCCACCTCACGCCCTTCCACCTATCCTTCACCCTCCAGCTGCCTCCCCACCTCATGTCCTCCTGCCTATCCATGCCCTCCTCTTTATGGCCTCTCTCCACGCCCTCTCCCCAGCTCTGCCACCGTAGGACCATAGTACACAAAAAGTATGTAAGGTTGTGGTTTGGATCACCCACCAAGTAGATGCGAAATCCAGAGAAGAAGCCACACAGTGATCTCAGCGTCGACACAGCAATCCGAAGAAGAAGCGGCAAGGCCTCGACTAACAGAGTTGCAAGAAGAGGGGGTCTCCCAAGGCTACAACCGCTTGGAGTCGAGGACATTGTGAGCTGGCTATGGAGGGAATTGATGAGTAGAGTAAGTGGACAGTAGTGGAGTAGTGAAGGGGAGCAGTGGTGAAGGTAAATGAAACATATGGCATACACCATATCTTCTAAGGCTTCCAACTTCTAGCGTGATTCCCCAAAAATAACTCAAAAATCAAAATGAATGTAAATGGAACATATGGTATATGGTGACGCCATATCTCCCTTTTCTTTTAACATGTCCCCTGTTTAGAAAAAAATTGCAAATTTAATCATAATTATTAATTAATTAATTAGATTGATCAATCTAATTAGTTTCATTAAGAGATTAAGTACTCTAACTAGATTAATTTAAATTAAAATGTAAGTAAGTAGTTGATTAATTAGATTAACTAAATAGATGTATTACTCTAATTAATTATATTTATCACTCTAATTAGATTAATTAAGTAGATTTATTTGATTGATTCATTGATTATTTAATTAATCAATTAACTAGATTAATTAAGTAGACCCATTAATCTAATGAACTATATTAATTACTCTAATTAGATTAATTTATTGGATTTATTATATTAATTAATTAGATTAACCTAAGTAATTGATTAATTTAATTACTTAGATTAATCTAAATAGTTGATTGTTTACATTAATTAAATAGATCAATTAATCTAATTAATTATATTAATTATTATAAGTAGATTAATTAATTAATTAGATTAACCTAAGTAATTGATTAATTATATTAATATAAATAATTTATTTATTAGATTAATTAAGTTAAAAAATAAAATCTTATGAGAATAATGTAACATATGGCATATGCTATATGTTGTTTTTAAAAGTGCGGCTCAAGCCACACCTTCATCTAAATAGTTCTACTTTTGAGAAAAAAAAACAAATTAATAGTAAAAAATGAGGGTTTTTAAGAAAACGTTTCTACATTTTGATTTTTTTAATAAAATTTTCCCCAAAAAACATAATTTCATATTTGAAAGCTTTTTCCAATTTTATACCTCAAAATGGGGTTTTCTTTATATTTATATTTTTCCCCCAAGTTAAGAGCAAGAAAATAAAAGTTTTTCAAAAAACGCTTCTAGATTTTGAACTTTTTTTCATTTTTCCACAAAAAGATTTGTATTTGGATTTTTTTCAATTTGATAGCTCAAAATGGGCATTTTCTCAAACAATTCTTCACACTTTGATTTTTTTATCAATTTGATGGCTCAAAATGGAGTTTTTTGAAGAAAACTTGTATATTTTGATTTTTTTTTATAATTTTGTACCATTAAATTACGGTTTAGGTTTCAATAAGAAAACAAGGAAATATGCATGTCCAACCATGCAAATGATATTCTAAGGGTATGACACTTTGCACATGACTTAATCTTACTTACATTAACGCCAATGCAAAGTATCATGCCCATCCAAGACACAAGGAGCATGCTTTATGTTTTTAACACTCATGCATTGCAAGTAAGTAAACAAGGAAATATGCATGCCCAACTATGCAAATGATATTCCAAGTGTATGATACTTTGCATAGGAATTATTCTTTAGTGTGCAAATGGTATTCCAAGTGTATGATACTTTGCATAGGCATTATTCTTTAGTGTGCAAATGGTATTCCAAGTGTATGATACTTTGGACATGCCTTATTCTTACTAAAGTTAGTCTTGTCACTTGTGCAAAGTATCATGTCCGTCAAAGATACATACAAGTCTATGATACTTTGCATAGGCATTATTCTTTATTGTGCAAATGATATTCCAAGTGTATAATACTTTGCACAAGCATTATTCTTTAGTTTGCAAATGATATTCCAAGTGTATGATACTTTGGACATGCCTTATTCTTACTAAAGTTAGTCTTGTCACTTGTGCAAAGTATCATGTCCATCAAAGCTAAATACATAGGTTAGAAGTACACCCTTCCATGATTCATGGGAAGAAAGATCAGTAACAGAACTTGTCTACGATGAGTTAGAGACCCGCTCCGCTATTGTTGTGTTTGAAAGTTGGGATCATAGAGTGCTTTCAGTTTCCAAGAATTAAATATAACATCTCAATTTATAAATCTCAAGATTTGAGAAATTTTAAGAATCTCTCTCTCTCTCTCTCTCTCTCTCTCTCTCTCTCTCTCTCTCTCTCTCTCTCTCTCTCTCTCTCTCTCTCTCTTTTTCCTACATTGAGCTCTAAACACATGCACGTGTACACAAATAACTAATTAATTTTTTCTCTCTTTTGTCTATGTCTCTCTCTCCCCATTCTCTCTTTCTTCTTATGTATGTATGTATGTATACATATAGTGCACACACACACACACACACACACACACACACACACATATATAAATAATATGTGTGTGTAATATATCATATAATATAATATTAGAATATATCTGAAATATTATATAATATATTCTAATATATAATGCATTCTCTCTCTATCTCCCTCTCTTTTATATATGTATATATAAATAATATAATACATATTATAGTATAGTATAGTATATATATTATATATTATATAATCCTCTCTCTCTGTCTCTCTCTCTCTCTCTCTCTCTCTCTCTCTCTCTCTCTCTCTCTCTCTCTCTCTCTCTCTCTCTCTCTCTCATGTGTGAGATGGTAGGTCAGAATGCGTTAGTAGAGTGTCAGATTGTGTTTGACTACCTATTCGACTATTATAAGGATGAGTTGTGCGTGTGCCAGAGCGCATGTTAGATTGATGTTATAAATATACTTTAATTTAAAATGGATGTTTTAAATCTTAATATATTGTAGATGTTAATTTATAATTTATATTGATATATATATATATATATACTTTTTTTTAATTTTTAACATATATTATGATATATATTTTATATATACATATAATTAAAATATATTTGATTTCAAATGGATGTCTTAAATCTTAATATATGCTAATATATTGAAATTATCCTAATTTAATACTAAATAAATCTATTTAAATCTTATTTTATATGAAAGTTTTTAAAAAATTATAATGTATATTTTTTATGTTAATATATTAAAATATTTTAATTAAATATGATACTTAAATCCTAATTTAAATACTTTCTAAATAAATATTTCAACTAAATATATTATTGTAGTCTTTAGAGTTTAAGGTTAGGGTTTAGATTTTAACCACTTTAATTATTTTAGAAGTAATTAAGTATTTTTCATTTTCATTATTGAATTAAATTATCTTTGTTTCCAATGCAGGATTTCACTCTTGAAAAGGGTTTAGATGTGGTATTGCATAGGAAAAATGAAGTGGTTGCCTTTGGGCAAATACTCAATCTTGATCCCATGAGCATGTATCACTTTCAACGTTGTGGTGAGAGAAGGTGCATGATAATAATCACCTAGGTGATTCGCCCCGGAGTGGGTTTAAAGTATCTTTTGAAACACTCAATGATTTATTAGAATGTCAAATTATTGACATAATGTTGATATCAACAACTCTTGAATTCTATCTATTAATAATTAAGCTTAAATTAAGAAATTAATTATTGATTAATCAAAAAACTAGCTAGTAATAAAAGTAATTAGTAATTAAAGAATTTACAAAAAGTAATTAAAATAATTAATTAATAATTAATAAAAATATTTAGTAATAGAAAAGGATTACTAATAAAATTTAATGAATAATTAAGAAATTAATACTGAAAGAATTAATTATAAATTTAAAAATAATGAAAAAATAGCTAGTAATACAAGGCCCAAGCCTTAGGTGGGCATGTAAGAATCAAGACCTATGTGGCCACATATCAAGGGTTGTGTCACATGTGGCCCCTCACATTCTCTTTCCCACTCACTATACCTGCACCTTTGCTTCTACAAATCATAATTTATGGAGATAGATATATACAGTATTGCAAAAACACCCTTTTTTGAGTCTACTAGGTCAATATCAAGCGGAGGTGATTGGTTTGGGAGACAGTCTTTTGAATACAATGTTTTAGACAATATAGATGCTAGGGCAACGCCTTGCTTAAGATAGAAAGAATCTATTACAATATCAGCAAGCCACACAAGGTGAAATTTGTATGTCTACTAATACAGTGGGATCATATATCTAGATGAATCCAAGAACATGCCCAAACTCATTCTCTTGTAAAAAAACACATGGAACAGTTTCAATCTCATATCAATGTCCAACATGGGTGTAGACCAAAGTATAAGCATATGCTCTCACACATGCATATCCACACCCCCAAACATACTTGAGTGCCCATTTATAAAAGTTCTTCAAACTGAGTTTCAATACACACTCCAAAGATAAAGGGAAGACTCATCCATGACAAATGCTAGCACTAAAGGAGAAGGCTATAGTCCACATCCTGTTCAATCAAGCTACAAATTCTTGTGAAGACCATACAAATTCGTTTTAGTCTCTCCCAAGCAATTCAAGCAAAAAATGCTTAGAAAGTCTAGTCTATAGGGCAATCCAAAACTTTTAATAGAAGAATTAAACACAATATCATGCACAGCATGAAACAAAAAATTCAATACAGTAGGAACATTTAGCACAATATCAAGTGTAACATGTACCAAATTTTCATAAGGTGAAATACGCAAGTCTGCTAATGCGGTAGGAAGATATATCTAGACGGATCCAAGAACATGAACAAACTCACTAGTGTAGCTTCAACTCATCATAGTCACTCACAAGGATTAAAACCATAAACTCCATCACAAGTAGCAAGGACTAGCTATCCATGTTGGGTGTAGACCATACATAGTATATGCTCTCACACATATACATTTCCACACCCATAAATACTTGAGCATCCATCTATACAAAGATCTTTATACTGAGTTTCTGTCAACACTTTGAAGATGACGGGCAAACTTAGTCATGACAAAGACTAGCACTAAAAGAGAAGGCTAAACAAAAAATAGTCATTCAAGCTACAATTGCTAGTGAAGACTATACGATTTCATTTTAGTCTCTCCCAAATGAGAAATTCTAAGCAAAAATTGCTTAGATAATCTAGCTGATAACAAAGCGCACCACTTTAGAATCTAGATAGAAGACTTTATTGCAATATCAACACATGGGTGAAAATGTCACAAGGTGAAATTTGTATGTCCGCAAATAAAATGGAAACATATATCTAGATGAATCCAACAACATGCCCGAACTCATCCTCTAAAAACACAACACAAAATGAAATTTCAATCTCATGGTAGTGAGTCGTAAGATTTAAAACCATAAACACAAATAGCAGAGACTAGGTACCATGACTAAAGATATGCTCTTGCACATACATATCCACAAACCCACACATACTTGAGCATCCATTTATACAATGGTCTTCATACCGATATTCTTTCAACACTTAAATATGAAGGGCAGACTGACCTATGGCAAATGCTAGCACTATAGGAGAAGGTTGATCAAAACGTAATCCACATTCTCTTCATTCAAGCTACAACTACTTGTGAAGACTATACAATTTCATTTTAGCCTCTCCCAAACGAGCAATTCTAAGAAAAAAATGCTTAGACAATCAATTTTACAGGGCAACACATCATTTAAGAGAGAAATAATTTATCACAATATCAGCAAGCCAGAACATGGATGGAAATTTCGTAGCAAGCCACAACATGGACGAAAAATTCACAAGGTGGAATGTAAATGTTTGCTAATAAAGCGGGAACATATATCTAGATGAATTGAATAACATGCCGAAACTCATCCTCTAAATACACACCACACAGTGCAATTTCAATTGCATGACTGTCACAAGGTTGGACCCCATAAACTCCATCACGCATAGCAAGAACTAACTGCTATGACATCTACTATGACATTTCCATCGATATCCACGGTGCCCAAGGGTGGGTGTAGATCATAGTTTAAACTTGTACTCTCACACATACATATCCACATACCTACACATACTTGAGCATCCATTTATACAAAGGTCTTTATACTGAGTTTCTATAACTCTGCAAAGATGAAGAGCAAACTCAGCCATGACAAAGGCTAGTACTAAAGGAGAAGGCTGATCAAAAAGTAGTCCACATTGTCTTCCTTCAAGCTACTTATGAAGAATATACAATTTCATATCTACAACTACTTGTGAAGACTATATGATTTCATTTTAGTCTCTCCCAAATGAGCAATTTTAAGCAAAAAATGCTTAGAAATGAAGCGAAATATGCAAGTCGCAACATGGTGAAAATTTTGTAGCAGCAAGCCGCAACATGGATAAAAATTCCCAAGGTGAAATTTGTATGTATGCTAATATAGCAGCATTCACTGAAAACGCGTTTCATCCTATGAACGTGACGAAACGTTTTATCACAAAAAGTTACAAAACAGACGAAACGCTCAGCACAATTTGGGGGGTGAAATCCATTGTATATTATATTACAAGAATCAGTTCCAAAAGATGGGACCGATTACAAGCGTCAGAAGACTTCATTAAATGACAAGAAAGCAGGATACGCTAAATCCCTCGCATGCAGACAATCAAAAAGCAATTATCGTAGAGATGCCTGGAAGAACTGATATTTAGCAAGAGTGGGCTCACCAAAGACCCGATGGTTGTGGCCCTTCCGAAGGGTCCATAGAGCCCAATAACACACGTGGTGGGGGTGTTGGGGTGTGTGTGTGTGGCATGAAACAATGTTTCATCCAAATCGTGAAGTATTCCCTTTAACATTTCTCTCTCATTTTTTATTCCACACGTTGTATGATTCGTAAGCTTTTTGCTTGACATTTTGGGAACTTATGGCTTGAAATCAATTTGAAGAATGTGTGTTTTGAATTTTCTTTTTAGGTGTCTTGACTTGTATTTCTCTTTGTTCACTCTAAACTTGCATATAGCATATCTTATTTTCCACTATCCTTGTATATACTTAGTATCATTTTGAAACCTATCCACCTATCTGTTTCATCTGAAAAGATGAAACAAAACGTGTTGAAATGACGAAACAGATGAAACATTTCTTGTGACTTGCCAAGAACAATGGGAACATAAATTTAGACAAATCCAACATCCCAAACTCATCCTCTAAAAACACAACACATAATGTAGTTTCAATCTCACAAGTCACAAGGTTGAAAACCATGAATTGCTATGACATCCCCACCAACATCATCAGCACAAACGGTGGGTGTAAACCATAGTATTAACATATGCTCTCACACAGACATATCCACACACCCTGAGCATCCATTTATACAAAGGCTTTCATACTGACTTTCTGTAAGGTGAAGGGCAGACTCAGCCGTGACAAAGGCTAGCACTAAAGGAGAAGTCTGATCACATGTCATACATGCCAAACTGCCGAGGTATATCTGAGACGAACTAGACAGGATATTACTGTAGTTCAAAGTCGCAAATCTCAAAGACACAAATAACAAGGCTCAAGAGAATGCATGTTAATGATGAGATTTGTGTATATACAAGGCTGTCTGTTGGAGATGTTGTGTACCTTCTCTGACCAATGTAGGACAGCAGTTCTTTCACAAAGGCATATCAACTTAATGTCATACAACTGTGAGAATGGTCTCCACTCATATGCAGAATTGTTCAAGCCCACATGTATACAAAAATGCCACCGTATCATCGAGTTAGCCACAGCATCCAGCAGACCAACCAATAGATAAAGGCCTGGCAGAAAGGTAAGATGTGTACTACTGCACTGTACATTCACATTTTCTGCCAAGTTAAATGTTCATGTAATTTGCCCAGTTCTCACTTGGCTTCCTGTTTAATGACCCAAGGTCAGATCCTGATCTATGAGGAACACCAGATTTTGCCCAATAGGATTGCAACTTTGTTACTCCAGCGATCCTCTATTGAGCAAAATCAATGTTTCTCTCTCAAGACACTTTAATCTTGCTAGACATATCCCATCTTTCAGAGTTGATCAAGAACATCCCATCCTTAATTGACAAGATCTGCAGCCATCTGCATTATGATCTCTTCGGCAGGAATATGGCAGTTCAGAATACACTCTCTGAGAGTCTCTAGTTATGGCATTCTTTGTCCCCATCTGATATTGACTGCTGTATGGGGTCAAATTGTGGCATATACCCTCCTCCTTTTATCTGTGCACTTAATCTCCTTAACTTTGCATACACGTGATGACTCAGAGGGTGGCTTTGGCCACCCATGATGAAGTCATGCACCATGTTGTCAATCTCAATAAATGCCTTTGCTGGCTTCTTCCATGCATTAGCAGATGTTCTCATCTCCTCTAATCTGTCTGCATCCTTCTGCAAGCCAGAATGGACATACATTTGGGACATTAGCACATACCCAGCAGATTTCCTGTTATCCATTGTAACCACTTGGTCAAAGCATCGCTGTCCTTGCTCCACATCCCCATGTATCTTGCAGTGACTCAGCAAGGACATCCAACCCACAATATTTGGTCCAAATGGCATACTTTGGAGCAGGTCCTCTGCATCCTTGAAGCGTCCGGCATGACCAAGAAGGTTAACCATGCAATTATGATGGTCAAGAGTAGGTACAATCCCATGATGATCTGTCAGCAACTGGAAATAGTTACAGCCTTCATGCAGTAGGCCCGCATGACTGCATGTAGAGAGAAGAGAGGTAATTGTTACATCATTTGGCTTCAAGCCCTCCCGTTGTATGTCCTCAAAACATTGCAGGGCAAAGCTACCATCACTATGCTGGGCGCATCCTCCAATAATTGCATTCCATCCAACAATATCTTGCTTCGCTAATCTATCAAACACCCTGCGAGCATCTCTAAGGCTCCCACATTTTGCATACATGTCAATAAGGGTGTTGCCAATATACAACTCTGACTCAAATCCAATTTGAATGATTTGGGCATGAATCAACTTTCCCAGATTGAGGGCTGCAGTACTAGAACATGCTTTAAGAACACTAAAAAAAGTGACCCTGTCTAGCTGCATAACCTCCACTAGCATTTGCTGGAAAAGGTCAAGAGCCTTCTCACCATGACCATGTTGGTCACTTCCTTCAATCATTACACTCCATGTCACAATATCTCGATTGGGCAACCTCTGAAATACGGTACAGGCATCAACAAAGCTCCCACATTTAGCATACATGTCAATAAGAGTGTTGCCAATAGAAACATCTGACTCAAATTGGCTTTCAATGATCTGTTTATGAATCCATTTTCCCTGATCCAAAGCCAGGACGCTAGAGCATGCCTTCAGGATGCAAATGAATGTGACTCTATTTGGCTCTATTGCCTCCTCTCGCATTTGCCGGAAAAGTTGAAGAGCCTGTTGACAAAGTCCATGTTGAGTGTATCCTGCAATCATTGCACCCCATGTCACAGCATCTCGCTTTGGCAGCATGTTGAACACCATGCCTGCATCTTTGAGAGACTGACATTTTGCATACATGTTGATGAGGCTATTCCCAACAAACACGTCTGTCTCCAAACCACTTTCTTTAATGTCAGCATGGATGCGCCTGCCCTGTGTCAGGTCAGATGCATTGGCACATGCTTTGAGCACTGCAACAAATACATGTGCGTCTGGTTTCACCATTGCCTGTTGCATTTGGTGATACAGTTTGATTGCATGTTCAGCATGTCCCACATTAGCATGAGCTAAAATTATAGCAGTCCATGTAAATACATTTGGCTTAGGCAATTTGCTAAATACCAGATTAGCTTCTGAGAGACTCCCACACGAAGCGAACATTTGAATCAGGTGGTTCTCCAGAAAGATGTTGTTGAATCCACTTTTCACGATCCGGGAATACACTTCCCTGCCAATGGTCAAATCTTCCTTATTGATGCAGGCCTGCAGAAGACAGCAGTAGATGTTTGTGGATACATCTATTCCTTGCTGATACATGGAGTCAACGAGCCAAACAGCTTCCTTAAGCCTCCTCTCTCCACACAATTTATTCAAACCTTTCAAAACCCCAGCCAGGCCGTCATCTTCAACCACCCTGCATGATTCACACAGAATTGCAGCCTTTTAGGAATGATTGCAGGAAATTAGTCACAGGCTATTGAAGAAAATATACTTTGGGACCCTTCTTTAATGCCAACCTAAGCGACATGTTACAGCACCCTTTACATCCATAAATGCTCTTTTTGGTTTAATGCTCTTTACCCCAAAAAGTTGAGACCTCGTGCTCGGTGAAAGAACACCTGGCACAGTGACCTGGACGTTTCACAGCAAATGCTGCTAGCAATTTGAGAATGCTTCATCACTTTTCAAAGTGGATGTATGCTTTACTGTCCAAACTGAATTCCAGCAATGATCGACAGGAAACCCCTCTTTATTTACAAGACGGACGAAGCCTGTGGATCTCCAGTTTCTCTGTGACGGGCATCGATGATCAATGAAGACGCAGCAGTCATCCGATACGAAATCCATACCCTTTACATGTGCAGCCATGTCTTTTTTGTGTCACCTTGCTGAACTGGATATCCTAGGGCTGCAAAAGCTTTGCAAAAGAAATGGGCGAGGCACCCTGAAGTACCAGTGCTGTGTGAACAAACAAAAAACCATAAGCTACCATACATACAAAAACTGATGCTACAAAGAACAAGGAGAAAAGCAAGCTCACCAGGTTTTCCATACAGGGGTCGCTGCAGGGTGTCGGAAGGTTGCTTGCCAATCCCCCGAATTCCAAGCAGGTGTTTGCTTTGGAGGCTGGTTGACAATGCAGACCATTGGCTAAAGGTTCTCTCCAGCCCTGTAGATTCTTCTTCGGGCCGTGCCATTATTAACACAGCAGCAATGGAGAACAATGCCTCAAATCCCTCCCTTGGGCACAAGCATCTCTCACATTTTCATCCAACAGGAGCTCCGCGCGTGATGTAGGTGCCTATTTCCCCACTTGGAGGGCCGGAGATGACATGGCGGCCATATGCCGATGACATGGCATCATCGCACGTCAAACGGTTGCCACATGGCACAGCATGATAAGCGATCGCATGGCGGGCAGGCCAAATTTTGATAGTGCGTCAAATCGCGGGGGCACGACTCATCTAATGCAAATCAAGTGGTGGGGGTAGGTTGGGGCAGAGGGGGCAAGGGGGCGGGGGGGGAGTTCTCCTTATTCATTGGCCGGATCGCATAGCTCAAATTAAATCTGAGCTCAAACCTCCACAAAATTGATAATAGCGCAAAGGTTAAGGTGGTGTTACGGTACCCCGGCTAACGGATTGTGCCGTCCCCCCCCCCCCCCCCACTAGATTCTGCAAGGATGCATAGCCAATGAGCTTTTGCATCTCTATGGTGCATGACATTCATTTCTTGCTACTTCACACTACTTACTCTCAGACCTTCTTCAGTCTTCATCTTCAGCGCATCCGGTACCAAGGCACCTACTTCATGTATTTGACCAATATGTCATCCCTTGGGAATTGCCAAATCAAAGAATTTGTTGAGTGGGATTTAAGTACCTTCCTTTCCATATTCAATGTATGCCATAAACTCAATCTTCCTAAGGTATAGACAATAGTGACAACAATGTCTTTGGTTGCAGGGTCACTTGGCTACATTGAAGCCACTTGGAATATTGCCTTCAATGTATGCCATGAACTCAATCTTCCCAAGATATAGAGTGTAGTGGAAAAATAACAACAAGAGTTTCTCTTGTTGGAGGGCCACTTGGCTAAATCGACTTGGTAAACTATCATTTGCTCATGATACTTGAGCTTATGAGGTGGGAAACCAAGTTTGAATGGAACAATAATGAGCCAATCATTCCAAATTCTACAACAGATGGCCATGAAGGAATCGATACTTAGAAACCTTGATTGGAACAAGAGTTTCCATGTGTATGTCGATGCATTGGGGGTGGCAATCAGGTTGATTCTAACTCAACCTAAAGGGAACATGGATTTTGCAATCTTCTGTGCTTGCCGAATGTTCACCAAATCTTCTCTAAAGTAGAAAAGAATTAATCCACAACTAAAAGGGAAGCCCTAGGAATGGTATATAGTGTTCAAAAGTTTCAGTACTACTTCAATTTGCTAGGGAACTCTTTTGTGTTCTTCATGGATCATCACGCATTGCTATATTTGATCATCAAAACAATATGAAACGGAGATTGATAAGATGGGTAGATGATGAGCTACCTAATGCAAGATTATTCACTAATTGGATGTATGAAGACAAGCATTACAAGACATCTATGTAACAAAGGCAATGATATGATGCTAGAAGGCACACCCTTCCACATGAAAAGTGATGATTGCAGCTCATTAACGAGTAGCAAGAGGTCATTTCTTGATTGAATTCATAGTCAAAAAGATCAAAGGTAAACCAAAGTTTGAAGACCAAATGCCATTCAATCGCACACACCCATGGGGATCCTAATCCATTCAATGTCACCACACATCCAAGTGGGAAAAGTACATTGTGGTGGAAATTTACTATGTGACTAATGGGCCAAAGCAAAGGCTTTATTAAGGGACAACATGGCCAAAATCGCAACAAGGGTCTTGTATGAAAAATCATATGAACGTTTGGATGCCATGTCAAATCAAGGGGTTCTTTTCATCACCTCCGTGATACAAATCATGAATAAAGAGTTCCTAATCCACCATAAGAAGTTTGCCGCTTACTATCCAAGGGTAAGTGGTCAAGCAAAGGCCATGAAAAAAGTGCTTAAGAAATCCTTCATAAGATCGTGAACAAAAATCGTAGTGTTGGGACCATAAGCTACACACCGTACTGGACCTACCACACAGGTTACTACTAAGCATGTGGCTTTTCAACTAGCATTTGGTCAGGAGGTGGTGGACTAGATCATACCCAGCCTAAGGTTAGTAGTGTAACGAGAGTGTAACATAAAAGTGATCAAGAGGAAGCATTTGAAGAATAAGCTAGGTGAATTATTGAAGATTATGAATTGTAGCTAATGCCAGCCTGGTCGTAAAGCTAAATATAGATAGGAAGGCGTGGCATGACTAACACCTCAAAAAGAGGAAATTCATAGAAGGCATGTTGGTCTTCCTCTATAGTGCTAAACTAAGGGCAAAGAACAAAATCTTTATTGGCAATGGATCACGTCATACAAGATTAAACATGTCACAATAATGGGATGAAAGATTTGTAAGGGAATGAATTGCATGAATGTCATGAAGATCAAAGAGTGTTAGCCCAAAGCACAATTCATGGTGGTGGAGGAGGGACCCACGGTAATTAAGTGGGCTTGCACAGCTAGCTAGTAGCTGGTACAAGTCAAATCAGGATTAACGAGATGAAGGGAGTGATCATGAAGAAGGTGCTAAATCTAGCCAAGGCCCTCCAAATGCTAGTAGTAATAAATGGCAATTGATACCACTATAGGAGAAGATTCCATGATTAAGAGAACACAATGAGTTAAATTGGCATTGAGCCTGTTTGTCTACATACAACCGCATGGAGGTGGTTGAAATCCACCACTATTTGAACTCACTACAATTGCATGCATCCTTTTACAGGATCAAAGTGAAGAGTGCTCAATATACGAAATTCCCCTCTTGATTGGACTTAGTGTCTCACTCCCGTAACCTAGAAATCATTCATATATTTGTAGCATGTCACAACCTACACAAAGAGTTTTCTTTGCATTGCAACAACAACTAACCTTTTAAGACATGAAAGCAAAAGAATTAGTAGCAAAGACTATGGAGAAATTCCAAGGCAAAGACATTGAGAAAAGGTGAGGATTCATCATTGACTCCAATGAAACTGAAAATGAAAACCCCCTCTTGAGCGAAGCTAGCTACCCACAACCTTCACATTACATGAGCAAATAGGCTTGAACATATTCCAAGAATCATTATGGAAGTAAGTGTTTGATAGTAATACAACAAGGAAGTAAAAAACATCTACAATGCTATTACTATTACTACCGTTATCTGGATTGTCAATCTAGACAAAATCATTGACTTCTTCCTTGAGAATAACATATCAACCCAAATAATGTCGTGTTAATCTATGAAGACATCAACACAACACATGATAACATCCACATATGTCTCCTTTAACATATCTCGATGATATTGTTTTCTCCATAACTTCTTTTCAACTATGTTCTCTCAAAGAGCACCTTCTTGGGAGACCCAGCATGTCCATGCACATTGTAATTAATCTAGAGTTCATATTGTTTGAGTTTCTCTTGTACATGGCACACGAAAGAAATCCATTATCGATGTTTATTAGCAATGGGGGCCAAATTCTAGGATTAGGATGCTCCATTGATCTAGAGACACCGAGTGAGCAAGTTTATAATAACAATGGGAATTTAGAAACCCAAAAACATCAAAAATGTTGAAAAAATAGATCAAAACGTACAATTTCCTCTCTATCTATCTTAGACTTTGTCTAAAATTTTGGAAACATTGACCTCTTGAAGAGTATCAGCTCTGTGAATACATTTAGAAAAAGAAAAACTTTGAAAAAATAGCCCAAAAGTATAGAATGTAGAAGCATTTTTTGTCTATATATCTTAGCTTTTGTTTAAAATATGGAAAACGATCACCTCTTGAAGATATGAAGTGTGACGATGTGTTTACAAAGCCAAGACTTAGAAAATTTTTGAAAAACATTAAAAGTATGAAAAGTAGAAACAAACATACATATTTCCTTCTCTCTTTGCCTTTTTCTTTACCCTTGCAAGCTAGAACATCAATAGGGGATGTGGGTGCAAGTGTATTGTGAGGTTGGAGGAATGGGAGGGAAAGGACATGTTAAAATCTAGCAAGAGAATCTCAAGCAAAATGGAAGAATTTAGGTTTTTTCAACCAGGAGAATCAGCATAAACATCAAACACATCCATAGAAGCATTGAAATAAATGTAGAAGAAATATGAAAACAAATTTGGTCCCATATTTTACATCTAGCAAGCATTTTTAAAATGTTTACTTTGATGATCTCACTATTTTCCAACACTTTTACAGGGATGTCGCTGTTTTTTTTCAACACTAGTTAATTTGATGATGTCATGGGGATGTCACTAGTTGTTTTTCAACTCTAGTTATTTTGACGATATTACGAGGATGCCACTCGTTGTTTCAGCTCTAGTTATTTTGATGATGATGTCACAAGGATGTCACTAGTTGTTTTTCTACATTTATGCGACGCTTTAAATGAATTCAACATGCATACCCACTTGCATTTTTGTTTGGAATTATTAACTTGTTGGGACTCAAGGTCATATCTACCTATAGCATCCTACCAATTTTTTATTTGTAAAGACTCACATCTTAATAGATGTCTTTGTTTCTTAATCCTAAACCCACCTTCATCCCACTTATGCACTAAATTGGGATGCATCAAAGGCAAGTGGGGTACATTGCACTACTACAGGGCTCACCCATAATGACTACACAAGCGATGCAAACTTGCATGTAAAAATTTTGGATTTGAAGCCTTTACCACAGTCGTATTGGCCCAGTCTAGAAATGACTCCTATAATGACTCAAATTGAGTCATTTAAAGACCCTAAACATTCAGTGATTTAACAAAACTTAAATTGTTTTGAATGTTTGAGTCTTTAAACGATTCTTTTTTTTCCATGTCTAGGGTTGGGTTAACAACTCAAATAGGCCTAGAAAAAATAAACAAGTTGTTCCAACTCCTCACCATTTGTAGGTCCATACCAAATCAAATATACTAACCAATCAAATTACCACCCAAATCAATGCTCTACAACTATGCATTCTCACATGCATACATCATTTGTAATGTGCTCAACATGGGCATCATAATTATTAGGCTGCTATATCATTTTGATTCTCCTTCCAACTAGCAACTTGCATCACTTTTCACATCCATTGACTTGTTGATGTGAAAAGATCTTTCAAACTTCAATGCCAATCATGTGGATTGTGTTCTAAATTACTAGTGCTATATTTTATCATTTTGAATATATCATTATCAAACTTTAAAGAAAACTAAGCCTGATGAGACAATTAGTAATGTGCTTGCCTCTCTTCCTTATCACCACACAAGAGTTATAATGTTATATGCTTGTAGGGACTTAAGGGCATGTCTACCTCCAACAACCAATGAATTTTGGTTCCATTTTGAGAGCATTTAGACCTTTGCACATTGAATTTTGAATGAAAGTCATCATTTTTAGCTCCTGAGAAGTCCGCCAAGGAATATGTAAGATAGTGTGTGCATTTAGAAGAATAGTGGGGAGTTATAAGGGGTTTTTTGATTCATGAGAGTATACATAAGGTGAGGTTTTAGTCCAAACCCCAGATAGGCAAAGCTAGCAACATTCTGGCCATAATTTGGAGAATCTGATGAAGTTATAGTGAAACCAAATATTGTGTTCATAGTGTGACCAAGGACCTTATCAAGTTTGTCTCATTAGATCTTTGTGTGTTGAATTTTTAATGGAAGTCAAAGTTTTCTAATCTTAGCCCCACCTAAGCACCAAACTAGGCTACACCATTGCCATGGTGCATCAATGAACGAAACTTGATAGGACTATAGGGCGTAAGGTGCCAAACTAGGGTACATAATTGGCATGTTGCACTATATTAAACCAAATAAAATCAATTTTTGTATGACTCTAGGGAATAGCATGGACCATAGTGTTACCAATTTTGGCACTATTTAGACCTTGCGCATTGAATTTTCAATGGATGTCCTCATTTTTAAAATACTAGCTCAATTAAGGCACAAATGTAAGATGCATGATTGGCAAGTTGGACTATATTAACCCAAATAGGAACAAAATTGGTACGACTATAATGCATAGATAATAAATCATAGGTACTAATTTTGGTTCCATTTAGACCTTTGTACATTGAACTTTTAATGAATGTTCCCATTTTTTCATCCTAACCCCAATGAGGCAGCAAAACACGGTGTGTCATTCGTATGTTGGGCTATATTAATCCAAATGGGAACAAAATTGTCATGAAAATGTTCAACAACAAGGTCTCATAACCTAAATATAGAAAAAATATCGCTACATTCAAGGATATTGAAAGGTTTTAACACATATATCCAATTTCTTTTGGATTTTTTCTTCCATGCTGTTGTAAGTATTAGAGTTTTTTGTGAATTTTATACTGCTTTTATGGATGTGTAATTGTGAAACCTTCTTTTGATGCCTGTTTCCATGTTTAGGATATCTTTAGTAAATAATTTTTTGGGGGGCTTCCATAATATATGGGCTTTTATGGTTACTGAAAAGTATAATTATTTTATGATTAAATTGGGATGCCTTGTTATCTTTCCACTACCAGCTTTTGCTTTATAGTTGAGATATTCATGTGGTGGTTCTTTGTTTCATAAGTGATTCACTAATGTGTAGTTGTTCCCAATACCATCTTTTGCTCTATAGTTGAGGTACTAATGTGGTGGTTCTTTGGTTTCGTAGATGACCTCAAGTGCATTGGGTTCCAAATAGTGTGACCATATATGGTAGCGCTATATCTATGTGAAAGGATACCCTGTGATTGTGCATGGTACAAAACTAGGACCACACATGGAATCCCTTAGTCCAAGAGTTACCATACATTAGACTCCTATATCTGCATGAAAGGATACCTTATGATTGTGCATGGTGCAAAACTTGGAAAAGACAATGTACTATAACCATGACACATATTTGAGATGGTGGTTACTTTTAACTACCACCTTTAATTACTTTAAATGAGGAGGTATCAAAGGAATTTCCATGCTACTTTCTCCTCAATAATTTTATTTTCTTAAATTTATCTTCCTTTTCTCACCATGTCTTGTGATAGGGAGAGAAAACACTTCCTAGCGCTATGCATGAGCCTATGCTATGAAAAATCATCCTTATGGATCCTAGTTAGCAATGAGTCATAGGCATCTTATAAAAAAAGGCAATCCCCCATGCATGGAGGCAATGAGGAGGAGCATGAAATGAATGAAGAAGACAATGATGATGTGGTCATGCAAGATTAAATACATGCTTACTTTTGTCCTAACTTCTATGGATGCACATGAAGGAAATCCATATGAGAATGAGCCTATTCATCTATGTCTTGGATATTGGCAATGTACGGTGTGAATCCATTCGATCATCAATCTAGATCCTAAAGAAGTGGTCGTGGTAGCAATGGTAGCAGTGGAGTACATTATAAAGAAGGGGCATTTTATGCTAGTACATATTGTCCCAAGGAAGCAAAAGGTGAAGAACATGGATGTGTATCTACTCCTTTGATAAAGAAGCTATGGATTTTGTGGATTGGTTTTTAGGTCTTTGATATCTTAAGGCCAATTATCCAATAATATCTTTAGCTATGGGGAACTTTAATTTGGAAAATGCATGATTTTGGCTTACATGATTGCTCAAATACATATTTCGACTTATCATTTTGTTTTACTTTGAGTCATGTCAGCAATTTTAGGACTCAATGCCTCAAGATTTATGCTTGTGCTTTGTGTGGCAACATTTTGTATGAGAAGTATAGGAGATTTCATTCCATGGATCACCTATACTATGTTAATCCAAGATTCTTGAGGCTTGAGGAGTATGCTATTCTTCTAGTCATGACATTTAGGGTATGTTGTGATTTTGGATGGATCCTAGCATCTTCCCCCCCCCCTTTTGGCTAGTATGAGACACTCCATATTTTTATCCCTATTTTATTGTCTTCCTTATTGAAAACATTTGAAAGACACATATCTTTTTGTTTCAATACGTATATCTAAGAATGTGGATAAAACCCTATGGAAGCATATTATTGGTGATAGAAAGGCTATCAAAGCCCAAGAAGACTTGAAGGGTATGGGAATGAAGAGCAATCTATGGCCAATAATGTGCCTAAAAGCCTACAAAAGCATATGATTGGTGATAGAAACACTATCAAATCCCACGAAGACTTGAAGGGGTATGGGAATAAAGAGCATCCTATGGCCAATAATGTCACTAAAATCCTATGGAAGCATATGATTAGTGATAACACTACCAAAGCCCATGAAGACTGGGAATGAAGAGCAACCTTCGGCCAAGAATATGGTCTAAAAGCCTACAAAATCAAATGATTGGTAACGGAATCGCTATCAAAGCCCAAGAAGACTTCAAGGGCATGGGAATAAAGAGCATCTTATAGAGAAGAGTAGACCATAACAAGATGATCTTACCGAAGGGGCCAGAATGCTTACCAAATTAGAGATGAAATATCTAAAAGGCATTATCATGGGTATGGAAAGCCCAATAGGGTATATGCATTCCTTGAAGGGTGCCTTTACTCTAATGGGAAAACTAAGCAATCTCAAATCACAATATTGACACAAGCTATTGTAAGTTTTAATATTTTCTTTCAATTCAATTAATTTTTGCTTTAGTTTTTGGTATCGACTATAATGTTCATGTAAAATAATATATATTCCCAATTGCTTCGTGAGGTTTGTTTGAAGATGTTAGAAATGCCATCAATAAATTGAATGATTTTGTGAATTATGTTGTCATAGTTATGTGAGTATTTAACATTGCATTAGCTAATACATTTTCCATTGTCTAGGCCATCTCTTTTGTATGTGGTTATATATCCTCAAAAGAATAAATAGAATTGTCCATTGATATATGAGGATTCGATTCTTTGAAGCTACATATTTAATAAAGAAATTTTTTCCAATGAGGATTATGGATATCCAATTGCATTAGGTGGATGAAGTGGCTTATGCAAGGACTGTGCATAGTCAATGGATGCCTTTTCTAGAAAGTTTCACGAAAGTATTGAAAAGATATGGAAGGAAAAAGGCAAAACTACTCCTTGTCTCCATTTTCTATCTCTACTCCTTGTCTCCATTTTACTTGTTTCATCTCTTAACCTTTTCTCTGTTAGCCACTATCGGAGTCTATTTTTCAAGCATATCATTCCAAGCACAAGTAAGTTTCGTACCTTAGCTCTATTTTTCTTTGATTGCAAATCATAAATGATTTGCATACTATTTTATGAATGGAGAGATTTGTATACTATTTTATGAATGCATATTATTTGTACTCACTCTATTTATGAATGGAGTGAGTACAAATTCCAATGTGTTTGACTTTCTCTCCCATACTGTCACAGTGAGGTGTCTAATATTGAGAGATGGTCAGAAGAGGAGTCAAAAACCTTTGCGAAGGTGGAGGAAAATGATGAGTGCTTGAGGAGTGGTTAGAGTCATTCATGTGCTCTATTGATATTCCTAACATAAAGAAAGATTATTTGACATATAAGAGGATATTGTTGATGCAGAGCAGCTGCAGGAGATTGTGTGATCACCTCCCCATGTGTAATCCCCCATGTGACGAGCATAGGGGTGAACTTAGAACTGATGTGGCTACCATGTACACAGCACTTTGGCTGCCATATGGGCAGTAAGATCACAGTAAAACATGAGTTCATGGGGCTACCACATGGGCAGAACATGGGTTTCCATGTGGGCAGCATAAGAAAGGGAAGTACTGACTGTTTGGACAAGTTCGGAGAAGAATCAATGCAACACTATAGGATCAAACCCTATAGGAATATGACATGATGACAATGCTCACATGTTGCAAAAAGAGTACGGAGCTATGGTGTGGTTTCCAAGGGTTGGAGATGGCTAGAACATTGGTGGAATTAGAGAGTAGATCCGCAACTGTTGAGCAAGGAATAGCGAAGGCCTCGAATATGTCAGCATAGCCGGGGCAGTGACATAGGTGTTAAGCAAGGCTAACCCCTCTCACCAACACTTTTTGGTCTCTTAATTGATGATCTAGAGGGGTGGATGAGAATGCATAGCAATGAACATTTTTAATTGTAGGGTATGCTTTGCAAATGCCTATCTACATGGATGATATGTATTCTTTGTAAAGAATAAGAAGAATTTGCAAGCAAATTTGGATGCACCAAAAAAAATTTGGAAAAACTCAAGTATACAAGTCAACATAGATAAGACAAAGGTAATGGTGATCGGAACACATAATAAACAAATGGATGTCACATTCGAAGGGGAGCCTCTAAAAATAGTCAACACATATAGGGTTGGATTTTGTAGACCACTACAACTGGAATGCATGTTTTGAAAGCTTTGTATGGCTTCCAAAACAAATGCGGAAGCTCATCTGTGGAATTAGAAAATGAGAAAGTTTTTGTACACCATGTGAGTGCAGACAATAATCCTCCATGGATGCCCAACTTGGGCACTCAAGCTCTCTAGAATGTATTGGGAAATGACAGAAACTTTACACAAACGTATCTTGATAGGGGAGCACACACCCTACCCCATCCTACTAGCTAACAGGTATGATATTCACTACATAATAGGTAGTCTCACTACATGATATTTTCTTTCACTTTTAATGTAAGGGATCACTATTAGTTGATAGTGATCATCAGTCCATAGGTCCAGAAGGCTTTCATAGCTAACTTTAATACAACCATATCATATCCTCTCTCTCTCTCTCTCTCTCTCTCTCTCTCTCTCTCTCTCTCCACCCCCCTTCAGAGAGTCCTAGCTGAGCTTGGAGCACCTCCACTATAGCATGATGCAGTCTTCCAATTTGTCCCACATCAGGGGCTATGTCTCTCACACTATGAGGCAGTGCAGGCTACAGTGGTTGGCCCTATACTGATCCATGTCTCTAGCAGTTAAGAGTGACTAGATAGTATGCACATACATGAAGATGGTTTGAGAGCTTGCAGCTCCACATAGGTTTCTCCCCCCCCCTTCCAGTACAGCATTGACTCCCCCTCCATCCCACTCACATATCACGAGATGAATTGGGTTATCCGAGAGGATCTACTACCAGCTATACACAAGATCTCTTATACTACACACATCCAAGACCCAATTGGCACCCCGCGAGCTTCTTGTGAAGTCATCTTTTCCAAAGACAATTGCTTGCAGATTTCAACAGAGCACTTCATTGATCCATCAGGATACACACGGATCCATCTCCATCAATCCTTGAGAATATCGATCGGGTAGTTTTGTCTTTCATCAGATTGACTTTTGCAGTGAGTGTGGAGAGGTGGAGGGTATACTCATAGAGGGTCGCATCTATGCTTTATGTTATCGGCAAGAGATCCTCTCTAAGGAGCCTTTTGCTTTTAGATGCCATGTATACTATGAGATCAGAGGTCGCTACTCTTCAAGGATGGATTTCCCCTTTTATAGGGTAGCCCCAACTCCCCCTAAAATAGGCCTAATGACTTGCTTTATGATGCCAAGCACTAGCCAACCGGGTCAATTCTAGCCAACCTAGTATTTGGCCCATGGTTTGCTACTTAGCTAGGATTCCATACCCTATTTAATGGACCCTTTGCCCCCCCATTTCCTCATTTAGTCCCAGCCTTTAGTAGCTTGTCTCTAGCCCTTGTGCACTCTCGAGATCTCCTATACAGTGTAGCGAATCAGCAATACAGACCTACCTCTCTAGGAGGGTGTACATGCAACACTATAGCAAGTTTGGACCCACAAATGGAGGAAGGTTTGGTCTCTATTTCATTAGCTTTTCTTTTCAATTTTCTAGCTCTTTATTAGCTCTTTTGCCCAGATCTCATCTCTCATCATTCGCTCAATTCATCTCTCAGTTTCTCAACTCCATATCTCAACTCCTTTTGTCCTTAATTTCACTTTCGTTCACCTCTTTTTCTCTTTCTCTCCATTGTGCATGTGCAAATATGCCTTGCAATAAGGTTTAAAGAAGGTCTCATTGTGATTACACAATCCTTAACTATTGCATGTTACATTGCTGAACATTGCTAAAATTTTTGATGGAGAAATTAAGGGGCTTGGCAGATTTTTATAGATTGACACCCTTCGCTAGTCAGATTGAAGCTCACTCAAAGGGAAGACTTTAAGCCCTTGTCTTTTCCTTTGGACGCCCTCCAAATTTGATCTAGTTTCAGCTCAAAATTTGATCAGTTTCTTATGTTGCAGGACCATTTTATCAAGAAGAGGCTACCATTGTGTGAGACATCAAGCCCCTACTATATGCTTGAAGCATATGAGTGGTTTTAGTATCAGAGAGCAGCCTACAGTGCTAACCATAGGTCTAATTTCTATAGGTCTAATGGCCTACAGTGCTAACCATAGGTCTAATTTCTATAGGTCTGATAGCCCAATGGGCTTACCTCTTTCATCTTGGGGAATGATTTAGAGCTGGCTAGCTTCCACCCACATCCTCTATTCTCAATGGGCACTAGCATTGCTAACACTTGGCATCATTTTTATGTGGATGGCCTACTACTAAGGTATATTTTGGGTACCTCTTGTTGGGTTTCCTCCTTTCAAACTTTTCTTAGTACTTTGACTGTATGGCTAGACTAACTTGGTCCCTAGACTAATGGGATACAAAGAGAAGTGGCTAGACTAAGGAGTTCCTAGACTAATGGGTTACAAAGAGAAGGGGATAATGGTTTCTCAAGTTGGTGAAGGTAGGTCACCGGCAAATAATTTTATGGCATGCAAGAGGATGGACAAGTCCCACACTAGAGAGGCACTCTTCACCACATGAGGACAATATCCTCTAGGCTAAGGACCAAGTGAGCTATAACCCCGTAAAAGCTAGGCTCTATGTTGAGACCAGATACACCCAAGATCCATCTTGTTCTAAGGATATGAGCACAATCTCTGACCAAGGGCTAGGAATAACCAAAGGAAAATACTAGAGCTAGCAGAAGTTATTCCAAGAAAATAAATTTTAATGAATGAAAGGTAGCAGTATTATGAGAAAAGCTTGGCTTTGAGGAAAAGCAAGATATTTTGGGAAACATTTCTATAGTTGGAGTTGAATGCCAAAAATAGTGGGAGTTAGGCTTATAAGTATAAGCCAAGGGCTCAGTTCCCCAAAGACCGTATGACTTGTTGGCCTTAGGTGTCATAGGCTAGGGGCTCAGCATGTGGTATGGGACACCTGACCTAAGCCTCAATCAAGCTTCTCTTCCCTGTGGTCTAGACCTTAGGATTGTGGATGGTTAGAGGATGCGTCTCATATCTAAGACCTATGGCTAGGTGCTGAGCCACTAGCTCCCCTCCTCGGAGTTTATTTATTATCGGCATATCCATCAATTACTCATTGTTGGATTGCCATGATGGTTTGTTCTTTTGTGCAAGCCATGGCAAGGTGTGGTTAGGCACCAGAGCAGCACGGTCTATTGCTCAAGATGGTTAAAGGATAGCACATTGGTACTACAGAAACTCTTGAGTTGTATGAGAATTTGGTATGTCCTCATGATAATCTATAGTTCTAGCCCCAAAATGCTATGGCAAGGGTGACAAAACTTAAAAGCCTACAAGATTCCTCCTTAGATCTCCAAAAGTTGAGCCATGGATTTTGGGACAAAGGGCCCCTACAATGAATTAGGGTAGCTTTGCTGCTCTAAAGAATTGTGATTCATCCTGGCAATCAAGCTAAGTCATGGGTGTTCTTGAGCTTAACATATGTAGCTTAAAATCATGGTGGTTGGAGCCCAAAAGCATTGTGATTTTGCTCATGCTAGCACCCTAAGCAATCAAGAGCTTCTACCCATATCTAGCAAAGGTGGAATAGAAATGGAACATCATAGTCCCGGAGCTTGGTGAGTCAAGCTTCTACTTGCCCATGAGTTGGTAGATGGCTAAAGGATTAGGCTTTAGAAAGCAGTACTACAAGGGATGCTTGGGATAACTTAGCCTCATCTATTATCACTTATAAGACCTCAATATTTGACATAAACTATGGAAGTAGCTAGCACAATTTTAACAATTACTATTTTTCTTTAGATGAGATTTAAGTGTTTCAATGAGAGCTTATCCATGATCCATTGGAACCTAGTGTTTTTTTCCATACATGATTCATAAATGTTAAAAACCATGCAAGTGTGAGCTATTACCATGATGTATGTCTTTGATGGATATGAGAATTTGTAGAGGCCTTAATGTGATTAATATAGATGTGATACCAAAGTTTGTTTGGTTTGAATATCCTTTGCATGGTTAGGAATGCATATTTCCTTGTTTTTTTTCATACATCATGCATAAATGTTAAAAATATGCATGGGTGGGCTATTACCATAAATGCATGTCTTCCATGCGTATGATACTTTTTAGAGACCTTAATGTGAGTAGGATCCATGATACTCCAATTGTTCATGTGGCTTAGATATCATTTACATGGTTAGGCATCCATATTTCCTTATTTTTTGCCATACATAATGCATAATGTTAAAAAACATACAAAGGTGGGCTATTACTATATATGTATATATTTTATGCAAATGATACTTTTAAAGTCCTTAATGTGAGTGTTCTACCAAAGTACTATGTGGTTTGTACATCATTAGCATTGTTAGGCATGCATATTTTATTTGTTTTCTCATACATCATGGATAAATTTTTAAAGCATGCATGGGTGGGCTATTACCATATATGTATATCTCTAATGGGTACCATATATGCATGGGTGGGCTATTACCATATATGTATATGCATGGGTGGGCTATTACCATGTATATCTCTAATGTGTACCATACTTCATATAAGAATTAATGTGAGTAATTTCCATGTGCTCCTAGAGCGTTATGTGGTTTAGATCTCATTTGCATGGTTGGGCAAGGGTGTTTCCTTGTTTTTTTTCATACATCATACATAAATGTTAAAAAGCATCCATGCATGGGATTTTACCATATTAGTATGTCTCTAATGGGTATGATATTTTGTAGAGGACTCAACGAGTAATATCCATGTGCTATGAAAATTTGAAGTGGGTCAGATACCATTTTCATGGGTGGGCAATGGGCATGCGTATGTCCTTGCTTCTTTCCATACATCATGCATAGTTGTTGTTATATATGCTTTTGATTCTTTGCAAAGGCCTTAATGTTATTAAAAATATTTAAAATTGGATTTACAACCCTAAATGTTGATAAAAATGAGGCTATTTCAATGGTCATAACAACATTGTTATCGACGTCGTTTAGTCCATTGTTGTCATATTGGTATAGCTTTTTACCTTATTTTTCATGGTTATGTGGCCTATTTTTGAATACTTATATTTCCATTTTATTCTAAATTTTAGGGTATTCATGGCTCAAGTGTTGTGTTTTGTTTTGGAGTTGTATAATTCATGGGTATTCATAGTTACTCAACAAAATTTTGGGATGATATTAGAGACACATTCATTCTACCTATACATTGTGAGCAGCTAAGGACTTTCTATCATTCTATGCATGTCAACCAATCGCATTGATAATTTAACCCTCAAATTGTTTTTCAACATGATTGCATGGACAAGAAGTGTGCATCGACAAGAAGTGTTAGCCTGTGGTTCAAGTTGCGCGTCGAAAATGTCCTGTGTTTTGATGTGGAAGTAGGAAATGTTCATGCAAGGAGGGGAAATCGAGAACATGGAATCTAGTACTTCTAATACATCTCATGCATGTGTTGTCAAGAATGAGCATAGTTTGACTACATTCGAGGCTTTCTTAGATGACTATCACTTGCGAGGTTGATATTGGAATTCATAGGATGCAAGGGATTTGGCTACGCATGATAGAGAATCACAAAATAGTGAATTACATCCAAAAATTTGGACTAAATGGTGAATTACATGCAAATATTTTCAAATCATCCATAATAGACATGAGGCATAATGTATCTTCAAATTCATGTTTATTAGTTCCAATCCTTGTATTAAAGACTTTATTGGTGTTCGTTTCAACATTGTCAAAGCTTTTTGCTCCAACTTGGTTTCAACATTTATTTTGGCAATTATTTCAATGTTTATATCGACGATTATGATGCCTAAAATTTTAAGGTTTATTTTGATGCCCATGAAATCCAAAAAAACGTATCAATGTTTTACATTTCTAAGTCAGAAGCATAAAAAATAAAATGTTCATATTGACGGGTTTTGTAATAGTGAGAAATTGACCGACCAGTATATGAAACATATCATAGAATCCTCTGATGTGTAGCAAAGCGGTTGCACATGCTGTAGAACATTTCATTTGTCATGGATAATGGAGTCCAACTTAATGAGGAATGCAACAAAAGTCGAGAGGCTTGAGGAATAATGAATAACACTTTGTGAAGTCAAGGTAGAGGAGGCAAGCATGAAGACCCACTTAAAGGATGCCACAAATGAGATCACTACATTGAAACAACTGCTATAAAAATATATGCACATCAACAAAGCAAAAACATAGGATGGAAGAGGCCTTGCAAACCCTCAATGATGCAACTAAGGAAAACAAGCCAATACAAAGGCACTTGAGGCACAAATGAATGAGGTAGCTAACAAGGTTCCTAGTCTCCAAGTCTACCATCAAAGCCTCAAAATTTCTTAATGAAAATTGAAAGTAGTGAAACAAAATTGTAGTTGCTCCAACTACCGATGAAGCCACCTAAGCCCACAAATTTTGAAGCAAACATTGGGATGCCATAAATTGAGAGGAAATGGATAACATACTACAAAGTGTCGAAGGACCACTACTTCAAAATTTACTAGGTCACAAATATAGAGGCAACCCGGAGAATGGCCATGTTGACAAATGTGCAAACCCACCAATGCCAAGGGGGAATGAAATCACTTCTTGAGCCCCCAAATGAGCCCAACTATGCAAAGTGAGGACGAAACAAAGGCTAAGGCAAAGCACAAAACAAAGGTTGAACTACGCCACAGTCAAAAGTTTGAGTCAAATGGGTTGAGAACTCACTAAGCTATGTGTGGATTGCTAACGTCATTTGAAAATTGCCTTCTTATCTTTGTCCTAGACATTGATGGAAGATTTTTGGCCTGCCCTTACAGGGTAGCCTTAGCAATGGTTCTACTTTGGCAAAGCTAAAATAGGGGAGTTTTTAAATTACATAAATTCCATATTTTGCTCATTGGCCTTTGTTAAAGCTGTCAGGCCAATAAATGGAGCAATTATGCACAACTCACGATTTTGGGTTTCTCTCTCTCTCTCTCTCTCTCTCTCTCTCTCTCTCTCAACTCCCCTCACTCCACCATTGGTCCTTAGCCCACCCACCTATCACCTCCCCATTCTCTCTCTTAGCTTCCCCCACTCCACCACCAGTCTCTCTCTTTCTCTCTCTCTCTCTTAGTTTCCCTCACTCCACCACTCGTCCCTAGCCCCCCCCTTCGCCTCCCCACCATTTATTTTGGGCAAGCCTATTGAATGACATGTGTCATTCATCTTTTTTCACTTGTTTTGTTAATGTCTTCCAATCTTGCTTCTTTGTCTTGTCTTTCCTAAAGTTGTCACATGAATCCTTTTGCTTTCGTCTTTTCCTACCAAAAGTTCCATGATGTTAGGATCTACAGACCTTCTATGCACCATTGTCATTATCCAAAGAACTCATTCTTTCTATTGTTGAACATTGACCTTTTCCAACATGGCATTTCAATGCTACTTGAGTCATTTCTTATTTTTTTGCAGGTTCTAACTTGATTAGATGAAGGTTCTACATCTTCCTTGCTATTTGCGGATCTTTCCATAGTTTGCAAATCTTGATGCAATGCTGAATCCTTTGGTATTGCACGTTGCTGTCATGTCCATTCTGTTGACATATGTGCTAAGTCTAGCATCTTCTTGTGCTTGTGCTTGTGCATGTTCATAGATGAACTTTGAAAGGTTTATCATAATGATCAACAAAGTTTTTGTTATCTTCATATGTTTCTAAAACTTTGTAGATGTTGGCTGATGTCTATTTTTCACTAATCTCGAGTCCATGCAAAAGACATACAAGCTGTTTCAACATGAATCCATGAATCACTGCATCTTCAATAAAGCCAGGGGGAAAGCGTAAACTTATTTTGCCAAAATTGCCCATTTTAGTCACAGACAAGGTTACAAAACAGGGATCAGTGGGAGTAGGCCGTTGTACCAACACATGCTCTGAAACACAAATGCATTGAAAGGACAATCTATTGCAAGACACTATCAACATGAAGACCAAAAAGGCTGATAAAATTTTATATACCTCGGACACTCATCCACAAATCAAATGAGCAGAGGTGGGGAGAGAGGAAAGAGGGCAAAGGGGAGGGGAATACGGAACATAGAGCTTTCTCTTCATCAAATATACAACTTCTTAAACACGATATTTTTGCTGCTTCTCTCCCAAACTACAAGTCCCAGCAACAAACAGTGTTCCACAAATACATTCCTCGCACATATGAAAGGTCTTCAAAGAGCTCTGTTGAGGCTTAGGCGTCATAAGAAGCCTTCAAAAGCTTGGCCACTGGTTGAAAACAAAGGTCAGCACATATAAAGCCCATCAACTGCTCAATAAGCCTCTCTTGCTATAAATCATGGTCTTTGCATTCCCCTATTTGTGTCATGTTCACAAGTTCAACGTGTTGCTCTTAACTATTCAGGTTCTGATCTAACAGTACTAAGGTGTAGCTGGGCAAAACCAGCAAATAGACTACCAAGACAATTGCAAAACTAGAAAATATATCAAACAATGCACACCGTCATAGAATCTCTGCTATAACCAAAACCACAGAAACCGTAAGCCAAACAAAACTGTCACAAATATAAATCAAATCTGTCTAACAGTGGCAACATCAAAAAGACCTTCATCACCTCTTGGTAGCACCCTACCGATTCATCAAGATAAAGTCAACAGACTGCTAGAAACCTGCATTCTTGGACAAGGTCATCATTCCCTGAACTCATATCAACTTTAATAGTATTTACACAGTCGGGTATGCTGAACATAGCACAAAGGTGAATTTGACCTAAAACATTCTTACCTTTTTCGATTGAGATAAGAAAAGATACAAAATAAACTATAGCAAAGGCAACGTATACATGCTCCAATGATACAACTGAAACTTTAGCTTGTTCTTAATAATAAAACTGGTTACATTGAGGAGTCAAAGAGTCTTTGAAATCTTACATTTGGTGGGTGGTGAGTGAACAAACTAGGCTGTTTAAACTTTGTACTATAAAAGGCATACAGGGGCAAAGGAAGAAACCAAGGGAGAGAATTGTCAGCATCTACAAAGCTGCAACCCGGTCTTCCTTTTTATCACAAGACTAGAAAGAATTGCAATTTTTCGTACATAATTGGTGCACTCTTTGAAAAGGCATTTCTCTAAAAGTTACGTAGTGGCTGCCGATGCCAGCAAGTCAGTTAGCAACTCCTTCAGCTTCTTAGCATTGATTGTACCTTCTCTACGGCTTCCAGGCACCTGTTTGCCATCCTTGAAGAGGATCAGGGTCGGTAGTCCATAGACCTTAAACTCGTTCACCAGATCAGGACTCGAATCTGTGTCGACTTTCACAACCTTCAATGACCCTTCAAATTCCTGCCACATACGCCATCGTGTGGTCAAAACCCTGTTTGTAACAATTTCCCACGCCTTTAATGCAAAGGAGGCGGAAGTTCCACACAAAAATTTGTACAGAATTCACGTCAATTTTTGGAAACTCAAATATTTTCCTACGCAGCATTACATTGGGTTTCAAAATGGTCGCCACAAAAAACCACCAAACGTTATGAAAAAATGCCTCCTTAAGAGGAAGTAATGAAAAAAAAAAAGGGAGAGAAAGTAAAGGCATGCGGATTCTCATCGTCAAGATTACGTAGATAAAAACCCGTCAGCGTATCAATACAGAGAAATGACCCATCATTTTTTTCCCCTAATAGCAAACCATTAGACCAAGAGAAAATATGAAATGAGGATTTCAGAGAAAGAGGTTTGACCTTGGCAACTGACTCCATGATAGGGCCGATAAGCTTGCAAGGGCCACACCAATCTGCGCAGAAACCGACGAGGACGGGGGGATCCGATTGGAGAACTTCGAGCCCAAAGTTGTCTTGGGAGACGCTAGGGACTTTACAGGAAGGGGATACAAAACTGCGACGCGAATAATGAAGGGCAAAGGAGGAAGGTGTGAAGGAAGAGAGAGAGTGACGGAGCCATGGATGGCGAGGAGGAAGATGGGCAACGATGCGAGCAGAGATGGGCGATGAGCAGGAAGAGGAAGAAGAGGAGAAACAGTGAGAATAGAGAGAAGCAGAAGCTATGGAGATGAGAGCTTGCATTTTGAAAGAAATTGGAAGAAGGAATGAAGATAATGTAATGTTGCCTATTTGAAATGGTTGATGCACAAGAAACTTTATCACAAGGAAGTATTTCATCTTACATGCCATGCATGCCTCAAGCTTGAGGACCTCTCGTGCCCCCTAGCTTGGACTCTGGGCGGTCAGGTCTCTCTCCTTGCCTTCATAGCTGTCCTCGTTCGAATCCTGCTCTGAGAGAGCATAGGGGTCCTGGGTAGCTAGCCGTGTCTCTCGATGGGACCATGGGTGGGTGCATGAAAAAAAAAAAGGAAAAATAGATCACCCTAACCCTTGTTCTACCACCTCAACCAAGACGTGGTGCAAGCCACCCTCGACCTGCCCGTCATCAGCGACAAGTATGAAGAAGATGCCCGAGGCCCTCAGCAAAATCTGCCGCTACGACCGCAACAAAAGCAAAGGGCGCATCCACTTCACAGAGATCATCAAGTCGGAGGTGGAAAGACCAGCAAGGGCCATGCAGTGGTTGACACAAGTAAGGCACACCGACCACCACTAGTCAATCATGCCAAATATTTTATTATGGCGGGCAGAACCCCAGGACACAAACTGGGTCGATTACTTCCGCAATCAAATGAGGGAGGACCTCAAAACACACGGAGAGGTCATCGGCAACCCGATGCTATACATGCAAGTTCTCTACCACATGTTGCAGCAGCATCCGCCTATCGGTTATGGGTTGGCCGAAATGTTAGCCACAGGACCGTCACCAGCAGAGCAAGAAGAAGCCGATGTCAAGCCAAAGCAAGCAAGAACAAAGCCCAGTGCCACTCTAGCCAACCGTCTTGTGCAATCGGACCCAAGTCAATTGCTCGCACAATATGAGGAGCCGTCAACTACGACTCGAACGAGCGGATCCTCAAGACAAGGGAAAAAGGCTACAACAAGAGCCCATCTTGGTGGATGACCTCCCAGGTAACGAGACAGTCACAATTGGCCTCCACCCAAGAGCACAAGCTATTCCAGCAACCCCCTCCATCCCTCGTTCTCCATGCTTCCCCTGCCGACAGACCATCTCTCGTGGCAATTTTGAGTCCTAAAGGATCAATTGTTGCCACATAGTGTTTTAGCAAAAGACACTAGGAGGAGGAGGAGGAGGATGTCACCATAAGAGTCACCTCTGCCTCTTAGCCATGCACCTTAGCATGTCTCCTTCTTATATAATCTCAAGAGTCCACATATATTTGTGGTAATGAGTTGATGGAAGTGTATTTTTAGGAGATTTACAGCCATTTATAGACACTCGTGGGGTCTCTATCTAAAAGTGCATATAGCACTAGTGATCGAGCTTGTATCTAAAATTGCACAAATGTTTAAAAATTTACATGTTTATACATATCTATTGAGCCCCCTTCTATGAATGTACATATTTATTGAGCCCCCTTCTATATAACTGTATATGTTTCAATGTTGAATTTAAATATCCCTCCAAAGATTCACATAATCATCTTTGATGAGTATTTCTTTCAAGCATGTATAGAAGTCACTCAATTTTTAAAATCCCTCCTCTACCCAAATGTTGCAATGTGATGTGTTTGAGACTGACCTACTTGAGTACATACATTAGGGGCTTCTTTCTAATTAAGTTATGTGAAATTGTCACGCGTTTACATTGCAGTACCATGGTGTGCAATGTTGGAAGAAGCAATATTGTGCCTAAGCTACGTACATGGCAAAACTTATTAGACATTAAAATCATTCCATGGCAGTTGCCCAAATATGAAGCTGTTGTCATTGCATCAATTTTATTATCAATGCTCATAGGAGGGACTTCTATATATTCAAGCAATAGAGAGTTCTCTTTATAAGAAAGGTCTTTGCGAGTACAATTCTGTGCATGGGCATGGGAATGCATAAGGGCATCTAGTGAATCCATAGTTATTGCATTAACTATACTAATATATGAAAGCCGTGATGCTAGGGCATACTAACTAATCTATACAAGGTTTTAAACTAACTACTAACCTAACGTTTTGATGCATTATGTTGCATGTTGTGATACATCAATTCATCGTATTCTTCTCTAAAATCTTTCAATGTATTCAACATTAACCTAAGTTGATTCAAATCATCTCAAATTCCCTAGATACACATGCTTTAAAAACTTTCCACTCCTCATATGCAGGTACAATATGAATGCCTTTACCTGACTTTTTTGTTTATCAAGCACAATCTCCCTTCAATCCCTTATATTTCAAAAGTTGCTGGAATTTAAAAGAAGGCAGCACACAAGGAGGTCACTTCTTTCAAGCTATAGCATTAGATATCGAAGCATAAACTTGCCATTGCCTATGTCCTTTACATTTTAGGCCTGCACTAATACATGTGCACATCAAAGTTCAGCAAAAGCTCTTCGATTTATATGAGATCATCGTATTTTTAAAAATAAAAATCAAATCCAATATATCTTGAAATGAAAGTGCTAGCATCTTAGTCAAGGAAACATCATAAAGCATTCTACGATGTTCAAAAGATCCAATCTAGAGTTGAAAACTTCATTTTCCAACCTATGAATCAAGGTCAGCATCATTAGATCATGAGAGAGCAGTGTTGGAAGATCCTTTTGCACATACACTAGTAGATGAGCCTCCTTGTCTGCCCTTCGTACTTGCTCTTACCTACATAGCGATAAATTATTTAGTTAATACTAGCCAATATCACATATCAAGACAAAAGTTCAATGAAAGGACATAGTAATTAAATGTGAGAAGCTTGGCGTATCCTTAGCAACCTGGTAGCGACACACTGGCAAAACGTCAAATTTGAGCGAGCATCTAGTAGTACCAATCATATATCTCAGAAAGGAAATTAATGCTAGAAGAAGTGTGAGAGACAAAAATTAGGAAGTGTTGGCATTTAAATTCAAGAAAACACCATGAAAGCATGTCGCCTCCCTAGTATGTACCTGCATATGGTTACAAGAACAACCATGTATCCCTTCCAATTTGAAATAGTGATCTAACTCACTAACGTTAAGAGCCCTCATAGGACATACTCTACCTCACGTATCTTCCCCAGATAGTGGTTTTTCCCTTTCTTCTTCCTCACCACATCCTCCACCAACAGCCTGGAGTAATCTGCTCTCACTGCCTTGAACAAGCTTAGTGCATCGAGTCTACCATTGAGTTGTCTATGCTTTTGCACTAGGCTGTTCATTCTTCATTCAATGTCCATTCACTTCATTACCTTCCACCTTTGCCTTGATTTAATTGCACAACCTCTATATTCATCCTCTTAAATGTCCAACCTCTCAACATCGACACATGTCCACAATCAGTTCCTCATGCTATCACATGAAAAAAAAAAATTTCCCTTGTCCCATGGGTTATTAATAGATAATAGATAGATAGAGAATCTCAAAGATCATACAGGGAGAACCCTTTGCAACTATAAATCTTTGCATGTGTAAGGGAATGTGTAAGGTTATCACCACTACATTTATGTTAAGCTACTCTATCTATGCTTTTATTGATGCAAAAGTAAGTGAGTAGTTAGTTTTTGGGCTTTAGAATACTGAGAGAGAGGTCTCAAGAAGCTCTAGTGCTATGAGACTTCACAATTCAAGGAATCACAAATGGTCAGAACAATTGGCTTTTCATTTCACAATGTAAGTACTATAATTTTTTCAAGGAATCACAAATGGTCAAAACAATTGGCTTTTCATTTCACAATGTAAGTACTATAATTTTTTCTTATAAAGATGTGATCTTTTATCCCACAAACATCTATTTTCAAGATATATGAGGTCTACTTCACTACAATGGTGCCATAGTGTATATGGTATAGAGAAATATCTACCTTCGATAGGCTAAGCCTTAAAGTCATATGATAGGGCCATTTTTCAATAGAATAGGGTTTAGATAGATATGTATCTTCCATTATTGACCAAGTGGAAAATTATCATACTTACTATGCCATATCCATAATATACATGAGAAGGTCAAGATGTGTCTGTTGTGTGCGTGCACACGTGTGTGTGTGTGTGTGTGTGTGCACATGTGCATGCACGAGTGTGCATGTGCACATGTGTGTGTGTGTGTGCACATGCGCAACATGCCTATGCATGTGTATGCACATGCTCGTGTGGGCACGTGTGTATGTTTGTGTGCACGTGCATCCATTTGTAAATGTGTATACATGCACATGCATGCATGTGTGTGAGTGTGAGTGTGCGTGTGCATGTGCATGACAGAGAGAGAGAGAGAGCATTTTGGGGGGCACGCGGCAAGGCAAAGGTGAGTCTCTTGATATGTACAATCAATCATTATCTCCTTAGGGAACGTGTCATGTCCATCTTGTTACTATTACCTACAACATGCAACAAGGGCGAATGGGGGACATGTGCATTCATGCATGTGGGGAAGTGTGTGTGCACATGGAAGTGCATGCATGCACATATAATTATGACCAATGCCTAACCTCATTAATGTTGTCCTCCTATGGTGCATGGGGTAAGATGTGAGGGTAAAGGACAACAATGTGGTATGTTGAGCAAAATATTGGTCGATTCTACTAAAGTATGCATGAAGTAGAGAAATCAACTAAAAAGACGATTGAGCCACATCAAAAGAGGAACTTTATTTTAGTTTTCTTGGATGAGGATCCACACGACAATTCTATAGCTTGGCTTTCTTCTAGGCCCATGGACCTCAACCATTGTCATTGAAACCTGGGTGGATGTAATGTGGCAAAATTTGGGTTTCTAAGAAATGGGTAGTATACTTTCTTGTTTTAGAAAGCTAGTATGGCAACAAAGGTCCTTCACCAATTTCCTATGGACAATAAGGAATCAATCTCTCTATTTAGAGACTTGGTCCCTTGATTTCACCCTTAAGAAGTTGAGATCCACCATTGACCTAATCTGGGTAAAGCTCCTTAATTTGCCTTTGTCAATGCGTAGTTAGGCTACACTATGTGGAGGACTTGGTGTGTTGTTAGGAGTTAGAAAATAACTATTTATCAATCCAAGAGGAGCCACAATTATTATTTAGCTTGATCTTGCTGAGGATCTTCCAAGTGATTTAGTAATTCTTTCTAGAAATGGACAAATTTATAAAGGGCAACCTTTTATGTACAAACCTCTACCTAATTCTTGCTTTCTTTGTGGCCTTTCAAGTCACATAGTTAAGCATTGCCCTCAAAGGAAGGCCAAAGCCAAGTTACCTAAAATATCCCAATGCTCTAAGAAGAAATGGGCCCCCAAGTTAGAGGTCAAAGCTGCTTATGTTCTTACTCAAAGACTCACCTCTATGTATTGGAGAAGCAAGTAGTTTTACATAGATCATGCGAAGGAAAAAGGCACAACTCTTGCCATTCCCTCTTATTATGATGGAGGTGTATCCACCTCTTTAGGGAATGGGTTGCTTTATTTGCAACTTAAAAGGATTCAATTTCACTGTTGTCTCTATTTCTGCTAAGAGCATGTGGCTAAGCTCCAGTGCAAAAACTTGCACCTCACTCTCCAGCACTAGGAAAGATGTTGCTCTACTGAAATATCAATGCCCACCTGGTAGCCTCAGTTTCTCACTATGTTCCCTTATGAAATCCATTAAAAACCAAATGCATCCCCCCAATCTTGAATCTCCTCAATCTCACTTATCGTGAGAAATCTACCTAATTTGGTCCAATTGATCTTGGCTCCCAAGGCCTTTAGGCTCCCCCTCATGCCCTCCACAAAGTGATCGGTGTCATCTATGAACTCTGAGTTTAGAAGCTCCTCCTCTTGACATATCAGAAGATGCATCGTTGTGAGGCATGGTGCTTAAGAACGGAGAAAGTACCCCATAGCCTATGACACAAAGAGGGTACAAAGAGGAAAAGGAAGGGAGCAAGGGGAACCCTACCAAGTTGAGCAGGAAAGATCAAAGGCATCCTCCATATGACCACCAATAAGCATCTAATTGGCACTCCTTACATTCATAGCCGAGACCCCCATAATCCATCTATCTAAAGATAGCATCTACATAGTACCCTCCAGAAAAGACCACTCCACACTATTATCATAAGCTTATACAAAATATAAAACAAGGATTTTGATAGGTTGAGACTCCTCCTAGGCCCAGTCAAGTACCTCCCACAATGTGAAGATGTTGTCCAAGATATTGCATTCATGAATGAAACCTATCTACACGTGGTGAATGATATTAGTGAAGTAGGGTCACAACTACAACCTCAAGACCTTGGCTAAGATCTTGTAAGCGATATCTAGTAGATTGATTGCTCTTATAAGTAGTATCTACTAGGCTAAGATCTTGTTAGTAGTATCTAGCAGGCTGAATGCTCTCCACGAGTAAATGTCAATCCTATCACCTTAAAAAACTTCAACCACACCTCAAGGACTGAGGGAGAGTCAAAAATTTCTAGAAAATCCAACTGAAGGGGGTGTGAATGTGCTCCTAGAAGCACCTAAAGAAGTATAGTGTCAATCCATCCTCATGATGGCACTTTTCATGAGGCACGGCCTTGTGGGCCTCCTAAAGCTCCTTGTCTATGAAAGGCACCTCCACCTTCTTGGTCACATTGGTATGTGAGTCCATACTACCTCGTGGGCAACTTGCGTGCTCATCTAATTTCCCTCCTTTTCACTCCTATAACCTTGATTTATTTGGTGTGTTTGATCACTACACCATCCTTGGTTTCACGAAACTTGTTTAGCAAAATAAGCCCTTGGAAATGACTAATTCTGTAGCTACTACAACTAGGGACCTCTTTGGGATAGCTTTTGTGCCTTTTTTCTTATTTTTCTTTCTAGCTTCCTTCTTACATTCTTGCACCCAGCTTCATGCTATTTATGCTGCATTGATGCTAGTGTGTGTGTATGATTGGGTGCTTGATGTGCCTAACTACTTCATCTCTACTTGATGTGCTTGATGTGCCTAGGAACTACTTCATCTCTACTATGTTCCCTTGGTTGAGTTCGGGTCCTCATCCTCCTCTCCTTGTGTTAACATCCACAAAGTAAAGTCGCCAAAGGTGATTAGGCTTCATGATTTACTTCAATGGACAAGCCTAGGGAGTTTGATCCCCAAATACCCCAAGGCCAAAGATTCCAGGAAACGTGCACAGATTGTAGGTTCCATCTAACACCCCAAGGCTAAGGCAATGTGCACATTTGGATCTATGTCAATGGAAACATCCATGGAAGGAGTACAGCACAAACTCAGGGAGTTTGATCCCCAAATACCCTGAGGCCAAAGCATGAAGGAAACATGCAGAGGTGGTATGTTCTAGTGGCCAAGTTATAGGTTCCAACTGCCACAATTGTGTGTTCCAGCCGCAAGCTGTGGTTAAGTGTCTTGCAGAAGTTAAGCCTCACCACTCTAGGTTTTGAGCCTCATGAATGGGGTTTGAACCACAAATGTCTTAAGGCTTTAGGGTGCTTAGAGAGTTTGAGCCCCAAATAACCTAAGCCTTGGAGGCGTGAGGCTAACACAAGCACTATTTGGGAGCCGGTTAGGAATACCTCCTAACACCAGGCTTGTCCCAAGCACTCTAATATGGTTAACACAAGCATTATTTCTGCTGGTAGGGAGAGATGGTCTTAGCTTGGATGGCAAAGCAGGCCAATGGTATAGGGCTCTCGCCCCACAAGAGAAAATCAACTGGGAGACATTGAGAAAGGCCTTCATTGTGGGGTTGGCCCCCAGTGGTCATAAATCGAGCCCGATTAATCAATTGTATGGAGTAAAGAAGAACGATAAGTAATCCCTAAGGGATTACATTGCCAGGATTAATCACCTCAATGCTTGCTCTGTGAACTGTACGAGCGAATGAGTGACGAACGATTGTTGCCCCACTTCCTCATTGGATTGGCTCAAGGGCTAGGGGCCTAAACTCAATCGCTCGAAGACCCCGCTCCAATGTTACACTTGCTAGGGTCCCCACAGAGCAAGTGAATGCCCCTACTAAGGTACTTCAAACCCTCTAGTGTCCTGCTTCAAATGCCAGGGGCCACATTTCTTGAAGGACTATCCCTATAGGGATCGTACCCCCACCGCTCCACCCACAACCAACCCCACACCCTTGTGTGTGGGGTGTGGCACCGAGCATCTATTCCAAGACTTTGTCTCGCAAGGAGACCGACAACCCCAATCATCCCGCCAAAGAGCACCAACCTTAATCTGCTTAGCATCGAATAAGGCCAGGTGGCCACAGTGCCCCTAGAACTCATCACAAGGATGCAAGCCAAGGCATTAGGCAAGGCGATGAGTAAGCTGGCAAGGAAGGATAAAGGGTCCCTATCGCCAGGCCCCAAGACCCAATCCAAGAAGGTCATAAGGGTAGGTGATGGCTCTGACCAAGTGCTTATTCAGCACGGTTCTGATGAGGAGACAGCCACTCTCACCACCTCCTCTACTTCCGAACATGCTTCCACCCAAGGTGACCTCGAGGTACCGCCGAGTCTAGAGGTAAACAATCCAGTGCAGGCCCAAGGCCTAGCACCCTCGCCCTCCTATAAGGAGACCTATCTTGACCTAGTCTTAGAAAAGCAATATGTAAAAGATGCCCAGAACTTGGTACACGACTACCAAGAGAAGTTCGAGCATCACCTCAAGGCAAGTAGGGGGTCAGATACTATTCATCCAGACCACCTGATGGGCCACCAAGGGGCGAAATAGCTCAAGGTGTCGGAAAGAGTGGAGGAAGAGGAACACCTCAGCTTCGATCAATCAGAATCTCCGGATCTGATGCAAAAAATGTTCTAGGAAGACCTAGTGCTGCAAAACCTCCAGGAGGAAGGAGACATGCACGGCTTCGAGTACTTGTTATCCATGGAAGAAGAGACTTCACAAAAACCCTGTGATATTGCCAGGTTGGCTACCTTCCTATCAATAGAGGTAAAAATGCCAATCGTGTCCCTGCTAAGGGGAAATTCCATCTTATGGTGCGATCTATCCAATTGGATGAATAGACCACTCTTGCCCCTAAACCCTGCCAGCCCTAAGCCCAACCAATCATCACTGGAAAAGGGGCAGAACCTACTCAAGGTTCCCATCAACAAGCTAGGCCAGTACTTTGAGGGTGATGACACAAACGCCGTTATCCCCATAATCTATCAACACCAAAAGGTTGAAGCCATCCTGGATGGGGGAGCAGGAGAGAGTGTCTATACCAAGGAATGCCGGGTGAAATGGGAAAAACCCACACTCGAGCAAACCCATATGGTAGTAAAGTTAGCCAATGGGGGAACTGCCGAGCCAGTGCTTACTGGCATTAAAATTAAGATATTTGGATTCACGTACCCCGTTAGGTTAGAAGTATGACACCGACTATCGTGATCCCTTATCACGTCGACCGTCACCATTATCGGATCATGCTGATCATCTCGCCAACCCGTATCCCACCGAGTAGCACCATCAAGGATCACGACGGTCGTAGCCCTTTTCATATCACACCGACCATCGTCAAAACGATACCCTGTCGACCGTCTCCATCGTCAGATCACACCAACCGTCGCCATCGACTCACCCTGCCGATCGTCACCATCGTCAAATCATGTCGACCGTTGCCATCAACTCACCCCACCAACCATCGCCATCATCCAATCACACTGACCGTCACCATCGCCTTGCCCCATCAATCGTCGCCATCATCAGATCATGCCGACTGTCACCATTGACTCATCCTACCGATCATCGCCATCGTTAGATCACACCGACCGTTGTCAAAATGGTACCCCGCTGACCATTGCCATCGTCAGATCACGCCGACCGTCACCATCATCAAATCACACCCACTGTCTCCATTGCCTTACCCCATTGAGCGCCGCCATCGTCAAATCACGTCGACCATCACCATTGACTCACCCCGCCGACTGTTGCCATCAACTTACCCTCCAACCGTTGCCATCATAAGAGCCCGCCAGTCGTGGGGATGCAAAATCTATATAAACAGGCCTTATCTCGTTGGGTCGTCGCCATAGCAGTTTCCCCCAGACTCTTGAGCATTGGGTTGCCAATTACTTCCTTGTGCATCTTCCCTCATCTGCCTACATAAATAGTCTACCCAATTTGTAGCCTGAGGCTCCACCAAGCACAGCAAGATATTGGGCATGATGAACTGATGGTGGTTTGTGTGCTTTACTTGTGTTAGCCATTGCAAGGCTCTTGCTGGTTCTTCCACCTTGGGCTTGTGAATGGCGGTGAAGTGGATTCGGCCCTTGCTCTTCTGTCGGTCGTAGTGGTAGACCAGCTTCCAGCTTCTTCTTTTTGGAGTACTTTTCGCCAATGACCGGCAGGTCAATACATACCACATCCTAATTGATTTGGTAGTGGTGGGGAGTGGCTATTACATCTCGCAAGACCAACATTGGTGTTGTTGTTGTACGCCCGGAGGAACTCTGCCAAAAGTTTCATGTCCAGGTGGCATGGGAGGCGATCTGCCACTCTGCTCAGGCTAGCAACCCTAAGTGCATCTTGCACCTTTGGCTCCTTAAGTGCTACATAGGTTGCTACTGTATGGTAATTGAGGGTGCAGTCATGACCCTCGTAGGCGAAGCACGAGTGCATGCATGCATCCAATTCTTGGAGCTAGGCTTCTCCCAACAGTGAGTGCGATTGGGAACGAACGACCTTGTATTCCCCTTTTGTGGGAGCCGGGGTGCGCTTTCTTGATCTTGAGGGGCCATACCAGCTGTTGTTGTACCCTCCTGCCTGTTGGACACCTCTTCCTCCCCTTGCAAATCTTCTATGGGGAAGGAAGGCATACAGATTGTGGCCAAAGGCGTGCTTTGAGAATCTGAGGGGCCAGTGGTCTGTGGAAGAGGGCGGGGGCTGACTCCCAACTCAGTTTCAAATTTGAAGAATTCGTGTTCGAGATCCATAGGGAAGAGTGACGGCAGTTGAGTGATGAGGGAGTCAATGGACAAGGAAGAGTGAGAGGACATAAACACGCTGTCCTGGATGGCAGTGGAAGAGGGCACGAGGCTGTGACAATTCTGAGAAAATTTGATTCTCTACTACTGTTATGGATAAAATTGTCTAAGGAAAAAGGCATTAATATGTATGTGTGTTTGTATATGTGGCAATAGTATAATCAAATATGGTGTGCATAGGGCCCAAGGTTGAGGTGGCAAGGCATGACCATGTGCCACCCTTCCATGTAAGAGGACCCATAAGGTGTGTTGTACATAATCCATAATAGGAATATTATAAAATGCAAGGTGGCATGGCTCCTCCATGTGCCACCCCTCCACCTAGGATGCAATAATTGAGATATGGCTCAAAGTCCATGGGAGAAGCAATATAAAATGGGTGGAGATGGCTATTATATTGAGTTATTCCCTCCATATGGGATAGGCCCATGTGGGGGAGGTATAGAAGGACAAAGAGAGCTAGTTAAATAATGGGGAAAGTAGGATGAGGTGGCAAGATTCCTTGTGCCAACCCTCCACTTGTCCTCCTAGAGGTTTGAACCTATTATAAAATTGGAAAGAGACCAAGGGAGTATCATAGACTTGAGATATGGGGCTTGATTTATGTGGAAAATGGAGGCAAAGGGTTGTCGCACACAATTGAGAGTGCGTACCCACCTAGCCCACATGGAAGACTTTTCCACACACACCATGCATGTGGGAGGATACATTAATGTGGAGAGACCCCCTCTTTTGGCTATAAAAGGAAGGGGCAATTCCTTGATGGGACACGCTCATTCTTGTAAAGCCACCTAGCTAGTATTTTGATATTTCCCTCTCATCCCTTCTTTCCAATAAAGTATGGTTCACTTCCCTTGATGTCTACATCTCAACATTCCTCTTCCTATCATGTACATGCTTCTCTTCCCCCTCTCCCTTTCCCCTTGTGTCATAGTCTCCCTTTTCCTTCCCTCCACTTCTAATTCCTTGTTCACCCCTATGACATCCCTTCGCCCTCGTGATCTCCTTTTCTCTATGGCCTTTGAGCGTAGCCATACTTAGTCTCTAGCCTCTGATCTCGAAAACTTTTCCGGCTAAAAGTTTTGGTGTGGCTGCTGGGATACAAATCTCCACGGCTGGTGGCGAATCTTCTATTCGTACGGGTTACATCAACAAAACTATACCATCTGTGCTCTTTCTAAGCTACTGCGCGTGCATTCTATTCGTACGGGTTACATCAACAAAACTATACCATCTGTGCTCTTTCTAAGCTATTGCGCGTGCATTCGCTTCGTGCGTCTCCTGCGCTTCAGTTCTCTGGACTGCTGCGATTTCTGGCTGCGGACAGTTTTCTACGCGATAGTTCTCTGGACTGCTCTGGTCGCGGACTGTTTCCTGAGCCCCTGCAAAAGAGTAACAATAGATCCCGCGCCCCCCTATCTCTTCTCTTCTTCTTCTTGTTCTTCTCTAACCCAAGACCTCCCCCTTCACAAAAGAAAGTCTTATCATTGGGCCAACAAGTTGGAAGTGGTAAAAATGTAATGATTTTTGTTCATATATTGAAATTGCGGGAGCTGTAACTCTCTAACCATAAGGAGTTTGCTCTTGTTGCAAAAAGCAAAAATATTTCATTTTATGTTCTCTATCCACTTCTCTTGCTAGATCGCCAATTCAGAACTTCTCCAAGCCCACTTCACGGACGCACGCCTCACGAGAAGGGTGGACATTTATGTCACTTCTCGACGCGTTTAAGGAATTGGTGCCTGTTCCTCCGCACCTTACGGCTACCAATGCACGAGATGTATTCCTTGATCTTCATGTCGACCTTCAACGGCTGATTGTCTAGTGCATTATTGATGGTGATGACGGGTGGAATGACACACCGTGGATAATTCAGGGTGACGAACTACTGATACGTTGGGAGGATTTTGACTTTACTTCTACTCATTGTGCGGTGATCGAACTACTTGCTGCTTCAGAGGTAATCAAAACGGTTTCCTTCTTCGAAGGGTGGGATGCTCCCCAAGCTTGGGGGGAGATTTGGCGCATCTGCTTGTTGATTCCTGTGGAAAAGCTCGTCCTAAATGGTTTATTCACAATCTCATTACAAAGGTTTCTAGGCCTTGGCTATGGTTGGTAATGTTTCGACCGAGGAATCCATTTGTACCTAATCAGCCTTTTGTGCCTCATTTCAAGCTTCAAATTGTAATTCTTTTTGGGCTTAAGATAAACTATCAACAAAGAATTGCAAGTTTATTTGGTGCTGAACGTTTGGCTCAAGTGTTGAATTCTCCCCACCCTCTCCTCCTACCTATTTTGGACTACCGAGAAACTTGGGATGTCCGAATTCTCGTCTTGGTGTGATGACATCTTGGATTCTTCAATTTGATGGAGCTTACAAACCTTCGACCAAGGCGGCTGGCGTGGGTGTGAAGCTCACTTCACCGGGTGGTGAGGAGTTTTATTACAGCAAGTCTTCGCCCGCAAGTACTTGCAATCAAGCTGAGTACTCGGCGCTCATTTTTGGGCTACAAAAGGCACAAGAACATCAGGCCAAGCAATTGGAGGTGCAAGGAGATTCTCAACTAGTGTGTGAACAAGTTAGTGGAAGGTGGAAGGTGCGGAGCAAAGGCTTGGTTCCACGACATCAACAGGCCTTGGAACTCTGCAACCAGTTTGAAGAGGTAAAAATTCAGCATATCCCTCGAGCTCGAAATCTTGTTGCTGATTTCTTGGCACGTGAAGCTTGTATTTCCATCACGCATGACATTGTGGAAGCGCCTCCCCAACAAAGCCGCAAGCCATGAAGGAGTGTGATCGTTTGTAAGGAATGCAAAGGTTGTGGTCATCATGAAACTAAGTGTTGGGCCTACTTGATACGAGTTCACCGACTTCGGCAGACCATCAGGAGGGTTCTCAAGGACATTGCTCAAAAGAAGGATGCCAGACCGCACATCCCTTGAAGAAATAGAATGGCGACTACAAGAACTGGAAGAAGCTGAAGGTGATGTGCAAGCTCTCCAACTGTTGACATTTGTCATGGCATTCTTGTTTGCCTTGATGAACAACCTCATGCGACGCCGCACCTCTAACCCTCGCGTGTAATGATCAAAGTGATATCATGAGGATTGGTCCTTTTAAGATTGTCTATGTGCTATTCTATGCTGAAGATTTTTCTCGTGTAATATTTCACACTACTCCAGTCACACCCTACCCTGCCTATGTGTGCTTTTTGGATGTATCTTCACCCGATTTTCAGTTCAAGCTTCCTCTTACTATTGTTCGTCCATAGATAAGCCACTCTTTTCCATCTTCCAAGCATGGCTGACATTCCCGTGTTTTGTGGACGGGTAGAAGAAAATCCAAATGAGTATCTTGTGGCTTTCAATCGCCGTTGTGTTTCTCTCAACTTTCTTACTGAAGACAGATGGCTATTGGTTCTCCCCACATTTCTAGAAGGTTTGGCACAAGTTTGGTATGAGAAGCAAACCGAAGATGTTCACCAAAGCTGGCCAAGGTTGACAGCAGCAATGATTGAGTATTTCAGCAAAGAAGAGGAGCCGGAGAATGTGTACCTGCAAGTGGCAAATTTGAAGCAGTCAGAAGGTGAGACGGCGCGTCGATATGTGGATCGAGTGGCCGTGCTCCTAGACCGTTTGATTGCCACACAGGAGGACAATGCCGGGTTTCGAGCTGGAATGACTCAGCATGTGCTGGGCTACCTTGTAGCAGGAGCGAGTGATGAATTCCGCCTCAAGCTTAAATGGGAGAATCCAGAAACTATGGTGCTAGCACATGAGATTGCTCAAAAGTTTGACAAAGTTCAGTCTGACCCCGCTTCAAAGAAGACGATTGTCCCTCCGCATCCCCCTCCATTCCTGCAACAACAACCTGGGGGGTCTAACTCAGGGGCATACCCCTACCCCTCAGGGATGTATCCACCGCCTCCACCTCAGATGTACGGTCCTCCCTTAGATGCTTACCCTCAACAAGGTGGATATCCTCATCCTCCGCCTCGAAGATTTCCCCAGCCTCGCCCACGAGCCCCCCTCCTCTCTACTCCCGTGGCCCCTCCAACTAAAGAGGCCCCCCCTGCAACAGAACCTGGAGTCAATGACCTAGCCAAGGCCCTGAATGATCTTCGGCTTGAGACGGTGGGCATCAGAAATCAAGCCAACTGCCCTCCAAGAGATCGTGCTAATGTTGTATGCTACGAGTGCCACCAGAAGGGTCATTATCGCCCAAAATGCCCCAATATTCCAAGGGTGAATCTTCTAAGTGAGTCGGGCACTGAGGATTCTGATGTGGAGATCCTTGATCTCGGGAAAAGAACTCGTGCTACCTCGGACCCCTCTCCAAACCGTGGACCGGGCTGCCCCAAGAAGAAGGTGTCCTTCTCAGAGCCCTCAGATGCTGAGATGGCAGACCCACCAACAGAGAAGACTAAAAGATCTCGCAGGAGTAAGTGGTCACCCTCGGATTTTCCCATCGGCTCAGGGCAAGAGGACTATTCGGTCGTTCAAGACCTTGCTCATCGTTCTTTGAGCATCACACTCCCGCAACTAATAGCATTAAGCCCTAAGGTGAGACGTGAGCTGCAGCAAGGTCTCTCAACAAGGAAGAGCAAGAAAAAGGGAAAGGTACGAGAGGTATCTTCTATCTCTGAAGAAATTGATCGGCACCCACACACAGTAGATGTCATCATAGATAATTGCCGTGTCAAAAATGTGTGTGTTGATGGGGGAGCTGCATGTAATATCATGGTGTCCCGCATCATGAAGAAATTGAATTTGAAATGTACAAGGCGTTCCTCCACTCGAATCAAGGTAGCAGATGGTCGACGACTCGCCACCATGGGAGTCATTGAGGATTTGCCCATCACTGTCAATGGGCTGACCACCACTGTCAATTTCTATGTAGTGGACCGACAAGCATGCCTTGTCTTTGGTGTTTTGCATTGAGAAATTTAAGCATTATGTGACTGGAAGGTCCTTCTTTATACTCACTGACACTGGTCTTGCAAAGCAGGTTCTTCAATCACCAAATCCCATGGGCCGGTTGGCCAAATGGTTGGAAGTTCTACAAGAATATGATTTTTCTTTCAAAATTGTAAAAGGGGGTTGTTCCAACTTGAAGAATGCTTTGATTGATTTAGAGGAGTGCCTTGATGTAACCCTGGTAGCAGCCATAGAAGTTGGGGATCCTTGGTATGGTGGTATATATAAGTTTTTGACCGCTTTCTCCTTTCCTTCAGAAAGTACAAGCTATGAGAGAAAGAAGATCCGCAAAGATAGTAGGCGCTATACCCTCCTTGATGGGGTGTTGTACCGTCAAGGCATGGATAGGGTACTCAGACGGGCCATTGATGTAGATGAAGTGCCTAAGGTATTGAAGCATTATCATGATGGGTTTTGTGGAGGCCACTATGCCAGTGACTATACAGCTAAGAAGATTTTACATGCTGGATACTATTGGCCGACATTGTTCAAGGATGTCACTTTGTATTGCAAAACCTGTGAACCATGTCAATTCTTCGGTAGGAAGGATTTGCGTCCCGAGCAACATCACCCGCTGATGTCCATCCATCCGTTTCAGAAGTGGGGAATAGATTTTGTCGGGCCCTTGCCCATGACTGCCCGCAAAAAGAAGTATCTTTTGGTAGCCACTCAGTATGTCACTAAGTGGGCTGAAGCTATCGCTCTCTCTGCTGCAAATGGCAAGGCAGTTTCGAGTTTCATATTTGAACGTATCTGCACAAGGTTTGGGACACCCATGGAGATAGTCTCTGACCATGGGAGTCCATTCTTAAATGAAGCAGTGGAGTTACTCATGGATCGCATGGGCATTGATCATCACACTTCTAGCATCTATTATCCAGCATCCATGGGTCAAACAGAGCGGACCAATGGCCTCCTCTGTAAAACCATAGGAAAAATGGCCGCAGGGAATAGGAGCCAATGGGATCAGAAGGTCACTGAAGCAGTGTGGGCTTACAACATCACTCATAAAACATCTACAGGTCACACCCCTTTTGAGTTGGTGTATGGTACTGAGGCAGTTTTACCACTTGAGATAGAGATTCCGACCTTGAGATTGGCACAGGAACAGAGGATGACAGAAGATGAACATGTAGAGGCCAGATTGGTACAACTTGAGAAGTTAGATGAGACCCGACGCCTTGCACTACATCAAACAGAAGAAGTTTCTGCCACTGTGGGCTGGTCCATACAAAGTCATCAAAGAACGTAGCAATGGGTCTGTTATGGATAAAATTGTCTAAGGAAAAAGGCATTAATATGTATGTGTGTTTGTATATGTGGCAATAGTATAATCAAATATGGTGTGCATAGGGCCCAAGGTTGAGGTGGCAAGGCATGACCATGTGCCACCCTTCCATGTAAGAGGACCCATAAGGTGTGTTGTACATAATCCATAATAGGAATATTATAAAATGCAAGGTGGCATGGCTCCTCCATGTGCCACCCCTCCACCTAGGATGCAATAATTGAGATATGGCTCAAAGTCCATGGGAGAAGCAATATAAAATGGGTGGAGATGGCTATTATATTGAGTTATTCCCTCCATATGGGATAGGCCCATGTGGGGGAGGTATAGAAGGACAAAGAGAGCTAGTTAAATAATGGGGAAAGTAGGATGAGGTGGCAAGATTCCTTGTGCCAACCCTCCACTTGTCCTCCTAGAGGTTTGAACCTATTATAAAATTGGAAAGAGACCAAGGGAGTATCATAGACTTGAGATATGGGGCTTGATTTATGTGGAAAATGGAGGCAAAGGGTTGTCGCACACAATTGAGAGTGCGTACCCACCTAGCCCACATGGAAGACTTTTCCACACACACCATGCATGTGGGAGGATACATTAATGTGGAGAGACCCCCTCTTTTGGCTATAAAAGGAGGGGGCAATTCCTTGATGGGACACGCTCATTCTTGTAAAGCCACCTAGCTAGTATTTTGATATTTCCCTCTCATCCCTTCTTTCCAATAAAGTATGGTTCACTTCCCTTGATGTCTACATCTCAACATTCCTCTTCCTATCATGTACATGCTTCTCTTCCCCCTCTCCCTTTCCCCTTGTGTCATAGTCTCCCTTTTCCTTCCCTCCACTTCTAATTCCTTGTTCACCCCTATGACATCCCTTCGCCCTCGTGATCTCCTTTTCTCTATGGCCTTTGAGCGTAGCCATACTTAGTCTCTAGCCTCTGATCTCGAAAACTTTTCCGGCTAAAACTACTTGCTACAATAGCATCACTAGTCGGCTTCGGGTTGGTCGAAAAATCAGCCACAGGGCCAGCATAGACAGAACCAGAAGAGATAGAGGTCAAGCCCAAGTGAGCAAGGACAATGCCAAGCACCACTCCAGCTGGCCATATGCAACTGGACCCAAGCCAGTTGCTCGCGCAATACGAGGACCACCAAATGCAAGAATTCATGAGCCAACAACTGTGACTCTAGCAGGCGGAACCTCAAAATAGGGGAAAACGGGTTCAGCAGGAGCCCATGCTAATCGAAGAACTCCCAAGTGATGAAACAGTCACCGTTAACCTCCATCTAGGAGCCCAAGCCATGCCGACTACTCCCGCTACGCCCTATGTCTTAGTCTCCACAACAGCCTAGGAGACCACATCCTTCGCCACCGGCACCTCCTCCTCTCCATGGGCAAGCCTAATAGAGGCTTTACAGTTTTGCAGTGCGCCCCAATATATGGCACCAAGTGGCTACAGCCACATGTCGGCTGAGCAACTATCGAGTGCGGCGGACCTGATGGAACAACACTTATTTGAAGCAGGCACATCTTCCACAAGTCGCACGCACAATTTCACAAAGGAGGTAGGAACATGCCTCACAGCTCTTGGCAAGTCTCCTTCAGGCACAACTCTCTACACACAATAGTCACACCATAACGATTGCCGCCCAAGCCATGGGTCAAGCAACCGTAGAAAGAGCAAAAGAGTACTCCACGGGTCCTTCTCTAGCTTGACACTTGTAGATGAGTGGCTTGGGCAACAACCATTATGGCTTGAGTGACCCAGAGGCCGCTTAAGTGACACCACTTGCAGATGGCTTGAGCTAAAGAGCACTCCACATGTCCTTCTCTCCCTCCCTTCTCCCCTCTCTTCTCCCCTCTCCCTCTTCCCTCTTTCTCTCGTGGAAACACATTGCAACAATCCGGAGGCCGCTTGAGTGACACTTGCGGATGGCTCATGCCTTGCATTGCTCTCACAAGGAGTAGCTTGGAGCGGAGGCTCTATCGGCATCTCTTCAACATCCCCACGACACGTGAGTCACCGCTAAGACTACACACCTTGTTAGTAACACAGATGAAACCAGACTAGCCACTCCTCTATCTCTCTACTTCCAAAATCTTCCCTTGTCTTCAATTTGAAGGCTCAAAAGCTTTGCTTTGCTTTTGAAGCCAATTTGATCTCCTTTCGCACATGTTGTCTGGGCACATTACCTTCTATTGAATTCTATGTATCTATTCCTACCTTTGCCATTCCTCTGATCTAGCCTAATCTCAAAATAACTTGGAGCAAAGGCTCCATTGGAATCTCTTCAACATCCTCATGACACGTGAGTCAGCATCGAGACTACACACCTCGTTAGTAACACGGATGAAACCAGCTATCTCTCTACTTCCAAGATCTTCCCTTGTCTTCAATTTGAAGGCTTGAAAGCTTTGCTTTGCTTTTGGAGCCAGTTTGATCTCCTTTCGCACATGTTGTCTTGGCACATTACCTTCTATTGAATTCTATGTATCTATTCCTACCTTTGCCATTCCTTTGATCTAGTCTGATCTCAAAATTAGTCTCCCTACCAAAGCAAGGCATCCACCTACCCATCCCCAGTAGGATCACCAAATGTTAACTAGGTTTTCCTCCCACTTTTCCCTCATTCTAGATTTGCAAACTTGAATGGCAGTCTATAAGGTAGACGAGAGAGAGAGAGAGAGAGAGAGAGAGAGAGAGAGAGAGAGAGAGAGAGAGAGAGAGAGAGAGAGAGAGAGAGAGGGAGGGAGGGAGGGAGGGAGGGAGGGAGGGAGGGAGGGGGAGAGAGAGAGAGAGAGACTGAGAGACAGAGAGAGAGAGAGAGACAGAGTTTTGACCTTTATATGGCATTGGTTTCCTAATCTATAGGCATCGGAAAATGAAATAGAGATACGCTCATTGGTCACCTACAAAAATCAATCCATTCTATTACCCTTGATGGAGTGAAAGCTTTAAAAATAGGGGCTATGCTACACACCTACAACCCACCTAAAATTGGCAATCTTTACATCAGCTTCCATTTAATCATGCAATTTATCTCTCGTGCAATCCAATAGGCCTCGTAATACTAGAGGTATGACCTTTCGGCCATGACTTCCACCTCGATACCCTGAGCCACGTGTGCTTCCAACTTCCCATGCTTCCATCCTTGTCCAATTGCCATCATTGTTGCAGGTATTGACTATTGATCCCTACAACTTCTATCAAGGCACCATCATCGCCCTTTTGGCCTCAAGATTTTGCCTTTCGATGCTTCGCCCTTGCCTTTTCCTTCACCTTAACCTTTGGCATCTTGCCTTTTCACCTTCACCGTTGGCCATTTTTCTTTTGCTGTCATTTGCCTATTTCGCTCTGAAGCTTATTGTATACTGGCCACAAACCTTTGCTTTCATCTGTTTTTCATTGAGCTTCATCCTTCGCCCATCAATTGTCTTCATTCCTCTTCTTTGACCTTTTCATTTGATGTTAACACCACTTTTCTTTGGTGTTAACAACAATCACCACTTTCTCTACTTCACCATCATCCTTCTTTTCTCTCAACAATGTGCCATTCATTCCTTCTGCATCTTGATAATGTGTTGTTCATTCAAGGTTCATTCCTACTACATCTAGTTTATAATTTGTAGAGTGATTACAAATGCATCAATGCATGGTGCAAATCACACTACATTGCATTAGAAAGAGAGAATATGCAACTCTATTTTGATCCCTTCCATTACACTCCATGAGAAACTTATACAACTGGGATATATCTAACACTACACACCGACTAAACTTTGATACTATAGGTTATGTACAAATACTCTTTTGATTGCTCCTTCCTTGTCCACTACCAAGTCCCCCTTTCTATAGGTGAACCTCCTTTATTTGAGCATTTTTAACAATAACAATGTTTTTTACCTCCTGGTTTTCTTTCACACCTATCCATCTTACATAATTTAAAACTCCTCAATTTTTCATTTGTTGTTTCTTTAGCCCTTGGGTCTTTAGTCCCTTTTCCTTTGGGAGCTCCATGATTTTTTTTGTCCTTTAGCCTTTGGGAGTTCCTCAAAATACTTTGGTTTTTGGTTGCAACAAACTGAGATCTTGGTCCAACAATACTTCTCTGCCTTGTAAGGATCCCTCTCAAAACATTTAAAAAAAAGTTAACTTTGGTGAAATCGTACTATTTACCTCAGTAATTTATGTTCCTACATGAGGCACTCTGTTTTGACTTTTATACATCAATAAATCTCAAAATCAAATGAACTTTATTAACTTAGTGCTTTAAATCTTTTGAAAATTTCAACTCTTTGAATTTTATGAGTGTAAGGGACTTATGGTTGACTACCACAAAGAAGATGAAGAGTGATTCACTTTATGATCATCTAAGAAGTTTCATACTATGTCCAAAACCAATTGATCAACCATTCTATAAAGTCCATTACAAGATGTTCTTTCATTCCAATCTATGCACTATAACACTCTCAAAGAATTAGGCATCATGGGAGATTCCAAGCTACGTATATCAATATAACGAACCCAACAAGATGTGGAATGTAGACAAATTTTACTTACCGTCTATTCCTCCATAAACATTTTCATTGGAGACACAGTGGTTGATATACATAAAGAGTAGTTAGTATTAATGAAAATATTTCATATGATATTTTCTTAACTTATGCATTTTTTGCCACTCAAAACTAGCATACATAATACATATTCTTAACAATTAATCAAGTGAGCGACCATTTATTGTGGTTCTTTTAATACTCAAATTTTTTCCTAGTAGAGGTAATATAATGGATATTAAAGCAAGATATGCCCGTGGAGGCATGGACAAAAAGTAGGGAGATATGAAAAAGCACGTCGCATCTTCCAAAAAAAGTAGCAGATATTCTTTTTTGTCATAACTTTTGATCCATACTTGGATTGAGGAGCTCTCTTTTTTGTTGGAAAGATGGGATTGTGATCTATAACGTTCTAGAAGATAATAGGTCAAAAATATGGATTTCAGAGTGCGACTTGGTTTTGTTGGGGAAGGCATCAAAAACCTAATGTTTTGGAGAAGCGGATGAAGGTTGTGACTACTTTTGAATTGGAACAAGGTTAGTGCTCCTACATTGCACCAAGATAGGTTTCTTCTATGTGTGTATGAGGGCCTCTATCAACATTGGGTTGATTTCACTAGGAGCAGGTTCTACATGTGGTTTTATATCAGCATATTGTAAAAGCGACGGCATGTGTGTGGGGAGGAAGATGCGTAAGATGGTTGTTGGATGTATTTGAGCTACCAAGGATTGTTATCCAGTTTCTCCTACATTGGATCTTGATTGCTTAATGTGAAACCTTGAATAAAGTGCAGTCTATGTCTCCCAATTCATCTTTGCTCTGGCTTGTGGAAGTTAGAATAGATAACAGAGGTTGTGGAAACATTGAAGGAATTGGTGAATGGTGAATGGTGAATGGTTGTTATAAAATGTGTTGATGGCATATGTTACTACTCAATTCTTTTTGTATTCTCTATATATGTTTGGGTGTTGGAAGGCTACTATAGAGGTCACCCATGGTCCTATGGTTTTTCTCTTATCATTGTTTTGGAGCCCCTGGCAAAAGGAGTGTTTTCATGAATTTTTTATGGCTGAGAAGAAGTACTCACATCATGTATGTAGCTATTATTGCAATAGCAAGATGGTCCAAGATTTCCCCAAGTTTCTTGGGTTGCCTAATGAGGATGCTTCTCAATTTGTTGAGGACCTGAAGTTCACAGTGCTACTAAAAGGTGAACATAGGCTAGGATCTCTTTTGCAAATCCTAGGCTATCGTTTGTAAGCTGAAGCAAAGATATGGTTTTAGAGTTTCGTTCAAGGTGTGTCAAGAACCAAAAATTGGGATGTTGTATACTAGGAGGTAAGACTTGCATTTTTGGGCTATATTGCACATGCAAGGGATCCTAATCGTATATAGAAGGATTTGTGTAACTACGAGCAAGAACCCAATTACATAGTGGACCAAGACTTGAATTGATTTTCTGAGCTATGGTAGGAATGGAGGGCTCCTGTACATCCAAAAGTCCCATCTGAGGTGCTTCAGATTGAGAGATTTGTTGATGGACTCATGCTAGATCTTAGATTCTATGTCACAGCTAGAGGATATGGGCATGACATAATAGGCAAAATCTATCTTGAGTAAAGGCAAATTCTTGGTTGGTGGCTTGGGAGGCCATTTCATACAGGATTTCTCATTAGTTGTAAAAGGGAAAATTGAAGGAAAGAGGATGTTTCTCAAAAGGAACTAGAGGCTACTAAGGAAAGTTTACAAAAACCTCGTGTAGCTAAGGATCAAGAAAGAGAATGGAAAGAAAGATCAAGATGTAAGAGAAGCTAAAGGTGAGAGTGGAAAAGGATGCCCTCTTTTGCCCTTACTTTTTTCCATAGTTGCTAATGCATTGGGATGGTTAGTTTAATAAAAGGTGGATAGTGGTCTGATTGGGCATTCAGTTAGAGGTGGAAGCAAGTTGTCAGTCAAAAATTTGTTGATGATATGAATTCGACCCCTCAAAATGATGCCCTTTCAAATAGGGAGCACCCTAGAGAATGCATGGACACCTTTTGTCTAGGATTAACCACAGTAAGATAGGGATCCATGAGATGAATATACCCCTCCAAACTTGCTGATAGATAAGGGTTGTAATATTATCCAACAAAGGAGAAGTCTTTAAGCTACTTGGCATCCCCATGGGATTCAAATCCTCCATGGATAGATTTAAAAGGTAAAGAGAAAGATTACTTGTTGCTAGCAGGGTCTCCAACCATTCGTAGCAAGAAGAAAATTTGTTCTCAACTGTTTCTTACATCCATTGATGTGTGGTTTTCTTGATACCCAAATTTTGTCCTAGGATCTAAGAAATGGCAAGGGTCACAAAATTGCACGGGTCTAGAGTTAATATAATGGATATTGGATGGATAGGTGATTTTGGAAGGTGCTAGAGGTAGTTATGAAAAAGGTAAAGCAAGACAGGCTAGTGTAGGCGTGGAAAAAAAGCAGGTCGCATCTCCCAAAAAAAGTAGTAGTTACTATTTTGTCATAGCTTTTGATTAGCAACTCTAATTGAAGAGCTCTTTTTTTATTGGAAAGATGGGATTGCAATCTACAACTTTCTAGAAGAAGTCAAGATCCAAATCTGCAAGATAACAGTTCAAAAACTTAGATTCATCAAAGTGCAACCTAGTTTTGTTGTGGAAGGCATCGAAAAGTTGATGTTTTGGAGCAGCCAGACGAAGGTTGTGAGTATTTTGGAATTGAAGAAGGGTGGTGCTCCTACATTGTGACAGGTTCGGTTTCTCCCATGTGTGTGTGAGGGCCTCTATCAATGTCAAGTTGATTTCACCAAGGAGGAGGTTCTATGTGTGGTTTTGCATTAGCATATTGTAAACTCTGCGACATGTGTGTGGGGAGGTAAGGTGGTGATTTTCTTGTATTTGAGCTACCAAGGATTGTCATCCAGTTTCTTTTGTGTTGGATCTTGGTTGCTTCAATATGTGAAACCTTGAATAAAGTGCAGCCTATGTTTCCTAAGTCATCTTTGCTCCGGCTTGCGAAGCTCGAGTAGCTCGAATAGACTCTTTGACAGCAACTAGATTTCTCTCTAGAGTTGTCCTCTTCCTTCTATATTGCCAATCCCATTTCATTGCCTGTTGCAAATCACCCATCGAACAACTAGGTCCCCCCACCTTTGGCATGGCTTCATCCCATTAGCTCCACCCACATCCCAAGCACTCCCAACAACTCTTTAAAATCCTCATAGATAGATATTTGCCATTAAGCATGAGTTTACATTTCTTGATCTACCACAAGAAACCAGAAAGGGAAACCACTAAAGCAAGGGCGACACATAATTAGAGAAATCTACGTAAAAAATGTACTTAACCCTGAGCATGGCTCTCATTCACCATCAACTCACCTAGCCCTAAATTAGAGTACTTTCTTCTCTTAGACTGGAAACAACCACTCATTGCTCCTTGCTCAATGTTAGCACAATCAATAAGATCTCAGGGCATACACAACTCTTCCTAGATCTCATGCTCCACCAAAGACACGTTTCTATTATTATGAGATCGGTCACCAAACCTTCAGGGTCATGGTCGAGGGTCTCCTCCAAGAATTCATCTTTCAGAAAAGACCAACATTCTACCCTTTCCTTAGAGCCAATTGGGGCATAGAGACATCGAACTCTCAAGGTAAACCCTAAGAGAGAAAGCTCTAGAGCGAGGGCATGCCCTAGAGAATCTCGGAAGAGCTCCCTACAGCTGAACACACTCAAGGCTACAATGGCTATGCACCACTTCCTCTATTCAAACATTCACAACAAGCACCTGACTTCGAAAACTTTGAAGGAAAACATCACTCTCTCCACATTTCACCTCTTGAAGAAGAATCACCTAGGCCTTGCCTTTCTGATGACACTCACAACACCTTTCTGCTTCACCCTATTACAGCCCCCCCCCAAGATTCTAGGAAAGTTGTAGGACTGATTCCAGACTAAACCCTTCGACTCCACTCTATCATGTAGACAAATTATAGAGCAAGAGCCTTATAGGCATCCATGAAAAAAGCTAAAATGCTTCTCTTACCTGATTCGATAAGGCATTGCCCTTGTTGAACTCCACTCATTGAACACATCCTCTCCTTGAAAGGAATTCTTCACCACTCTCTTATATCCCAAAAACCGCTTCTTATTGTGGGCTTCCAGGAGCACTTCATCAAGAACATCACCAGCCGTGTTGCCTTCAAGAAGATGAGATGCCTCCATTGTGTCACTATGTTGCAAGCATGTATCAATCTTCCCCTCCTTGAGCTGTTCTCCTATTCCAAATCACGTTTGCTAGCTAGGTTAGGTGCCGATACAAGATTTAGCCACTGCCTCGACTGCCTTCTCTTTCTTTCCAAGCCTCTTCCAATCTTCCTTTGCAGCTATTGGTGTGACCACTATAGCTTCATCATCCCCACCCTTTCTAGACTAATGGGTGCCCTCCTCAATTTGTATCTCAAACGCCTTGGATTTTTGAGAGTTGAAAGCCTTATGCCCCACCAGATCTTCTACATGCAACATCTTTTTATTTGTATGTTGCTCCTTTTGAACCCTCTAAGGGCAGTTATGTGCATAGTGACTACATTCCCATGCACACAAAACATGTGCCGAGTACACCAAATTGGAATTGATGAATGTGCACCAACTCTTCTGCCAGCTTGACTCTCATCAGGTCCAACAATTCTTGGGCTCTAGCCCATAAGAACTATGCTTTCTTAGCCTTGAAAGGATCCCTCAACGAGTGAGGAATAAGAAACAACTTACCCAAGGTACTCAAGAGAATCACCCAACCAAAGAGGAAGATTTTGGAAGCTGATCCAACCCTTTCTTTCTAGGCCATTCTCAGTAGCTACTGGAAGCCCGTAAATCTATGGCCAAGGAGAAATCACTAGGCTTGGATGGGTTCTCCACCGCTGATGTTTTCACTGAATTTTTTGGATATGATGAAGTTTGATCTGGTAGATATGGCAAATATGCAATTGCAAAAGGCTCCTTGTTGGAGAATATCAACACATGATTGATGAAATTGTTTCCCAAAAGACAATGTAGGCTATAGGTGGGTGATTGGAGAGCAAACACCGTGATGAATACCTCCTTTGAAGTCTTGGCTAAAGCTCGTACCATCAGAAGTAGGAACTGTTGCATGTCAGTTGTTGATTGATAACTGTTAAACGCCTTGAGATCTTTAAAAATGTGTCGAATGTATCTACTACCCTTGAATATGCTTGCTCATCCGGCAAGAAGCTTATCTTGTTTGGGTTTGAGTTGGATAAACCCTATGTTAGAATTAGATGGGACTACATTGGTTTGGTGTTAGATCAGCTAGGCTTCGGGGAATGGTTTGTGAACATGGTGTACACCCTCATGGAGGAATGTTGGAGGCATTCATGCTGGGAGACATTCATGCTTGAATGGTTTGTGAACATCGTGTAGACCCTCATTGGGGAATGTTGGAGGCATTCATGCTTGAATGGCAAAGTGGTTGGTAGATTTGAGCTAAAATGATCTATTAAGTAGATGTCCCCCTTGCCCCGCTTCTCTTTACTCTCAATACCCTTTTGTTGATTGGAGTTCTTAAGAAAGGGGTTGAGTTAGGTCCTATTCACTGTGCTTCCTTCTGGGAAACAAATTTTCTCTTAGTTTTTCACTGATGACTTTGTAGTCATGACTCAGGAGAGCCAAGAGAGGTTTGTTTGATGCCTTGAAGGAGTTTTGTGAAGTCTCAAGGTCAGTGTTTTGTTGGAGCAAAACCTTTGCCTTGAGAATGGATTCAGGCCTTCGTTTGGTTGGGAAGAGGAGCAATAGGTCAATTGGGTTGGGAGGGGGTTTGTGATTCGGTATTTGGGTGCCCCTTTGGGATTATGTACTAAACAAAGGTTTGAGTGGTGACGAGATAAGCTCAAAGAGAAACGTCGTGGTTGGTAGGGAGCCTCTCTAGGTTGGAATGCTTGAATATTAGTGATTCATCATATCCTATCATTCTCTACTATCTACATTGAGTTTATTTGGAACTTCAAAAGAAGCTATTGGGCAAAGATTGAGAAGCTTTTGAGAAGGTTCCTATGGGATGAAGACTGTAACATGAGGAAGCTACATTATGATTTCACGAGCATGGCGAGCAAAACAATGGACAATGGGAGGCATGGCGGAGCTCAGGAAGATAGATGCTAGGACAAACTATAGACTAGTGCTACGAGATGAATCACTATTATTGTTGCTGAGTAACAAATAGGGCTTATGCAGAGGTTCGGAGTGGTGGAAGAACAGATGGTGGAGATCTGGAGGGGCTGCTAGGTTGGAAAGGGGAGATTTCTTATTTGGAAACTCTTGCATAATTGGCTCCTGGTTTGTGGGAGTAAATAAAGAAATAAAAAAGTTAATGGGAGTTTGAGTAAGTGGGTTGAAGTCAACCCTACTTTTCCTTTGTGAGCGTCAATCGAAGGGATACGACACTTGTTTTGGGATTGTGTAGTAGCCCATAAAGATGCGGTGCAGAGTAGCGGTTTCATGGTAGGGTCCAGCACTAGGTGGAAGGCAGCGTCGGGTACATGGGAACTCAATTCCATAGTGGCGGTTCTTTGGCCCCTTCTTGGACGGGGGCTTAGAAACTTGGTGGCTGATGAAGGCCAAGAAAATTGGGTTTTGATCTGAGTTGAAAATTTTCCTAGTTCGTTGTTGGTCATAAAGGACTCCTTGATAAGTTTGTGTTTGGTGGCCATATATAATAGAGTGTTGGTTTTGTTGCGATGTGCTCGGGTGGGTAGTCCCTTGTAGGTTTGATTTTGGCTTGGTCAGCTTTGACTGTCCATGTGACACAAGTTGGCATTTGTTTAAACACATAAGAAGGAAAAAGACCCGAACTAGTGCCTTAAGAGCATTGCTACTAACAAACTGAACATGTTGTTGGAGTAGTGCTATCGTCGGGACATCAAACATGCAATCTTTGCTTGTTACAAGAGGAGACTAGAGAGGTCGCATCCTCTTCTCCTCAACACACATTGATTGAGAGGTACTTTCTTTAAAATTTTGATTATTATTATTTTTTCCATGCACCCACCCACTCACACACACATGATCCACTATGGACCTGTTTCTACACAGGCAGGTGCTTTGTGGGTGCCAACACTGAATGGCGGAACGAGTGCATGAATCCTTGGTGGATCCAATTTTTGAACGTGATGCTCAAACGTCCACCTCACGTGGGAACTCACTCACCTCAATGCGCTCACTTGAATGTGAGCACTTAGCCCTGTGTGGAAACAGGACGTATGAGGGGCTAGGACCTATGCTCTTTGAGTAATATTTTTTGAATGTAATGATTTATTAATTACCTTTAATTAATTAAGTGAATTGATTATAGAATTAATTAGTTAAATAACTTAAATTACTTAATGTAATTGATTGATTAGATTAAACTAAATTAATGTATTTTATATAATTAAATTAAACTAAAATAAATCTAAATTAAACTAAACTAAATCTAAATCGCTAGCTAAGGTAGGAACAAAGCTCTAACTGAACAATGCATCTAGGAACAAAGCTCTAATCGCTTTCGTCGTGTCATCGCCAAACACAGACATACGCACACGCACGTGCACACACACACACAAAAGCACACACACATATATATAATTTTTAAATGTGTATATTATATAAATAAATAAATAAATAAATAAATAATATGTATATATCTATTTTTTTAAAACATGTATATATATATAAAATACATATTTATATATATATCTATATAATATATGCACTAGTACATAATAGGTTATATAATCCCCTCTCCTTCCTCCCTCTTGCCTCATTCTGAATCATTTCTAAGCCTGTGCGCTCGGGTTTGACGTTCAGACGGGGCAGACACTAACCCATTGTGGTTGGCTAGTTCAGATGTCTCCTGTAAAGTGGCATAGTTGGGCGAGCGTCGGGCAATCTGAACGCGCCCTGAGACCCCTTGCCAGTGACGCAACTGAGGTTGGCAAAAGCCCTACTGCCCCGAAGTTGCATCGTGTGGCCATGCACGTACGCACGTGCCACGCACCAGTGCGCTCTTCTCCGTTTCTGCTGCTGCTCTTGCTCTTGCCTCCATAGCTGCTGTGCATGAGCTGTGTGCACGCCTTTGCTTCTTCCCATGATGTTGGAATGACGCACCCTACGACGTGTCGCGGCCAAAACAGAGGGCCCCGGCCCAGATCCTTCAAACCAGGGGACGAGTGGTAGTGGGTAGTGGAGCACATTTAGCACGCAGCGCGTACCGAGGAGCAAGGAATTGAAGAGATGCGGAGCTGGGCACAGCAGACTCCAGATGAGACAGAGGGAGAGAGAGAGAGAGAGGACATTGACAGATAGGAACTAATGCTGAGAGAGAGAGAGAGAGAGAGAGAGAGAGGTGTGAGTAGAATAGGAAAGTAGACCAAAGCATACATCTGGATCAGTCATTGTCATCAATAGCGAAAAAGAGGGGGGAGAGAGGGTAACCTTTCTTGGGAAGCCGACAGATTGAGAAAGAGAGAGAGAGTGAGAGAGAGAGAGAGAGAGAAAGCGAAATAGAACTCTGGGAGCGAGACAGGAGGAGAGAGAGAGAGAGAGAGAGAGAGAGAGAGAGAGAGAAGACTTCGATCGCACTTCCGATATAGTCTTGACAGGTGCGTGGATATATTATTCTCGTCCCCACTTTTCTTTGTGCGTTCGTATGTTTCAGCTGTGGCTCCCGCAGGCGGGAGAGGAAGGAAAACCGTGATTTTGAAATGCGAATTAAGATGGGAGGCTGTGGAAGGTGAAGGAGGAGGAGGAGGAGGAGGAAGAGGAGGAGGGGGGATGGAGGAAGAAAGAATTGGAAGCAGCGTTACAAGCGGCAAGGACGAAGATCGTGAAGGTGATTCGGAGGCGTGTGTGTGAGGGATGTGGCGATGGAATGTGTGTTATGGGAGCGAGAAACGCGGACAGACTGCGAGTGTGAAAGCCCAAAAGAAAAGAAATCAATCAGCACGCCCTCCCCACGTCCCCTCACTCGAAAGCCCAACTCTTCTCAAACGCCCATCTTCGTGCTTGCTCCCCCCCCAATCTGCCCATTTCATTCTTAGCCCAGCCTCACAGACATATCCCCTCACATACCGCCTCCTCTTCTCCCCCCTTCGCACATCATCCCGCTCCCAGGTGCGCCCCTCTCTCCCTTCCTGAGCGTGTTGCTATCACATAGACCCTTCGTGGACCTTCTATTTCATATCACACTTCTTCTCACCTTTGAATTTGTTTTTGACGAATGATATGCCTCCGTAGCGCCTAGGAAGATCCGGTGTGACGTTTTGTGCCTCCCCTAATTGTCGCAATAGCTCTTATGAGGTGTGCTAACATATAAATGGCTGATAGCGCCGATGAACAGACTACAGAACTCATGATTTTTATTCCGTCTTATACATCTTACTACAGATCAAGCTTGCTGAGCTAGAGTTACTTTCAATCACCAACGACCAGTACTACTCACATCCTTCCTTCTTTTACAACTTACTGCCGATCAAGCTTGCTGAGCTACAGTTACTTTCAAATCACCTACGAACGGTACTACTCCTGGTCACAATCTTTGGAAACGACCTAGCTCAATAAATGTATACATGTGTCCAAGGACCGGTATGATCAATCATGGTACCTGTAATTTATACAAATATCCCAGCAATGCAGAAATTTTAGAGGATACCCTCAGCCAACTCATAGCCACCCTCAATTTCTTAACGTTTAGAAGGCACACGAGAAATCAACAGATGGAATACAGAACGCTATCATAACCTAACTGCTAGCCGAGGTGCAGAAGCTTGGTGAGAATTGTAGCCACTGGCAATCCCTAAGATATGAGAATCCCAGAAGATTGTCTTGGTTCACAGAGATACATTGGCAAAGTACAAGTGATGTGATGTGAGAATCTAGAATAACTATCATGCTGTCTGCTTTGAAAGTGTGGAGTATTCTTTTTGTATCTATTTTGAGGAAACTCCTGCCCTAGATCAGTCCTAGATCATGCGTTCTGGACCTTCTTAGTCTCTTCAAAACTCGTTTTCAGAAACCCAGCGGGAGGGATGTGTTACTGAAAAGGATGGAACTGCACGTACCGTGTATATCACATCAGGACTCTAGGAACACTGGGAAATGCAGCTAAGGAAAGACTGAAATGGGAAACAATTTCCCATATGGCAGTCACTAGGGACAAGGCATGGGGATAGAAGATCCAAAATTGTACAACAGCAGAAATTCTCTCTTGATTCTACTGAGGTCATCAACAGGCACTTACTAAATATGTCAACTCATGTACAGAATATAAGTCTGCCAAAATAGTAATACGTTGGCCTGTATGCATGGTAACGATTGAAATGTAGACACTCCTGCTTAATTTATGTGATCCATAAGACCCGTGTGCTAGCTTGATATTAGTATCTCCATTCAATGGAGCATATCGGGTGCTTCATGATGCATACACTCCTAGGTCATCTGACTTCAGCTCACATAACTTCAGAGCCTAGCACAATATCAATAGGTCACATGACAAAACCAATTAGATCTCCAAAGGTGTATTGTTTTGGGAGCCATACCTGAGTGGCTTGACAACATTTGTGACAAATGGATTGCTTGCCATTTGGCCACCTCAATTTGAAGACCATGCTCCAATTTAGTAGGATGTAACCTCTTGTTCTGAATAGATCTAGAGTCACTGAAGTTGTGGGCACTCCCGCTTTTAGAAAGTTGTAGACATATCTTTTTGTTCCCTCAATTTCCTGCAAGGATCTCAATAAATCTGGCACTGAGCCCTCACAAATAAAGCTACCAGATTCAAACAGAAAATAAGCCATTATTTTGGAATCCTGAGATGCCCCTTCATCACCTTTTCTATCATGGCAAGTACTTTGGGCAAAGCCTTACTCCTCATCAACCCCTACTCTTTCTAGATTCCCTACTGTTTAGGGCATCAGCACGGTATGCAAAGGCCTGATTTAAAGCTAAACCTAGGGATGACATCAAGGATAGAAAAGAGAAGGTTGTTGAAGAAATACGTGTTCTTCTTGATGGGAGAAGTTGTCTCCTTGTCTCCAGAATATAGGGGTATGGGGTGCTTAGACCAAAGAAACAAGTTTAGCATCATACTTGAGACTGATGATGAGATGGCTTTTGACAAGGCAAAGGGCAGATCCAGAATCTCGGGTACCAAAATGTCCAATTTCAATATTGTTCTCCTTCTTAGCTTCATAAAGCTCTGCCAATTGCATGGAGAGTTCTTGACCTTTTGGTTGACACCATGGACAAAATCTGAGCATCCTACTTCTGTCGCAAATAGCATGGATGAAAACAAAGAATTTTGAAAACTGCATCATATAAGTCTGCAATATCTCTTTTGAAATCATCCCATATATCAATTATTTCACCTTCCTGTATGAGATGTCTCCACCATGTATGAGTAAGCTTTTTGTAGTCATCTTCCATTTTCCTTAACCATTCCCTTCAGCTCACTGGCTGAACCAGGCTTCTTTTTGAATTTGAACATGAATGATTATGTGCTTTGCTTGAATATTTAGTCCGACTCTCCTACACACACCCTTGCTATTGCATTTTTACCTTGGTTGTACAATAAGAGCGAATGTTTGATTCTGTGCCTGAGTTTCAGTACATATGAGATTTTTTGCAAGAATTCATATATATTGTATTTCTTCTCTAGAAACTCTTGCTAATAGCTGTGTTGTCTTTTACCTAGGGGCATGCCTCAATGGGCTCCCACATCAGCTCTGGATTCTCAAGAGTACGACAGAGAGCATGCTATGCAGAATGGGACACAATATGGAACTGTAAATGGCTTGCTTCCTCAAGCAACTAATGGTGGGAACATTTTAAGTCCTTCAAGAAGAGCAATAAATAGCAGGTGCTTCATCTTGTCTAATGTGTTTATTTTCATGGAGATTAAAATTTTGTAAGCCTAGTAAACTCGATTACGTCTTTTAAAGTTTGAAAGACATGCCTATTTTATGCTTTCAATCCCTTCTTGCAGTGCTCTGTTCATCCCTTCACAGGGACATACCTGTCTTGAGAGCATGCAAATTCTCATGAGTGACTGTCATGAGATTGAAACTGCACACTGTGTTGTGTTTTTAGAGGGTGAGTTTGGGCATGTTCCTGGATTCATCTAGACATATATTTTCAAGCATATAGTCTGTGCATGATGAGGAGGCAAGCTGATTTATAATGGTGTTCTTGCTTACATGAATCTTTTCATGCTTCTAGACGTGTAATCTCTCTCTCTCTCTCTCTCTCTCTTTTCCCCAGAGACATGTAATTTCTCTTGAAATGGGAAGCTTATTTTCTTCCTCAACACAAAAGAATTATGTTCCTCTCTCACACTAGAGTTCCTGCGCCTGTCCTTCTCATCCTCCTTGTCCCATCTTCTGCCCCCTCTATTTCCTCTCAGCTCCCTTTTCGGCAGCCTTTCTATGCCCCCCCCACCTACAGATGCCCTATATGGATAACACTTGCATCCTGTTTCGTACTCCTTCCCCTAGCCTGTTCTCAGGCTGCCCCTTCCTTTAATTTTACCTAGCCCCCTCGCAAGCCTGGCACAAATATCCTGGACACTCTCCTTGGCATATTCACATCCTTCCTAGAAAGCAATAATGGCTTCAAGGATATGCCTTCCATGAATGAACCCTTCTGTTCTTAATGAATATTATTGGTCTCGTCCTTTGGGAGTGAGTTTAATAATTACACTCACAAACAGTATTCCAAACAAGAAATTGTTTTGGACCAATAGTTTCCTAGAAGCTCTTCTATATTATGAAATATTTTACCAGCAGCGTCCTATGTGAATCATGTGATTGTAGTCCATTGATGTTTTTTTCAATAGTTAAATCATATTTCAATAATACATGTGTGTATTTGGGTTTTTAATGCTTGAATTTGTGCTCTTCATGCAATTGGGTATTGGGCAATGTAAAAAGGGAATGGTGGCCTCCTACCGAACTCAAATAGATGGTGCTTTCAAATGTGATCCATTGTTAAACGTTGTTAATGCTTGGCTTTTCTCTTGCAACATGCACATTCTCATAGTATATTCTTATTCAGATAGTTATTCCTCTCTCATGGGGTTGGGCTCACCTTTTAACTCCAATAATGATTTCAACGTCTTAACTCCAAGAATGATTTGAACATCTTGAAAAGGCTTCGAATGCTTCTCCTCCTTGGGTGGGTTTGGATTCACTCCTTGTTAGAAATGACCCAACAGAGGGTACACACAGCGGAAGACTTATAGTAATGCCTAGGAGCTCACATAGTGTGCGTGTGGGGTGTGGAATCACAAACTTCTTAACTTATGTGCATAAAATAGATGTGCAGACTCATCAATAGACAATGAACCAGCCAGTCTGCAGCACCTGTTGCACTCTCTCACCTCTTGTAGATAGGCCCAGAGAGTAGGCTTCCTGCTGCTCCTTTCTGTCCTGGAACTGCTGGCTGCTGGATATTGAAATGAGGCAAGTGCCTCTGCTTTTATAGGCCCTAAGGCCTGCTGTAAAAAACTGACCAGCCAGCTTCATACTGGCCAACCAGTCTGCTGCTGGTACAGCCCTTTAAGGGCTCACAAAACTAGGGCCCTTTGGCCCACACTTCTAGGGCCTTTAGGCCCTCCAATCTAGGCAAGGGCCCAGCCTATATAAAGCATGCCACTGCCCACTAGGAACCTCATTTGCTTCTCCACCAGGCCCCAGCCATGTCAGCGCCTGTTCACCCTGCTGCTGCTGGTTCTGCCCTCTGCCAGGCTCTTCTCCAGCCACGTGTGCAGCGCTGTACTGAACCGTACTGCTGCTGATGTCATCGTGCCCTGCCAGGGCAGATATAGGGCTTGCTGTCCCTGCCTTCTGCTCCTTCCACAAGTTCCGTCCTTTGCAGCCATGCTTGTCTCTGTGAGGTGCTGCCCATGTGGCAGCCCCCTCTCTTTTTCCTCTCGTGGGCACATCCTGCCCTAGGTCTCCCTCCCCCACGCTCTCCTCATTTGGGGGCTTATAGATGGGGAGGTGACCTTTCCAACACCCCCTCTTACCGACACATCTCGGCCCAATGCCAACACGTCAATGACGATGCTCCAGTAACTCCCTGGTCGTAGTCCTTTGGAACTCTTCGATGTCAAAATCTTTTCTTGGCTTTTCGTCCAGTGGCTCTTGCTCCACTAGGTTTGGTTCCGCTTCTGCACACCATCTTGGTACACAGGTCCATCTCTGGTAGCACCTTTTGGCACCACCTTCTTCAGTCACGTTCCCGCCTTCGAATTCGAGCAATCCAGCCGTCACGATCTTCCAGTTATCCCCCTCATAATGAGTGAATAACCTGGAGTCTTCCAGGCACCATGCTCTGAGGGTCTGTTTCAACCCATCCTTCCTTTGGCAAGGTCTGCAACAAAAGTACATCTCCAGATAACCTGGACGGCGAACTTTAAACGCACCTGACTGAACTTGAGTCACCCTCCTTCTCGCAAGGGCTCAATCCTCCAGTCGTGGAAGTCGATTCCCAAGAGCTTCTGAATCAGGGTCGTCCTTCAGCAAGGTCCATGCCTTCAGCCTCCCACACTTGTGAGCCTCCTACTTGGGCTTTGATACCATGTTAGAAATGACCCCAACAGAGGGTACACACAGCGGAAGACTTATAATAATGCCCAGGAGCTCACACAGTGTGTGTGTGGGGTGTGGAATTACAAACTTCTTAACCTATGTGCATAAAATAGATGTGTAGACTCATCAATAGACAATGAACCAGCCAGATAGAGAAACCACCAAAATATATATTTCCGTCCAAAACTATGGACTTAATACAAAAGATATAGATCCAGAGTCCCACCAGTGGTGTGGTCCTCTGATCTTACCACAAGGTCCTTGTCCTATTTGCCAGTTATCTCTAGACTCGAGCCTGCGTGCTCCACCTCGAGCGTGTGTAGACTTTCCGTCTAGTGTGTTCTTCTCCACCTTACTGCCTGTGAATCAGCCTAGGAGGGCAGCCCCTGCCAAGCTTTGTCTGCAGCCCACAGGTCCCCTTGGTCCTCCTGAATGTAGGCCCCAAGATAGCTGTTCCACTGCTCCAACCTGCTTGTGAATAGCTGCTCCAAAAGGTGTGATGATCTCAGCACCTTGCTGCCCTAGAAGACAGCCAAGGTCCAGCCTCTCCCTAGAGCTAAGTCTGCAGCACCTGTTGCACTCTTTCACCTCTTGTAGATAGGCCCAGAGAGTAGGCTTCCTGCTGCTTCTTTCTGTCCTGGAACTGCTGGCTGCTGGATATTGAAATGAGGCAAGTGCCTCTACTTTTATAGGCCCTAAGGCGTGCTGTGAAAAACCGACCAGCCAGCTTCATACTGGCCGACCAGACTGGCTGACCAGTCTGCTGCTGGTCCAGCCCTTTAAGGGCTCACAAAACTAGGGCCCTTTGGCCTACACTTCTAGGGCCTTTAGGCCCTCCAATCTAGGCAAGGGCCCAGCCTATATAAAGCATGCCACTGCCCACTAGCAGCCTGATTTGCTGCTCCACCAGGCCCCATCCATGTCAGCGCCTGTTCACCCTGCTGCTGCTGGTTCTGCCCTCTGCCAGGCTCTTCTCCAGCCACGTGTGCAGCGCTGTACTGAACCATACTGCTGCTGATGTCATCGCGCCATGCCAGGTCAGATATAGGGCTTGCTGTCCCCGCCTTCTGCTCCTTCCATAGGTTCCGTCCTTTGCAGCCATGCTTGTCTCTGTGAGGTGCTGCCCATGTGGCAGCCCCCTCTCTTTCTCCTCTCGTGGGCACATCCTGCCCTAGGTCTCCCTCCCCCACGCTCTCCTCATTTGGGGGCTTACAGATGGGGAGGTGACCTTTCCAACACTCCTAACTCCTAGAATGATTTCAACATAAAAGAATGATTTCAACATCCAAGAATAATTTCAACGTCTTTAAAAAAGGCTGCAAAGGCAATAAATGAATTGAAACATCATTTGGTATCAAATGGGCCTCAAAGTAGAAAAACAATGTCAATAACAAAGCACACCTAAAATGAGTTCTATACCTTAGGAGTAGGACTCACCTAAAATGACTTCTATACCACAAGCATTCCGATTAGGATATCCTAGAAAAATTGTTGGTATAAGAATAAAAAAGCATTCTGGAAATTTCCAAGAGTCAGGATAACTATTGGAAAGGCATCAAAATGAGCAATAAAAACTATAGACTTTGAGAAAAAAATCCAACCCCATGCATTTTTGTGCAGCCTACACATGTTGATGCACAGCAGCCTTTGGATGCTCTAGATCAGGTCCAGGAGCAGCCTATCACACGTGAGGATATGCCTGAGGTTGTCGAGAAAAGAGGGCTGCTTCACAAGAAGCTAGAGTAGTCCCTAGATGGCTGTTAACAGACTCTGCAGGACAGCAGACTTTCAGCTCCTCTCCAGCAGGACAAGGGCTGGTTGAAGAGGGACAGGGAGTTCATGCATGATAGGGAAGAACCAAACAGTTTTGAGGATGTTGAAGACTATGAGCACTGGATGAGGGTTATGCAGGTTGAATTTGATTCCATCATGAAGAACAATACATGGGAACTAGTGGATTTGCCCATAGGAAAGAAAGCTATTGGGAGAAAAGTGGGTGTACAAGATTAAAAGATATGATGGTACTACTAATAGGTACAAGGCAACAGGGCTCTTCTCAGCAGAAGTGGATAGATTATGATGAAACCTTTGCCACCTTCTCCAAGATGACTGACATCAGGTGTCATGTTTTATTGCCTGCTCATTTGGGTTGGAAAGTACACGAGTTGGAAATAACCTTCTCAATGGGAACTTGCAGGAAGAAGTGTATGTGAGTCAGCCTGTTGATTTTCAGATGGCCGGTAAGGAACATAAGGTATCTAGACTCCATAACACTTAATGGGCTGAAACAAGCCCCACAGGCTTGGTATGAGAAAATTCATACATTTTTTACCAATCGGGGTCTACAAAACTGTCAAAGTGGGTATGTCAAGAACGACAAAAAGGATTTGTTGATTATTATCCTGTATGTTGATGATATGCGGCCCACAGGCACAGATGAAGAGAAAATTGTAAAATTCAAGGAGAATGAATCTTCATTTGACATGTCTGATTTGGGTTTATTACACTATTATTTTGGCGTTTAGTTTATGTAAATAGAATGAATAGAATGTAAGGTATTGTGCTCAAACAATCAAAATGCAGGACTGTTAAGAAGGTTCACTTTTCAGGACTGCAAGCCTATTCCAACTCTCATGGAGCTAGGGTTGAGGCTGTCCATGCATGATGCAGGTGAACCTTTTGACGCTGTTGTATTTACTCAGGTTGTTGGATGCCTTATTTATCTCTGCAATACCTAGCCAAATATTGAGTTGAGTGTATTACAGTTGACATGTATATGCACAGCCGAAAGACATAGCATTGGTGTAAAGTGTGTTTACAGGGTACTTAGTCTCTTGGTTGTTCGGGGTGACTGTGACTTGCATGCTGGGGATAATGATACTAGACATTCCACCATAGTTACTATCAAACGTTTGAAGGTTCCAAACGTTTGGAGTTTCCAAACGTTTGATAAGTTTGAAAAAATTAGGGGGAGTTTCAAAATGTGGGTTTTTTTAAAAGTCATAATGTCAATAAAAAATATGCTATATTGCATATTTTGACATACTATAGTCTATAATTACAACTAATAGCACACAACTTACAAACAAGCTTCAAATTTCATGAAAATTTAGACTTTTAAACCAAAACTAGTTACTAGTTAGTAGTTACAACTTACATGTTACCAGTGACCACAATCCACTACTGAATCAGTCACAATTCTAATTATTTTACTTTCAAATAGTTGAAACTTGAACCATAAATTGAAACAAAATTACAAAACATTTTTTCTCAAAAAACAGCTTACAAGTTAAAACTTGTAAGTTGCAAAATATGAAACTTGAAATTGATTATGTCCCTACTCATCAATGTCAAGGCTAGTAACCACTAGCTAGTTACTAAATAGCTACTAGGTAGCATCTAAAAACTTTAAACGATGAAATCGAGGGCCTATCATTGCATTGAGCCTTGGGGACTGCGCTGTCAACTATCTACAGTGCAGTAGCTAGTACAAGGCTTGAGCCTTGTACTATGTAGGGCCTTGAGGCTTGGAGAGCAGCAAAGAACAGGTACACCGTAGTACGTACAGCTTGAGGACAAGTCGAGGAGCATAGGCGTGCGGGGGGTACGGGCACAGGTACGGCGTCCAAACCGGCAGAAGTACGGGCACACCAAAAAAACACAAAAATCGATGCAATTTTTGACTTTAGGGCTTTTTCAAACGTGGTTTTTTTCAAACGTCCAAAATTTCAAACGTTTGAAACTTTTCAAACGTGGGCTTGCAAAGCAGGGTTTGTTTGGAGTTTCCAAACGCCCCTTTTTCAAACGTTTCCAAACGTTTGGTAACCCAACCAAACACGTTTGATAGTAACTATGCATTCCACCAAGGGAAATTGTTTCTTTATTGGCAATTCATGCATTTCTTGGCTGAGTAAGAAACAATCCATTGTGGCAATTTCATCTTGTGAAGCTGAATACACTCCAGCTTTCACAAGTACAGTTGAATGTGTACAGGGCTCAAGAGATTTATGGCAGATCTTCATGGTCGTTTGCAGCCATCTACTCCTATATTCATTGACAATCATAGTGCGGTAGTACATAATCCTTGTTTCTTGCATGCACAAAACACATTGAGATCCATATATTATGTTAGAGCGAGGCTACATGCAAGAGAGATCAGATTTGATCTATTGTCCTACACATCAGACCATTGCAGATCGTTTAACCAAGGCCCTATCCAGAGAAAAGTTCAAAACTTTTTGCAAAGTGTTGGGCCTACTTTCATTTGGTGATTGAGATCACTCCTTGTACACCAAAATGTTGTCATCACAAGGGGTGCTCAAAATATTGTAATATTTAAGGCAATGGCTAATGTATCAGTTAGTTAGGAGGGTTAGGGAAAATTTTTCTTTGAAGGTTTTTCTCCCTACCCACAATTAGTAGGTGAGTTAGTAGTACAGTTAGTTTTGAATCACCCTAGGGTTTTAGGTTATTATCATGTTGATAGCCCTCTTGTATCTTATTCTTAAATCTCAATTCAGCTCAGCTCAACGTTTTTGAGCTCTACATCTCTAAACTCTCATAGCACACACACACGCTATGTGCATGCATGCATGTTTAGATATAGAAAAACACATCTATGATTTTACTACGCTTTATACAAAGATCTTCTGTTGGAAGATCTGAAGTTTAGAATCAAAAGCTAATGGCTGAAGTTTTAAAGCTGAGATTTAACAAAGATAGATGCAGAGTGCTAAAAGTTGAGAAAACAGCTTTATGTTTTGACTTTTGTGGCTTAGTAATAAAGATCATGACATCGGTTCTAAAATGAAAAGATACACAAGGTTGTAAGTGTTGAAGATGTTTGCTCTTGGATAGATTTTCTTTCAGATAATCTTTACATCACAATAGGTGATTCTTTGTTTCAACAAATAATAGAAATCCCTATGGGCACTATTGTGCTGTCTTTTTAGCATACTTTTATCTTTGACTTATGAATTTGAGTTTATGCAACGTCTTATATCTAAGTTGCTCTGTCATTTTACATAAGCTTAGCCAAATTAGGCGTTTTATAGACGATTTATTTGTACCAGATGTTCTTGACTTTCAAGACTTTATGTACAAAGACACTTGTGATTTTGGAGAAGGAATCTATCCTCGTGATTCTTGTGAACTGAATTGCACTTCAAGCGGGGATTCTTGTGTTTTCTTAGATTTTAGACTTTCTCAATCTACCGTAGGATTAGAGGTTGATATATATGATAAAGGTGAACAACCTGAATATTGTGGTTTACACATTATTAAAATGCCTCACATTGAATCAAACATTTCTGATTTGGCAAAATATGGAGTCATTTCTTCCCAATTCTATAGATTTTCCCGCTTTTGTACAACTAAGGAGTTGTACAACTAAGGAGTCTTTTATCATTCAATGTAGTAATTTGATCACTTTACTATTACACACAAGAGGTATAATCCAAGAAAAATAATGAAAAAAGTATGCACAATATTAGATATGGAGTCTTTTGTCTATGGTCTTTCAGCTTTAGGCATGTTTAGAATGATTGAACATAAGCTGAAAACCAAAAGTGGGGAGCTGAACAGCCTATTTTAAGCACTACTCTACATGCAGTGCTCTCCTTACGCTCTTCTTAAAAAGTGTCCCTCCAATTATTTTAGGCCACCTCTTACACTTTCTATTATGAGTGACCTCTCTCTCTCTCTCTCTCTCTCTCTCTCTCTCTCTCCTTCCCAAATCAACTTGTCCCTCTTCCCTCGCCTCCCCCCCCCCCCTTCTCTCTCTCTCTCTCTCTCTCTCTCTCTCTCTCTCTCTCTCTTTCTTTCTCCCTCTCTTCCCGAATCAACTCATCCCTCTAAGGGCAGTGTTGATGAGTACTTGTACTCACTTGTTCTTTTAGTTTCAAAAGAGAGTTTGATTGAGTGTGCTTGTGCTTTCTAAGTTATTTGTAGGAAGTAGTACATAAGTGCAAGAAAGAATTCATTCATTCTGTAAATTCTTTCTTTCATTCCTACATGAGAGAGAGAGAGAGAGAGAGAGAGAGAGATTTTATTAACTGTTTTTTAGTCGATTTTGTTTGTTTATTTTTGCTTAGCCACCTTCTCCGTTTCTTCTTTATTTCTTGTTTTCTCTCTCTTTTTTGTTTATTTGACGTATTTTAGTAAGCACCGGGTTTGCCCAAGAGACTCCGTGAGTCTTTAGAAACCTAGTATTGCTGCTTATGCTTGGGCACTAAGGACGATATAAGTGTTGCTTTGCTTGCTGAGTATGTCTTCCTTTTGTTTTTCAAAAAAATCGTTACCTCATTTTTCTTCTCTTTCGTTTTCTCTTTTATTTTCATTGTAGAAATTTGGACTTCAGAACTACAAAAATCTAAATTTGTATGATTGGATATATTCTAGTCTTATAAAGTTTTATACAGAAAAACATGCACACACGTGCATGCATATGTATGTGCGTGAGAGAGAGAGAGAGAGAGAGAGAGAGAGAGAGAGAGAGAGAGAGAGAGAGAGAGAGAGATGTATTAACGTCTGCAGGAGGCCTTGCGGGCCTATGAGACAAAGTACAAAACCAAAAGTAACTCATACAAGCTGCTATGGGTGAAGCAAAGGGCTCACTAAGGCCCTTGCTGAAAGCTAAAGTGCTAAACTAGTGAGCAAAATGCTAGAGTAGCAAAATAGCAAAGTAGTACCAGGTATTCAGAGATATGCTCCTAGTACACGCTGAGGCTTACATATATCCAGGTACTTGTGGCTCTTTGCTAGCATGTGAGAAGCTCTCGTATCTGTGTCTTTCGAGTTGTCTCTCGAGGTGGCGAAGGGCGTGGTCTCATCGATCTCTGTATCCGATGGGCTATGTCAAGGGTGACGCCTCCGTTGTGCTCGATCTATCTCTCTTGTGGCCGTGTCACCTCCTACTGTCTGATTTATCTCAGTAGGGTCTCTTTGTGTGGCTGCATCTCAAAGATGGAGACCAATATAAACATGGTCATAGCAGAGAGAGAGAAAGAAAGAAATAAAGTTTATTAAAGTCTTCGGAAGACGGATGGGTCAATGAGACTGTGAAAAACCTGGTACAAACGAGTTGTGGTGGTGGAGCTACTAAACGAGCATCCACACCAATGCAGAATGTAAAAAAAGCAAAATGGTAGTACTAAGTCCTAAGTACAACATAGTCATGTCAGTGGTCGACTATATATCAGTCTCATCATCATCATCATCATCATCATCGTCATCATCATCATGACATCAAGGTGGATGAGGCAATGGAGGCATGAAATCGACGATAGAGTACTGTCGGCCACTCACAGGTGCTGCCTTGGCACATCTCTTGGTCATAGCTCTGCATCTAACAAGGGCTACCGTGACCCTTGTTGGTCGGCGGGCTCCGACACTAAACAGGGAGGGGATGTCCCCAAGTGTGATCTGCGTGAAAAAACTCCATGATAGAGCTCTGGGAGGGATGAGCCAAGGACAAAGTCTGCTCCTGTCTCCGTGCTCGAAGTATCCTCTCGCGGTGTCTGAGTACCTCATGAATGAAACTTGCCAAACATTGCTAGTCTGGGTAGGAGAGGAATCGGGCCAATAGTAAACATGACACCTGAAGATGAAGTGCTCCTCTGTCTCAACCTCCTGCATGTCACATAATGTGCATATGCGCCTCTCTTTGGGGAGTCGCTCTGCTTTGCCGCTCTCGATACGAAGTCTATGTGAAGAAACTCGGAATTGCCCAATAGAGATCCTCAGTGAGTGGGGTAAGTTGATTTGTGTGTATCCTGGGGTGTCAATGAAACCCTCCTGTGTGATGTAAGCAGTGATCTCTGTAGAAGCTAAGCTTCACTGGGAGTTCACTCGGTCCCAACCAAGTCCGAAATGTGTGTAGTTGTAAGAGATCCTCACGGATAATGTGGTTGACCTCGTGTGATAGGAGGGGAGAAAACGGAGCATCCATGTTGTATTGGAACGGAGGTACTCTATCCATGTGGAGCCCCCGTCGCTCAAACCATCTCTGTGTGCATGCATACCAGCACCTCTAGTCCCCTCCTGCTGCAAGTGCCATAGAAGAGGACAATGCTAGCCATGGTAGCCTACTACGCCTAGAGGACTCGGTACAGATACGTGATGACCTGAAATGCAGCATCTAGCTCTAATGGGGGTGACCCAAACTCATCCTGAATGATTTGATGAGGAACGGATGGCTTACCACGAATCATCCGTGATAACATGAGAACCCGTAGCCGCTCCACACGGGCCCACTTTGTATCCGACAAGTGTGGCCCCCAACATGGGGTGCTATACATCCCCACTGGATGGACCAAGGAGTCCGAAAGCAAACCCCTTGGTCCGTGGATCCTGAAAGTGCGAGCAAAAGCACTGCCTCTCTGGTCTGGCCAATGGAGCATATCCTCTGCCCAAGCGTGCTTGCATCGCGGGTCTCATAGTGAAGATGGGTCCGGAAAAGATAGGAGATGGTATGATATGATTTTATCAAGGTTTGCTTGAGACCCTATAGGATCTATGGGACTAGAAGCCACTCATAATGATATTGGCTCTTTAACATCTGATTGATACATTTTTCAGTAAATCCTATGTGGATAGTATGTGCTTGGCCAACCTATCTGCCATGTCCAACAGCTTACTACCATGTCCCAGAATTCCCTTAAGGTATGCACTGAGTTGCTTGGCTGGTTGGTTGATAAGGACTGTTAGGCTTATACCTTTCCTTGTACTTTTCCTTGATATGCGTGTATGATTTGCAGTGAAGGAGTGTATGCTCTTTGTTTTTCTCTGTCTCCTGGCGGGCAGATTTTCCAAATTCTTACCTCCTTGGGGATTCTTGGTTTAGTTTGTGGTAGCTGGTTCTCATATTGCATTGCCCTATCAGCTAGATTTAGATGCTTGTCCGGGAGAGGCTAAAATGAAATCTTTTAATCTTCACAAGCAGTCGTAGCTTGAATGAAGAGATTTTGGACTACTTTTTGATTAGCCTTCTCCTTTAGTTCTAGCTTTCATCATGGCTGAGTCTGCCCTTCACCTCCAGAGTGCCTAATACCTATAGAAACTTAGTACGAAGACTTTGTATAAAATGGATGCTCAAGTATGTGTGGGTGTGTGGATTTGTATGTGTGAGAGCATATGTTTATACTGTGGTCTACAACCATTGTCGGGCGCTGATGACGTTAGTGGTGATGTCATAGTAGCTAGTCCTTGCTATGTGTGATGGAGTTTGTAGTTTCAACCTTATGAGTGACTATCATGAGATTGAAACTGCACTATTTTGTGTTTTTAGAGGATGAGTTTGGGCATGTTCCTAGATTCATCTAGATATATGGTTCTTATTCTGCAGATTATGTTCCTTTTGAACATTGAGATATCCTCCTTCAGATATTCTTGCATTTCGTACTTCTCTATCGGGTTTATCTCTTGCTTGTAGAATTCCATTTTTGTTCCCATGTCTTGCAATTATGTTCTTGGCATCATGGACCAAACATGCAAAATTTATCACTACGTCACCCAGTGTAGCATCTAACTTGATATCAGTCATACCATCCTTCACAACTTGCATACAAGTGTTTGCATTGTCCTTTGAGAAAACCAATGCCAACATATCATCCAATAGATCCATCACGAATGCAATTTTTTTGATCATCCATGCATTCTATCACACGAACACTCACCTTGCTTGAGTGAGAATCCTGTATGAAGTTTTCATTATGAGGATCCAAAGCAAGCATGTTCCCTAATGCATGACTCAAAAGGGCTTAAGATCAGCATTAATCACTTTGTCACCACCATCTTGTAGATATTCTACCTTACCCTCACCACACACATGTTCTATTGCATACAATCAACCCCCATTGAGTTTACTTGACATGATCCATGATTTGTGACCATAGAGGAATCCTCTGACACTGCATCATGGCAATCTATCTCAAAGGGCATCCCCACCTGCATACAGTCTATAGGCCCCTCCCCTAGCCTTTCTTCTATAGCAGATCGTTGAGCTAAGGACTCAACAATGCTCTCACCATCCCCTTCATCCAACGAGCCATGTAACCATCAAAGACATCCACAAACTCAAAGCCTGCATTCGAATAGTTGCTCCCGGAAACGTCCTCTATATCTTGTTTAGCCATAGTACAGGAAAGTGGAAGATTTTGTGCTCTCCTCCTTGGTGATTATGATTTCTTCAACGCTTCCCTCGGCATCTTTGAGTGAATTCATCTGTTCCAACCAACCTTCTCTACTGCCTCATGGTTTTGATGCTGCTTCTTCCTCCATTCAGACATAGATTCTCGTTGAATTGTAGTGTTCATCCTTTGTGTATGTTGGGCAACCATGCTCAAGAATCCTTTTTTGCCACTTCAGCAACAAAGCATCCATATAGCACTTGTTGTGAAGCCTAGTCAAGCCTACTGTGCATGATATCCACAATATCATATAGGTTAGCATAGTCAAAGCAAGCATCTTCATATCTAAACTTAAAGTTAGCTATTGACTCCCTATCACGTTGTCTGATATCCATAGGCTTTTCCAAAGCTCGTTGTCTTCTTTGGTCCGTGGAAAGCCTTTGAATCAAGGCTCTAGACAACTTCTTCCAACTATCCTGCACATGGTCCAGCAAAACCAAAGAGCTGCGAATGTCATGAGACCTTGTGCAAGAAAGACTGCTTTATCCATATCCCTGCATGTGCATTTCCTCCTAGCATAGCAAAAAAATGAATTAACATCCTCGAATAGCGGTTCCTCCATCACACAACAAGACACACATAGAAGGTTCCCCTTCTTTGTTTTACCCCAAAGCAACACCTAGCTTCCACAGGAGGAGGTTCAATTGGTCAACGTGTTGGCCTCACAACAAGTTTTCCGAACTGAGTAGTACATCATTAAATGCTTCTGATTGCCTCATTCAACAAAGGTCTTTCTGCACGAAACATGTGAAAATTTTCAAAAAACCGCCTTCAGCGCTCTGCCTGCATCAAACAGCGCCACCACCTGACTTTTAACCCGGTAGTAAAATTCCATCAAATGATGAACCCAATTCTATCACCCACGAATGCAATCAATTTGGAAAGGAGTACTCAAGGACCACACGTTGTCTGCTGTGCATCAGATCTTGGAGAGTTGGCTTTACATCTCATTGTACTAGTAGAAGTGAGCGGGAGCCATGCCACTTGCACAGCATCCAAAAGAAGCTGCAAGGAAGTTGTGGGTCGTGGAACAAACTTGAACTCTTCGTGTGAGGAGTGTTTGACATTGAAAGATCCAAAAGGTTCATGAAGATGAAGCACGAGTGCATTAACGCCACATGCACACCATCCAAAAGAAGCTGTAAGGAAGTCGTGGGTCGTGGAACAAACTTGGACGCTTTGCGTGAGGATCGTTTGACATTGAAAGATCCAAAAGGTTCATGAAGCTAAAGCACGAGTTCGCTAGAGCGGGCTTGGAAACCAAATGGTTTGTGATGGCGGTCTATCATTTGTGTACAATCCCCGATCAAGCTTGCTGAGGGTTGTAATGGATGCCCATAAGGACGTGCGGCAACTATACCATTTTGTCTCACTCAATTCCCTGCCTATGCTGCTGCCATTCCAGATTTCGCCTTCTATATTCACACGTGTAGTCTACAGGCTAGCGTAGAGTCTCCTCTCACGACCCAAGCTTCATTGTTGATGTTTTCAGCTTCCACTCTCCCTCTTGTGACCACGAGCATTCGGGCAAAGCCATCAAATGTATCGTGCATTTTTAAATTTATAAGATTTCTAGAAACAGGCAAAGGTGAAGGAAGGAAGAGAGAAACAGGTAGTGAACTCGTTTATTCGAAAAAACTGTACAAAACAGCATTCCTCCAATTCCCCCATTATTGCGCCTCCTTGTCCACGTCCAAAACTCCCTTTTTTCCCCCATCTAACACGACCCTCCCTTTTGGAAAATTCTCCCTCTCCAAACCTCTTGATGCTTCTCTCTCCCTACCATTTACATGTGGACCTACCCCCACCATAGGAACACAACCCTAGTCAACACAATTATCTACATAGACTGGGCTCTAGTGTCCCAATTGGCATGAAACAAGTCATGCCTAAAAGGATTCCTCACCTCCCTGTTGACTCCATATACGAGGAGGGTCTTCAAAAACCCTAATACGCCCCCCTGCACCATTGCCACTATCCCCATATGGCCATTAGCTAAATTTTCACATAACACTGGAAACTATGTTAAGCAAGAGAATGCATATCCTTGTCCCAATCGAGCCTATGAGTGGTTTTGAAGACTCTGGGCATGCTTCAAAATATGTCTACAGTTTGTTCAATACGAAGACTTGGTTTTCCTACTTCCTCCCTGCTTAGAATATTTGAATCAGTGAAGCTGTCTTTAAATATGTGGACATATCATAATCTGGAAGCTTCTAATTTCTTCCATGAACCTTTCACACCTTTTCATGTGTGCTAGATCAACATTCTTTTCAGGGACAGGTTCCCTTTTCCTCCTGACTGCATTACTAACATGGCTTCTTCTCAGGACCTTTTCAGGGGGTCGAGGTGCATTGGATGATATGGAGGAGGGTTTAGTTGAAAAACCGAACAAAGATAGGCCCCTCTCTAAATGGAGAAATCAGGCACTTGTTTCAGGGTTCGCATACTGCCTCTGCTCATGCAGCATGATACTGCTAAACAAACTTGTTTTGTCTGGCTACAATTTAGATGCTGGGATATCATTGATGTGCTATCAGGTTATGCTCTTCAAATCAATTCATCAATATTTGTATGAATTTCATGCCTATTAAAATTATTGATGTTAGAAATCTGACGTTTGTTTAGTCATATTTGTTTTGCAGAATTTAGTCAGTGTTGTGGTTGTTTACAGTCTGAGGGCATCTGGATTCATTACCACTGAACCTATTAGTTGGAAACTTGTTTCCATCTGGTTCCCAGTCAACATAATATTCGTTGGAATGCTAGTTTCAAGCATTTTCAGGTGAAGTGTTATTCTAGCTTAAGTGACTTTTGATCTGTCAACTTTTACTTCTAATAGATTTAATAGACTGAAATGCTGGAGGTGGAAGTATGTTCTGTGGGAAGGAACCATCTTACTTTCATTTCAAAGTCGTCAGCTGCATGTCAGTAGGTTGGAAGGCTGGTTAAATTGAGCCTCTGGATGTTGTGGCTCGTCAGGTCTTGGTTTAGGGTACTGTTCCTTAAATTTATTTGATCCAAACCTTTGTTTTGACAGTCTGAAATACATGAATGTCGCAATGGTGACGATATTGAAGAATGTCACCAATTTGATTACAGCTGTGGGAGAGCTTTATTTATTCAGTAAAAGACATAATAGCAAAGTGTGGGGTTCTCTCTTACTCATGGTATGCTTACTCCTTCGACAACTTGTAAGTTTATATTAGTGTGCTACACTGATAATGACTTTTTGCACAAAATCTGTCATTGTGCTTTTTTGCTATATACAACTTGTAAGTTTATATTAGCGTGCTACACTGATAATGACTCTGTCATTGTGCTTTTTTGCTATATGTACCTGCATAATGCGAGAAAAAGCTGCACCAGACAGACCTCGAATCTTGTTGTGGTCAATTTCGTTTGAACTTTTTTGAATCAGTTTACACAGAGTCACATTCACCTGCAAAGTTGGATTGGATCACTAATCATAAGTATAACAATTGGACTACATATATGCTTTCCTAGAGATTCAGAGGCAGTTTTTCCTCCCAGAGAATTTGTGTAAGGCTTGTGATACAGAAGCTGGCTTAGGTAGCTTGCTTTTTTCTGTCCAGCAAAAATTAATTCTATTGAATTTAAACACCTTCACACATTGAAGTACATGATTTCTCTTACCATCTGATGTCTGTGCATGAAATTAATATGTTCTTTCAAACAATTTTGTGCAAGACCTGTGATCCAGAATTTCCCTGACGCTAATATGAAGTCGAAGTTTTGTGGACAGATGCTCCTGCCCTCCCCCCCGTTTCTCTCTGTTCTCTGCTCATCTCAATGCCCCCCACCCCCCCACCTGCGGGCCTTTTTGTGCACCTTCTCCGCTTCTGTGCTCTCCTCCCCCTCCTCTGCCTGCATGCGAGGGCGCCTGTCCCCTTGTTTTTCTCTGCCGGCACAAAACAGCAGCGAGCTCTTTCTTTCCCCCTGGCCTGTGGCTGCTGTCGCAACTGCTGGCGGGTTTTTATTTCCCCTCCCCCCCTACTCTTTGCGCTGCTCAAGGAGAAGCCTGCAGGGGCTCTTGCCCCACTCCTGCTCGCGGCTCTTACCGCTTCTTGCTGCCGGGGCTCTTGTCTCCCCCCGGCCTTGGCTGCCTGCCACTCTCCAAGGGGCTGAAGCAAGGCATCCTGTAATCCCCCGGCTTGGCCTTTTTTTGGGGGGGGGGATTTTGGCACCCTGCAGAACCCCCTTTCTTTCATCCTTTTCCTCCCCTTTTCCTTTCTCTCATCCCCTGGTGCCTCTTTCTTCTTTCTGCCCAGCAGGAGTAGCTTTTTGTTTGGAGTTTGAGGAGTGAAATCTTGGAGGTGACCCGTTTTCTGGTCTGGCCCGAGGGGCTCTTATGGCAGCTCCCTCGACTCCTCAAGCTGTTGGGATTTCTCTCTCTCTAGAGACAAACAGTAGGTGAGTGCCGTTCAGTCCCTTCAGGACAGAGCACTAGTGGGCCGCATTGTTGGCCTCGCGCCCACCCGGAGCCAGGTTCATGATTGGATACAGGCGAGTTTGGCATGGAGGATGACCACATTCAGTAGGTCACCATCTATGGGAGAGGTATTTTTCTTCTCCAGGTGAGTTCCCCCGACATCACCTAGGCCCTTGTGGAGCAGAGACCGATTTTCCTCAGCTCGCATCCGGTGTTCTTCAGATCGTGGTAGCACGGCTTCACAATCGATAATATGGATTCAACATACCATGTGCCATGGTTTCCAGTGATGAGTGCCCGCTTACAACAGCTTCTGTTCTTGTAGATGATGGGGTTCCTCGGCTAAGGGTGATTGCGGAATATCCAGAGTCCCTGCTTGAGATCCTCGTCCCTCTCTTGTCACAAGAGGACACTGCTGCCCTGCTCTAGACTGTTCTAGATTAGCTTTTTTGGCATCCAATAAGGCTCAGCATCATTGTATCATCTACAAACTCAGAAAACAAGACATTGTACTGCAGAGATTATTTTTATGAATTGAATGAAATATCTTAGGTTCTTTGTAATAAGTCAAACACATATGGAGCTAGAGGGATACCTTGACAATGTAATCTGGGTAACGGGAAAAGCTTTGCATGAAGTCCTCCTTAAATACATTGGTAGTGGCAGCAGAATAAAATACAAAAACGAATTTATCAATCCTCATAAATCTAAGTCAATGATATGCTCTTTCAAAATCAAGAAGAGCTGCTAAGTCCAATGATTTTAATGTGCTTATGAAGTCACCTCTGTAAAAGTAGAGATGCTTCCCTTTATTTCACGTTCAAATCCTGACTTCATAAATTTACACAACCTCTATTAGAAGAAAACAGTTGCCATAGAACAGGCACTAGCGTCTCTCAAAGTTAGAGTAGTACTCCAAAAATAAGTGGCATTATAACAATAATTATCTACTGCTGAACTTACAAGGCATATTTTTCTTTCCTTTAAAAAGCTCATTTGTAAAAGAACGAAATTTGCAATTCTCAATCAACCCCAAAATAATTGTTGAATTGTAAAAAAGAGTGTCTTCATATATATCATCCATCTGTATAATCAAGTACTTTAGTGACTTGAAGCATCACCAATTGGGGGAAAAAGTCCCCTTTATGCCTTTCCCTTTCCTCTTCATTACTCAATAAACATTCTAAAGACGACAATGAATATTAGAAGTTTCATGTCATAGATTGTGGTTATAAAGGAGCCTCCCAATCTTCCTCTCACCATGAAGTGCCCATATCCTCCCCCTTATTAATCACAAAACTTCTCTTATGTCCTCCTCGTCTCTCTCTTCCCTTGTAGTTTTTGGTCTCTTTCTATCACCTCTCCTCATAACCCCCACACCCCAACCAAGTTGCCAACATACATGCTTCCATGTCTAGGCAAATATCAGTAAACATCTACAAAAGACCGCACGAGTGGGGATTTTGCTGAAAAGACCTAGGGCTTGCTTCTCTACCTGTTGTCATTTGCAGATTTCATAGTATTCAACAAGCTATGAAAGTAATAGCACAAATTACCCAAGCAAAAAGTTAGAAATACAAATGAAAGAGTGTATAGATGCATGCATGTCTACGTCTACATCTATGCCGATGTGTATGTCTATGTATACGTATATACTGTGTGTGTGTGTGTGTGCGCGTGCGCGTGTGCACGTTCTCCTTGTTGGTGGAGGAAAAGATTGCAGCATATTTTGGGCTTTAAAGCTTCTGCTATGGCAAAAGGTTTTCTTCTGGCGGGTTTTGCTTGGGACAGCTTTTGGCTCGTCGTCATATTCCTCTTGCCACTTGCTGACGTTGTTTGTCGTTGCGGGAGTGTGTCCCTCATCTGTTCAGGCATAGTGTGTCTCTCATCTGTTCAGGCATTGGCCTATATCTAGGGACTTCTTACTTCTCTTGCAGCTAAGGCTTCAAGCTCGTTTTCCGAGCGCTTGCTTCGGCAAGTTTTTTGGTTGTTTGGCTTTCATCCTCGGAGGTAGGGATATGATTTGTTATTTTATTGGGTTCGCTACTGGGCACTCTAGACCTTATAGAAGGACTGCCATCATCAGGTCTTTGGTGATCCCCCCCTTGTTATATATCAATACTTCCAGGCTTCTCTCCGGCATTCGTTTTATGATTGTCTTCAGGGAACTTGACTATCTTGCCTTCTTGTCATATAATGAGATCTTTTAATGTTTGTAACTTGCTGTTCCTTTCTTTGGGATTAATTTAATGACAAATGGACTTCACTAAAAAAAAAGTGTGCGTGTGTGCATATACATAAACATGTAACACACCTTTTTTTAAAAAAGTGAAAACTTTGAATGCTTTATATTACAAGATAGCTATCCCAGAAAATTGGTAAGCTGAAAGATTACAAAGAGAAAATCTCCGTGTAGGACAAATATACATGTAACACACACACTTTTTTTTTTGTGTGGAATCTTTGAGTCATTATATTACAAAGAAGCTATCCTAGAAAGGGAGAGCTATAATACATCAAGAGAAAATCTCACTGTAGGACAAGTATACATCATGACACAAGATTGCAAGCAATTAAAAAGCGATTGCTACAAAGAGTGTCTGAAGAAAGAGAGTGGAAAAAACAGGATCACCAAAGACCCTATGATTGCGATCCTTCCAGAGAGTTCAGAGTGCCTAGTACCGAACCCAAACAAAAAAGAAATCAAACTCCCAGCTCTCAAAATCTGCCCAAGGAAGTCGAAGAAAGCACGAGAGAAAGATGTAACACACACACACTTTTTTTTTTTTTGGGTGAAAATTCACACACACACACACACACACACACACACACTTTTTTTGGTGAAATCTTTGATTGATTATATTATATGAGTAGCAACCTCAAAACAAGGTGCTACAATTACATTAATAGAAAATTTCAGTATATGCCAAAAAGACCTCATGATCTATGCAATGGGTCTGCAAGTAATCAAAGAAAGATTGCTGCAGAGAACGCCAAAAAAAGCCAAACAGAAAGAAAGTAGGATCACCAAAGACTTAAAAGATGAAACTCCGGGATGAAACCCAAATAGCTAGAAGAACTTTCCAAACGGAACAGATGGGAATCTTGCTCGCAGGCGCTGTCGAAGCAGATAAAAAAACTCACGAGAGCATGGACAATGCCAAAACAAGTGAGGCACAGTCTCCGAAGAAGCAGAACATCTGTGGCAAAGTGCAGGAGCAATGTGTTGATGAGCTAATAATAGCTGTCTAGATGGAAACACTCCCAAAAGAAAACCTGTTGCCGAAGTGGTACTTTATAGGCCCAAAGTTGCTGTAATATTTTCCTCCACCACTTGGCTGGGCGATGCATTCGCCAAACAGAATCACCTCTCTCTGAAACCCAAGGTTGATGCAAAAGGATTTTATACAATGCAGGTACAGTAATCTGAGACGCCTCAAAGGACGAGAAGAGGACCCTGGAGAAGTCAAAGTCCAATCTTCCAGCCGGTCCTGGACTTCCAAACGAGGAATCGGAACAAAAGGCGAAAGCATAGAAGTAATTTGTCGCCACAAAGGACGATAATGAGAGCCCAATCCATATGTAGTGGTGCTAGAGAAAAGAGAAGCACAGTAAGAGCATCATCTATAACATCAGCAACCGAGGTGATGCCTTTAAACGAGACAAAGTAGGAACGTCGAGGTTCCTGTAAAGCCAAGGGAGCCTGAAAGACTTTGGACCAGTGAATGCTTTCAGCTCTCAAAGAATTCCCAAGCAAAGATTGCCGTTCATTTCATTCCAGATGAGAAAGAACATGCTTCCAGTCAAGAAACAAGTGGGAGACATAAGGGCAGCCAGGCAAAGTGCCATCAGTGCAGCCAAAAAAGAAATCCCATTGATCGAGTTGCCAATGACCAAACGCAGAAATACTGATATGAGTGACCAGAGTCCTGATCATAAGAGCCCAAGGCTGATCACCTTGCAGAAATTGCAGCAATATTTTCCCCCTGTGGGCAAGAATATGCACATGAATATCTGTGATGTTCAATCCACCATGCATCTTGGGAGAACAAATGTGATGCATCGAAAGCAGCCTGCGACTTTTTCTGCCATGTTTGGATTGCCAGAAGCATTGGCAATGTTATCTGTGATATGGCGACGTGGAACAAAGCCATATTGGGAGGGATGCAACCCATCATGCTTTTAACCTTTAATCCGATCAACCACCATTTTGGCAATGATCTTGTAAATGACTGGCATGAGCGTGATTGACCTCCGATCACCAAGTGAATCACATAGTTGCTCCTTTGGAATTAGCTTGAGAAGATCCTTTTTCCATGACACATGCATCTGTTGATTTTGCCATGCTGTATTTACCATTTGCAGCAAAGTGAATTTAAGAAGATCCCAGAATGCAAGAAAGAATTCAACAGTGAGACCATCCCATCTAGGAGATTTCCATCTGTCACAGGATCTCAGTGCATCAGACAATTCCCTTTCAATGAAGGGATGTTCAAGTTCCAAAGCCTGAGTATCAGACAGAATTGGATGAACATGTTGCAAAAGAAGCTGACGTGCAGACACGACCTGAGGAGAAAGAGTATCCAGATGCCCAAAATGAGTGGAGAAGTGTTGCATACATAAATCAGCAAGCTCTGAACGAGATGTTGACCAAGAACCATCATGCATCCGGATCCGACAGATATTGGCAGCCTATCTTTTGTAGTGTAAACTCTTAAAAAATTGCTTGGAAGAGCAGCCTTTATCCAAAAAAGCCCGTTGTTTGGATCGTGTTTCGCATTTAGCAAGCTTTCTGCGATCATTGGATTGAAGAGAGAATTGAGCGTGACATAAGAGCATGCTTTCCTCTGAAGACAAAGGACGAAGATGAGCAAGCTCAGTTAAACTCTGACAAGTTAATTTGGCATGTGCTACAGTCTCCCTTGTGACTTGCATATAGGAGTTGCCATAATCCCGTATAACTGCTTGCATCCAAGCAACAAAAGCGTGCCAGGCATAAACTAAACCCATGTGTATCTGACGAGAGAGAGGCTGAGTAGCATCAGAGACCAAGGCTTTAAAGTCAGCACGCTCCAGATAACTATTATTAATAAGGAAAAGCCTTCAGCAAGGCAATCTGTCAATGGGAAATTCATGTAAGGAAAGCCTCAACCAAAGAGGAGCATGATCCGAATGTGTGAAAGCATGATCAACCCAAATTTGTCAAGTAAAGGAATCACAATGCTGTGGATCAACCTAGGAATCACAATGCTGGGATCAACCTGATACCATGTGTCCAAGCATGACCGATAAGAAGATTGAGCATTATGCTGAAAGGTATAGCTCGGAAGCATGGGCTGTAATTCCTTCCAGAGATCAACCAGGCGCAACTGAGGCAAAAAATCAGACCATGCCTGTGTTTCAGAAGCCAACATATGAGTGTGGCTTGAGGTGTTGTCACCCGATTGAGGGGCATTATTAAAGTCACCGCAAATGAAGGCATGTTGTCGCCATGGATAGCTATGCATGGCAGCCCAAATCAAAGCTCTAGCACGAGAAGAGTGGGGGGCATAAACCGATGCAAATTCAAAAATTTCCCCTTGAACAAGGCATTGAACAATTATTCATCCACCATGGCGATCATTGAGAGCCACAACAGGTTGAAGGTCGTGCTTTACCAAAAAAGCCACACCAGAAAAGGAGTGCTTTCCAGCATAGAAGATATCACAAGCAGCAAAATGGCCTATTTGACCAGCATACATATGCTGATTATGCTCTTGCAAAGCAACTATATCAGGCTGCAATTGGCTGGTATACATCCAGACCAGTTTCCATTTGTGACCATTACACATTCCTTGTACATTGAGAGTAACACACTTCAGATGATCAAGCATATTTACAGTTATGGAACATGTATGTACAACAACTAATGGGCTGTCTACGTCTGCATTTCCACCTCAATGTCCGGGCCTTTGCCTTGGGATGAAGCATTAGCCTGAGGAGAGGCCAAAAGTGCAGCAACTTCTTCTTGAGGAAACAAGGTCCGATTTGTAGTCACAGCAGCCCAGGTCAAGCCAACACCATAGTTTTCAGCAGGTGTTTTCCCATGAGAGAATGCACCACTCCAAGTCCGAGAAGGCAAAGGTCACCTAGGGGAGATCACTTTGCGAGGAGTTTGCCATCCATCAGTCAAAAATTTTTCCCCTTCCCCTGAGGTGGAGAGGACAAAGGCACAGGAAAAGAAGCATTACCATTTGAGACAGCCGGGGCTTTGCCTTTGTCTTGAATAGAGAAAAACTGTTTGACCCCTTTGTTTTTTACCGCAGAAGAGGCATTTGCATTCTTATTCAAAGGCTGAACCATTTCAGCTTGCATTGGCATCCGTGGAGCTCGGGAAGGGCATTGTGAAGCCATGTGCCCAAATTGCTTTCATTCAAAGCAAGCTCTGCAAACAGCTCCCACTTGAGGTTGTAAAAGTCACTCCCCATGGAAACATTATTCACAGTAACCGAATATGAAGCTGGAGGAAGCTGGAGTGGGATGATCTGTATCCCACAAAATGCAGAAGCGATTCGAATTTCCATTGGGTTGCGGTGGACATACCACCTTACTGAGGGAAGCTGCAATTTTAGGTAGAAGAGAAGACAAGCATTGAGGAAAATCCACAACTTCTACCCAAATAGGGCAATGATGTTGAATCAATGCTTGATAATCTCGGGTGGGAGACCAAGGCAGGACATGGATCATTTGTTGGCCATAGAAGAGAGGAGAGTGCTCCAGCAAAACCTGACGGTGCTCCTCATTAGCCATGATGATCCAGAAGGAGAAAAAAAGCCCCTCGCTGCATAATGAACTTTTTTGACATAAGAACCACCCAAGGTTTGAGTCAACTAATTCCCAACATCTACTGTAGCAAGCACCTGGGAAGAAAATTATAATGGCATGCTTTGCATACTCCTTAACTGGATCAAAGATATCATCCACTTCCACCATAATGCCAGTGGTGGGAAGTGGATCTTTCCAACCTTTGCGGGTGTTTTCAAACCGTTCATGCATAGCCTCATTAACAAGCTGAGCCTCAGCAGAGTCATGAAGGGAATTGTCTGAATCCATCACTTGTTTTTGTTTCGTGTTGGAAACCGACTTGTCTTTGTGAAAGGTTTTCTCATAGGAATAATCAGCCATTCGAGTCAAGGAAAAGGCTTGGAAGCAGCAAAGCTTTACAAGGAGGACAGCACAATAGGTACAACAGCAGTAGAATCTGTACGGACAACAGTACTGACACACACACATGCGTGTGTACCTGAAAATTCTTGCTAATGGAACTTTAGTCTTTAATAATGATATTGAGGAGGAGATTATATGCTAATGTGAAACTTTAATTTCCTAAATCATTTCAAACATGTGATAGGTTTATATGAAGGGTATCGAGGTCCCATCACTGAAACACTTGTATATGGATGCTCTTATAAGTCATAGACATTGAAGGGTAAAGTTTTGTTTTGATTCCAATTACCTGAGAGCTTTGCTTTGTTGTGTAGGTTGTGTCTGCAGTATGTGGAGGGCTCACAGATCTATCTTTCCACGGAACTGGCTATGCATGGCAAATTTCCAACTGTTTTCTAACAGCTGCATATTCGGTGCGGCACTGATTTAAGTTATTGTAGCAGATATTCATAATTGAGATATCTATTGGTTGCTTGGCTATGCTAGAACTGAGTTGCCACAATTGTAAGCTCAATGTTAATATAGAAGATGCAATTTTGTGGGATCTTGGTGTCAATAAAGGTCTCCCACCCCTTCCCTGTCCCCCTCATTCCCCATCCCTCCCAGGCAGGGTGCCCCCTTTGCCCCTCTCTGTAGGCAATGTCTTGTTGCTTATTACTAAGCTCAAAATATTAACTGACCATTGTTTTATTTTTGTTTGTTTGTTTGTTTTTTTTTTTTGGGGGGGGGGGGGTATATTTGCTTGCAGTTGACTTTACGTAAAGTGATGGATTTGGCAAAGCAGGCGACCAAATCAGGCAATCTGAGTGAATTCTCTATGGTTTTATTGAACAACTCACTCTCATTACCACTTGGTGTTGCCTTGGCTCTAATATTTAAAGAACCAGATTATCTGTATCATTCGTAAGTTTTGGGCTTTTTTTTCAGGTTCCTGTTTTGTGATTAATTTTGGTCCTGGCTCCTAGTTTCTCAGTTACGAAAAGCAAGATAGTGACATGGAAGATTAGTTGAACTGCTGTTTTGTATTTTTAGCTGATTTATTAGTGAAATATCGAAGTTTAATTGAACTATTCAATTGCTGGTTATGTCTTATGCACGCCTATCACAAAGCTATTTATGTGCGTATGGCAAAGGTAATAGACATACATAGAGAGGGGCTATTTGGTGAACGGCTGCTTGTGTATATGCAGGTGTCAACTGTGTACTTTCAAGTATAGAGAGAGGGACTAGCACTGATGAGAGAAACCAGAGGACTGTGGGTGACCTTTATGATAGGCCTCTAACACTACACCGAACACTAGAAAAGGGCCGGTAACTCATATATTTCATCAGCACACCTTGCAGCAATCACAACTTCTACAATCCACACTTTTGATTTCCGCTTCTGCAAACAAGAACAAAGATCAAAACAGGCTCTCATACACAAGGAAGACTCCAGTATGCTGCAAAGTAGGAAAACCACCTCTCTTCCAAGCCCAAGACACCCGTCTTTCACAACAAAAACAGGCTGTCTGTTGTATTCTGAGTTTTCAACCCTCTTTCCTGCTGATTTAGACCCGGACTTCTTCTAGAAAGTTGTAGATCTCGATCTCAGCCTCGCGCTGATAACAAAAACTCTTAAATCCGAGTTACGGATCAAAATTTGTCGCAACAATAGTGACTACTACTTTTTTTGGGGAGTTGCAACTGCTTTTTTTAGCTGCATGCTCTTTACCCACACCTCATTGGCTTATCTACCATAAGTTCCACAATCAACGATTAGTTTCTATCTTAGCATGCAAAATATGACCTAAGATGTACGATAGTATCAGCTCCACCTAGTTCCTACCAATAGCTTTCAAAATTGGGGTTCTCGAAATTTGCCTATCAGTGCGAAAAGAAAATTTACGCTTATCATTCTTGTAGGCTCAATGTAGTGCCATATTAAGCTTGTTGAATCTCAGAGATCTGGCTCGTAATTTATGTTGATCTATAGTGTTGTAAGAGAGCATTGCCAGGTCATTTTAGGTGGTGTGAATGATAGGACAATCAGTAAGTGATCTAATATAGATGTACTTGCGAGACCTCCCCTATATATGGCACATAGAAGCAGAGCAGCATGTCTGCACCGCCCAAACAGATAAATAAGGCTGCCCCAAGTGCAAGAGAAGTCAGGTTTGCACCACAGGTCCGTTCTCGAATGGAGAAAATGAAGTGCTCGAGGGATCCTCCCTAAGGGCAGGGATCTCTTTAGAAGTTTTTCCTTTATGAACTCTAGGTTGTTGAAGTATCCTCCCACTATCCGAAAGCAACATCAACTCTCTAGAGGATAGATGTTTAAAGTCAGTGAAGAGCTGACACAAAATGTACACCCTCCCGCTTCGGCCCATTGCAAAGACTACATGGAGGGTCCTAGGTCTAGGCTGCCTACCAGGGCTTGTTGTAACTTCTGGCTAAGGATCAACCTATGTCTCCTCTTGGCACGTGCACACATTGGTTGCATACATACTTTCCCTTATTCTTACCCTCAATAAGAACTGATTCTTGACATAGAAGGGAGTGTAGTGGGTTTGCACCTTGCTTAAGCTCCTAGGGAGATGCTAGGTGAGGATGAGCAATTGGCGTTTGGCAAGCTCTATCCTCTACTCTATATGGGAGTGGTGCATCTTTTGAAAGGGAGTATGCCTTGGCCAAATGGTCAAACGCTTTGCATCTAAGACACTACCTTGGAAATTCTGTTGGAGGAGCTCTCCGCCTCTCCAAGACAATCTCTATCGGAATGGAGTCTAGATCTTCCACCACCAACTTTACATTTGGCAATCCATCATCAATGAGGATTGGGGCTGGTGTCTTGGTTGACTCCAGATCAATGCCAAAGTATACCCAAATACAGCCTAGAATGCCTATGTCTCTCTTGGTAATCTTGGGGACCCCAAAACAATTATGAAGCAGGGCACATGATGTTTTGTCTCCATGTTACTCAATGAATTTATTAGCAATGATATCATCCATGACAACCCTTTTCTATGTCACCTAACACATGGCACAATGATGTACCACTGCAAGTCAAAAGGGCTCCACCTATTGTAACATCAAAAAGCTCGATAAAGCCCACCATGAGTATTCCCTTGTCGTACACCTAACTCCAATACCTTGTAGTATCCGTATTATGTATTTGCAAGCAGACAGTGTTTCAATGATTTCCTATTTTTGAATCTGTTTGCACTGTCCACCAAAATTGCTGAATGAATTGTATTGCATTTTTGACATTTTGTAAAGAAATCACACGAGGGTTTTAATCATTCTGGCTCTTGAAACTGTTTGTGTTGTCATGCTGAGTATGTGATCTTATATGAGGTTCTTATGAACATACCATCCATGTAACCCTGTTGTCTTGATATGCAAACAGACCAATCATCAAGCGCCCAATGTTTTGGGTTGTGTCAACCTTGAGTGGTTTATTTGGGCTTGCCATCAGTTTTACATCCATGTGGTTTCTTCATCAAACCGGTCCAACTACGTACAGGTATGTGCTTCAAGTTGTGATTAATGGAAGAAGTTGTTATGGAATTTTTGTTCTTGAGGTCTATTTATGACTATTTAATGTCTGATCTCGAATCCAGTGTCCTTGCCATTTGAATCTATGAGTTTGAATTATCGTCACAGAAATTTTGTAAGCATTTCTTCTTTTGTTATGTCATCCTGCTTCAACAACATGTATCCACTTGCTTGGTAATATTTCTTTTTGTTTTTCAATAGTATGCTTATTCCTACTGTTCAGTTACGGTCAAAGGGGACTAGGTCTAGCATTTGAGGGTGGACCCCCTTGCTTGGGGTTATGGGCATTAGTGACCCACAAGAGTGATGGCCTCTCTTTGAGAGGGACATCTGGAAACCACACCCCACCTGAGTACCCAAACGTGGGACCAATCAAATGCACAAATTGCATACTGACCTAGGAACCATTCAAGAGAATGTTCCCTGAGCTTTGGGTGTGGGCCTGGTAGCATGCCAAGAGTAATGGAGATACAAGATAAGACGACAAACACATGAGCTCAGTATGGCACAATTATGACCTTAGAGTACGTCAGTAGATAGTCCAAGCTGTTAGGAACCCGTGGGTGCGATCATAATTGAATTCTGACAACTTCGAAATCGTATGTGGTAGATCTTTGGCGCTAATCAATTCGTGGAGGACTGCCATTCAAAAGGCACATGAGAAACAAAGAGCAGCTGCAAATAAAAGACGGAGAGCGTTTGCAGTGAAAGAAGGCCAATGGGTCTTATTGAAAATTTGAGAAAGCCCGGTTAAAAACCAGAGTGGGCAAAATGCGCATCTACTTCAAGCTATTCTTTCGATATTATGGTCCTTTTCAGTTGTTGCAGGTAATAAATGATGTCTACAGAGAAGGTCAACCAATTGGTTGAAGATATGCTTCGGGCATATGTTTCTAAGAGACAGTCTTCATGGGAAGATTATCTACCTATGATAGAATTTGTTTATAATAGTGCAAAGCATTCGAGTACTAGTTACAGTCCTTTTATGCTTATGTACGGGTTTCAACCTAAGTCACCAGTTATGGTTGGGTTAAAGGGAATCCAAAATGATGCTGCAAAGATATTCTTGCAAGACATGCAAGAAATGCTGCAGTTTGCCAAGGAGTCTATTAGAAGTGTCCAAGATCGGGCCAGATTTTATGCTAATAGACATCATTTACCTAGAGAGTTCTCTGAAAGGAACAATGGTATATTTGTGTATTCCCAAGGAATCCAAAGTCTAAGTATTGGTTTTGTTCCGAAGTTATCCCCCAGATATTGTGGTCCGTTCAAGGTTATTAAAAGATTTGGACCAATTGCATATAGACTAGAATTGCCTCCTGATGTTAAAGTACATCCAATATTTCATGTCAGTAGATTGAAAGAGTTACTGGGTGCGTATGATCAACTTGTTTCTCCTTGAGAGATAATAGAAGTTACAGATTTGACTTTTATTCCACACGAACCGGAGAGTATTCTTGAATTTCGTGAAAGACAGATTCATAATAGAACTATCATGGAATACAAGATTAAGTGGAAGGATCGTGTTGAGGAGGATGCAACATGGGAGACATTATAGAACCTCCAGAGAACATTCCCGGGTTTTTTAGCGAACTCAGGAGTGAGTTCTTAGAGAAGGGGAAGTATGTCATGTGCACGGATTGATATCCCACGTGTATTGGGTACACAAGACTTGCTTAGGTAGCGTGGGGAGGTTTAGAGCTAGGCAGGCTTGATTCTCGGGTTGAGTGGCAAGGGTACGAACTAGTTAGGTCTTTGCTATTTTTGGCGCATGGGGCTCGAGTCCATATAAGGAGCCTAGAGTTTTAGTTCTTAGAGAGCCGATGGGAGCAAGTCTTGTTCCTAGGTGCTAGGTCTTTTCCTGGATTGAGTCGCGGATGCGCGTTTGCATCATAGCGTAGCCCAAGACCCAGCAGCAGATCCCAAGCTTCACAGCACCACCTGGTGGTATGGGACACCAGGTTGGTTAGGATCTGGTTGGGAGTTTGTGCGAGTAGCTCAGCTTGTGGCTCGGAGGGGCATCTCATGATTCGGGATTGCATCCTGTAGATGTCCTGGTTGGGTGGTGAGCAGCTTGCTCAGTTTTCTCACGTTTGGTGTGTTCTTGTGTTTGCTTGCAGATCAGAGGTTTTAGGAGTGCTGGAGTAGTAAGCTCTTGTGCATTGTACATAATAAAGGGTAGGCACATAGATATGCACTTTTATGTTTTGGTCTAGGTTATGGGATACTAGAGACTACTTCTGGAACTATGATGAATGGCTGTATATATTTCAAGATAAATAAATAAAAATGTTTTTTTGCAGGGGCACATGGAAAATGATGAGAAGCAGTGGGTACACCCATATCCAGAGAATTTGTGGTATCCAATGTGTGACGGAGTTTTTTGTGTGTGACTTGATATATGTTCTTTTATTACCTTGTGTCTTGGGTTTCCTTTGTTGTGAGTGGTTTACATTTGTTGGGGCTCATATGAGTATCCCGTGTGTCAAGGATGGGTTCATTATATGTGATAGATTGTGGGTAAGTGCTGGCTTGAAGGAAATGTGCATTAAATGTGAATGTGGGTCATTTTTTGCCTTTGTGTATGTTTTTTGGGAAAGGGAAAGAGAGTGGTTTAATTCATGAGATGAGGTGGCCAGCAAATGTGGGAGTTTTGCATGGATGTGCAAGCTGGCTACGTGATCAGGTGAAACGCTCAAAGGAAGTGGGGAGCTGCCATGTTATGTGGTGGAAGATTGCTAGAGTTTCCAAAAGGGCGATGGATCCGTGGTTGTCTCAAGGAGGGGGTCGGCAATCAAATGAGGGAGAGCCTAACATCGTAGAAGAGGAGAAGGGTGATGGGAGAAGCAAGGAGTGTGGTTGCAAAGAAACGCAGTTCAGCGTGGTGGAAGATTGCTAGAGTTTCCAAAAGGGCGATGGATCCGTGGTTGTCTCAAGGAGGGGGTCGGCAATCAAATGAGGGAGAGCCTAACATCGTAGAAGAGGAGAAGGGTGATGGGAGAAGCAAGGAGTGTGGTTGCAAAGAAACGCAGTTCAGCGTGACGTCCTGGTCTTCTTCAATGATGGTGTTCTAAGGGAACTGGACTCATCGTGACGGTAATGAAAGACTAGTTGCTGATTGTGATTTGTTCTAAGGGAACTGAACGACTTCCTTGCGATATGTTCTTGTTGTTGTGATCATTTACTGATTTGATCGTGGGATATTTCCTGTGAAGAAGGCTTGAGTGACGGGCTAGTTCACAACAATGGTTTCACGATTGAAGGGAAAATGCTCTTGCTGTTGAATTGGAAGGTGCTCCTACGTCATTCTCTGATTGACTTTGATTTCCTGATAGTAAGAGAGAGGAACGACTTGGTGGTGGCGTCTTTCATTCGTTGGTGTGGCGTGAGAACGATCAGTATGCCAAATGATTGATCGAATTGCGTTGAGTCAAGAGTTTTGTCAGGTTGCTGGCTGAATTACTAGATTTGAGATTCTCCTTGGCTGCTCTTCTGAAGTGACTGGATGGCGATAAGGCAGAGGCAGTTTAATACAGGTGCTGATTTGTCCATTGTATCCGACTCTCCTACCTGTGCCGGCCAGAACCACTCCCTTGGGTCCCACTGCAAATCGCGAAGAGGCCAGCCCTCCCAAAGCCAAAGGTGCCGCACTGCTCCCTCCAGTCCCAAGAGTGTTGTGCCTAGGTCAATGTGGCAGGCCTTGCCCAGACGGCCTACTACTTTGATCCGCTACCACTCTAGCTCCGACAAATCACTTGCACTCTCGCCATCACTCTTTGACTCCGCCTATAACAGGCTACCTGGTCCCACCCTATAGAAGCAACAATGGAACGAGAGGAGAGTGTCCTTGTAGAAGCGGACCCTAAGGGGTATCCCGGTCCTCGAGAACTGGCCATCCCAGCAGTGTGGAGTCCAAGGTGAACACAGACCTGCCACCAAGAGGCCGATATTGCTGACTCAATCTTTGTCATCTTGGTGCCTGTCTCTCTTAAATAAGCAAGTGCTTGTGTCTTGGCTGTCTTCTCGCGTGGAAGCCATCTCCATGCTCCAAACGACCTCGCTGGGCCACTGTGCCCGATCGATGTGCGTCCTCTGTCCTCCGCATCCTATGCCTCTGGGTGCCAGATAAGTGGCTGATGCTCAAACTCCGCCCTGCATGATGAGCTAGCTTGAATAAGTCCGCTGGAGAGCCGCTGTTGGACTCTAAAGAGACTCCTCATCAAGGGGCAGCCCCTTCCTGTGAGGGGGGCCTATAAAAAGATCCATCTGTGTGACTACTGCCACTGCCCACTTGTGCAAGGAGTGTTCTAGGACTCCGCACTTGGGGTGAGACCTTGTATCACTAACTTGCCCAAGAGGGCTCTGCTCTGCATCTCCAGATCAATGATGCCCAATCCTCCCTGTGATTGAGGCTGAATCACCGCTTACCATGCGACTCTGACTCTAGTGTTCCGTATGCCATCTGATCTTGCCTAGAGGAAATTCCAAACCAGTCGTCTTAGCTGTCCCATGCATCCCTGGTGAAAGCACTGTGACATGAAGTTGGGGGTAATAAACTTCACACACCTCTTCACTTCGTGCTGCTTTTGAACTGAGTGATAGAGGTATTCATCACTGGGAAAGGGACATTAAAAAGAAGCTTTTAATCCCAAGAGACCACACCATACTATCCTCCCTTATATGAGAATGAAGATGGTAACATCCCAAGTGATGTTGTACTCAAGCATAGGGAGAAGGAAAGGATCAGTGGAGGCCATAATCTCAGCAAGCCGGTCTGCGCCAAAGAGAAGAGCGATACGTTGTTGAAAGAAGATCTTGCGGCTCAACATGACATGAACTGATATATATGGAGGAGTTTGAAGGTGTTGATTGGGTCGAATGGGTAGGTTCCGAGGAAACATTGCACCTCCTTCATAGACACCTTTACACTTAGCTCAAAACACTCTCCAAACTGTCATAAGACACAGAGACCCATAACTTTCAGCACAGACATGATATAAAATATTCAAACACATATCTAGATGCACCTTGAAATGGGCTTCGCTCTGATATAAGTTTCATAAGAAACAGAGAAGCAGTCGGAAGGATATGGGTAGTTTACTGGACGGGGGTAAAAACCATCTGAAAAAGAAACAGTCACACACAGAGAGTCATAGATTTTTGGTTTGATATTTAATACAATAACTGAAGAGATAGGATGATGCTCCTTGAAGAGAGCTTCGCGTTGATATAAGTTTCGTCCAAATCGGACCACTGAGCGAAAAGTTATGAGCAAAATACTGAGAGGGGGTCAAACTGTTATGAAAACCACCTACTCCTTCTACTGGTGCCGACTTGGGAGAATACTACCTCCATGCTTAGACTTCATCAACGATCCAAGTTTCATAGAGGTCGCCTAGGAGGAAAGGAAGAGCTCCTTTTGTGGCTTGGGAAATAGATAAACCATGTACGCGCAATGAGTGGCCGAATAGACAACACTTTTGAGCACTTTGGAAGAGAAAACAATGGAAAAAAGGGAAGAGACACTCAAGAGAAAGAACCTGAGGTGACCTTCATTACCAATAGAGTGAGACTCCACTCCAATGCAACTCAAAATACTACAAACACAAGGGAGAAGAAGAGGTTTCAGTGTACAAGAGGGAGTGGAAGCTCCAAGACTACTCATAGAGAGAGAATAAATTAGAGAGAGATGGACTCAAGAGTCTACATAAGAGAATATCTACAAGAGGGAGAGAAGGCTTATGGAAGAGGCTTGAGGAGACTAGAGCTACAGCAATATGAGGCCTAATGGTGGAAGAGATGATGAACAGGGAGAGGAGGGCTTCTTTTATAGAGATTTTGTCACCCTCCTTCACCCATTTACAATTGTTGCCTGTAGATTTCTTTTCCCATTAATCACATAAGCCCGTATGTCATCATTCATGTCCTTTTTGGCTACTCTTGCCATGTGTCTCATCAAAAGATGCCCAAGACTCTTAAAATATTGAGAAAGTTAAGAGTCTTTCCACATGGAGCCCATAGGGACCCTCTCTTTTCCATATGTCCACATCCTTCTTATTCCACATAGGAATTCTAGAAGGATTCCTCTTGACTCCACACTCCTCCACATGCTTTCCACACGCTTGGCATGTGGCCTCTCTTATATTATTGGAACACATGGACATGAGCCTACCTCTTTATATGACTCACTCTTCCTATTTTCTAAAAATCCCATAATATCAAATACACAAATAACTCTCATCCCATACCAAGATATTTATCATTCTTATACATGGTTTTTACAATGATTCATTCCACTCATCCTCTTAATTCCATACAATATCTTAGAAAATAGAAATAAGTAAGAGCAGTTAGGCTATCACTTGATACTCAAACTCTTATGAAACATAGAAGAAAATAATACCAATGCCAAATAAAAAATATCAATTTTTGGCGTCACATCTTTCTCCCCCTCAGTAGATCCTCTCTAGTGTGACAGAGAGGGTCTGCTGGTTCTCAAGGTGGTCGAGCATAGAAGAATTTAAGGCGATACTCATAGGTGCGTCCGGGTATCACCATGTCATCAACATCCTTAAGCTGATAGGTTCCATTCGTGAACTTCTTTTCGACTCGACATGATCCCTCCCATCGGCCGATAAACTTTTTATCTAGCCGCTTGTCCAGACGGCTGTCAAATCTCATGACCAAATCTCCTTTTGCAATATTTTTCTTCTTGCGTAATTTGGTGTCCAAACGGGCCTTGCGCCTTCTTTGAGAAGCTTCCAAGTTTTGTAAGGCCTGTAATCTGCATTCATCCAAGGCTTCTAGCTGTACCAAGCGTTTAGCATAGGCATCCTCATGTCCTTCTATTCTTGCAACAGCAGTGCAAAGACTATGTATCTCCAATTCAATGGGCAAAATGGCTACTTTTCCATACACTAGTTGGAATGGTGTAAACCGAATAGCTAGCTTGTGTGTGGTTTTGTAAGCCCATAAAACTTCTGCCAAGTGTCTATCCCTAGTGTCTACAAGCTTTCCCATTGAATTGCACAACAATCCATTTGTTTTCTCAGCCAAGCCATTACATTGGGGATAGTATGGCGTGGACATGCTATGATTTATCTTTAGCTTATGCACCACATCTTCAATTAGTTCATTTCTAAAAGAAGTTCCTCCATCAGTGAGAATTTTCAAAGGACAACCAAAGCGTGAACAAATTTGATCAAAGAGAAATTTTGCAACTGTGCTTGCCTTGCTATTGACTGTGGCCTTGGCCGCTGCCTACTGAGTCGCATAATGTGTGGCCACCAATAAATAATGCTTGTCCTGAGATGAGCGAGGGAGTGGTCCCACAAAGTCCAACCCCCATCTCTCAAATGGTCCATATGCTGGAATAGGCTTTAAGGGCCTAGGAATCAACTGTCGCCTTTCAAACTTTTGGCATACTTTACAACTTCGACTCCATTCATATACATCCTTATGAAGGCGTGGCCAAAAGTAACGTGCATTAAGAATTCTCCTAGCTGTGTTGGCTGAAGCAAAATGTCCGAAGCATTCATGACACATTTCTAGGATTCTCCTAGTCTCCATGGGATGGACCACCCGATGGAGCACCTTATCTTTTCTCAATTTATAAAGAATGGCATCATCAATAGTGCTTCTGTTGTGGAGTTAACCCTCGAGGAAACATGCCTTCTTCCACATATTGCTGAATATCTTGCAGTTCTGGCCATTCAGTGTCTACCAAAGAAACCACCCCTCGGTCTTGTACTACAATGGCTTGAGTAGGTAACTCATCTGCCCTTTGATTTTCTTTTATGTTTATATGAACAAACTTGCAAAAATCAAATTGACTACATAGTGTCATAGCCTTTTGATTAAGCTCCTTTAAATGAGGACTTCTTATCTTGTAATGCCCTTGCATTTGCTTTATAATAAGTTGAGAATCTCCTCTTACTTTCAATTGTTTAACTTGACTTTGAAGACAACCCTCCAAACGAAGAATCAAAGCATTATACTCAGCTACATAGTTAGTTGTGATACTTGGAAGCTCTTGTCCTCTTGTCCACACCTCTTGACCTTCAAAATTCATCAAGACTATCCCCCCGGCTCCTTGTTGGCGTGAATGATCAAAAGCCCCATCAAAATACAAAACAAGAGCTGTTGGTGGTATATCCCTTTCATCTTTAATGTTCTCGTTATATTTCTTTTCTTCTCTTAGATCCTCCCGTCCTGTGAGCAAATCTGCGATAGTGGACCTAGTGGTATTTTCAGTGACAAAAGACTCTTGAAGCTCTGACAACCATTTTGCAAATCTCCCCCCAGGATTAGGCTTGCGAACTAGATATGCTAATACAAATTGAGAGGTAAGGAAGAAAAATGGCCGAGGTAATAAATAGGAGCGAAACTTTCTGACTGAAAACACCAAAGAGAGGGCTTGCTGCTTCATTTCTTCATACCTTGTTTCCACCTCTGTAAGCTGTCCGCTGACATAACAGATGGGTTGCATCCTACCTGCCTCTCCTTTTTGTAGCAATACAGCACCAACTGAATGCAAAGATACACTTGGATTTACATAAAAGTCTTGAGACCAATCAGGGGGCTTCAATATTGGGCCTTTACTCATGGTCTCCTTAAGTTGCTAAAAAGACTCTTGTTGCTCCACACCCCATTGGAAAGAAACTCTTTTTCTTATCAACACGTTAATGGGATGCACACTCTGTGAAATCATCACAAAAGTGTTGATAATACTTGCTTTTTCCTAGAATTCTACGAATACCAGTGACACTCTCAGGACTTGGCAATGCCATGATTGCTTGAACCTTGTTAGGTCCATTTGCAGGCCTTCTTCAGACACAATATGTCCCAACAAGACTACTTTTGTTTGAGCCAAATGACACTTGCTAGGATTTAGACACCCTTTTGCTTCATCAATCCTAACTAAGGCCATCTTTAACTTCTCCATGTGATCTATGCGCCGAGAATAAATGCAAAAATCATCCAAAAACACCCTTATGAACTTTCCCTAGTAAGGCTCAAGGACTTGATTCATGAACCTTTGAAATGTAGCTGGTGCGTTGGTCAACCCGAAAGGCATGACTCTATAAGCAAAAACTCCCCAAGGTGTGACAAATGATGTCTTCTTTTGATTCTCCTCCCGAATGCGAATTTGAAAGTACTCAGAATACCCACCACATACATAATACATCTCATGCCCTGCTACTTGGTCTAGTATTTCATCTTGGAATGGCAAAAGAAAATAATCCCTCTTAGTGCATGCATTCAAAGGACAAAAGTCCACACAAACCCGCCACTTATTTTCTTTCTTTGGTGTGACAACTACAAGAGATATCCATTCTGAATCATCAACAGGTATGATGAGGGAGAGTTTGTTCTAAAGTGTGACAGCGGGCTTGACCATCGCCCTGATGATAAGTTTTTGGTAAGGTGGGAAGGACCTTCTGTGATGCTGAAGGCCTATACAAATGGGACTTATGAGTTGAAGGAGCTTAATGGGGAGTTACTTGGGGAGCGGGTGAATAAAAATTGTCTTAAAGAAGTTTAAGGCGAGATGAGACATATAAACAGCGATAAAATACAGTGAGATAGATTGCGCTGTGGATAGCTCGTACGGTGTAATTTCTGCTTCAGTTTGGCAAAAAAGGATTGGGGTGTTAACGTGAAGGGAGGGCAAAAGAGAAAGGTCGTCTGTTTGCTGTCAAGGGGGAGGATCTCGTGTGGAAACAGGTTCAGGATTGTACAGATAGCTTGGATGGAATGAAGGACAGTGTGCTGTTTTGGGTGCTCACATGGAGTCTCCCTCCCTCCTTCACCCCTGACACTTGAATTCATAGTCGCAAACTTTCAATTGCATCCTAATACAGACATACTTGTGTGTGTGCGTGAGAGAGAGAGAGAGAGAGTCAGTCACTCACTTTTTTGTAAAAGAAACTTTGCATCAAGAAGAATGTACAGTCATAGCTGTCCCAGAGTCAGTCAGTCACTTTTTTTTTCTGGGGTGAAATCCGTGTATATTTATATTTAAAGAAGCTGTCTCCAGGGTGGAGATCAGCAAATACAAGCTCAGAAAACTTCATTGTAAGACAAGTAGACAGTGTAATCTATCTGAGAAACAGGCAGGCAATCATAAAAGGATTGCTTGAGTGACATCCGGAAATAGTAGAACATGGAAAAAGTAGGCTCTCGAAACACTCGGTGGTTCCTGTCTCTCCACAAATTCCGGAGTGCCCAATATCGACCCATGTGAAAAATAGATCAAAATCTGCTCCCCGTGGGCGAATGCCAAAGATCCAAAAAAGCTTGCCAAAGCAAGCAGTGGGAAAGCGGGCTTGGAGGCGTCGCTGAAGAAATAGCAGGTCATGGGTGACAGGGAAATTCCAAAAAAGATGAGGCAAGGATTCCTGGGGAGCCAAACATCTGTGACATAGAGCAGGAGCAATATGTCTATGTGCCAAGAGTTGGCCAAAAAGAATAACTCCAAGCATCACTTGCCATAGAAAGATCTGCTGACGAAGCGGAAGTTTGCAGGACCAGAGCTGCTGCAATTTGTTACGCCATCATTTGGCATTACGATGCAAAGACCAAAGCTGATTCGCATGATGCGATATCCAAGGAGGAGGCATCAAAACCAGCCACCTAGATATCTGCCAGGTGTAAGTCAGTAAGGCGATACAGAAGCTCCAACTTGGGTACCAGTAAAAAGCAATGAAGCACCTGAGAAAGATAATGCTAGAGGGGTCGATAATGCATTCCCAATCCAAACTGTCTGGCTGCCAAAGGAAAAGGCAATATAGTACCGTCATCAGGAAGTACAGCATTCACAAGAGCAATTCCTTTTGATAAAATAACATGTGAGCACGTGGGTTACTGCATAGCGAGGGGTCGATCAAATGCCTTTGACCAGTGCAGGTTCTCAGCTCGCAAGGAATTTCCATCCAGAGTCAGTCTCACACACACACACACACACACACACAAAGAGTGGCTAGACATTTAAATTCTTTCATGGCAGTTTCCAATTTTGGGGGCTCTTGAAATATGTTACTGCTACATATAACGTTTGTGAATGGTTTTTGTGTTTTGGGGGAATTTACATGCTTATTACCATGCTTGTAGATAAAGGAGGTTATTTTTACCGGCCATATCTGTTGTCTTTAGATGGATTAGTCGTTTTGCACTGCAAGTCTTTTCGTCTTGCAATTAGAAAAGAAGATACTCTTATCAATTGATGTTATACTATGAAAAATGCACTGCTGCGTTATGCTGGAAAGTTAGTAAGTGTTTTTTAAAATATCATTTGCCACTTCTGTATTCTTGTCCCTTGTCCTTCTCCTCTATCGTCAATGTAGGATTGGGTTGAAATAGTTTTTCACTTCCATGGCATGCCATGATACCCATGAATGCATGCTGAAGCATTTTTCAATTGGTAATGATTTGCTTGCAGCTTGGTAGGTTCATTAAACAAGATCCCCATATCAATTGCTGGCATTGTCCTTTTTAAAGTGCCTACGAGTGTCTCAAACCTCTTGAGCATTTTTTTCGGTAAGAAAAACTACCACTTCGGTTACACAGTATTAATTGTCGTTACACACAAGTATACTTATTTTATTTATCATCTTCTTCACTCTTATTACACATTCTTGTTTACCATTGCTAACTTTATGGATGGTATCTTTACACTGCTGGTGTAGATATGATGAGTTTAATTTTTCAAGTGTTCCTCAACTAATTTCAATTTCTTTTATGGAATATAGGACTTTTTGCAGGTGTTATGTTTGCCAAAGCAAAAATGTCCTGAATACATTTTTATAACCTGAAGGGTAGTGGCTTTTATAGTCGAATGACCAGCACTTTCATTCTGAAAAATGGTGAGATATGAAGAAAAAACACTACTGATGTTGTGTCTTACTTTTTCCCTTGTATATGAAGTCATAATTTATCAGCTTGCAGAATCTATATGTTAGAGCGTTTCCCGTGTCTTTTGGAGGAGTTGATGTTAGAAAATATAAAAGAAGTTAGAGAGGACATGACATGAGTATACCTATCAAAGCAAGCAACGTCAGAGCTTGCTACATTCATTCCAATCATATCACAATTCTAAGAATCAGGCATTCTTTTATAAGTATCCCTTGCTTTGTGAAATTTTATAATCATAGGTTTATAGTGTTACAGCCCCACAAGAATGGATGAATTTTTTGTTCAAGGCTGTGAAAAATGTAGGACAATGGTGCTCGATGCTTTCTATATTTCAGGCAATCTAGAACAACTCTGACAGAAAATTTTAAGTCTCAGTTGTATGAGGATTTGAACATATGAATAGGAATGTGGAAGAAATCTTTATCAGTATCAGCTGATGTGCATATGAATATCAATGGCAGGAGGAATGTATATCAACTAGGAGCTGCTTTTAGTTTATCTGTATTCAGACACTGATTGATGCAGCTTTACTTTCATGAGGTGCAGGTTGTAAACTTCCTTCCAGCTGTGTAAACTCTGAGTTATTCTACACTAATTGCAAACAGTCTAGAGAGTCCACTTAGCAGAATTTTGAATCAATGAAAATGTGCAGTTTGAGCCTGGAAGGCACCATTAATGATCCGAAGTAGAAATCTAAATAATGTACTGTCTAGAGCAGATGATATTTGTTCAAGTTTTATGAGTCTTTCTGTGAGAAGGCTGGCATGTAATTGTAGACACGAAACAATATTGAATAGGACTTTGGAAGTGCCACTTTTGCTAACAAGAACTACAAATCTGAAAAATGCATGTTCTTTGCATATAAATTATGTTAGTACTGCAAGTCAATTTTCCAGCCTTGATTGTAAACTCTGTAGGACGATCTGCTAGTATTATGAGTCCCTGATATCAAATAGGACTTCTAGAAGTGCCACTTTTGCCAACCACAACTACAAATCTGAAGGATGTAGTCGTATATTACTTGCGTTCAAATTTATGAAGTACTGCAAGTCAACTTTTCAGCCTTCACTTCCTGTAGGAAGGCTAATTAGGATTTTGGAATTGCCAACTTGATCTCTGTTAAATTTTCATGTTCCTCTTCCTATTCCGATTTCTTGATCTCGAGATGGAATATATCAAAATCATTTTATGAACGAAACATGTATTTAGCTATGCTTCTCATTTTTCTCTTTACTGTTTTTGCATGAATTGACAAGTCCATTTGATTTGGAGGGGCCTTTGAGGGAGGTGCATGAGTAGCTATTTGATGAGGTACATGAGTAGCTTACGGAGCATGACAATTGAATTGTCTCACAACTCGTGCTTCTGTTAGGCGACATTTTTACACTTTTGCAGGATAACCAAATAGCATTCGGGTAGGCTCACAATGGGAAGCAAATATCCCTTAGCTTGGTTTGCATATGGTAATGTTCTGCAAGTGGATTATTACCTATGAGATTCAACAGAAATCCACTTTTTCTTAGCCTTTTAAATGGTGTAGAACAGACAAATGAAATTGGAGCTCAGAACAATGAAGCGAATCCCCCAAGGTCAGCTTGCATTTCATGACTTTCACAAATGGACTAATGTCAAATAACTTTTGAGTCTAAACATGAGTGCACTCTTTATTATCCTTTCTTTGTGTTTCTAGTTAATGATTTGCAGTTCATGCAAGCCGTTTAAAGCTTGATTGTTGGTCTGGCCAGTGGTGGTGCATTGACAAAATCGATGCAGAGTATCTGAATTGACAGACACATGACATTGATGGACAACATAATGTATAAATGTTGAATAGCTCGAACATGACTAAGAAGCCATATTAAAAAGCAAAATCTGCATTTGTTACTGCGTTGGATAGATTCTATTGTCATGGATGATGCCAAACATCAGAAGCATAAGCCTTTTATGCATCTTTAAGTATGTGCCATTCATGTAGCTCATGTGCTGGATTAGAAGGACTTCAAGAGGTGTATCTTTAGTGGTGACTAATGATGCCTCTGATGGAGCCTCTCGCTAAGTGGTAGACGCATTTGGGACTGTGCCATTTATTGGCTAGTAGTGCACCTATGATTGCATCAATACTTGCTCCAACAAAGAGTGACAAATTGCATTACCAGTTGCTAAAGTCTTGCACATTAGGAAAGCGGCTCAAAAATTTGCTCCAAATGCAGATCCTTTGAATTGCATCAAAGGTGAATAGAGCGTGTAGAAAGGGTTGCTATACATTAGGTCCAAATTTTGTATTAAATCTACTTAGAAATATGCGTCGACTTAGGTTTGCTCTTGCCCTTTAGAAATGTAGAGTTGTACGTCGAATATGGACAACTCACAAGATGGAAAATCTAGAGGGGACAAAGAAAAAAGTAGCGTGCAATTCTGGATGAGCACTTGGAAAATCGGTGACTAGCACATCAGAGCATGCTGGAATACAATGAAGGAGGTCTCCAAAAAGCAAAAGAAATTAGGGAAAAGCATAGAAGTGGAAACTCAAGTCACTAGCCTCAAAGTAGACATAGAAATATTGAAAACATGTATTTTACTTGAAGAAGGCGAGATTCAACCTCCTTTCAATGAGGACTTGAACACACTGAAAGCAGAGAATGAGAAACTCAAGAAATATATATTTATGGTTGCCCTACAAGTCACACTATACATGGGAAACATGATGAATTCTCCCAACAAATAAACAAAGGGAAGACATAAATAGGGACAGAGGTAGTTAGGAATGGCACATTAGTCCCCAAAAAGAAATTCATTTGTGATGCCCTAGAGAAGGAAGACATAAATGTTATCGCTAGAGGCCTAGCAATGTGGGATACTTCGTTGGCAGATGCTGAAGCATTAATCACTAAGATAGGGTCAATCTAACCTGTGGGGCAGCAGCTTGGAGAATGGGTAAGGCCGATGCATTGACGAGTCTGGAATGCGGTAGATACGTCCACCTGCATGAACATGAGGACAACTTTGAAGGGGACTAGGATATATATGGATGATGACCTCACACGTTTACTGTAAGAGCATTGAAGAGAGAGGGAATCATCCGAGTCATGGTAGCGAGGTAGGAAGGAAAATGGTTTGCATGCAGAGATGACAAAGTCATCATACGAGAGAAGGCAGAAAGGAATGATGGATAGGACATGATGATGTCGAGACTACAAGATAGGGGCACATGACAGATTGAATATGGCTATTTGGAACTGTAACTACATGCTTTAGATTAGGAATTCTCTCCATTATATGGTATCCGAATGGAGAGTGTGCATGAAGGGTCGACCAAACTTTGAGTAGTTCATTGGCTCCAACTTTTTGGAATGGTAGCTTGGGCTTCAACTCTCATGGAGAAAGGCTTGTGGTCAATTGTCGTTGGACCTGATAAAAAGTCATCCAACAACCAAGGCACAAAGGTCTCTTAGTGGCAAGAAAAAAGTCTTTGAATCGTGGTAGAGCTCTCAAAAGTAAGTATAACTAGCATCTCGCCTATCTAGGGAGAACTAGATTGCAATCGACACGTTCTTTGGGTCTTGGTTAAAAAACTCTAAAGTCATACTCAATAAAGAATTATTTGGCTTAAAATGTACGAGAATACTTCTCTTGGTAAACACTTTGGCAAACTTCGTTCAATCACAAAGCTGAGAACTAGATTGCAATCAACACGCTCTTTGGGTCTTGGTTAAAAAACTCTAAAGTCATACTCAATAAAGAATTATTTGGCTTAAAACGTCTGAGAATACTTCTCTTGGTAAATATTTCGGCAAACTTTGTTCAATCACAAAGCAGTTGACTAATCTCGGAGTACGGGTTGAAGAAGACAATTCTATGCTGTGCTATTATTCCTTACATACAATGAAATCCCCAAGATACTATGAGTTAGTAATGAAGCCAATTTGAATTAATGATTTTGATTTTGTTGGATTAGGAGCCCCGTCAATCAACTTTACCTTATGAAGGCTATATTTGCAGGTTTTTACTTAGTAAGAATAAGTTCATCAAGAAGGAAAATCTTTAGCATATTGTTGAACGTATGGGAAGATACCTCATAAGGATTACTATTGCTTCAAAAAAAGAAAAGATATTGAGAAGAAGAATGTTGCAGCATACATGGTAACAAGTGAATACGTGGGACTGTGTGCTATAGAACCACACGTGTGATGATGATTATGCTTTCTAAACAATCTGATGCTCATAATAGTTTAGGTTTATTCCTGATTTGGTTTCTAGGTTCATCTATGATTAGCTTTTAAAGAATCATACTATTATTTATGGGGTTAGAAGTCTCTTTGTACGAGATACTATCTCTTTATTTTGTGAGAATAATGTGCTCTTGAGAACTCAAACTTGTGCCACGATACTATTCCGATCTTTGTTAGTGAGGCACTTTGGTTTTTGAGTCTTCATTATTTTTTGGATACAATCATTTTGAAGCAATGTGATATTTTATGCTGCATTCTACCTTCAATTTTTGAGAGGTTAAAGAAAAGCAAACCTTGGTAGAAGTCAATAAGAAAAAACCTTGTTAGGGTCAATAAAATGCCGTTGTAGGGTTAAGTGCACATGTCAATTGCATGCATGCATGGCAAATATTTCAAAAGCTGCTAACATTGCAAATGTCTTGCTGGTTTGTGAATCTTCTAGTTGAGGCTTGATCCTCTTGATGGCTATGGGCTAGCTTCATGCTTCATCAACTTGAGGCTAGCTATCAACCCTTATATCTACTTGTTTCTTGTAATGGCAAGATGCCAATGTGAGAGCATGAGTAGAAACTTATCATATAGCCCTCCAACAAGTCCCGCAGGTCTGAGATGATAGGTTATATTGCTTCTAACAGCTTTCTATTTCAAAGAGATCTCAGTTTATGCTTTACTTGCAGCGGCGATTGTGTCTGTCCCTATTATCCAATACCTCAGAGGTTTCTCTCATTGCATGATTTAGATTATAGATTCTATCCATCACCTTGCTTGAGTCTCGTGCACATAGTCTTGTGCTTTTTAATCCTTGTATATGTGTGTGAGCATAGAATAGGGTATCCTTGGACACAAGGCTTTGGTATGAGTGGACTTGACCCTATGCTTCAGTTAATTCTCCATGACTTGAGCTAATAAAATAGAGGAATAATTGATTATCATTTCTCAAGCTCATTGTTCAAGTTCTTACACGTAGTTCCAAGCACAAATGCATTGCCTTGTGCTCTAGATTAGGTTAGTTTAACAAATGTAGCTTTGCACAAAATATTTTAATCGCTTTGCACAAAATATTTTAATCATACTCAGAATTTTGAGTGCTTATGGTTTATGATCTCATGCACATAGGCATAGCCTTGCACTAGTGATGCTTAATGTAAGTTTGCATACATAATGGCTTGGATCTAATGACAAGGGCACGTAATTCGAGCTATAACCAAGAATGAGTCAAGATAATTCTCAAGCACTAAGTAATTTTGAGCCTTCAATGTGGGCTCTAGTACCCCAAAACTTATGCATCCGAAGACAAATTCATCACCTGTGCTAGGTTAGGTGGAGGCCATTTAATACCATTTCAAAAAACTAATTTGGGGCTTAATCTTGCTAATGGATTGTCAAGCTAATATCTTTTGTAGTTTGGTGACCTTCATAATTGCAAATATGCTTGTGGGTTGGGCACAATGTTCATGGTCCCTTGCATGAGCTTAGGTGGAAATTTATTGAGCTAATCCCTTCCTTAATTTGGTAACCTTCAAGAGTGCAAATAGCATGGTGGGCTTTCATGAAAGAAAACAAAGGAGTGTGGGTTGGGCACAATGTTCTTGCATGAGCTTAGGTTGAAATTTCAAAGGAATTTGAAATTTGTCAGTTTTGATAAAAAACTCAAGCTATTGAGGATGATACTTGAGCTAGTGGGCTCTTATATTTGTTTCCCATCTACATCCCTTCCACTAATTCATGCATTTTGCTTATGATGTAATCTCATTTTTGAAACAGGGTTTCTTGAAAAAAACCTAGTAAATTGGTTCAAAATGTACCTCTTTTTTCGCTCTTTTCTCAGTTCATTCCTACAAAATGAACCTTAAGAGGGGAGTCCACACGGGGTCCTACCTCATTATGGGATCCTTTTTGCAAGCAAATGGGTAAAGTTTTGATTAAAATCAATCCTTAAGGGTTTGTTATGTAACTATGGGTCCCTTTTTGCAAAAGGGTGCAAGCTTTGAGGCCTAAGGATTGTTTTGTCTCCTTCCATTTGTGAAGAATGGTTGAGAAAGTTTGTCAATTCTGGTAAAAAGATCAAAGGATTAAGGAGCTAATGGGCTCTTATATTTGTTTCCAGTTTGGGTTTAAATCAACCTAGCATCATGAAGGCTCCTCCCTTGGTATTAGCTGCACATTCCTTGCACTTTTGCTCACTAATTCATGCATTTGCCTTATGATGTAATCTCATTTTTAAAAGAGTGTTTCTTGAAAATAACTAGTAAATTCATCTCTCCTTTCACTCCTTTCTCTAGCTCATTCCCAAAAAACAAACCTTAAGAGGGGGATCCATGAGGGGTCTTACCTCACTATGGGTTCTTGTTTGCAAGCAAATGGGCAAGTAAGCTTTTGAGGCCTACAGTGGATTTTTTCTCGTTGCTTTTTCACTCCTAAAAGTCAAACCTTAAGAGGTTCTTATGTCATTGTGGGTTCCTTTATACAACTGCATGCAAGCAAGCTTTTAAGGCCTATATGTTTCCTTCCATTTGTGCAAAATGATTGGGAAAATTCCTTATACTCCTCCTCAACAAAATAATTGGAGGATGTTTGGGGACTAGAATTGCGACATAGACTCTTGGTTTCCACAGAAAGTTTGGTAAAGTGAGCTTTTACTCTCTCTTTCTTGATTACATAACTCAAAAAGCATGATAAACCCTATTTTTTCCTTAAAAGCATGACATATCATACTTTCATTTAAAAGCTCAAGTTTTTTGGTCCAATTCTTTCTGCAATGGGTAGATGTGGGTTAGCAACTTCCTTGGAAACTTTTTTCAAGATTCTATTCTAAAAAAATTTCAATTTTAGATGTATCTATGTTCAATTTTCAAGTGTAGGCTATTCTCACATATAGGTTTGGCCAATGTACCAAAGTGCCAACTTGGCCCCTTAATATCTTTTAACTAGCATCAAAGTGCCCATCCTTGCTTCACACAAGTATTAAAATTTCCAACTTCCATTGGCTCAATACATACAATACTTGTCACTTTTTACCCCAAATCTCAAAATATTCAAAGAGTTTTTTTGCAACATTACCACTCATAAGTGTTCCCATAGCTGAAAGAAGCACAATGGAGAAATTTTGGTAAATTTTTTTCCAAATTTTCTATGGATTTTAAACTTTTTATGCTCCTTCAAATTCTTTTGAAAATGAAGTCAATAGCATAAAATTGAAAGTAGTTTGCCTAGGCCTTAAGTTATATTTCCATAGAATACAAGTTCTTCCCTAGAAGACAAGGTCTTCCCTTGAATTTCACTCATACCTTTGATGGTGTTTTCCCAAGAAATGGTACCAAAATGTTGTCCCTTATTTTGTTTTTTGTATTAACTAAGGTTTTTGTACTTCCAAGTGTTCTGTGAGCTTAGGGTAGTCTCTAAGAATCTCCCAGTTGATTTTCTCTTCTTCGCTTAGTGCCCTATACCATTGGCCTGCCTTAACATCTAAGATCAGCCCAAATGCATTGACTTTGTCTAAGTCACCTATGTCCCCGAAGGTCTTTCAAATATGCTGGAACCTCTCAACATGGGACACTAGATCTCCCTCTCCTAAGAATTTATCTATAAGCTTGGAGATGGTGATGGGATGTATCCTTAAGCATTGGTGTCCCTTCTCATAAAAGATGGTGGTGTGGCCCCCTCCCTAATGCCTACACTAGGATCCTCATAGCCTCAGTTGTCATATGGCCTTATGGATGTGACAAAGTTTTGGCCTTGTGGCATAAACTTTCTTGGCCATATGTACAAAGTTTTGACCTCGCGGCATAAACTTTTGAGAAAAATATGCTCATCAGGATTTTGTTCCCATCAAAACAAGGTCTTGGCCACCTGGTAAAACCTTTTTGAGGTTTCTCTCTTGTCTGGCCATTGTGGACCTTTAGACCTTGTCAAAATCCTAATAATTCAAGAAGATTTGGCCATCATGAAGATTTGGCCATACGGTCAAACCTCCTCTAGGTTCCTGTTGTATGTCTCCACCAAAGTTTTTGCATAAGGTGGAAACCTTGCATCCCTATCATTTGGAAATAGGATTTGACAAAGTTTTGACCTTGTGGCATAAATTTTGTTCCCATCAAAAGAAGGTTTTGGCCACCCGGTGAAACCTTCTTCATGTTGGTCCCTTGTCTGACCATTCTGGACATTTAGATCTTGTCAAGTTCCTGACAATTCAAGAAGCTTTGGCCATCATGAAGATTTGGCCATACGGTTAAACCTTCTCTTGGTTCTTGTTTTATGTGGATGCACATCCAACAAAGTTTTTGCCACAAGGCAGAAACTTTGCATCCCCATGTTTTGGAAATAGTATGTGATAAAGTTTTTATCTTGTGGCATAAATCTTCTCCAGGTTGCTCCCTTGGCCATATGGAAAAAGTTTTGAAGGGGTGAAAGCTTCTTCAGGTTGTTCTCTTGTCTAGCCATTGTGGACATGTAGACCTTGTCAAAATCCTGACAATTCAAGAACCTTTGGCGATCATGAAGATTTGGCCAGATGGTCAAACCTTCTCCAGGTTCTTGTTGTACGGGTGTGCATATCCACCAAAGTTTTTAGCACAAGGCAGAAACTTTGCATCCCGTTCTTTGGAAACAGGATGTGACAAAGTTTTGGCCTTGTGTCATAAACCTTCTTGGCCATATGGAAAAAGTTTTGACCTTGTGAAACCTTCTTCAATTTGCTATCAAGAAGCTTATTTGGTCATCAAGAAGCTTTGGACATTAAGGTAGCTTTGGACATTAAGGCAACCTTCATGATGGCCAAAGCTTCTTGAATTGTCTAGATTTTGACATTTGGTCACTTGTAGCATAGGGCATTCTTGAGTCGTAGGGTAGTGGACTTGTAGCATAGGGCATTCTCGAGTCATATTCTATTGAGAGAAGGTGTGAAGCATGTATATGTTAAAGTATGGAAGAGGTTTGTTCCCAAAGGGTCAAAGATAATTGTTTGAAGGGATTTAGGGATAGAGGGAGGTTATAGGATTCAGGGCAGAGGGATTTAGCAAAGGGTAAGAGTGGAGAAATGCTTTTCAATTGCCAACTTAAAGCAATACTGCATTGATAAAGTTTGATCTAGGAGTTAGTGTTAAAAAAAGACATAGGGTACAAGGATTCAAGGTTCGAAGAGGGGTATAGGGTCCAATAGAAAGAGATGGAGAGTTTAATGGACAAGTGAAAGGGGGGGAGAGAGAGAGAGAGAGAGAGAGAGAGAGAGAGAGGGAGAGAATGCTATGGATCTTAATAGTACAAAGTAGAAGGAGGGTCTAGTGAGAGAAGGAGGTGGGTTGCATGGGATAGGCTATTGCGTAGTTGGAAATGCAAGGGAGAGTGGACACTTGGAGAGAGGACTCATATAGAACATTTGAATTAAGTGCAATGCCCAAAGTGTATGGGTTCCCACTATACATGGGGCATTTATATATGTGCCTTTGCTTTTATTCTCTGCTAGATATTTTGTGATTATCACATTGAAGGGTAAGGGTGGCTCTACAAAATTTTTAGGTCTACCAATTTGCAACTTGTGGATGCTTTTCCTTTGCTTTTACATTACCCAAATTGGGAACCTCCACATTAGACTCATTAGAGTCAACAAATTCTCCTAAGACATTCTGATGTGGAATGTTTGGGCACTAACAACCTGTCTTTTGGCATCTATGGCATAGTGAATTCTCTCGATCATGTGGGATCAAACCACTTAATTCTTTTTCATCACCGTCTTGAGCCAAGTGTCATTAAGAGCCTTTGTGATTTTCTTAATTAAAGCATCTTTGATTAGTGGAGGATGTGGTTTAGGAGGAGTCGGCAAGAAGGGTGCTTGTTGAAGAGGTTCTGGAGGAAATTGTTGATAAGATGGCATGCATGCTCGAGGAGCTTATAGAGACCATGCATGAGAGATAAGGAAAGCCACAAAGGAAGGGGAAGGAAACCCTTTTGTCACTTAAGATAGTAATATATTCAATTCAAGACGGCCAAAAGTTGATTATACCAGAGCTAGGAGAGTAATCTCCATTCCACTAGGGGAGGGGAAGGTAGCCATGTTGTAAGATCTATTTGCACTTTCTTTTTTGGTAGTCAAATGTGCCAAATCAATCTTGGTTGGGTTCTTCCATTTGATCTTGAGTGATAATTCATTGGCTCCCGCACATACAAAGTGATACTGATAGGAAAAACTTGCCCAGTTGAGTGGCTTGGAGGCCATCAAGGAGTGCATCTGCCCAATCCACATATTAGCACACCACCTTTCCTTCCTATTGCCTAGACTTAGCAAGTTGCAATGCACATTGATAGGTCCTAACTCTTTTGGCGTTGCAACTAACAATGGCCAACTCTACTTCATTGAATTGCTCATTTTTTGTACCAAACCTTTGCAAGCCCGTTAACAAATGTGGGTACATCACCAACAACCACCTGTCTTTAGTTAAACGTTCAATGACACACAAAGCCACTTGAAGAGTCTCAAATATTTCTAGGCCATTCTCATTCATCCTCTCACAAAATATTGATATTTCATCCATTGCAAAAATATTCCTAGGAGATTGTCATTATCCTCTCCTTGAATATTGATATTTCATCCATTGCAAAAATAAATAAGGACACAACGTGACATTGTGAAGTTTAAGTCTATTCACATTGGGTATTGTTAAGGATGTGCCTTCAAACTAGAATTTCTTTGAACTACACCCCCCTCCAAGATCTCATTTTACAAACTTCAAGTTCATATGCTTATCTCCTTTCACACTTTTGTGACACATACAAATATCAACCAAAGGTTTGCTACGAAGTCACAAGATACCTTGTCTCATTCTCCCAATTCCAAAATATTAACACTTTGGACTTATGCTCATCTACCTCCGTTAACTCATGGTCTATCCAAGTGGAAGGTTTATCCACAATTGAGAGCTTTCTACTTCAACCATGGAGCATCCATCCTCTTATGATACATGATTATTTCCACATTGCCTCTCACATAGTCTAATTATTATATGCCATTTTGATTGAGTACAACACATACCCACACTTTTTTTGGTGTGAATTCTATTTGTATTTATATTACAAGGTGGTGTCCTCAGAATGGGAACATGTAATTACAACATCAAAAGATAGTGCTATAAGAAAAGTATGCATAATAATCCAAATTTCAAGCATTTAGACAATCAAAGAATGATTTCTACAAAGACATTCGAAAGAAAGAAAGCTTGGCTATAGATGGATCACCAAAGGCTCTATGGTTTCTATCCTTCCATAGAGTCCAAAGTGCCTAGTAGAAAGCCCATGCAAAGAAAAGATCAAACATCGGCCAAATACGGGAATCCCAAATAATCAAAAATACTTTCCAAAACATGCACCAAGAAAAGGTCCCCGTAAATGCTACTATAGGAAATGCAAGAAGCTTTGAGTCTAAGGGCACTGCCAAAATAGGTGAGCCATGGATTTGCTAGGAGCCAGACATATCTGACAAATAGCAAGAGAAATATGTCAACGTGCCAAGATTTGTTCAAATGGGATAACTCCAAGCATAACCCACCATAAGAAAATTTGTTGGTGAAGAGGGAGCTTGTAAGTTCAAAGTTGCTGCAATCTCTTCTGCCATGACTTGGCATTTTGAATCAAAAACCAAATATGATTTGCATAATCTAAATTCCAAGGGGGAGGCAGTAAGATGTTATGCGAATTAACAATCATGATTTCAGCCAACAATGAAGGACGGTAGCTCGAAACTTGTGGATAAAGGGCCCAATCTATAAGGTGATACATGAGCTCAAGATTGGCCATTGGTAGAAAGCCTTGAAGTATCTAAGAAAGGGAATGCCAAAGAGGCCAATAATGCAGTACCAACCAAAAAAGGTGGCTTAAAAAGGAAAAAATAACATAGTACCAACATCATTAAGCACATCATCCACAAAGCGTATCCCTTTGGACCAAATAAAATATGAGCATTTAGGCTTGTGCAAAGCCAACAGGGCTTATCAAACACCTTAGACCAATGTATACTCTCAACATGCAATGAATTTACATCAATAGAATCACAACCATGCCATTTGCAATGAGAAGTACTTCTTTCCAATCCAAAATCATTATGATTACAAAAGGGCTAACTTAAGGAAATCCCATTGTGTTAACTGTCAGTGGCCAAAGGCATCAATGATCAAATGTGAGCGCAAGTTACGCATCATGACAACCGAGAGTTGATCAACTATCAGTGGCCAAAGGCATCAGTGATCAAATGTGAGAGCAAGTTATGCATCATGACAACCAAGAGTTGATCACCTCGCATGAATAGAAGCATCATTTTCCCCCATTAGACAAAAAATGTATGTGAATATTAAGGATTTTGAGGCCCCCATGAATACTTGGTGAATAGAGGTACATTAGTCCCTTATTGCCATGCTTGGACCAACAGAAGATCTCTAGAATATTGGACATGAAACATGTAATATGCTGCTTGCCAAACATCATCAATGGAAAATCAAAGATGTATATGAGCCATCAATGGATTGGAGAATGCGGAAGTGAACATGCAATGGCCAAGTGGCTAACTTCTAGTATTCTATTTTTCTTTTCCAGCTTAGCAAGCACCCAATGTGTTTGCTGACGACGAGTGAGCATCCATCTCAAAGGATAACCAAGATAACTTACAAGCTACATAGGTGGCACAATTTCTCTAGGCCATAAAAGGTGATGCCATTCTTTAGTATGCAAAGGTAGTAGCTTAGATTCACTTGCAGACCCGTAGCCATACCATACAATGATAAAGCATGCATGAGTTGCAAAAGATTATGCTCAATATTCTTGGGATTAAAGAATTAATCATCAGGCATACGTACCATACAATTATAAAGCACAAATGAGTTGCTAAAGATCTTGCTCAATATTGAGTAAAGATTATTCGCTTTCTTCCATGTTTCTCCAAACCATGCCTGATGATCCCATGTATTGCAGCATCAGATGAGTGCCTATTGCATATAACAATGCACTGAGTGGGCATCCTTGGCATATCAAACACTGAAGATTCCATTTACCAAAAAGATCTCAAAACAGAATGCAGGTAGCTTTACTATCACGATATAGCCAATAAATGATATGCTGCTTTTTTTGTCCAAACCCTAGTAATTAATTGCATGGTCTGCAAAATAAAATCCATTTGCAAAGTCAAATGATTTGGCAATCTCCACTTGTGACAACATGACATCTTCCTGAGTATAATTTGCATATTCGATCCCAACATAAGCATTGGAAATATTATCCGTAATGTGCTATGGGAATGAACCCATATAGGGTAGAGTGTAAATGATCATGCAGGAAACCTTTGATTCAATTCAACACCATTTTGGCAACCAACTTATAGATGGCACACATGACTTTAGTGCCTCTGTCGATTCCCTTTCTTTGAAAGGTGTATCCTACTGCTAAGGACACCATAGGTCGAACATGTTGAAGGAGCTGATGCCGTGCCATTAGTATCTCATGTAAGTGGACCTTAAGATGACGAAAACCAGTTGGCATAGTGATTGACACAAGCTTGAGCCAATTGTTCCCATGAGGAAGTCTAGCAACCATCAACCATTTTCACCCTACCGATATTTTCAAATTGTCTCTTATAGTGAAAGCTTGTAAAAAAATATTTGGAAGAACGAGAAGGCCCTTTACCCAACCTTACTTTCCCATTTTTCAATTTTCACGTGGTCATTGTATGGTAGGAAATGCCTAGCCTAATGTAGACATGCCCTTTGCCTAGCCTTACTTTCCCATTTTTCAATTTTCCTATGGTCATTGTATGGTAGGAAATGCCTAGCCTAATGTAGACATGCACTTACATTTGGAGATACATCCCGCATGTTACTAATTTCTGTCATACGTTGACATGTGCTTTTGACCTTAACTACTACAATCACCCTCAAGTCACACATTATTCTTTCCATACTCACGAGTAACATACTACATGTGAGTGTTAAAGGTAATACATGCTTAAGCAACATCAACCAGGCTTTGTGCCCAAAGAGATGCAATGACATCATGTACCATCTCCTTATATTCCTCATGTTGTAAATGAGTGTTATTTACTACGACGAGCCTCGCCAGGGATGTTTCCTTGAAAAGATTCTATAATAAAATCCTAGAAAGTGGTCTCCCAATTACCAAAAGCTTGTGTATGAATCTTAGTGCACATTCCAGCCAGCATTTGTGTCCATGGCTCCTTCTAAGTTGCAAAAGTAAGTATCATGCTAGCTTCCGATCAATCAACACACACATACACACACATTTTTTTGGTGAAAACTATCTTGCTTTATATTACAAAAATTAGTCCCAAAGAAAGGGAATTTGTGCTATCACATATTAGAAGATCTCAATACATGAAAATTAAAGTTAGATAATTACGCTAGGAAGGGTTCAAGGGGCAGAACCTGTTTGATACGATGAACCCCAAACAATCAAAAGAGCTTGCCAAAGCAAGCAATAAAAAAGCTTGCCTATAGACGTTGCATGCATGCATGCACACAAAAGTATGATTTGCATTGGCTTGATACATTCCAAATCAGCAAAATACTTGTCAATTATATTATACTAATTTTTAGGTGTTTGCTTTAATCCTGAGACTTTTTTTGAGTCGGTGAATTGGATTCCCTTTGTCCTCTTCAACATATGGTGGCTGTTACATGTAAGCTTGCATCTTTGGCTATATCTCTCCTCCTTGTCGTTTCATCCCATTGACCCACTGAGCCCTCATATCATCTAGTTGGACCTCCTCTACTCTGCTATGTCCAGGAACAAACTCAAATGTGTAAAAATATGTGCCATGTCATTGGGCTCGATCAAGCTGGGTCTCCCATGTGACTGTCTCCCCATGCTCTTTGATATGACGCAACAAGTTCTCTCTATGTCGTTGCATCTCCATCAGTTAGAGACCAATGCTATACACATGTGCATAGTCGGAGGCACACATGCACACGGTTGCAAGACAAGCCCAACCCTAGGGGATCATGACCTGATTGATGAGTGGTGGAATGGTGGCCACTACTCAAGTGTACGCGTCGTGCACACACACTCTTCTTATAATCGTGCACGCACACACACACACACACATACACGTAGGTGGAGGTAGAGACGCACGTGCACACGCACACGCACACGCAAACGCAAAGGAGGTGACGAGGCAAGTGTACACACACACATACACGTAGGTGGAGGCAGAGATGCACACGCAAATGCACACGTGCACACACGCACATGGACATGAACACGCAGAGGAGGTGATGAGGCAAGCACACACAGAGACACACATACACGTAGGTGGAGGCAGAGATGCGCACGGACATGGACACGGGTACGGGCACAGAGAGGAGGTGCCGAGGCAACCACGACCTAATTCATGAGATGAGGGGGGGGGATGGTGGTCCCTGAGACACCTTACGTATGAGCTACTCGTCGTGTTGTGGAAGCAACAAAAAGAAGTAACTCGCAACAACAACAACAAGAACAAAGTCTCATCATCATCATCATCATCATCATCATCCTCATCCTCCCTCTTCTAAGCTTTGCTCCTGCTGCTCACTTCTTGCCATGGATCGTTACCAGCGTGTCGAGAAGCCCCGCCCCGAAACCTCCATCAGCGAAAATGAGATCCGTATCACTACCCAGGGCAAAATGCGAAACTACATCACCTACGCAACCTCCTTGCTTCAGGTTCGCTTTTTGGCTTCCTACCCTCGTTGCTCCTCGCCTTGCTTGCTTGATGGCGCGGATCAGGAAAATTTTCCCTCCAGTTTTGTTACGGCGCTGCAATTTTAGCAGGCTTTCTCATGCTCCCAGCGGGACACTGTCCTGTAAGCATCTAGATCCCTCGCTCTCAGCTCGTCAACTCTCGGCCTGTTTTCATGAAAGGACGGTGTGCACGAAGGTTCAATGTGCAGGCGTCGTTGTAGGGGCGCAGCATGCGCATACACAGAGAGAGAGAGAGAGAGAGAGAGAGAGAGAGAGAGAGAGAGTCGTTTCCCTTAAGCTAGAGGTTTAAGTCATGCTTTCTATGTGAATGAAGTTTTCAAATTGCTAGGTCGAGATTCCCAAGTGGTATACAAAGGAATGCTTGTTGAGTTGGAGTCAACACCCACACAGTTTAGGGGAAAAAATATGGCTGGTGTTTTTAAATGCAACTCTGCGTAATTTGGACCTACTGGCCGAACTTTTGCGTACAATACGAGCCAATAGTCTATTGTGTTTTGCATCGTGCGAAATCCTGCCTGGAATTTTCTCGCATTGAGACTGATTGGCAAAATTACTTGAAGCGTTGGTTGATTTTGTCTTATGTAGGCAAGTTGCAACGCATCTTACATCAGGTAACTGTTACTGTCATCACTTGTTTTACACAATCGCTTTTCCTGCACTTTGTGTAAGACACGCGAAACATTCATTAACACATTGTTTGTGCTAGGTAATACGGGAATGCCCTGCCTCCTAGGGCTAATTAGTATGCGTCTACTTGCTTGAGAGGCTGAAAGCGTGGCACAGTCGAGAATATGACCGTAAAAGTTGGAACAAGTTTAAGCCAATCGTCTTAAGCTACCTTTTGCCATAATTTCTCAACTTTGTTGCCTTACTATTGTCAAGTTGTGCCTCTATATCTTTTTGATGATCACCTGAGCAAGTGAATAACATCCTCTCAAAGATTCTCTGTTTATTTTACAAAATAGATAATACAAATATTTTTCCCTTTCTTTGCTGGTATTTTATCTTATTCCTTATTTCAAATTGGAGGTCATGTTTGTCGAGTTGCAATCTGACGAGTATCATATTGAAATTTGTTCATTTTATTGTCTCTCAAATTTTATTTGTGAAAGAGAGCAATCCTTGGTGGTGATTTGTTTGTCTATGAAGAATAAAAAACTATGGGCAGTATGCCACAAACTTGTTCTTTATTAACGGACTATGTATAAGTTGGACTTGCCAACTGAACTGCTGCGACCATGAGGCAAAATTCTGTTGTGCTTTGCATCATGGGAATGGATTTTGATGTTGTCGAGATTGCAAACCTGTTTTTCTGTATAATCAACCCAAGCTTTTTGTTGATTTTATCTCATGAAGTCAATTTACAAATGGATCTTGTACATTCTTGTACATGGCATGAGTTGTGGTTTCCAAGTTCGCCTTTTGTGCTTCAATCAGTTTATTATGTATAATAAAACTGGAATTGATTTTAGAGCACAAAATCTAGCTTGCCTTGGAAGTAATACCTTTTGGCTTGGTGGAACAGCCAAAACTTCCAAGCGGCACATTTATTTTGGTAGTAGTTCTAGCATATACCAAGCATAGCATACCGTAGCTGCTAGCCCAACTTTTTGTCCGCTAGTGGGACATTCCTTTTATCAGGTGAAGATATAAGTTTGCAATGTATTTTCTGATATTCTCATTCAAGTAGGGAATACCAGAATCAAGTAGCTGGACTATGAATCTTGTCCAGAATGCTTTTCCTCCAGGTTTCTTGTCTCTGTAAAAGGCTTGTGGATGTAGCAGGTCTTATTTGTGATACGAATGCTAGCATGTGTTATGTTTTGACTAAGAATTTGTAATGGTTACAAATAGATATATAGTTTATTACATTCTCAACTGAGTCAGAGGGAAAGAGTTATGCCTGTGAATATGACCGTGTGGCTGCTTTTGATATGCTGAGTGAAGTGTTGTCAATGCTTGTTTTGGTTAAAGGGAGCAGCCTGTCATCATTGCTACAGGTCTGGCTACTTTCTTTAAAATGAACTTTTTTTGCATGTACTTTGCGTTATATATGTGTGGAAGCTATTGACAAGGAGGGCACAAACATGAAGCCTTAGCTCTTCTTAGTGACTCTTGAGGGTTTCTTTGCTGTCACAGGACAAAGTGTCAGAGATTGTGCTGAAGGCGATGGGCCGTGCAATAAACAAGACTGTAACAATAGCTGAAATTATCAAGGTTGCTGTTGATATCATGCATTTGTAAATCCTGTTCATGTTATTAAATGTGGCTGTATGAATGCATGTTCCATCTGTCAAGTTCCTTCCTGTTTCCACCAACGTAAACGCCATGGTTATAGTGTGGTAGGTTTGACATGGCTTTGTGGTTTTTACCCGTCTCTGACAAAACTACCCTCCGTTATGGCAGAGGCGAGTTGCAGGTCTTCATCAGGTCACAACAATTGGCTCAACTGACATAACTGATACCTGGGAACCACTAGAAGAGGGACTCCTTCCGTGAGTGTATAGTACATTCAATGGATCAACAATTTAAATTTGTATGATTGGATATATTCTAGTCTTACAAAGGTACATTCAATGGATAAACAATTTGCATTTCTGTTCGGTGCAAAATTTTGAAGGAGACATCTCTCTACTGTAGGTTGGAAACAACTCGTCATGTGTCTATGATCACGATCACTCTCTCTATCAAAGAACTGGACACTACATCTACTGGGTAATAACCATAGATCACTATACATTTTGACTTTTAATTTGTGCAATGGTCTTAGGTTTCCTATATGTATGATTCTTTGTGATGGGTTTTAGAAATCTGATTTGTGGCAAAGGTCTGGCAAAATCATGATTGGCCTTGTTATCTGCAGTTACCAGCCACCTCTCCCAGCGGAGCTTGTGAAGCCATTGACAGACTTTGAAGATGAAGGAGGTGATTAACAGATATAGAAAGTGAATTGGAAGGCCTTTTATAAAGGTGTAGGTGTTTGCAATGGTATTTTCTCCAAATTTTAACGTATGGTGATCTGTGGATCTCAGAAGGTTCACCTCAGGGGGGAAGAGGAAGGGGCAGAGGAGGACGGGGCAGAGGCAGAGGAAGAGGTAGTGAACATATCTCGTTTGATGCCGCTTGCATACATCTGAACATTTGAATTTATCGGGATGGTGAATCTTAGGGGCGTGTATGCTTACTTTGAAGTTCTTCATGGCTAGCGTTAATACGAGTTTCTCTTCAAGACAGGTAATGGGTTTGGAGGGGACTACAATGGATTTGATGGAGGGTGGGGCCGTGGACGTGGATGGGGAAGAGGTCGGGGAAGGGGTCGTGGATTCAGGGGGCGTGGCAGGGGCTATGGTGGTGGAATTGATCCTCTGCCTGATGCCGGCGGATATGACGATGCTAATGCTGATGCAGTCAATACATTTTCTCAAGAACGCGGTAACGTTTTACAAATGCCTTACATCCTTTGTTTGCCTGCATCTACATGTGCTGGAGATCTTTAATCTTCAGACCTAGCTCTTACAGGTCGTGGTCGTGGTCGTGGTCGTGGTCGTGGAAGAGGCAGAGGCAGAGGAAGAGGCCGTGATTTTTGGGATGGAGCATGAACACACAAGAAATGTATGATTGAATCATTCATTGTTGTAAGACCGTCAAATTGGATACAGGATAGATGTGCATTTAAGAACAGGGAAATAGGCTTGCTTTAATGTTTAAAGAGTTTTAGAGCTCTAAGTGAGAGCCTAGTGTGAGAGGTGGTTCTGTTTTTGTAGATTGTTTTGGAAATGTCATTTTATTCATTCTTGTGAAGGCTAGTATCCGTTTAGGGGAATTGAATGGCCAGCATTCAAATTCTGTTGTATTTTATCCAAAGTCATTCAAAAAGCAAAGCATTCATTTGTGAATTTGTGAAAATTAGATTGGTCTCTACTGGCTTGAAATCAAGAGGCTCCTGAAGTGTGTCCTCCAACTTCTTGATGCTATCAATCTTGTGAAATTTACAATAGGGTAGTTAGGAGTTAAAGAGTGGATAGTAAATATTTATTACAACCACTTGAAAACAAATGTCTGAAGCCAATACAATCCACGTTGGTTACAATGTGGATAGTAAATATTTATTACAACCTCTTGAAAATCAATGTCTGAAGCCAATAGAGTCCACATTGGTTAGCACTTGAGTTACTGCAATTAACAAATGCTTGATGCATTTGTTTTTCTTGAAGGTACATAGGCATTACATTCATCTCATTTTGTGGTCTGTATAGTAACTTAAAAATACGTGTGAATGAATCTTGACTATACAGCTCTGTATGTGTCCCTCGAAAAAGATTTATGAAAGCATGTTTAATTTTACATCAAAGTACAATGGGATAACTAATGTTAGATTGGAGGATATGGATCTCAACGAAGTTTTACATGAACCGAAAGGTAATGAGATACTTTGGACTTCATCTCAATCAAGTAAGTTTTACCTGAACCCAAAGGCAATGAGCTCCTTTGGAGGCCATCTCAACCAAGTGTGTTTTACCTATGTTTAGACTTGCATTATCATGGAATGTCTAGCATTAAAATGCAACTTTTTTGGTAAGATCTTGTACAACACCAAGATCTTGCACCTTTTCTGGTATGATCTTACACAATTCCAAGTAAGATCTTGTACAATTTTTTAATTCATAGTGCATTACCATTCACGTTTGATAAAGCTTGGTTTTATAACTAGCTTTTGCATACTTGTTTTTACTAACTCTTACTTCTGTTCTCTTAATGCATACTTGTTTGTACTAACTCGTTCTTCTGTTCTCTTAATGCATACTTGTTTCTATTAACTTGCACAAAGCCTAATATCAAGTCAAGCTATGATGATCATGCGTCAAGATGCATGCAGGTATATGTACTCAAAAGAATCTTAGTTTTCATGAATTTCTTGTTTTCGTATATATTCAACTCCATATAAATATTGTAAAGTTTAGAATGGTTTTATAAGCATTATTAGAAAAAAGACTCTCCGACTCATTTCTTTGTCTTAGTTGATCTTCTCTACAGGGCATCAAAGCCTATGGTGCTCCATCCTCTCCTCTCATGAGTATCAATTCCTTGCTTTCATCAAGGCACAAGCCAACCCCTTGAGACGGCTCACATTTGTCAATTTCATTTTATATACAAAGCTCTCATCTTTGATTTACTTAAAAACGTTCGTCATTATGAGCTATGGAGAGAGAGTTATGTTATTGGTGTTCCTTCGCGTGTGTTTTGGTGATTCTCATGAGAGAGAAAGAGAGAGAGAGAGAGAGAGTATATTATTATCCACTAGGGAGTAGAATATGATCTATGGGACCAATGTACACTAGCTAGGGATTGAGAGTCCATAGTTGGCATCTATGCATTTATGGTCCATGGTTGGGAGTCCAAACGCGGAAACTTGTGTTGGGACCTAGTACGTGAAAGCATTTCTTGGAAAAATTTGATACCCATCTAAAGATCTTCGTTAGGATATGTTGTCGGGAACCTCAAAAACTATAGCCCAAAATTTAAAGCCATCAAGGGAAATCCCAAAGCTCGGGACCTCAAAACTCAAACTCGAGATCTCAGAACTCATTTTTAGAGAATGTGAACATTTAAACCTACATTTCTTAGCTTGAAATTGAAACTCGGGACCAATTAGAGAGTCTCCTTAAAAGGGTGTGTATGCCATCATTCTTGGATCATAGACCTTGGAATTCGGAGCCAAATATGACCTAGGGAACCATGCAGGCTAGTACATCGATTAAGGACTAAGAGTCAATTCAAAACATCAATTAAATGTAGATAAGAGTCAACCATCATTGCTTCTTAATCAAATGCATCATTAAGTACATAAGGACTAAGAATCAATCATTGCTAGTACATCATAAGGACCAAGAGTCAACCATTGCTTCTGAATCAAATGTAGACATTTGACTTAGGAACATGACAACAACAAAGGGTAGTTAAAACTCCACTTCAACATGAACGATTCTCTGCTTCATCATTTTTCATCCATAAATTTATTGTGCTATACATCCAAGCTTTACTCGCAAAGCACAAGGAAATTTGGTTGCTAACATCTCCATCAGTCCACTTTCCCTCCATAAATCATGGATGAGCTCTCCATAATCCTAGATCAACCCTAATGACTTGCCTTCTTTTCTCAAGTAGATGTTGTTAGCTTGCCAGTCATGGACCAATCAAGTAGTACACATGAATGGCCTACCAAGAATGATTTCACAGGAATCAGGTTGATTAAGGAAATTCATCACTATAAACCATATGCTATAGGTGAAACCAAAGTTTTTGTTTTCAATTTCTTTAGAACTTCGATTGTTCGTTCTATCACCCCATTGGTGAGCTTCACCACTAATGAGGTATGTTCCACGGCATGCATGCATGCCCAATTTCTCCTAGCATTGTTTTGTGATAATGCTTACCCTTGCACCACCATCCAAGGTTGTTGTATCCTTTTGGTTCTAGTAGGAGGTAGGTAGCATTGCATTTGTATCATCACTTTCAAAGTATTGGCCCAATGTGTTAATTAACCTTGGGGAGGACTTGAGAGTATGTAAAGACTCCTTTGTCTCCATCATGTTTGGCTCATGAGCCACGCTTTTTCCATTCATCCAATTTGAGATGTCCCTCCAAAGAGTTGGGTTATGTCTTGGTAGAGTTGTTCTTCAAAGCCATAGAAGGACTTGTTACCGTTCTCCTTTAGCCTTTGCATATCAAAATCCACATCAAACATTCTATCCATCAAGGTAGGTCCTACTTTAAAAGAGCATAGGGAACCCTCTTCCTTCACACTATTCGGCACATGTAATGATTTATTAGGTCATGGTGCAGGTATGTGCCAAGGGTGAACAATGTTGAATCCCTTACTGGCCCTGGGCCTTTGCTTAAATTTCTCTTGAAAATCTTGAGAGGTTTTGGCTTCCGAGAGTCTCTACATTTCCAATTGAGGGTTGGGATACCCACCAAGCCCCTTTAGAATCAATGATACATTGTTAGCTTTGATACTAGTTGGATTTTCAATCTCCTAATCAGAGTGAGTGCTCTTCTTGCGTTTAGAGGAAGCAAACTTGTAGATGTGGATGATGGTATAGTAGTTGCGTCCTATTCCAACCCACTCTATATGACCACCTTGTTGTTCCAATTGCCTTCCATTTTAACATCCTGTGACCCTCACTTTGTGGAATTTTCCTTGACTAGTTGAGATGTGTTGGCTTGGTCCCTCTTCGCTTGCTTGCGAAGCTCCTTAGTGAAGGCCTTGGCTTGCAACCTCCCGATGGCATGAATTAGCATCAAAGTGTCATGTCCTTGCTATATACTTAACAATTTCAAACTTGTCAGCTTGGGGTCCAAGGTGAATGCGTAGTCCTTGTAGAGATTATCCACCCCATAGTTGGTTCGTAGGGGTTGCTACTCTGTGTAGTGGGGGGTACACGTGAATTTTCTAGTTGTGGACAATCCTTTAGCATATGTGGGCCATGGCATTTGTAGCATGAGATCATTCTGTTAGCTATTCTTTTATGAGGACATTCACTAGCCTGATGTGGAATCTAACTTTGGTGTCTTGCTTCTTTTAAATTCCTTGTCCTTTGATACTCTAAAGGAACGTGATACCACAAAAGTGTTTGTCGACTTGATAAGTATGTCATAGTTCTTCCAAGCCTATTAAATAGGTAGTTTGCAAAACAACTCAAAGGATTTGGGATCCTTACTAATCAACAGATCGTGTAATTTTGCAATTGGAAATCCTAAATAGGTAACCCAGATTGAATTTGGGGGCAATTAGTTAATTAGTTTGTGGGGAGGGGGGAGTGGGATAAAGGGGGAGGGCTTGAATTAAATAAAGGGGGAAAAGGAAGGGGCAATTATTAGAGGGGTAAGTTAAAAAATTAGAGCAATTAGTTCTAGCCATCCCCAAAAGCTCCTCAATTACTAGGGGGACATATTAACCTAAGCTTAATGTGCCCCACATCTTCCATGAAATGCTAAACTAAGATATGGGCATGAATTAAATGTAACCCCGACATGAAATGTTTTCTTGACCTAGCCTCCACTTCACCTCCACATCAAGGTCTTGGGGAGGTTGAAAGAAAATGTCAGCCGTATGATGAACAGGTCTTCATTCCCAAAAGTTGCATTTGCACGAGTGGGTAGTGGCCATCATTCTTGGAAGATTTAGTGCTCACTATCATCCTATGAATAAGACCTAGAAGATACTTTCTCTAATTTGTCAAATAGAAGATGAGTCAACCATCACCATTCTATCAGCCTCCCCAATAGCTTGACTCTTGAGAAATGCCTCCCATGGGAATTTCCCTCATGTCTTCACCTTTGTCTGCCCCCTACTCATCCCTCCACTCTCCCTCCCTATCACTCAATTTTTCCCAATACCCCCTAACCTCCCTCTTACTTGATGACCGTGTGGGAGCCCTATCTTATGGCATGACATTGAAAGGCGGATTTTGAGAACCCCGATTTTGTACTACTAGTGGTAGGAGCTAGGTGGAACTGATATTGTTGTACATGTTAGGACTAGAAGTTTATTTGCATGAAGGTAGAAAGTGATTGTTTAGGGTGAAACTAATGGTAGATAGCCTAGTGGAAGCGTGGGTAAATAGCATGCAGATAAAAAAAGCAGTCGCACCTCCTCAGCAAAAGAAGTAGTTATTTTTACGATAACTTTTGATTCGCAACTCGGATTTAGAGCTTGTTTTTTTGTTACAAAGCTGAGATTGAGCTCTACAACTCTCTAGAAGAGGTCACGATCGAAATTCACAATGAGGGGGGGTCGGGGGTCGAAAACTCAGAACATGATAGGCGACTGCTTTTTGTTGAGAGAGGTATCGGAAAGCCATTGTTTTGAGAAGTAGAGGAAGTTTGTGGGTGTCCTGGGTTTGAGAGAAGGGTGATGCTCCTACTTTGTGCCATACCAAAGTATTCCTTGTATATGAGAGCCTCTTTTGATGATTTTTCTTATTTGTAGAAGCAATGTGGGTTGTAAGAGTCATGTTTTCTCTGCAAGGAGCATTGATGAAATATATGAGTTGCCGACTTTTTCCTAGTGTTGGTGTATGTTTGTGTATTAGGGGCCTACCTTAAAGGTCACCTATGGTCGCTCAATTTCTCTTATCACCATTCTGGAGCTCGCAGCAAGGATATATCCATGGCACTATGGTGATAGGAGAAGAACTTAGGCAAAGGTGAAACTACAAGTCAGAAATGGCCATGATTTTCCTAGATTCATGGGACTACCCCTTGAAGATGCTACTAGGTGATCGAGTTGATAGCTTTAATGAAGGACATGAATATGCTAGAGGCATTGTTGCAGAATTTGGCCTACTGTTTGAAAGGTGAAGCTAAGACATGGATGCATAACCATGTAGCAATATCGAGAGGCCCAGAACCCTCCACAAGAGCCTACATACAGGGAAATGAAAATTTAATTCTTAGATCAATACGCTTGAAAAAGATACCCCAATGGAATTTGAAAGAAGCTATGCAATTATTAACAAGCGCCAACAAAGAAGAACCATTACTTCCTCCCGTCAAAGGACCAAATGAATCTTTGAAAGAAAACCTCCAAGAGATGGTTGAATTAATGAAGAATATGAGCTTGAATATGTTGGGCACTACATGTCGAGGTAGGAGAAGAGGATTTTATGGAGATAGAGGTGTTAGAGCTCCATAAAATCAGAATGGAAAACCATCATGGCAAGGAGGAAGAGGTCGAGGTATGTATGCTATAAATGTGTAGTGTATTAATTATGGTGACTTGGGCCATTACAACACCTATTGTGACAAGCCTCCTCATATGGGAGGCGACATGTTTCCTTTGCCACAACACTTGAACAATATGGATAATGATTTTGGGGTGGAGATTTAGGATTCTTCTTAGACTAGCACTAGTGGTACTGCTGGTAGCAAAATTGCTACTTCTAGCCATAAGGAGCTAGAAACACTTATTTCATCAATTTTGGACTCATATGTCGACATTTGGACTATTCCTTAAAATCCTTCCCTAATGAAAAGTTTACTTTATGAAAATGCCATTCGAGAATCAAAAGTTTACTTTCTAGCATTGTCATTTCCACATAATACATTTCAGAACATCTCTCTACAATGTTGCACTAATAATGCAAAAACTGCTATTAAATCCTAATTTTGTGTTTCTTGTTTTTAAGAATCGTATTCTTAAATTAAAAAATCCCTTGAGTTATTAGTTTGGATCCATGAAAACCCACGCTCTTGAAGATTCACCAAATTTAAAAAAGGTATACACAAAAGACCCGCAAGACTCTTTTTAATGCAGAAAACTATAACACTCTTGAATATTCAAGAAATTAAAAGGTTTATATAGACATGAGACATGATGGAAGCCTCTTTTGTACTCTCAAAAATAGCAATACCTATGCTTGCAATTTTACATTATTTTAAGTTTACAAGAAATATTGCTCTAGATGAGTCTTTGTACAAAGGATCTGCCATGGCCTTTTTAATAATTTATTTTTGCCTTTATAGTGAGGTAAGTACAAATGGGCGATCCAAACATGAAAGGATCTGCCGTGGCCTTTTCAATAATTTAATTCTGCCTTTACAGTGAGTTAAGTAGAAATGGGAGATCCAAACATTTGCTTGTTCGAATGTCCTTTTTTGTTGTCATAGAAATGGGCGATCCAAACATTTACTTGTTCAAATGTCCTTTCTGTCATCACTTATCGCTTGGGTGCCATCTTCATTCACTCTCATTTGACCACTACCATCACCTTCACTCTTTCTTGATATTTGGATGCTCATGTCTACTACTTTTGCAACCCAAAACTTTGCATTCTCATGTTCATCATCCAATGGTTGAATTGCAACAAAACAATGGACGTCTATGTCTATTTGTGGCATAAACTCTCTCTTCTTGAGTCCATAGTATGGATGTGGGAGTAGCGATTCAAACTCATTTTCGAAGAGACCACATGCTGGGTGTAAGTCGTTACCAACATTTGGCCAAAATAAAGGCTTTTCTACCTTAACATCTCCTCGCATTTTTGCAAGGTCCTTTATCAATTGGTAGGTCTTGCTAATTATAATAGTATTATGTTCCTTTCAAGAGGGCTTCTAATCAAGAAATCTCTGAAGCATTTTCGCTTTGTATGTAATAAAAGCTTTTAAGCCTTCTATTTCACCTTTGGATTTCTCACTGAATTCTTTTATAGGAGCCCATGTTGGATGCATTTCTTTGCTCGAAATTAAAATTAAGAGACAGTAAGGTTCTTCAGGTTTCCATTTTGTATCAAGAGAATAGTGATGCCACTACATCACTAGTTTTTCATCCTTTAAGAAAGAGCAAAAATAGTGTGGAGCGCCATGACCATCACCACCTTTTTGTATGAAAGGTAGAATAAATCTCTTCCAATCATACATCCTTTCAACCATTGCGCATACTATTCCTTCCTTGTGGCCACCAACTTGCCTCCCACATTTTCTTATCAAGTCATCCATTGTCTCCATGTCCTTGTGTTTTAGTTCTCTTGAGACCGTGCTAAATACCTGATCGATATCCTCATGTGTGTGCCCAACCAACAAAAACCCAACTTCAATCTCATTGAAGATTCTATGAGCGATTAGCATTGAGCAAAATGCAAAGAAGAGAACATTCTTATTCTCTCGTCTGTAATTGTCTGCCTGTACTCTCAAAGTTACTGGTAGGTGACCTTTTTCTGCATGTACATTGTGAATTGCCTTCATAACGGATTTTACAACTTGATTGCTATCATGTAGATGCAAGGAATCAATCTATATGTCTGCAAAAAACTTAAATCTATGCCCTAAGACTCCACATAGATGTGTCTTTAAAAAGTATTTTCCTTGTAGCTTAGGTGGAGTGTTAACAAATCGAGGTAATGTTGTTGTATTTTGATCCATACCATCTACAATAACGCACATGTGCTCATTTGGATGAGAAATAGCTTGCTCCTTCCAAAATGCATATTTTTTTTCTAGAATGTCGAACAAATCCATGATGAAATTCTCTCTTTTTTTGGTATGCTTCTTTTTGTTTTGGAGATGTTGCACTCTCAAGTGCTCGCTTTAGATCATCACAATCGTTGCACTTTGACATTTGTTGCATCTTTGGGATTTTAACATGTCCAAAGCTTTTTTTCCAAAGAGTATACAAAGTATGAAAAGATGCTGGAGCATGCCCTCTTTGCCTTTGTGTTTCTCCAATAGAGTTAAATACTTCTTTTTTTGTCAAACCTATCGAAAGATGCATTTCTGATAGATGGGTCTGCAGTAAAGCATTTTCATGAATGTAGTCTTTTAAAATTGCTCTTGCCGCAACTGTTGAGGCTCTTGTTTTGGGCCTTCCTATGTATCCATGAATGCTAAATTTTACTCCATACTTTGCTTTATTAGCCAAATTCCAATATGTACCATGTGATAATCATGTAATAATGTGATATGCATTATTGCAAATACTTTTTCCATTTATAAGAGGCCTTATTTCTTGTCCTAAGCTTCGCCTTCTCCTGTCATTTACAAGAAAGCAAGACAGTCTCATGAGTAGGTATTCATTTCTTTTGCTCCCTTTCCTTTGCCAAACATGTTCTCTACAGCCCTTGATGTCATGTAAGTTAATGGATCCCGTACATCTATGCTTACAGCATGTAGATCGCATTGCTTTTAGCATAACATCTTCATTCATTATTGTTATTCTCTTTGGTTGCTTTTCTGGATTTGCCTGGACTCGTTTTCATTTCATGCATCTATATGTCCATTTTGGGGCCTTCTGTACATCCTTATTTGGATTTGTGCAGTTCTCCTTATAAGATTTATTTGTCAATTTGTTTTCATGGGATGTTGCATCCTCGATCTTATCACTGTGATAGTTAAATATCGAATAGTCCTTTGTTGATCTCATCCCTACTTTTGATACATTCGTAGAACCATTTGTAACATTAACTGTTTCACAATCAAAGCCAAATATCGAGTAGTCCTTTGTTGATCTTATGCCTACTTTTGATACAATCATAGAACCATTTGTCACAATGGTGATAGAGTGTCCAAAATGATCTTCAAACTCATCTATTCTTAAGAGAACATCACTCATTGATGCACTTTCTATGGATTTCATAACTCCATAGTCTTGAAACTCCTCTACTCCTGAGAGAACATCACTCATTATATCATCGTGCATGATTTTCATAATTCTATAGTTACTTGGTTTGACTCTAAGAACTTTATCAGTTATCCATGAAGCCATCCATGCTTGATAAGATATCACTTTGATATCTTTGCCCAAATTCTCAATTTGCATGAACTCATCCACACCGGATAAGGCATCACTTGTGAAATATTTATCTTTCTCGGTACTTATGAGCTCATCGACTCCTAAAAAGATGTTAGTGCTATAGTTGAGTGCATTGGAATCATCCATCTCTGAAGAATAGAGCTTGATACATTGGCATATTCTTTCAATTCTTTGATATTGTAGTATACATTATGTTTATCATTAAAAACCACATGCCGAGTTTTTCCAATCTTTAAAAATTGCATGCTCCATCTCAAATCCTTGCCTACCTCATAGTAGGGACCATCCAATGAGATTGAGTTATCAACCATACCATCATTAGTAACTTTTTGAATTCTCATTTGCGCAAATGTCTAGTCTTCCACTTGTTCAAATCCCAAGACTTGACCTTCTGCTATGTTCTTATTTGCAAATGATAACATTTATAAAATATTTCCCACTCTAAAATCCAAAGATATGCACTTTGTATTCCTGATAACATTTGTAAAATATCTCCCACTCTAAAATTCAAAGATATGCACTTTGTATTCCTGATGACATGTGTTGGATAAGTCTCATCTCTGTCCCATGTAATAAATGCTTTGTTGGAAGTATAATAGGGCATAACATCTCCAAGGATTTCCATATCCCCACACTTATGCTTTAGCTCAACATGTGCACTAAGAATCTTTGATACGAGAACTGCCACCTTATCTTCACCAAGTCTTCTAAAGTGACAACTAGAATTTGGATCACTTTCGTGGAATGTAGCAAATGCAACTACTTCTCTTTTGCAACATGAAATCACCTCTATCCTCGCAATAAAATTTGTAGCCATCTCCTTTGTGAGTTTTCTTTGCAAGCAAGCTATAACAACCATTATAAAGAACATTAGTCCCTTTTTAATAATGTACTTTATTAATTATTTAGAAATCTAGATCTTGTTTAGAAAATATGGGAGGTCTTATTTAAAAATCTAGGTTTTCAATAAAGGATTTAGGATTTGGTAATTAGCAATTCCCTAAACGCAAACCCTCTAAACCATACCTCCTAAACTAAATCCTAAACCCTAAATCCTAAATCCTTAACCCAAACACTCTAAATCATAATCCTTGGGACTATTATTGTAGGAAGAATGGACAAGAAAGAACATGTTTATTGAGGTACAACCCATCATTGCAATCTTTATTTATTGCTTGTTTGATAGCATATTTAATGGGAGGTTCTTATGGCTTCATTGTGCCCCTACTTACTATGATCATCTGCTTGGGCATAACCACATGGAAATCTTATGTATGCTAGTATGAAGCAAATGTATAATGCAAAAAGCAAATAAGATCCAATAGATTTGTTCATACATGATGAAGGATGGATTGATCATTCTTGCATTGAGGAGTTGGCCTCAAATTCTTCCTCTACCTCATCTCACCCTCATATTATTCATGCTCCAAAGGTTCCCCACCACAACATCAAGGAAATCATTATATTTAAATCCTCCTCATATTCAGCTCTCATTGAACCTTGAGTGGGGCATTCATTTGTAGTGGAAGGTGGAAGAAATTGTTTGGATGTCAACTATTGTCACACCTAGCATCTCATTCTTAACCTATTTGTCTTTATACACCTCTTTTTTTTAGGTATGATTTGGAAACATAACTCCATGTGTTGTTTTATTGGTGGAGTTGGAAAATAGCTTGTCAACAGTATGTCAACACTACTTAATATTGGCATTGAAAGAGTAATGTGCAAGTGTAAAGGCAAAGCACCAAATGAGATGTTACCTACTCATAGTGTATAGGAAGAAAAAAATGTGTCGATTTGATTAACCAAGAAGTTGGGTGAGTCAATTTCAAAAGAAATGTTGGATTCTATTCTCACTATTACTTGATGGCATTTACAAACTACATGAACCATTTGACACAAAAATGAACAATTCGAGTGTAATATAATTCACTTGTAAAATCTCTTGCAAGGCTTCATCATAGTCTAGTTCACCCTGAATTTGATTTGCATCCCTGATGCTAGCACAGGTATCTTGCTCAAAGTTTTCCATTACTCTATGATCAAATGTATTGTGCTCCACATTAACCTTCTCTATTTGAAATTCCAAACCAAAAGCCCTTTATGTAGTGAATAAATTGAATTAAGAGGTGAAAACAAATACCACTTTACAGAGTTTTTTTAGAGGTGAACAAGGTGAATAGAAGAGATGAAACTAGATACCACTTTAGAGAGTTTGATATGATATATATGAAAATGTAGTAAGAAATGATTTACTTAAACTCTTACATGAATATAATTGGCTGCAAGTTCCTCTTCTTTATGGCTATCTACACTCATCCCATGGTCTCCCTGAGAGCATCCTCCAACCATTATAATGTGCATTTTTGGAAAAACATACATGGTTGTTTGGATAATGTTGAAATTTGTTTTTTCTCCTCTAAGTTTTCCTATCATCTTCTCATTTTTGTCTAGCTTTTGTATACCTCTCACCTAGATCCATCTCTCCCTTTCTCCACAATTATAACAATAAAGGGCACTCACTTTCAAATGCAAGGTTAGAGTTAGCTATCACAAAAAGGTTAAATAGTCCAACACATTTATGACTATATATTGGCCCTCAAATGGGAGAGAGTGCCCATGTGTGGATGATACATGTATTTTTGCAAGACCAAGCTACATGCAAGGGATCATTCCCAATGAGGGGAAGATAAGGGAGGATGAGATAAGACATGGAAGGGCATCACCCTTGCATTGGCCCTTGAGACCCACGGCCCACGTGACCATTTATACTACCTTGAGCCTATGATGCATTGAAACTTACCTTTTAAATGCATGCATGGATCCTACTTACTCCTACCCCGTACATGTGTGACTCCATCTTTTTTATAAATATCAAGTCAAATACATAACCTATGGCTCTTGGCCATTACATCAACTAACCTGCCTTCTATTTTGCCAAAAAGGTCAAGCATTAGTATGTCTCCAAGAAATCAAATTCCAAATAGCAAATTCAAAAATAAAAAATACTTTATTTTATGCCTGAATTGATGCACCCTTTGTGATCTTATTAAGCTCAATCGTATCCGCGCATACCACAGACAATCACCTCCGTCAACACAATGGGAAGCCCCTCTCATACCCTAGTTTAGCTCCCCTCACTAGCTTGGAACTCTTAGAATTGGTTTGGCCAAACCGAAAGATTACAACCTCTCAAAATATTATTGCGTGCTCATGGACCCACTAACTCATAGGTAGGACTCTTGTCCCTAGTAAATCCCGATCTACTTATTATGATGCACACAAACTAGCTTTTTCAGAATATTCTTTCCTCAAAGAGGCCAAAACATCTTGTCCACAATATATACTTCATCTTGGGCCCCTCTTAATAGTATCCATCTGATCCTCAACTAATTAATAACCCCTACTTGAATCCCAACTCGTGCAATGGATTATCTCAATCAAGAGTAGTTTCCCAACTCGCCAGAGGTTCTAGTATGGTTGTTGCCATAGTGTCATTGCTTTATAGAGCATTGCATTAATCCTCAAGCCTAAACTCTATATCTATGATGCACATTGATACCTAATTTTTGGCTCACTCTTTTAACTCCTTAATTTATTGCTTTGACTTTTCATCATCGATTATTTTTTGGGTCGTGAGTTTCAATCTTCAAGCTCTTTATCTTGGATGACTTAGCTTTGATTTTGCTTCAACCTATGGACCTTCAACTGACACAATAGGTCCTTAATGGCATGAATGGAATTGTTTCAAACCATCCTTGCCAACCTTATGGTGTTGTGTAAATCTATTAACATGTTCTTATTGCATGCACACTCCTCGTGGTAGTATCATTGTCTCTACTCTTTCTACTTGTCATGGCATAGTCTCTCATGCATCCTTTAGGGTACTTAGTTTCTTGTTGTATTTATGTATTTTATCTTTTTATTCAACATTGTCCACAAAATGATGAAAAGTGTTTCCTTTGTGTTCCTTAGCCATGGATTCAATGAGGAGTGAAGAACTTTGAAGTTCCATGTCGAAGCCAATTTTGCCACTGCCTGCTTTATGTCAACCACTCCCAAACCCCCTTCACTCTTGGGTTGAGTGCAGAAGTTCCATCTCACCTTGGCAATTCTATTATTCCCCACACACAGGAAAGATCTACATTTGGCGATAAATTTATCCAGTCCCGCTTGACTTGGATGCCAAACAAGACAAGTAGAAAATAGTTATGGGATACTAGCAATTATTTAGTACCATCCTTCTTCCCACCAAGTTTGATTGAAAACCTCTCCACTTTTCCAGCTGTGTGGTGAACCTGTTAAGTACCCATTCCCAGTGATCTTTCATAGACACCTCAAAGCCCATGGGTATGCCAAGTAGTCTGAACACAGTGCCTTTTTGGATCAGTTGACAACCCAAGCAATCTAGCTCAACTTGACATTTTCCACTGAGAGTGCAATAACCTATTTTGTTATGATCGATGAGTGATCTAGATGCTAGAAAATACATTTCTAGGCATTCCGTAACTTTACCCACATCCCAATTAGAGTTTCTAGGCATAAGATTGGTGTCGTCCTCAAATTGTTGCATCACCATCTACTTGCCATTAGGCAACTCAATTTCTTTAACTGAACCCTCATATGTTTTTCCAATGAGCAACCAGCCCAATGCATCTGCAGTCATAGCATATAGGAGAGGGGCGATGGGGCAACTTGCTTGATTGATCTTTTCAACTGGAAAGGTGAAGACATTTCACCATTGATGCATACCTTGGCTGAGGCATTGGAAAGCAGCAGTTTGATTGCAGCAATGAAATTCAGTCCCAAACCCATGTCTTTCATGGATTGCATTAGAAAATCCCAATCAAGCCTATCATATGCTTTATCAAAATCTATTTTGATGAAGCAAATATCTTGACTAGACTCCCTAGCGTGCTCACATCCTTCCTAGATATTAACAATAGCCTCCAGGAGGTGTCTCCTTTTATGAATCCCTTCTGTTCCTGCAAATCCTACTTGAAGGGAGGAACCAACCCCCTTTAGGAAAGGAGCAAGAAGGGTAGAGCTTGCAAAAGAGAAAGTAACATGAAGGGAGGGGCCAGTGGGGTGAAGGGAGGGGCCGACAGGGTGAAGGGAGGAACCCCAGCCCCCTTTAAGAAAGGAGCAAGGAGGGCCGAGCCTGCAATCAGGGAGCTCAAAAAGGAAACCTAATGAAGAGAGGAACCAGCCCCCTACTCAAAGCAATGTGGAACTAGCTAATGAAGGACGGAACTAGCCCCCTGCTCAAAGAAATCTGGAACCGGCCCTTTGAGATTTGATCTATATAATCTATTGAATTATAAATGTTCTCCAAAGTTTACTTGGGCAATGTATCTAAAAGCAGTCTTCGAGATTTAATCTACGTAGTTGCAGTTGAGCATAGTTAGAGGTCTCCAGTTTTTTATTAAAGCTTTTCTTCCATCTTTTGGAATAAGTTTGACTATTCCACTATTCACGTGATAAGGGAGAAAAGAGGTGGAAATACTTTCCTACCATACCTCCAAAAGTATGGGGCCTATCCACTCCGAAAAGACCTTGTAAAATTCCATAGGTAAGCTATCTTCTCTAGGAGTTTTGCCATCTTTTATGGCCAGCATTGCTTCCTTAAGTTCACCAAGGGTAAGAGGAGCTTCCAAGCTCTGATGATCAAGGCATGTGATGACCCTTTATCTTGTAGCTTGGCATCTAAGTCTTGCATGATCTACTCTATCATCTGATTGCATCATTCTTGATAAAATATTCTTAAAGTGATCACAAATGTACTCTCTATTTTCAGTGTCCAATTGTGCTCAAGTGTTTGTGCTGACTTCAAGGAATGGCATTTCCTCTAACCTCGTCCTGCGTATAATCTTGAAAGTTTCTTTGGTGGGCCTTTCAATCTTATTTGCCCACCATCTTCTGGTGTATAGTCTGGCTAAGGAATATCTTATGCTTTCTAGTCTAGCTGGTTTGCTCTTAGTAAGGCAAAGTTCGACCTATGCTTGAGTATCACCATTATGCGCCTGGGCTTCAAGAGTATTGAACCTGTTCTGGACAGTGTCTATTCTTTGATGCCGGACTTTGTCTCTAAGCTTTCTAGCCTGTTTGAGACCTTCCTGCATTTTAAGGACATTCTTAATCCAAAAGTCAATCGTTGACTCATCAATGAGTCTAGGAGCAGTCCAAAGCTCCTTCACTTTATCTTGTACCGTACCTAGCTAGAAGAGGCTGGGATCAACCTTAAACTAGGATGAGGCTCTTGTACCTGACCCAAAGTCACGCTGAAGGAACAGTGGTTTGTGATCAGAGAATTCATAAGTGAAATAGACTATACTTTTTTAAATTAGAAGTCTCTTGGAGGAGAGTTTGAGAAAGATATGCTCTGTCTAAACGTGCTTCTCTCCTTGAGTCCCCAATCTACCTATTGGACCAAGTGAAGTCTCCTACATTGATCGTGTCCACCAAATGCAGAGAATCTTTGAGGTCACTCCAAGCATGCAATTCAGATCTTGTTAAGGTGTTACCTTTGCCCAACCATATATCAACATTTCTTTCAACCATGTTAAAGTCTCCTATCAGCACAGCATCATCCCCGAGATTGGATAAGAACTGCCAAGTAGAACACCTCTCACGACGACAACTAGTAGGTGCATAAATTGGCACTAACAAGAATGTAATTCCCTTAAGTAGGCATTTCAACAGAATCCATCAGTTCTCAGTCTCAACAACATCTAGGACACTTTGAGAATAATGAGACAGAATTCCAATTACACACCTCCCTCTACCTTCCTCATGGGAGGTGGTAAACCAAGTCCTCCTCTTATTAATGCTCTTGAGTCGAGCATCTAAAGCTTCACCTATTGTTTTAACTTCTTGAAGTGACAAAAAGGTTGAAGAGATAGAATTATTTCTCAGCCAGGTGGCCAAGATACCTACCCTTGGGCTACTTGTATAAGCAAAAGGGCCTTTGGTTGTAGACAGTCTCCTCTTGCTGTGAGTAGTTGCTCTATGTTTACCTTTAACCACTATGTCTTTATCTGGTTGAGGGGGGAGAGGAAGATCTTCTTCTGAGTCATCAAGATCCTCTGTAAGCATATCATTGCATTTATTTCTGTGGAGCTTATGACTGATTATGCTTATGATTGTGGAGTTTATAACTGATTTTGCTTTTATTCAGTGGAGCTTATAGCTGCTTACATTTATTATTGTGGAGCAATCGTGTGGGCTGTATATCCTATTTTAGTATTAATTGTATCATGCCTTTGTACTTGAAAATGATCTGCACATGGAGCCAACGATGTGTAGCTTTGCGAGAGCCCTTGTTCTTCCATTCCTCACTAACTCACTGATAGAATGCATTATCTTGCACAAAAAAGGACATGGATAAGACTACTCAGTACCTTATCTCATACCAATCTTGCCATAGAGTAGGGCAAGCTCACCTAACTTTGCTCGCCTAGCTACTAAAATCTCCAGATTATCTATGACGATTCACATAAAATGTGACCAGTCATCAAGGGCTGCTCACCTAAACATTTTCCTCAATTATGACTAGTCACATCATGCTCACTAGAAATGGTCCACAAAAAAGGAGCCACTTTGAAGGACTAAGAGGCTGGTCCCACACCTCCTATGTCAGCTTTAGGCATTAAATGCCCATACTTGTGGATTCAAGTTCTTCTTGGGGATGCCATAATCAAGAAAACAATGAAGGGGGTGCTTAACGAGGAGCTAATGCCTTCGCGTTGATAGCACCCCGTACAGGATATTAAAATTTCCCTTCATAATATTTTTTTTGGCGGGCACAAAGAAAAAAAGAGGCAGTGCTAGCCGGGGGGGCTCGAGGGGTTCCAAGCATGAGGGACACATGTACGACGAAGATGGGGGAGTAAGGGACACATGTGTGGTGTGAGATGGGGGGAACAAGGGACACGTGTACGATGGAGGTTGGGGGGGCAAGATGCCAATAGCCAAGAAATATTTACCAGTCATCTTGCCCGATTGAGGTTTTTTGGTGAACTTTTAGAGTTGTGGAGCTTTGGCTATGATGATGATCTCTCAGCTTGTCCACAAGCTCATCACGCATGTGTTGAGTTAATACATACCTAAAGGTTTTTGTATTTTGATTTAGATGTAGTTGCAAAGATGAATTCCATCAGTTCCGAATGTTGGGGAGTTATCCTTTCGTGAATGACGAAGCCTTAGTGCAATGAAGCGAGCTGCAAGGGCAAAGACTTCCACAAATTTTGACATTGTATTGTCATCCTTTCATGAGATACAAAGCCTTCGTGTGACGAAACCAGTTGCAAGGGCAGACACTTTCATCTAAGGAGCAAGCCAGGCATCCAAGTTGCCGTCAAGACATTTTAAGTCCAATCATGAACGTCACACTATTGTTATAATGAAACGACTTAGAGGGGGGGGTGGGACTCAACCCATGCAAGAGAGCATGCAAGTAGGAGCCTATCATCTTTGAGGAAATACAATCCTTTAAAGTGCATTCAAGACATATCCGAGTCTAATAAGTATGTGTGCGCCATGAACACAAGATATTTGACCTCCTTATGGGGAGAAATCCATTTAGATGGTGGTGGAGTAATGATGGGGGACATGAGAGAATCCTTTGGACCTCTCATTGCCAGGATTTCTCAAATTAAGAATAGCATGAAGGACACTAATCATTGCATGCAACGGCTTCTAGGGAGAGGTGGAGAAGGGTCAGTTGTATGTGAGAGTGGATGTAGACTACAAGGTGACAAGTTGAAAGAACAAGTTCATCTACTATCCACTAAGGTGTCAATGTTTAAAGTTGGTTTAAATAGGCTAACAACTTTGATGAGCAGAATGAGTCATAAATTAGAGCAGATTGTAACCCGTGAAATTTGAGATACTCATGGGACTTTTGTATCATTTTTAGTAAAGGATTCCAAAATCCTTCTATGGGATTTCCATACTTGGGTCATCCTTAAGTTATTTAGCACGATAAGTTTTTTGTGTCTATTTCACAAAGGTTTTTATTTAGTTTTATTTATAGGGATAATATTTTTAAGCTTCTTGGCTTCACTTGAAGTATATTTATGGCGGTGCAAGTCAAATTAGTTTAATATTTGAATTATGGATTGTTCCTTGCCATTTTTATTTCGTTTCAGATACACAAATATTTTTATTTTTTTGCATATGGTTCAATGCATATATGATTCCATGCATGCATGTTTTAACACATATGATGCATCATCATTGACATCATGGACTTTTTATTTTGACATGTCATGGATTTTTTGATAGATTCACCAACATTAGCATACATGCATACGTAATGAATAAATCATGTATTCACATAAATGCTTATGCATTTACATTTGAATATATTAATTCATATAGACATCATTTCTTGAGATGGTCAACCTTAAGTTTTTAGATAGATGAACTTTTGTGTTTGTATGATATTTTTGTTTCAATTAATGGTCTTTTTTAATGACATGGATTTTTTATTTGCCACCTGGGGCAACAAGAGAACATGAAGACCCATTGAGAGAGAGAGAAAGAGAGAGAGAGAGAGAGACAAAGAGAGAGTTATCGCTGAGGGTAAGGGGTGAAATTCTATTGTTTCATGGTCAGAGCATGATGTATGGGTAATTTAATCGAGTCATTTTTTCTTTGTTGTGGGACCAATTCCTATTTAGTTGCTTGATTGGATACCATCTAAGGGGGGTAAATTTTCCACGTGATTGAATTACAATAGAGGAACCACCACAATAATGTAGCCTACAAAGATTTGAGCTTAGAATTGCCCTATCCTAGGGGACAATCCCACACTATTGTGCTAGGTTAAATCAAATAATTTCATAAATTTACTTAAACTAATGTACGTCACAAACCATGATTGATTATGTTGCTAACTAGCAATACATTGGCATTGAAGATATCAAACATGTTAGGTACATAACTTTGCATAAGACAACTAATACCATATAGGTAAGTTAAGAGGTGGTTTTAGGAAAGCTGAGAGATGCAATGGGCAAAGTATATGTAACAAACCAAAAAGGATTTAGACAATTTAGGCCTTCCAAGGGGATGTGATCCTCCAAATATATGCCTACATACAAGTGCACGTGTCATTGATTTTTAGATAGATTCACAAGCATTAACATGTATGCATATGTAATGGAATAAATCATGCATTCACGTAGATGTTTATGCATTTGCATTTGAATATATTCATATATAGACATCATTTCTGAGATGTCAACCTTGAGTTTTTAGATAGATCAGCTTTCCTATTTGTATGCCATTTGTGTTTCAATTAATGGTCATATTTTATGACACGATTTTTTGATTTACCACCAGGGGCAACAAGAGAAAGTGAACACACACACACACAGAGTTAATCCCAAGGGTAAGGGGTGAAATTTTTCCCGCATCACCAAATCGATCAATTGTCTCATGGTTGGAGCACGATGCATGGGTAATTTAATTGAGCCATTTTTTATTTGTTGAGGAATAGATCCTGGTGTAGTTGCTTGATTGGATACCATCTAATGGGGTTCAATTATCCATGTGATTGAATTACAATAGAGCAAACACCATAATAATCTAGCCTACAAAGGTTTGAGCTTAGAGTTGCTCTAATCCTAGGGGATAATCCCACACTATTGGGCTAGGTTGAATCAAATAATTTCATAAATCTAGTCAAGCTAATGTATCTCATAAACCAAGATTGATTATGTTGGCATCTAGGATTATATTGGCACTAAAGATTGATTATGTTGGCATCTAGGACTACATTGGCACTAAAGATATCAAACACATTTAATGCACAACTTTGCATAAGACAACCAAATGATGTAGTAAAGTTGAGGGGTGCTTTTAGGAAAGTTGAGAGGTGTAATGGGATAAGTATTTGTAATAAACCAAAGAGTATATAGACAATTTAGGCCTAGGAAGGGAATGTGATCCTCCAAATATATCCATACATACAAGTGCATATCTATCATTGCAAATGTGTCATGGCATTAACAAATTACTTTGTGCATAGGATTCATTGCACACTCATTGCACGTATGCTTTAAATTAACACATATATGGTTCAATGAACCTTTCTTCTTTTCTTGGTCATTTTTTAGGCAAGCGCTCCATCCAACTATTAGCTTGCTAGGTGTCTAGACAATTAATTGAACTATAATAGAGCAACCACCACAATAATCTAGATTGCAAAGATTCGAGCTTAGAATTGCCCTTTCTTAGGGTATAATACCACACTATTGGGCTAGGTTAAATCGCATAATTTCATAAATTTACTCAAACTAATGTATCTCATAAACCAAGATTGATTATGTTGCCATTTAGGAGTACATTGGCACTAAAGATATCAAACACATTAGGTACATAACATTTCAGAAGACAACCAAAATCATGTAGGAATGTTGAGGGTGGTTTTATGAAAGCTAAGAGGTGCAATGGGAAAGTATTTGTAACAAACAAAAAAGGATTTAGACAATTTAGGCCTTCCAACGGGATGTGAGCCTCCAAATATATGCATATATACAATTGTGTATGTATCATTGCACGTGTGTCATGGCATTGGCAAATTATTTTGTGCATATGATTTATTGCATATATGATTTAAACTAACACATATATGGTTCTATGAATTTTTCTTTTTTTCTTTGGTTTTTTTTTGGGCAGGCGCTCCATCCAGCTGTTAGCTCACTAGGTGTTTAGACCTCCACTAGCTCCTATGTGCTATTAGTTTACTTAGGTAGGTGATGTTTATTCCTTACCATTTGGAAATTCTTTGATTCTTTTGATATGGTCCGATGCATTTATGTTCCAGTACATAGAATGATTTAATGAAAAAAAAAGTAAAATTATTAAAATTTAAAATTTAATGTAGACGTTTGAATCCTTATGATGCGTTCCAGTACATAGAATGATTTAATGAAAAAAAAAGTAAAATTATTAAAATTTAAAATTTAATGTAGACGTTTGAATCCTTATGATGCATATGTAATAACATTTTATACATAAAAATCTAACAAATCTAATGAAATTAGAAGGACTTCCATCATTCAAAATTCATGTAAACACATTGACATGTATGCATATGTAATATAATAAATCATGCATTTACATAACTAGTTGTGCATTTGCATGAGTGCATTAACACATGCATCATTGCTTGACATAAAAAAGGCCTCGGTACATTTACACATGCATTGTGCTTTATTAATTTAATATTTCTTTAGGGCACATTGGATTGAGATTGTATTCTCTCTCTCTCTCTCTCTCTCTCTCTCTCTCTCTATATATATATATATATATATATATATATATATGCATGCATGTATGCATACATACATACATACATATATATGGTATTTTATTTTGCCCATATGTTGACAAAATAGGAGAATTACATCTAGTAAAAGATGGTGGCATACTCAATCTTGGTTACAGGACACTATAAGTGATGCATTGATGGTCAACACTTAGTTTTAGATAGATGGGAAAAAGATGGCTTTGTTAATTTACCCATGCTTCTTGATTTCTAAATTCTTTGCTTCCTTGGTGCACATTGGATTAAGATTCATCAATTGTCTCATGGTTAGAGCATGATGAATGGGTAATTTGATTAAGCTATTTTTCCTTTACTATGAGGAATAGATCTTTATGTAGTTGGTTGATTGGATACCATCTAAGGGGGTCCAATTTTTCATAGGATTGAATTACTACAGAGCAGCAACCACAATAATCTAGCTTATGAAGAATTGAGCTTAGAATTATGCTTTCCTAGGGGATAATCCACACTATAGGGCTAGGTTAAATCGTATAATTTCATAAATTTTATTTGTTCATTTACACATGTATCTCATAAACCAATATTGATTATGTTGTGACTGAAGATATCAAACACTAGGTAGATAAACTTGCATAAGACAAGCAAAACCATATGTGTATGCATATGTAATGTATAAATCATGCATTCACGCAAACGTTATGCATTTGAATTTGCGTATTTTCATTTATATAGACATCATTTCTATAGATGGTCAACCTTGAGTTTTAGATTATAGGTGCAAATGTATACCGATTATGGTTATATGTGAGTAAGACACCGAAAGGCACACATATAAACACACAAGTAAATATATTCACATTCACATGCATGCACATGTACATGTTTCTACATGGACATGCATACAAATAGACACACATGTATCGTAAGCTTGCATCTACATAGACATAGAGATACAATGCCTCATACATCCCCAAGGATTCAACACTTTATATGTGTATACGGAGATGAATTTTATTGCATCCATAGATTCATATGTATTTCATGTGTTAGAGTATGTATGCATGCTTGCATGAGTGTATAAACATATATATATATATATATATATATAGAGAGAGAGAGAGAGAGAGAGAGAGTTGTGTTTGTAAACGGAAGAGGATGAAAGGAATAGAAGAGAGGTTACATTCAATAAGGTCTCACATAGGAGAAGATTATTGGATTCAATGCGGAGGGCCCATCTCATTCATGCTAGACAAAGAACAATGTTGAAAACACAAGGTACTAGAAACATGTGGGCAACTATGGAATCTATGAGTATAGAAGTCGGTCATTACAAACAGCATAATCGGATGCATGGACACAGTGTGTAGCATGCAATGTAGAAAATTCAGCGGCCCTTAATACAAGAAATTTATAGCATTCAACATGCGAGGCACATTGTAATGTTGCCGGAGAAAAGAATGTTCTATGCGTTGCAATTAGTAGTGGGGTAGAGTAGCTGCATGCAATTACTAGTGCATCAATATGATGGTCACAAGACATTCAACATCAAGGCACATCTACCGAAGAATAGAATGTTCTATGTGGTGCAATTAGTAGTGGGACAGAATAGTTGCATGCAAAAAGGGATTCTTTCCATTTGGGGATAGGAGAATATACATTCCTCCCTGATGGTGCATTGAATGTGCATCAATATGCTAGTGGAAGAAATGTAATGGATACTTTAGTAGTAGTAAGTAGTGTGTAGCAACATGCTGTGGGTGGAAAAAATGCTATACATGCTCCAGTAGTAAGTACAACTACTCAAATGGTTGCAACTAGGGCCAGTGGTCATTCAAGAGCTCGAAAGCACTTTGTTGACAATAGGGTTAGGTGTGGGGGGAGCCTCTCTACCTTACATCCATTTCCATTTAGGGATGATATAGAGCACCCATCTCTATATCAACTGGTCTTCAGTTCTCCTGCTCTTCATGTACTTGGATCCATGAATCATACATGCAGTTTTTGCCATGCTCAACTGTGGAAACAAGAGACACAAATAACTACAACACCGTTTGGATGGGATGTATGTTTTGGATCCAAGGATTTTGGAGTTGCTGCAAAGGATGATGTGTGAGTGCAATCCAAATGCCGGTGCATTGGTAGTTGTGGGGCAAGTGCTAAGAACAGATATACATGCAAACTTGAGGATGGCTATTTGTGAGAGTTGCTCGACCTGAAGGCAGTACTTGGCTCCTGTGGCTAGTGAGGTTTCCATTATGCTAGGACAAGGGGATAACTTCGATGTGGGGAATCGAGACATTCAGATTTTAAGTCACAATGGGGTTGTAGCTAGAATATCTAATTTGCATCAATCATACATGCTACTCATGTATGTTATTTTTTTCCTCGAGGAAGGATGGCTAGCATCTATATATCCCCTATAGTGATGTTCCTAGTTTAATACCACTCCACAAGATACGGGGACAAATTTGTGTCACCCAGAAACAGTACTATGCATACCATTTGCACGTGAGATCTAATCCAAATGCATGGCTCCTGTGGCTAGTGAGGTTTCCGCTATGCCAGGACAAGGGGATGACTTCGATGTGGGGAATCGAGACATTCATATTTTAAGTCACAATGGGGTTGTAACTAGAATATCTAATTTGCATCAATCATACATGCTACTCATGTATGTTATTTTGTTTCCTCGAGGAAGGATGGCTAGCATCTATATATCCCATATAGTGATGTTCCTAATTTAATACCACTCCACAAGATACGGGGACAAATTTGTGTCACCCAAAAACATTACTATGCATACCATTTGCACGTGAGATCTAATCCAAATGCATGTATTCTCTATGGGGGGAGATTACTGCAACAATACATTGTTAATGCATATAGTAACATAGAAGAGTCCAAGTTGGTGTGAATGTGCAACAAGGAAGCTTCTTTGTGTGCATAAGTCTATCAAGGATTGATAAACATGGTAAATGCAGTCGATGGGGCACATATTGTAGTGGGCAATGCTAGAGGGTGTAGAGTTGTGTTGCCATCTTATTTTACGAGAGAGCCTTGATATATGTGCCACCTATATCAGGATGCAATGGCAATTGTTAGAAAAAAGGACAAACCAAATATATTTATCACATTTACTTGCAATCCAAAACGGCCCAAAATATATGAAGGATTCTTGCCATGACAAACTACATGAGATCGGACAGATTTAACAACCCGTGTATTTTATCAAAAGCATAAGGATATGATGTAATCAATTACAAAACATAATTTGTTTGGAAAGGTTGTTAGATACGTAGTGTGATTGAGTTTCAAAATAGAGGTCTTCTGCACTCACATATATTTTGATAGTAGAAGGTGCCTTCAACCCTGTGGATATCAGTCACAATTATCGATTGGTATGTTAGATATAACATTGTTCCCAGAGTTGCATGAGATTATTTGACAGTGTAATGTCCATGGTCCATGTGGTACACGGAATGTCTCTGTAGCTTGCATGGCTGATGGCAAATGTAGTTGTCATTACCCACATGCATTCTCTTAGTCTATTGTGGTTGGCAATGATGGTTTTCCTATTTACATACATCTACAAGGGAAAGCGGGTACAATGGATAATTGCTAGATTATGCCGTTTAATCCTTTCCTCTCCATGAAGTACAAGGCGCACACCAATGTTGAAATTTGCTCCACAACTATTGCAATTAAGTATTTATATAAATATGTATACAAAGGTTATGACAGAGTAATAATAAGGATGCACGCGGGAGAACAAGGACAATTGCACAACCCAATCATGACGATGGCATTGATGAGATTAGTGGTTACTCGGATGCCCATTACGTGTCAGCATCAAAAGCATGTTGGCAGATTTATGAGTATGCCATGCATGATGAAAAACCAGAAGGTTGCAGATTCATCTTCTAATGTGCAATGACATCATATTTCAAGATGATGATGATTTGCAAAATGTAGTGGATAGGGAACAAAATTGGAAGACTACTCTCACAGAATAGAATGGCTTAGTTACAATCACTTGCAACATGGTGCAAGTAACTTACTGTATGGTGACTTGCCATGTGAGTTGGTTTGGAACAAAAGAAGTAAATGGGGGACTAGAAGACAAAGGGACAATACCATTGGCCGAATGTACAATATTTCTCCATCGATTAGTGAACTCTACTTCATGCGTATGTTGCATAATGTGTGTTGCAAGTCTTTTGATGACCTGTGTACTTTTGATAGGCAAGTCTATCCTACTCTCATGGCAGCATGTATAGGGAGGGGTTTGTTGAAAAGTGTTGACGAATGGTTTGTGTGTATGCAAGAGGCTATGTGCTATAAAAATAGTGCACAGTTGTCTCCTAGTCTTTTGTGGGAAAGATTTTCCTCTGAGCTTTTAGATGATTTTTTCCATGCGTTGGAATCAAGTATGGGGAATTTAATCGATCGTCATGCCATTGCAAGAAAGGAGGTTGTATTGCACTTGCATCACATTCTTGAACTGCATGGACAAAGGTTGCCAGAGTTTGAAAGATTGCCTATTGTTGATAGATCATCCTTGTCAAAAGCTACAAATGGTTTATTGCAAGAAGAAAGAATGTTTGATGCTATGAAGAAGCACAAATTGGCCAACATATGGAAAGTACCTTTAATCATTGCCAATGGGTTGCCTTCGATCAAATTTTGGCAACAATCTATGAAGATGGTGGTGAGGTATTTTTCCTCAATGGTCCAAGAGGATCTAGAAAGACCTTCCTCTACAATTGCTTACTCTCTCAATTGCATGGGGAGGGGCATATCGCTTTGTCATGTGCATCTTCTAGGATTCGAGCGTTGCTACTAGCCAATACAACACACTCATGATTTAAAATACGGTTGGAACTGGATGTTGCTAGCAGTTGCAATATTAAGGTTAACAGTCACCTTGCAGGTGTTTTGAGGCTGGCTCAATTGATAAGATGGGATGAGGCACCCATGACTCATAGGTTTACATTTGAAGCATTGGATAGAACATTGCAAGATATCATGCAAAATGAGCAACTTTTGGGTGGAAAGGTGGTGTTGTTGGGAGGCAAGTCTTGCCAGTGCTTCCAAAGGCAAGATGAGAGGACATTGTCAATGCTACCTCATGCCCCTCAAGGGATTTGGAGATGGACTACAATATTGAAGTTGACATAGAATACGTGGGTTCTTTGGAATGATTATAATGCAACTAAACAAGAATTCAGACAATGGGTTTTGGACATTGGAAATGGAATAAATAGATGTGTAAAAGAAGATACTATTGTAATTCCATCACAATTTCTTTTAGAGACAAAGTCCATGGAAGGCCTAATTGGATGGGTGTATACAGGGCTTGCAATGGTTGTGGATTGTGCACCATATTTTTGAGAGTGCGCTATCCTTGCACCTTAGAACCTTGAGGTTGATGCAATTAATGCTACCGCATCAAAGGAAATGCCGGGGAGAAAAAGGAGTAACTAAGCGTAGACTAAGTGAATAATTAGTTGGAGATTCTTTTTTGTATGCAGTAGAGTATCTTAACAGTATGGATCTTGGTGGTGGATACCCCCCTCATCGATTGGTTTCGAAAAGGAATGCTCTTGTAATTTAATTACGCAATCCATATCCTCACCAAGGACTGTGCAATGATACCCAGTTGATATGCAAAGAGTTTCACATGAAGGTGTTAAAAGCTGAAATTATACCAATACTTGAGATAGAACGTTCATTTCAAGCAACCTCAAACTTCCATTCTATATGAGGAGAAGGCAATTTCCTATTTGATTGGTAGTTGGCATGACAATCAACAAGTCATAGGGCCAAATGTTGTATGTTTTGGGTCTATACTTGGCAACACCGGTGTTTAGTCATGGGCAACTGGACGTGATTTTCTCGTGTGTTCGAGGAGCGAACGCTATCACAATATTCCTTTTAGAGAATGTATATGATGCCAATGATGAGGATGCAGAAATAATCCCCACCTTAAATGTTGTATACAGGGATGTTTTATAATTGGCAACAGTAAGAATCTAGGAGTATGCCATCCGTTATTCAAACCCTCCTAAGACTTTCTTGGGTGGCAAACTTTCATTCATGTAATCTCCATATTATAAGGTGGACATTTATGGTATCCTAGGCTTTAAGAGCGTGTTTTGTATCATTGTGTTCTTTCAAGCGATCAAAAGCCTATTAATTGGAAGCCTGTGGAGCATGGATTGAAAAGCAGTGCCGACTATTTGTATGACTCTTTTAAGTTCATTCAATACTACATTCAAGAACTGTTGTATCTCTTGGGGAAGGTCAGCTACTAAATATATGAATATTATATAATATTTCATGACTTTGTGCTTAACAATGTCTAGCTTTTATGAGTTTTGTGTGTTCACTACTTTGTGAAAATAAAATTTCCTTTATGGGTTTGTAATATACTATATACTATTTTTCTAGAGATTATGCTTTAGAAAGCCTTTCGTTTTCTATCGGATATATAGATTAAGACATATGTATGTTTATTTCAATGGGGTAGGATGAATATATCATTTACCTTTATCACCAAGACAACAATTCGAGTGGTAGTAGGTACATAATTGCAAAACAGCCAAGTTCTATATTGGTCTATTTGATAGTATAGTCACTGTGACTTTTAGAAATATACAGATCCTGCGGGCTAGCATTCTTTGGAGCGTGCGCAACTGCTACTAGATCTACGAGAGCTATTGAGCTACCTTGGGTAGAAAACTTGTATATTGTTTATGGCTTTATTTATTTTTTAAATAAAAAGTTATTTGGATTATGTATAAGTGGGTAAAGATGCTATTGTTTTCTTTTATGATTGTTCATGATTCAAGGTTTGTAATAAATCTCCATGTCGATCGTCGTTTGGTGGGATAGATCTGTTTGGGATTTTATGGTATGTTTGCTTGACGGCTTCATGGGACCGATGGACCGCATACTATCTTGTCTACTGGTTGGGATAACATGCGCGTGTGAGAACATGTGTTTTCTATGAAGGGGCAAATTAGACTATTCATACACCTTTGTTTGCATTGTTCATAGTCCTATGCGCGAGAGTAAGTACCCTAACTAATGAGTTAGGTTTTATCAACATATAGTCATAAAAGTTTTTTGGCTTGATAATTATAGTCCTTAAATTATCTTTTTTTAAAACGTTTGTCCATATCAAATTGTCGATAGCATGCGGTACATCCGTCGTTGTCGTCGACATGGATGCGGTAAACGTGGGGCACATGGCTATTCCATAGGCTTTTTCCTTAGGGATGTTTGTGTAGCAGCTATAGATTTTGTATGTTTAGATGTGACTCTAATGTCAGATATATGACTCAGTTCTTGGATATGGATTCTGCATGTTTAGATATATGACGCTGTGTGCATAAGTAATATTTTGAAGTACTTTGTTATAGAGCTTTTTTGGGTTGATTGCATTTAAATGTTTTATTGTGTTGCAAAAAAAGATGTAACAAATATGGGTGGCCTATGTTCCCAACCTTGAGCATACACATTTAATTCAAATAATTTTATAATGCCTATTTATTTATTTTTACAAACTAATGTAACCCATGAACCAAGATTGATTATGCTGCCATGTAGCAATACATTGGCACTGAAGGTATCCAACGCATTAGGCACATAATCTCGCATGAAAAAACCAAAGCCATGGATGAATGCTGAGAGGTGGTTTTAGGGAAAAAGTAAATTTCATAAGAAACAAAAAATGTTTAGACAATTTAGGCCTTCCAAGGGGACGTCATCCTCCAAATATGTAAACATTTACTAAGCATGTTCAAGCACACACGTAAACACACGTGCACATGCATGAACTCAAATGCATGTGCATCACACACCTTGTTTTATAGCCATACTACCTAAGGGGGATATAAGTTTGTTGGTTGTTAATCTCTACACTCAAGTGATCCACATATATTTATGGGATTTTTAAAAACTATAGTTTGGACTGTTGGAATGTTCATGTAGCAAGCGAGAGGAAAGCTATCAATTGGTTGAACCAAATGGAACCCATTATGCACTAATGAAGTCCAAAATTAAGAAAGATTGACAAGGAGTACATCATTATTTAGTTGCTTGAGTCAATACACCCCGGGTAGGTTTGTTTTCCACTCAAAGGCATTGGAAGTTCTCCTCCAAAATTGTCTTTCTTCAATTTTAAGTTGAATTGAATTCAAGGCTTAATTATCGTTCAAATTATATTCCTTTAAACGAGAAATCAATTTAAGCTAATTAATGGGATGATTAGTTACAAGTGACGAATTTATTCATTTTAATTTAGATCACATTATGAATAAAGGGACTCCTATGGTTTCATTGGGATTTGATTAGAAAATTTATTAAGAAGCATGCACATGTTGAAATATGTAATTATAGCCAGTCGCGAGAGAGAGAGAGAGAGAGAGAGAGAGAGAGAGAGAGAGGCAATGCTACAAATATTAATTTTCGCAATTAAACATCCTTAATTAATTATATTCCTCGAAATTATAGGCATCCTATGATCCCGATTTCCAGCTTTGAGAACCACCGAGGGTCTGTAACCTGTTGTAGACGAGTCATGCTACTCGTATAGATAATAATACCATACCTAAAATAAGAGAGCACAACTCCTTGTATCAAAAAATGAGTACTAAGTCCTTCCTCGAGAAGCCATTCTAACATCCTATTAGGTGCACCTTTTATGTTTCTTAGCATGGTGTTTGAGAGGCTCCCCTATGCTTTGATTATCAACGAGGATCCAAGGCGCCTATATTGGTATTCTTTTACTTGTTACATAATTCTTGAAGCATGCTTTCTTTTGCACTTCCTAGGTTGACAAGGATCTCGCTTGAGTTGTGGATCGCATACTTATAAAGATAGGCGTGAGGAAGTATCTTCCATACCTTGTCTCATTTGAGTGGCACCTAGCAATAACGTTTGACCTCCTAGATTTTAAGTAGCTTGGTTTTTCTCTGTTTCGACTATCTTAACAAAGGAGCTTTTCAAAATTTTAGAGTTTTCAATCCTCTAGAATTGCCAAAGATGGGTTATGACCAGTCAAATCATGTCCACATATAGAAATGGCCCACAAAAAGGAGCCACTTGGCACTAGATCTCCAATGCAAGGTAAGGGTTAGACGTTTAGTCCTATTATCTCATTATTATTATTATTCAATTGTGAACCTTGTCTCTTTGTCATAAAACCTAAAAGTGTTGAAGCCCGTTGAAATTCATAAGGAATAAGAGGTTGTCTCCATCCTCTTATTTTTTCTTTACTCTCTCTCTCTCTCTCTCTCTCTCAGCTTTCTGCTCGCTTTTCCACCTGGCACATCTCAGGATTGTTAGCACTGCCTTCTAGGCAACACTCTTGTGACACTTTCATAAAAAAAGTGTCCCACACAACCTTTTGCCCTATCTCCCCCTCCCGGCTCCCTCCCAAGTCGTAAAGGCGCTCCTGCTCTGCCACCCTCCCCCTCCCTGTACTCGCTATGCGAAAACAGGAAGGGCGGGTCCCAAGCACGAGAGACACGTGTACGGTGCAGAGGGGCAAGCGCAAGGGACGTGTACGGCGGGGGGCGAGGGGCACGTGTGTGAGATGGAGGATGCCGTCTTTACCGGTAGAATTTTTTGTTTTTTTTTTTTGAGTGAGCTTGAGCTTGAGCTTTTGCTTTTGGAGCAGAGCAGCTATGGCGATCATCTCTCAGCTCCTCCTCCGCAAGCTCCAGCTATGGCGCCTCTCCCATCCCAGATTCCTCACTTCTCCTCCCCGTTTCTCTTCCGACCTCCCTCCCCTCCATGCCTCCCTCCCCACTTTCACTGTCTGGGGCTCTAACACCAACGTCGGCAAATCCCTCGTCTCCGCTGGCCTCTCTTCTTCCCTCATCCTTTCCGGCTCCAGTTCCCTTTACCTTAAGCCCCTCCAGACTGGCTTCCCCCACGACTCCGACTCCGCCTCTGTCGTCGATAAGGTCTGTCACGCCGTCACCAGTGGCTTCAGTTCCAGCCCGCGGAAAGTGTACGTCTCGAATTGCATTCAGAAGGTCTCACCCCTGGTGTCGAAGGCGAGCGCCGATGTAGTGCAAGCCTTACCGAAGCTGCCACCTCACATAGAGAAAATCAGCGGGTCGCCTGAGATGCATAAATACTCAGGGTTCTTGTTGGAACCCAATTGCAACGCTGGTGGAAGATGGCACAGTCGTAAGACAATCTCTGGTGGAGAATATGATCTGGAAGGCCCTAACGCAGGTTCCACGTTCATCGCCACAACAATGTGGAGCTGGTTTCATGCGGTTTCCCCACACTTAGCAGCTGCTCAGGAAGGGTTCTCTGTCACTGATTCGGACTTGGTACAAGCGTTAGCAAATTCGCTTTGGAATTTCCCCCTAGCGGTGAAGGGTTCAGCGGTTGCTAATGGCTTCCCGAAATGGGCGCTCATTGAAACTGCTGGTGGCGTAGCCAGCCCTGGCCCCTCAGGAAGTCTTCAATGCGACATCTACAGGTGCAATGAGACTTACGACTTATCAGCAGCGACTTATCTTTAGAAAAAACGAAACAAGTTTTGTTACCACGAAATATCCAAGGCTCACAATTGTTTAACCTGCAAACAGCCACAAAGGCAGCTCATATCGCTCTCATTTCCCAACGACCTGCGAGCAATTATATCAATCTTCCTTTTAAGCTTGGGAAAAACCTCCTAGAACAGCATGGAGCTGTTCTCTCAAGCTCTTGTTACTGCCCCTAGATATTCCTGAATCGGCACACAGGAAACTTCTTACGTATTTAAAGATTGCCACCATACTGGCTATGCCGCTGCTCCTCCACAGGCACCGGTGAACAGCTGTATGTATGAATCTCCATTATTATCCAAATCTCATGGGTTACCACCCAACCTGTTTGTCTAGGTCAGCCTCCCTGCTGGAGAGAGAAAATGGACCCCTACATCCATTTGCTCATGGACAAAATGTTTTACCGTCCTAATCTTATCTTCTCTTGTTGGACCTCTCAATTATGAGAGGTTTTTGCAGAGAATAATAACTTACCCCATGGCATTCTCTACCTCTGCATTCCAAACTTTTGAAGGGCTCCTCAGTTTAGTTGGAATTCTAAGCTGTGAGGGTTTCGTGTAATACTGGGAGACTTGGGATCTTCTTTCTGACACCTTGCTTTCAATGGGCCTCTATATTTTTGGGCACTTTGGGCAATGGGACCCCACATTTTTTCCTACACAGGTGATACATTTGTTATTGTGAAGATGTGAGTATAGGTCATAGTTGTTTATTTTTTCAACTTAGACCCTAAATAGATGGACATGATTCCCCCCCCCCCCCCCCTACTCAATCCGGTCCCCTTTCCCTCCCCTTCCCCCCGGCTCTTTGTGATCTTTTAGTGGAACTCAACTAGACACTTGTGTTAGAAAATACCCAACAGAGGGTACACACAGCGGAAGACTTATAGTAATGCGCAGGAGCTCACACAGTGTGGGTGTGGGGGGTGTGGAATCACAAACTTCTTTACTTAATGTGCATCACATAGATGTGCAGACTCATCAATAGACAATGAACCAGCTAGATATAGAAGACACCAAAACTTATATATTTCCGTCCAAAACTATGGACACAATACAAAAGAGAGAGATCCAGAGGTGTGGTCCTCTGAACTAACCACAAGGTTCTTCTCCTATCTGCCGGCTATCTCTAGACTCGAGCCCGCGTGCTCCACCTCGAGCTTTTGTAGACTTTCCGTCCAGTGTGTTCTTCTCCACATTACTACCTGTGAATCAGCCTAGGTGGGCAGCCCCTGCCAAGCTTTGTCTGCAGCACACAGGTCCCTGTTCCACTGCTCCAACCTGCTTGTGAATGGCTGCTCCAAAAGATGATGATCTCAGCACCTTGCTGCCCTAGAAGACAGCCAAGGTCCAGCCTCTTCCTGGCTAAGTCTGCAGCACTTGTTGCACTCTCTCACCTCCTGTAGATAGGCCCAGAGAGTAGGCTCCCTGCTGCTCCTTTCTGCCCTGGAACTGCTGGCTATGCTGGATGAATAATGGGGCATGAAGCCCCTCCTTTTATAGGCCTAGGGGCCTGTCAAAAACCCGACCAGTCTGTCCCAATCTGGGCCGACTGGACAGACCAGGTTGGCTGGCCCAACCGACCTGGTTGGCTCAGCCCAACCAGCCCTTTAAGGGCTCACAAAACTAGGGCCCTTTGGCCCACACTTCTAGGGCTTTTGGCTCTCCAATCAAGGCAAGGGCCCAGCCCCTAGGTCAGCCCTATATAAGGCCTGGTTGGCTGCCTCAAAGCAGCCCAACCAGTCTCTCTCCTGGCCGACCCATGTGCTGGTCTGTCCCGCCTCTGCTGCGCCATTCGTATGCAGCGCCGTACTGTTCTGTACATTGCTGATGTCATCACGCCTTTCATAGGGTCCTGCTGCAGTCCACTGAGTGCCTCATGCCTGGCCTGATCCAAGACACTGTGTCCCCGCCATCTTCCTGCACATGAGCTGCTCCTGATGTAGCCTTTCATCCTTGGGATACCCCACCAACCATGAATGCTCCAGATCTGTCCCAGATCCACAAATCTCTCTTTGGGCACATCCTGCCCTAGGTCTCCCTCCCCCACGCTCTCCTCATTTGGGGGCTTACAGATGAGGAGGTGACCTTTCCAACACCCCCTCTCACCGACACATCTCGGCCCAATGCCAACACGTCGATGACGATGCTCTAGTAACTCCCTGGCCGTAGTCCTCTGGAACTTTTCGGTGTCAATATTTTCTTGGCTTTTCATCCAGTGGTTCCTGCTCCACCAGGTCTGGTTCCGCTTCCGCTTCCTAACACCATCCTGGTACACAGGTCCATCTTTGGTAGCACCTCCTGGTACCACCTCGTAGAGTCACGTTCCCGCCTCTAAACTCGAGCAATCCAGCCGTCACGATCTTCCAGTCGTCCTCCTCATAATGAGTGAACAACCTGGAGTCTTCCAGGCACCATGCTTTGAGGGTTTGTTTCACCCCGTCCTTCCTTTGGCAAGGTCTACAACAAAAGTACATCTCCAGATAACCCGGACTGCGAACTTTAAACGCACCCGACTGAACTTGAGTCACCCTCCTTCTCGCAAGGGCACAATCCTCCAGTCGTGGAAGTCGATTCCCAAGAGCTTCTGAATCAGGGTCGTCCTTTGGCAAGGTCCCTGCCTTCAGGCTCCCACACCTGGGAGCCTCCTACTTGGGCTCTGATACCATGATAGAAATGACCCAACAGAGGGTACGCACAGCGGAAGACTAATAGTAATGCCCAGGAGCTCACACAGTGTGGGTGTGGGGTGTGTGGAATCACAAACTTCTTTACTTAATGTGCGTCACATAGATACGCAAACTCATCAATAGACAATGAACCAGCTAGATATAGAAGACACCAAAACTTATATATTTCCGTCCAAAACTATGGACACAATACAAAAGAGATAGATCCAGAGTCCCATCAATGGTGTGGTTCTTTGATCTAACCACAAGGTTCTTCTCCTATCTGCCGGCTATCTCTAGACTTGAGCCCGCATGCTCCACCTCGAGCGTCTGTAGACTTTCCGTCCAGTGTGTTCTTCTCCACCTTATTGCCTGTGAATCAGCCTAGGTGGGCAGCCCCTGCGAAGCTTTGTTTGCAGCACACAGGTCCCTGTTCCACTGCTCCAACCTGCTTGTGAATGGCTGCTCCAGAAGATGATGATCTCAGCACCTTGCTGCCCTAGAAGACAGCCAAGGTCCAGCCTCTTCCTGGCTAAGTCTGCAGCACTTGTTGCACTCTCTCACCTCCTATAGATAGGCCCAGAGAGTAGGCTCCCTGCTGCTCCTTTCTGCCCTGGAACTGCTGGCTATGCTGGATGAATAATGGGGCATGAAGCCCCTCTTATAGGCCTAGGGGCCTGTCAAAAACCTGACCAGTCTGGAGAGTCCATAGAACTAGTTAGCTCAATAAGTTTTCCCTGGTGGACAAATTGGATAGTATGGCTGCGAAAACTGATTGATGGATCATAGTTGTAGAGCCACTGTTGTCCGAGTATGACATCGTATCAAGAAAGAGGCATGATGTGGAAGTTCAACTTGTCCGTATAATGTTATATGTGAAAAGACAAGTTTTTGATCCTCTGTTGCACAAGAAGGTAGTTCCATTTCCGAGTTCAATTTGATAGTCTATGGGACTAGGACTGGTGGTCAATCGAAGTTTTTCGACCATAGAACCAGCTAGGAAGGTATGAGAGCAGCCACTGTCAATGAGGATAGTGACCGTTGTTCCACGAATTGATCCTTGGACACAACGTACTTGGGTGGCCAGGGAAGGTTCGGGGTTGCTGGCAAGGCTCATGTGGATGGTATTTGCCATTTGAACAGCTTTGCCTTTCTTGTGTTGTGCTGGGGTAGCATCTTCTGTTTGGGAAGTGCTAGGTTCCATATTGGAATTTTGCTTTGGTTGCTTGGCACAATCGAACCATCTATGGGCTCGTACAGATGGTATAAAGTCCTTTTGTGTTGGAGTTGTTTTTCTTGTCAGTGGCCGCACCTTTATGTTGGTGAGACGGTCGTGACTTTGTGAAGAGAAAGAGGCGTGATCCTTGGAGGAGTGCTTCTGTTGGGATCCAGCGTATGATTTCTAAGACTTGTGGGGATCTTGAGACTGTCGTTGACCTTGATTATCCGAGTTTTTTTTGAATTTGAGATTATCTTGAGGGCGAGTACCTTTGGCCATAGTAGAGTTTTGTGTTCTATTAGAACTCTGCTTCCCTGTGTTTTGAAAATCGGTAATGCGCTTTGTGTAAGCAATAGCGCCAGCTGTGGTGGTGATGTTTGCTTTGAGGACATCAATGCGTAACGAGGGATTTAGGTCTGAGATGAAAGCATGAAGGCAATCATCATCAGTTAAACCATCGATCTCCAGCACCAATGTGGTGAACTGAGAGATGTAGGAAGACATGGAGCCCGTTTGCTTCAATTGTCGGAGTTTTGAACGTGCTTGGAAGTCCGCATTGGCAGGTATGAACTGCTTATGGAGCATGTGTTCAAAACGTTCCCATGTTAACACACTTTTGCCGTCCTTTAAGCGTTGTTGCCACCATAGGAAAGCTGTATCCTTGAGGAGGGAGGTTGCCAAGGCAATCTTTTTGCCTTCAGTGAGGTCAACAGTGTCAAAGTACATGCGCAGTTTTGCGAGCCATTGGTCAACTGTTCGGCGATTTCGTTGACCAGTGTAGGCTTCCGGAAGTTTAATGTCAAGTTTTTTAGTTTTGGAAGCTTGGAGTAAGCGGTAGAGGGCACGGAGTTCAGTGTTTTCTACCTCTAGTGGGAACGAGTCCACATAGTCGTCCGGTGGCGTCACGTCATCCTCTGTATGTGTGGTATTGCGAGAATCCTGGAGTTGTTAGACTTTCTAGACCAAGTTGGAGATGCTGTCCTGAAGCTAGGAAATTTGAAGTTGAAGTAGTGCTTCGCCTTGTAAGTTGACTTCAGGGGTCTTTTTTGGACTTGAGTCGCTGATCTCCGGAGAGGTTGCATGCGAGCGTTGCGACAAATCTGAGGTCCCTGTGAGAAGAGCACGAACTTGCGCTCTAGTTTGTACCATTTCTGAAAGAAGATCCGGGCTGCTCCCTGAGGTTGCTCATGTTGGAGGGGGCAGGTGAGGCAGGATGGAACCACCCGTGGAAATTTGGTAAAGGAGGTCCTGTCTGAGGTAACACTCTGAGGTAACACTGGTGATGCCGAAGTGGGTGTTACTGCTCGTGAGAGTACATGGGTAGGTTGTAGAGTCCACAGATCTGAGAAGGGATAAGGAGCTGTTGTCGGGAGTGGAGGATATCCAGGAGAAGGAGTACCTTCAGAGTGTAAATACTGTCTTGGGGAAGGTAAAACCTGTGTAGGAGGATCTCTGGGAGCTGAAGGAGATGGAGAGTACCCTGGAGATGCTGAAGCTGAGGGGTAAAAGTCTCTCCAAAGATGGACATCACACTCGTGAGGAATATCGGGTTCTGGGTATCTACGTGTCTCGTGAAACACAACCTGGACTCCGACCCTGGGTTGCTACTTACTAAGCCGGGAAATGACTCCTAGCCATAGTAGAAAGCAGTAGTCATAGACTGTCACTGGTCCTTAACGCTGGCCCAATCCAAACCACAATACCCAAAGAAGTCAACCCCTGTGCAGTACGTGATCTCGTAACCCAGGGTACCCTTCAAGTATTCTAACACACACAAGCAAGCTTGCCAATGATTCTCTAGGGGTTTTGATGAGAGCTGGCAAAGTAGCTGTTAGAAATAACCAGACAGAGGGTACCCGCAGCAGAAGACATTGAATAGCCCAGGTTTTCACATAAAAGTGTTTCACTCCGGAATCCAAAACCTCTTTACTTCGTTTACTCAAAGACGTGTGCAAGCCAGTAAATAGACACTCAACAGACGTGTGCAAGCCAGTAAATAGACAATGCTCCAACAGAGATATAGAACCAACAATATATATTTCTGTCCAGAAGGACACAATACAAAAGGAGCCCAGAGTCCACCAAATCGTGGTCCTCTGTTCTTACCAAAAGGTGTTGTCCTACTACCTCTGTGGCACTTCTAGATCCCTAAGCCTGTGTGCTCCTCAACAGCCTCAAAATGGCCGACCCAGTCAGCCCCTACTAGCCAACTGGCTGGTCTGCCCCAACCGACCTGCTTGGTTGGCTTTGACAAACCCAACCAGCCATCTATGTGAGAGCCTGGCCACGTGGCAAGCAGCCAGTGGCCAGGCCATTCTCTGCCCCAAATCAGGGGCTGTTGCAGGCCATACAGCTGCCACACCGAGGCGCCTACCTACCAGCAACCCTGCCATCTGTCAGGCCTCTTCCTGCCCCTGGAACCTTTGCTGCAGGTCCATACACCCACTGACAGCAGTTTGTACAGTACGTGCCTCCAATCCGCACTGTCCTGGCTGATCTTGACCTGATCCAGAGCACCTGTTCTACAGCAAATCTCGCCATATTGCTCCAGATGCCTGCATGGCAGTTCCACACTGCTGACATCATCCCTACTGCTGAGATACGTGTGCAATTCTGCTCCCTCTTGTTCCAGACAGTCTTGCAGCAGTCCCGCATCAAACCTGCCCTCTAGAGGAGCTCTTTCTTGCCAAGTACTTCTCTATTTGTGCTGCCCACATGGCAGCCTAAGTGCTGCCCATGTAGCAGCCCATGTGCTGCCCATCTAGCAGCCCCATGTTCCTTCTTTTTCTTGCTTGTATGCTGCCCACATGTAAGCCAATATGCTGTCCATGTGGCAGCCCTAACCCTAAGTACACATCATCCCCCACGCTCTCCTCATGTGGGGGCTTCCAGATGGGGAGATGACTTTTCTGACAGTAGTCCCACTAAGAATGCAATGTCATGACGAGTGTTTGTGAGATATGTAAGCCATCTTCTCCCGGTCGTATTGATGCCCTCTGAGCCCTGGTATGTGCCTTGTAGCTTTAGTTATTGGAACTTAGGTCAACTAGTACTTTTAGTGTCTTATGACACCTAGTACTAGTGGTACCACTAGGACACTAGGTCCTAGGGTTCTCTTTTATTGTACTTTGTACTTTCATTTTCATTCAAGTTGATGTGACGGCTTCCACTCCTTGCTCCACTCTTTGCATCCTTTTGCTTCCGTGAGACTAAAGTGGTATCAGAGCACTTCCTTCCCGGACCTGCTCCCTACTCCTAGCTTCCTGCTTCCAGCTCCAGCTCCAGCTCCCGCATTTTTGTTCCATCGTCAAGCTTCAGCTCCGGACGTTCCGCACAGCTCCGACGCGACCTACAGTCCGTACAACGGTACGGATTTCCGTACAATGCATGTCTCCGTCCATACACTTGCATGTCAGCTTGTCCGTACAGTCGTACGAATTTCCGTAGTGCGTCAGATTTTGTACTGCATCAGATTTCTGTACTTCGGCGTCCGTAAATTCCGTACATTCCATACTTCGACGTCCGTAAATTCTGTACATTCCATACTTTGACGTCCGTACATTTCCGTACGGTCATCCATACACTGTACGGATTCCATACTACTTTGTACTTGCAGGATTTTTTGCAAGCTGAAGAAGCCCGGTGTCCGTCATTTGCAGGCAGAGTTCATTTGCAGGCTAAGTTGTGCATCAGCCATTGTTTGGCTTCAATTTTGGGAGCAGACGTTATAGTAGACCTGCAATTTTTGTTGACATTTGGGGCTTTTGCATTTGGGCTACGATTTTGCAGGCAGATTACATGATACTTTCAGATTTGCAGTGAAATTGGCAAGAAATTGCAGCCCATTTGATCACATTTGCAAATTACAGCTTAATTTCGGGCTTTTCTAGATTTTGACAACATTTGGGGCTTTTCCAGATTTTGACAACAAGTCCTATTTTTTTGCAATTGCAAGCCTTGAGGCTATCTTTTGGGTCACTTTGTCAGTGCATTTTTTACTTGTCCTATTTGCAATGGCTGGCAACAATCATGATTTATTTGGCATTCTTCGTGAAGATGATAAGTTGGATGGCACCAACTATCCGATGTGGTCTTATCTCATGAAAAATATTCTTGTTGCAAGACATTTTTGGAACATTGTGTCTGCGATGGATCTGAGACCAGCCAATGCTGCAATGGCTGCCCCTAATGCTGGTCCCTCTGCAAAGGGGACTCCTCCTGATGCTTTATCCTCTAGCACCCTTGTTGCTGCTCCTCCAACTCAAGAACAAACTAGATGGGATGCAAGAGATGCAAATGCACATTCCCGTATTGCTTTATCATGCAAGAAAATCATTATTCCACACATCCAGTCATGCAGGACAGCAAAGGATGCTTGGGACAAATTGGCTTCTCTTTATCAGATTCGCAATGAGGCACGTGTTGCATATTTAAGAAGGCAATTGCAGGAAGTCAGCATGAATGAAGGTGACTCTATGGATGCATACTGTCACGATCTGTGACGTATTCCTTTCTCTTTACCTTAGACTTATGGATGGTTTGATGAATGGACACTTGTGGAAGGGTATGCCCTTTCGATGGGACACTTCCTATGAGGCTCAACCCTTCACAAGAGACATTCTATGGAAGAGACACTATCATTGTAATGTACCCTCTCATCAAGGGTCACACCCTTCACAAGGGGTACACACCTCTTCATGCACATACACTTTGGAGTACACACCTTTTCATGTGTGACTCTTCACTCTCTATATAAGAGAGGCCCAACTGTATGGATGACACACTACAGACATTCAAGCAATACAAATATTCCTTGTTCTCTGCTATTTTAGTCTCCTTTTTTGTTCCTTAGCACATTTCTAAATATAGTAAATCTAGGATTTCTTCCAGTGGTATCAGAGAAAATTTCGCTCCTGCCTGTAGGAAATGCCCCCCACCTTCTAGCGCCTATCTGATACATCTTTTTCCGCTAGAAGGATATCCACGCACGTTGTGCATGGAAGAGATGAAGAGAATGAGCGTAAAATTTGTTAGCGCCAACCCCACCTAAAGTCATTAGTGGCCTCTCCATCTCCCTCACATCACGAGTTGATGTGAATGGAAACGAAAAAAATCGTGTCTTTTGATGTGCTTGGGCTGTCCCAAAACCAAGGGACGCACCTTTTCCACCATCATACACACCTTTTGATGAAGAGTTTTTGATTCCTTGCCCAAGGGACACACCCCATCATGGAAAAAAGGACACATATTTTCATGTGGGGACACCCCTCTTTAAAACAGGGTTATCCCCCTTCATGAAAAGGTACACCTATTCCAAGGGTCACACCCCTTAGAATAGGCACACCCTTTGGCACCAAGCACCACCCTACAAAAGGGTACCTAGAGGGCCTAAAAAGGGCAACCAGCCCTAAATCTAAGGCCCAACCCAAGATTACCCTTGCGTCCAAGTAACCCAACCTTTAATTTTTGGGAAAAGCAAGGCCTAGGAGTTATTGCAGCCTTCGCAAATCGGTTTTTGGCGTCTCGTAAGTTGCGCCCTCTTCTTGAAAGTCGCGCCTGCTGTTCCGTACAGTCTATCAGGCCGATTCTGCCCCTCCCTTGCCGTTTTCTGCTTGCCAGCCCATGCCAAGCCCACGTCAAGCTTGCCGATCTCTGTTTGCATGCCCTCAGCCTTCTATCTGTTCGCCAGCCTCTGCTCAGCCATGGATGCGTTCCATCGCCCTGAAGAGTGACAGCCTGACGCCAATCTCTGCACAGCCTGCTAGATCTCTTCACCTCGCCATCTCAGCCTGCGAACAGAGGCCTTGTTGTACAGCAAATTCCCTTAGCCAGCCCCTCTTGTACAAGAAAACCTCGCCTCTATCAACAGCTCAAGCCCCAACTGGTTGATCGTGCCATTGTTGGCGACATATTTCTGCCCACAACCGGACTATTTGGTCGCTGAATCGCCTCCCTCTACAGCAAACCCTAATTTCGAAATTTGAAGCTTGACTATTGTCTTCTACCAACTCGACATCAGGACCTCCTTCAACTCGCAATTGATGCTGTACTTTTTCAGCAGTGGAGATCTACTGCGACAATCAGAGTTGAACCCAGGGTTTCATGTTTGGGGGAAGCACATTGAGGTTCACTACCACTTCTTCAAAGAGTTTATTATTGGATGACTTGATTGAGGTGACTTACTGCCCTATAAAAAATGCTGCCTATATATTCACCAGGGCTCTTTCTCGTGAGCAAATGGAGCATCTCATTTGACATCTAGGGATTGTTCCCACATTGGGTCATTGAGAGGGTGTGTTAGAAAAGATCACTGATCCCTGAATGTTTGTTGCTTCACCGTGAAGCAGTCCTGACACTTTTGTGGTGACCTAAAGTGAGTATATTTTGAAAGTTCCTTTGCTGTTCTATTTTCCTGTTTTATTTACTGTTTGTGGATTCAGTTTACTGTTGTGTCTACGTTTCTGGTTTACACAGGTTACATACTTCAGCTCTTGACATCTTGACACTGGGACACTCTATGCCTATATAGTGTGAATACACAGCTAGGATGAAGCTTATGTGTGCGGAGATGGAACTGTGTGGTATGGGACGCGTAGTCTTACTTGGGAGTTCACTGGTCTTGTGTTGGAAAGGTCACCTCCCCATCTGTAAGCCCCCAAATGAGGAGAGCATGGGGGGGGTGAACCTAGGGTTTGAGTGTCTGTCACATGGGCATCTGATTGGATGCCATGTGGGCAAGAATCATAGAGATGGTGGGTACCTGGAGCTAGGATGGATCTGCAGTAGCAAAAGGCGAAGCAGTAGCCAGCACAAGGAACCCGTACGGCGCAGGACACGTGGCCGGGAAGAGGGCGTGGCAGAGGCACAGACATTGCAGGGAGTGCAGGCCCAGATCTGCAGCAGGAAAAGTGGCTTTCAGTGGGCAGGAAACAGGCCTTTTATAGGCTGGAGATATGCCTTGAAAGGAGGGCCAAAGGGCCCTGGAAGTTTGGGCCAGAAAGCCCTGGCTTGTGTGCCTTATAGGGCTGGACCAGCCACTGACTGGTCGGCCAGTCTGTACCAGGCTGGTCGGTTTTTATCAGCCCCCCTTGGGGCCTATATAAAGAGGCCATTCAGGTCTCATTTCTACATCATTTGCAGCAGCAGATCCAGAGCAGAAAGGAGCAGCAGGTAGCCACCCTCTGGACCTACATTCAGGAGGATAGAGAGGTGCTAGCAGGGCTGCAGACTTAGCCAGGAAGCTGCCCACCTAGGCTGGTTTCCAGACAGCAAGGTGGAGAAGATCATTCTAGACGGAAAGTCTACTCACGCTCGAGGTGGAGCACGCGGACTCTAGTCTAGAGATAGCCAGCAGATAGGAGGAGGACTTTGTGGTAAGATCAGAGGACCACACCATTGGTGGGACTCTGGATCTGTCACTCTTGTATTGTGTCCATAGTTGTGGACGGAAATATATTATTTGGTGGTTTCTCTATCTAGTTTGGTTCATTGTCTATTGATGAGTCTGCACACCTATTGAATGCACATAAGTAAAGAAGTTTGTGATTCCACACCCATACCGCACACTGTGTGAGCTCCCGGGCATTATTTCCGCTGCGTGTACCCTCTGTTGGGTCATTTCTAACATGGTATCAGAGCACAAGTAGGAGGCTCACAGGTGTGGGAGCCTGAAGGCAGGGACCTTGCTGAAGGACGACCGTGATTCAGAAGCTCTAGGGAATCGACTTCCACGACTGGAGGATTGTGCCCTTGCGAGAAGGAGGGTGACTCAGGTTCAGTCAGGTGCGTTTAGAGTTCTGGTTAACTGAATTTGAGTTTGGTTGACTTTGCTGTGTGGTATATACAGCAGAGATGTCGCCATCTACAGCCTCTTCAGCCCCTGCTATCCCTTCCTCCTCCTCCAGTTTTCATTTTCACTATCCCTAACTTTGGAGAGTCTGGGAACCTGGACGGGACTAATTACCGGATCTGGAAAGTGAAGATCCGGAGTCATTTAGTGGCTCGGAAGTTGTGGAAGATGACCACGGGAGAGGAGTTGAAGCCGGAAGACTTGGTGGACAGTAAAGGGAAGGTACTCATGGCAGTAGACAGAGAGGAGCTTGAAGCTTGGGAAGAAAGAGATGCCCATGCCCTGGCAATAATCATAGGGACTACGGCGGACTCTGTTCTTCCGCATATCCAACTGGCCGAGACGTCAGTAGAGGCGTGGGCCACCCTGAAGGATCTGTACGAGACAGGTAATACCTCCTGGATCGTGCTTCTTCAGCATCAACTCTACAATCTTGATATGGAAGAAGGCGATACGGTACATAGCCATTTGACGAAGGTCAAGGTGGTGCGGGATCAGCTGGCAGCAATTGGTCAGAAGACAGACTCATGCCATCTGGCCTTGATGGTACTGAGGAGATTGCCTCGGAGTTTCAAGAGCTTTGTTACGGCTGTGACAGTAGGACAGAGGACCAAACCTCTGACATTTGAGGAGTTGTGTCCATTACTGTTGCAGGAGGAAGCTCGGCAGAAGCTCTACAACGAGGACAAAGATGACAAGGCGATGCTGGTGAAGGATTCCGCTGGTAAAGGAAAGGGCAAGTCTAACGATGGCAAGTCCAATAAAGATGACTATGACGACGAGGGGACTTCGAAGAGGAAGCACAAGAAGAAGTGTTTCTATTGTGATACGCCCGGACATTTTGCAAAGGACTGCAGAGAGAAAAAGGCGGATCTGAAAAACAAACAGGAGTCTGACTCAGATTCAGAGGGAAAGGCCAAAACTAATGTGGTAATCGAAGAATTGTTCCTGGTGACATCACCGAGTGTTACCGAGGTCAGGTATGTTGATCTAGAAGTCACAGTAAGGATGTCTGACATAGAGATGTGGGTCGACGAGGAGTCAGATGCCTTTGTGAAGGTGAAGGACAGTACAGAGCGCTTGGTACCTTCCAGGTGTGTAGCTGTTGACACTGACACGAGGGTGGATTCCATGGAAAGCCCTGGGGTCTCATGGTCCGATGGATGCTGGACTTCAGAAGGGGACAGTACAGGATTACACAAGATCTTGGCGGGTGCCTCATTGAGGTACAGGGTTTGCTTTCAGAGCGAACATTCAGGCAGTACAACAGTCTGGTATGTATTTGATATTCTGCATTTGAGTCTTTATAGCATGCTGTGGGGAGATTCTGCTCTTCATTTGTCTCAAGTGATAAGAAATTGGAAGGAATTGGCCTTCTTCGAAGGCAGAAGGGGAATTGGTGCTTCTTCAAATCTCGGACGCAGGTTGCTAGAAGGTGGTGGACAAAGAGTACTGAAGCCAGAAGAGTACCTGCTTGAGAACTCAGCGAGAGTTCATGGTCCAGGTTATCTGGAAATATTCATTGGTTGCAGACCTTGCCAAAGGAAGGACGGGTTGAAACAGACCCTCAGAGCATGCTGCCTGGAAGACTCCAGGTTGTTCACTTATTATGAGGGGGACGACTGGAAGATCGTGACAGCTGGATTGTTCGAGTTCAGAGGCGGGACTGTGACTGAAGGAGGTGGTACCAGGAGGTGCTACCAGAGATGGACCTGTGTACCAGGATGGTGTGCGGAAGCGGAACCGGACCTGGTGGAGCAGGAGCCACTGGATCAAAAGCTAGGAAAAGATTTCGACACCGAAAGGTTCCAGAGGACTACGACTAGGGAGTTACTGGAGCATTTTCATCGACGTGTTGGCATTGGGCCGAGATGTGTCAGTGAGAGGGGGTGTTGGAAAGGTCACCTCCCCATCTGTAAGCCCCCAAATGAGGAGAGCATGGGGGGGGTGAACCTAGGGTTTGAGTGTCTGTCACATGGGCATCTGATTGGATGCCATGTGGGCAAGAATCATAGAGATGGTGGGTACCTGGAGCTAGGATGGATCTGCAGTAGCAAAAGGCGAAGCAGTAGCCAGCACAAGGAACCCGTACGGCGTAGGACACGTGGCCGGGAAGACAGAGGCACAGACATTGTAGGGAGTGCAGGCCCAGATCTGCAGCAGGAAAAGTGGCTTTCAGTGGGCAGGAAACAGGCCTTTTATAGGCTGGAGATATGCCTTGAAAGGAGGGCCAAAGGGCCCTGGAAGTTTGGGCCAGAAAGCCCTGGCTTGTGTGCCTTATAGGGCTGGACCAGCCACAGACTGGTCGGCCAGTCTGGTCGGCCAGTCTGTACCAGGCTGGTCGGTTTTTATCAGCCCTCCTTGGGGCCTATATAAAGAGGCCATTCAGGTCTCATTTCTACATCATTTACAGCAGCAGATCCAGAGCAGAAAGGAGCAGCAGGTAGCCACCCTCTGGACCTACATTCAGGAGGATAGAGAGGTGCTAGCAGGGCTGCAGACTTAGCCAGGAAGCTGCCCACCTAGGCTGGTTTCCAGACAGCAAGGTGGAGAAGATCATTCTAGACGGAAAGTCTACTCACGCTCGAGGTGGAGCACGCGGACTCTAGTCTAGAGATAGCCAGCAGATAGGAGAAGGACTTTGTGGTAAGATCAGAGGACCACACCATTGGTGGGACTCTGGATCTGTCACTCTTGTATTGTGTCCATAGTTGTGGACGGAAATATATTATTTGGTGGTTTCTCTATCTAGTTTGGTTCATTGTCTATTGATGAGTCTGCACACCTATCGAATGCACATAAGTAAAGAAGTTTGTGATTCCACACCCACACCGCACACTGTGTGAGCTCCTGGGCATTATTTCCGCTGCGTGTACCCTCTGTTGGGTCATTTCTAACATCTTGGTTGCCTGATCTATATGTGGGGTTGATCCTTCGAGGATCTATGGTTGGGTGGTGACACACTTGCCTACTCCATTGTGTCCCTGTGTTTGTGTTGAAAATCTTGTTGGTGTTTGCAGGTAGCTTATATATAGAGGATTGTGTTTGTACCCCTAGGTTAGCTGTCACTAACCTCCAAGGGGTGTTTTGTTTGGTACAGAGACTGCCTTTCTTCTTGCTTTGAATTGTCTGCTTGCTTCCTGTGCATCTTCTTGTTCATCTTGAGGGTTAGAATTTTGTATTTTGGTTTTATTAGGTGAATGTTGAATTTGAGTTAGTCTGTTGCTGCAAATTCACAGCATGACTGGAGCTTTTATGTGCTCCTTGTGATCTGCATATTGGGATTGCTGCTTTACTGAAGAGTCAGGCTTATGGAATTTTATTTTGTGATTGGTAGCTAGCAGTTATGAGAGAGTCAGCTTTGCTAACAGATCCTCCTGTTGCTTGTGAGCCAGCTTCGTAGAAGCTTGTGAACAGAAGCAGAATCTAATTGCGAGTTGTGCTAGCAGTAGATAAGGTGCAGAAGGTAAGCCAGTCTTAGGCGATATTTTTTTAAGTTGCTAATGCTGACGTGTATTGGGCTTGTGCATATTATAGCTTCGATGCTGTTCTGGTAAAGGAAGGGAGCCGATGTGGCAGCTTGCTGCTTTGTCCTGATTTTGTGGCAAAGGAGAGGTTGCATGCACTTGCTTTTCTAGGGTGTAATCCTTGAGAGTAATCCATGTGCTTGCTTTTTTGGACGGAGTGCCTTTAAAGCTTTGTTGGCAGTTGAGACTGCGAGAGGCTCTACTTTTGTGGCTTTATTTGTGTGGCAAGCTTGTGTCATGCATGCATGTGCTTCTTAAGCTGCAATGCAATGTGAGTTAGGACTAGCATGCATTCTTGATATGGAATAGATCCCTGTATCAGACACCTTTCCATCCTATGAGCATTGAATTATAAGGAATTTGAAACGAGGCAACTTGTTCTGGAATTACAATAACACTTTATTAAAGTAGTGTCATTCTCAAGTATCTTGCATGTCTCTTCATTTAAATAGTACGTACACTCCAAATATGGGATAAAAGGAGCATAAGTAAATGAAATCAGATAAGGAAAGGACCTGAAAAAGGAACTCACAAGAATAGGATTTATGTGCCCTATGCTTGACAGGACTAATGATGATGCAAGTTGTACCAAAGTGGAAAGATTGATGTTGATATTCCTGTTTGCATATTTATATACTTGTGGCTTGGTTTGAGCTCAATGTCCTAAATTCAGTTTTGCTTGAAGTTCTTTCAAGTCTTCAATGATCTACTTTGCAAGCCTGATAACAATGGGGATATTTCTTGGTAGCATTAAACAAAGTTTTCCTGGTTCTAGTCTTACAAAGGTATGTAAAAGTTTTCCTGGTTCTAGGTGATTTTGCAGGCCTCTGAGACTGCCAGGCCTTCTTGTTGGAGATGGGAAACTTGGTGGCATTTCAAGCACAATCACAGCATATGAAAGTCTACTGATGCGTGGTTATGATATAGACGCTGTTGTTATGTTCGAAACTGGACTTGCAAACCACGAACAATTGCTTGCTTACTTGCATCACAGGTTTGCTATTTTCTTTTTTCTTATACAATCGGTGAGGAAGGAGCTTCTCATTAAGATCAGTGCCAGGGATCTTCTCAGTTAACTAGTATATTATTTGTATGTCATTATTGGATGGGCGAAGTAGCCAAGTTTGACGTGGTTTGCAGCTCATGAAGGATCTGACCCAATAATATTTTTTCAGCTATCATGATAAGCCTCTTTTTCCAACGGCTGCTGTGCCTTTTTGTAGGTTACTCATGTAGATGGGAATCATGGCATAACGTAAATGGCTTTTGGAAGCTCCTAAGCATTTCCCATGCCAGGAAATACAAGCATGGATGTTGCTGTACATACATTGATATACTTATGACATCTGACGATAGAAATTGTCTCATTTGCAGGTTTGATTGGTGTGACTGATGCATGTGTCCATGATATGAAGTGTATGAAGATGTGCACAATAGACATAGTTAATGATTAGGACAGTAGATACTAGCTAGTCAATGTAAGCGGAGACAAGGTGTGTCAGGCTACGAGCAAGGGCTGAACATTCTAAAAAAGAATCCCTATTGGATTAGAGTTGTTAGTCTAACTATATGAAAACTCTTTGCTTTTCACAAGAAAGTGGCAGTGTCTAGTCTATTGAGGGGGAGATATGGAAGTGTCTAATATGATTATTTAGAACGAAATTGACAAGCATTTGATTACAAAAAGGAGCTGGCATGCCATTTTTAGAACCTATGCTTACTATTAAGAACTTTTGCAATGATTATCTTGGCCTGAGATTCCATCTTTAAGAGCTATGGCATATGGAAGTTTGATTACAACCATCATTTTGTTGTGCTGAGATTTGGATCCTCCCTGTCCGGGCGACCTGGTCGTTGAGTGCTAGATTTTCTTTGTGACAGACCATCATAGAGGTGTGGACAGATCTTTCACATTGTGGGAAGAAGATCGAGCGACCACTGCTTTATCTCGCATCTTGAGGTCCAGGACTCGGAGGGATTCATATTGGGAGCCAAAATTTAAGAAGCACATTGGATGGCATATTGAGATATTGGCCTAACCTGCTCCCTGAGGGCGTGGAGCTGTCTATCTCAACGGCCGAAGGAGTACCGTAGTGCTCTGATGCATTTGTGTAGGGGCCAGGGAGGGATACAGATTGAGGAAATTAAGGTAATCGTAGTTTGCTAAAGATAGCAACTAGGGCAGTGGGTCTGAGTAAAAACAAAAGCCTGGAAATCAGCAAGCAAAGTTCAAGGAGGGCGAAGCAGGAATTTGAGAAATATAAAGATCAAAGGCGCATAATGAAGATCGGAAAGGACTTGGGGTGGATTACATGGATTTGAAGAAAAGCATATCTATTTCCAAGGAGTTTTCTTTCCGTTCCGTCGTAGTTATTTATGGAGTCATTTGTCCTTGGTTTGAGCTTGGAGTTAATAATAAATGGGGTTTCAGTAATTTAAAAAACAAATGGAAACATGGAGAGAGGCAATGATCAAGAAATGAAAATTTAAGGTTAAGTCTCTCATGTGGATCCCATAGGATCAGAAATCTAGCCGATATAGCAGGTATCGTGCCCACTGGCACATGAAACTAATCACAGAACACTAGGATTTGGAAGTTTAGAGGATGCATTGAAGTCCAATAGTTGCAAGCTAATCAGGGTCAAGAAGAGTTGTGAAAGATAATGCATGCGCTCACTAAAAGACGCAGTCTAGGTTGGAAAGAGTAAAAAATTAATGGAATCCAAGTCTAGCGTTCAAACACAAGAGAAAAACTAAACTCAAATGGCCTAACATAGGAACCTAGAGAGTATGAAGGATAGAAATTTGGATATCGTTGAGGATTCACTTCACATATGCGATGAGGCTTTTGCCATTTATAAAGTGGATAATGATATGATGAAAATCAACGAGGCCACACACGTCTATTTAAGGCAGTTCTTGATAGGTGGTTGATAAAGCAACTAAAAGATCGTATAGCTTCAGGTACATGGAAAAGTTTTAATTCGAATTTGGAAAACATTTCTTCCCCCTTGATGAAGCTTCCAAGGTGTGGGATGAATATAGATACCTTAGACAAAAGAATTTGTGAGTAACAAAATACATCAACAAATTTTGTGAAATTGTGATGAAAATTCGTAATCCTTTGTCGAAGTTGGTCCAATGTAAATATCATATCTTTGGTCTGAACGATTGGATCAAGCTTGAAGTTAGAGGCAAGTATGCCGACACATTGGATGGTGCAATTGCTATTGCATTATACTATGAGGATGTTAGAGTCAAAATAAGGGATTTTGTGCATCCAGGATCTCAGTACAAGTACCCTAAAGAACGGTTTTTCTATTTAAAAACCGTGAAGAAAGGAAACGTCCAATGAATCAGTATCACCATAAGGGCGAAAATGAAAATTTCGCATGTGGCAGCAGGGGCTTGTCGAAGTCGTCTTACTTATGAATAGAAGGAGAAGGAAACAAGAGAAGCCTTATGTTTTGGTGTCTTTAGCTACACATTGGATGATGCAATTGCTATTGCATCAAACTATGAGGATGTCAGAGTCAAAACAAGGGATTTTATGCATCCACGTACAAGTACCCTAAGAAATGGATTTAAAAAAAAAATCCGTGAAGAAAGGAAACTTCCAGCAAACCAGTAGCACCATAAGGGTGAAAATGAAAATTTCTCCTGTGGCAGTAGGTGCTTGCTGAAGTCCTCTCTTATTCATGAATAGGAGGAGAATGGAACAAGAGAAGCCTTATGTTTTGAGTGTCTTTAGCTACATCATTGGAAAGATCGCCAACAAGAATAAAGAATAAGGGTTGATGCATGGCCGAGATGGTTATCTTAGAGTGCAATGCAGAGATGGAGGAAAGTCCTAGAGCTGATGAGCTTCAGATTTGGCTAGCAGAGCCCTCACATAGGGGGCATAACCTATTTTATTATGTATGTTTGTTTCTTTTAAAAAATAAAAGCACATGACAATATTCTTGCAGCAATGGGGTATTCCGTCTTTGTTGAAGCAAAATTAAGAAAGATAGAAGGGGAAGTAGTCAATCATGAGGTAATTTATTAATTCCATGCCGGTAAAAAGGCTGAGAGACAGAGAGTCTATGGGGAGTGTGAAACCAAAATCAGTCCCCCCAATCAGTAGTGTTGAAAAGCCATTAGATTTGTTCCACTTAATGTGTGCACCAGCTGCTGCAGTACAAAACAATCCAAGGCTGTTCTGAAAGAAGTGAGCATTTGCCCCCCCTTTAGTGAAGAGTGTATAGGAAGGAAATTACTGTGCTCAGGCAGCTCCCTGAGCTCCCGCCTCAGCCCCCCCCTCTTGCCTCCTTCCACGAGGGCCTCCACCTCCGCCCCTCCCCCTTCCGCCTCCCTCCCGCATCCTCTCCTCTCTGCCTTCTTCCACCTCCCCCTCGCCTCCTTCCGCCTGCAGGCCGCCGCTCCCTGCCTCCCGTTCCTCCCTGCCTCCTCCCTCCGACAGCCTCCGCCTCCGCCTCCGCCCCCGCTCCTTCATGCCCTCCGCGGAAGATCTTCTTGGTGGTGACCCTTGGTTTGGCCTGAAGGGCTCTATGGCAGCATCCTCGAATCCCACAAGTATTAAGATTCTTCTTTTCCCAATTGACAAGCAACAGGTGAAGCATGCAGTTCGGTCACTTCAAAACAAGGCGATCGTGGGCAGAATTGTGGGCCTCACGTCTACAAGGAGACAGATGCGAGAGTGGATCCACGCGAGCTTGGCACTAGAGGGAGACCACATTCAGGACGTCACCATCTATGGAAGAGGTGTATTCCTCATCCAACTGAGCTCCCTCGACACTGCCTCGACACTCGTGGAGCAAAGAGTCCCATTCTCCTTGGCCCGCATGTGGTGTACCTCTTTCCTCGATACCATGGCTTTACAGTGGAGAACATGGACACGACGACACATATTCCTCGTTTTTCGATTCCTCTCCGCTTCCCAGGGCTCCCAAAGGAGTATAGAGCCATCCTCCCCTCCATTGGTCGGGCATTTGGCACCGTGCTGGAGTCTTCGCCGGATTCGGCCGCTTCAGTGGTAGCAGATGACGGGATCCCCAGGATTAGATTAGTGGTTGAGAGCCCACCCAGAGTTGATCCTACTAGAGACCCTCGAAGGGGGCACACTTTGCCAACGGGTGAAGATTTCTTGGCTACTAGGCCAGTGTCTTCGTTGCAGATAGATGGGTCACCTAGCCAGAGATTGCCCGCGTGGCCATGGCCGCGCCCCTCCCTCCCCACCTCCGTAGAGCAGACTGAGTCAACAGGCTAGAGCCCAACACCCTCGTAGACAGGAGCATGAGGAGTCTCAGACCCCCCGGGTGATCCCCTCAGAGGGGGACTGGACTTGGTTAAAAAGAAAAAAAGCCAAGCAAATAGGCCCGCAAGCGCTGCAAGTAGAGGGCTAGATGCAAAGAGAGAGACAAGGTTTTTCGAGAGGCACCTGAGGAGCAGCAGCAGCAGGAGCCCTTACGTGGAGATCCACCTCCCCTAGCAGAAGGGGCCACTGCTCAGCCAAAGGATCCTCTCGTGACAGAGGTTCAGCAGCGAGCTCCTGACACTACGATGGCGGAAGCTGCGGACGTTAGCCTGGCAATGGTTGAGGAGGAGCGTGTCCAAAGCCCCGACGATCCTGATCAACAAGGGGGGCCTGTGGTTGCTTCTACTTCCCTTGGCCCCTTCCCCCTCCCCCTCTAGATCCCGCTCCCTCTCCCACTCCTCCCTCCCTCCTGGATTCCCCTCGCCTCCCCCCCCCCACTCGCCTTCTCTTGCTATGGTCACCGTCACCACCCACCCCCTCCCTTCGCCTCCCTCCCTCCCTCCCTTCGTCTCCCTCCCTCCCCCTCCCCCCTCCGTCCCCCTCTCCACCTCCTTAGCAAGTCCTTCAGCCTCCCACCCTCCCCCCCTGTCTCAAGACCCCTGACAGCAGGCAAGGGTAAGATGACGTCCCCTTTCGCTTCCTCACCGCTACATCCGGTCCAGTCGGGGAGGGAGCCAGAGGAAAGGGGCTAGTCCTCCCGGTCAACAACTCCCCATCTCCAGCCTGGATGTCCCTTACTGTGGGACTTTTGGAGGCTGGGACCTTGGAACTATCTGGAGACTTAAGACTCTTACTCTCTACCCCTAGAGGTAACGCTTGTGGTCTTGCAGCCCCAGAAAGGGGGTTCGATCAGCGTAGTGGGCTCCCAGACACACCCAATTTGGAGATTCCAATTCACATCCACAGGGTTGGAGAAGTGGTCCCTAGTGGTGTTTGATGCTATTATGGGAGATCAGATTTCACGCATGATGGACGAGTGGATGGGGCCATAGGGACTAGACATGTGGACGCCCATGGTGCGGAGGTGAATTTTCAACTAGGCTTCATGCGAGAGAAGCCGATGTGTGGTTTGGCGGTAGGAGTTATCAGATTTTCGCTTGAGGCAAAGGTTGATCAGGCATACGACTGGCCACGTGTGCCCAGTTGTTTGGGGTGGAAGTCTCCTTCATGATGAAGTGGGCACGGAAGATTAGTACGTTGACGTATAGACTACTCGCCCTCCAAACCCCCGGCAAAGTCACATAAGGCAGTCTTTTTGGAATAGGCATCCACCCACAGGAGAGCCTTGTTTTTTGCATCCTCGTCCTCATGAGCTGGACCATAGTGAGTTGGAATGTGCACGGGCACCACAACCATGCTCGTAATCATCTGTAATGCGTGATTCTTCGGCAGGAGTTGCAGAGGGCAGTGGTAGGGCGGACAGTGGACATCCTTTTGGTTCAGGAGCACATGTTCTTAGCATTAGACATTAGATGGCGACACCACCTCCTCCCAGGGAGAGGTCCGGAGGTGTGGTCCCCTGCAGTAGGACGGAGCGGAGGGGTCTGCATATCGGTCTCACAGGCAGTGGCTCCAGAGGTCTATGATCAGGGTGAGCTTATCCCAGGATGGGCAGTTTGGATGGGAGAGTCCAGGATTGGGATCTTGAACGTGTATGCCCTAGCGTGCAGACAGCACCGTCTGCCCTTTTGGAGGAGGCTTTTAGAGTGTCTTTCGGATGTAGATTCCTGGATTGTTGGAGGGGACTTCAACAACCTGGAGTTTGGGGAGGACAAGCAGGACGACGCCTCCTTCTCTGAGGTGCCAGCATCAGAGCGGAGCACCTAGGAGCAGTATGATCAGTGGTAGAGACCCGTGGCGAGAGCCAGATTTCAGCGGGATACCTGGCAGTCTCCTCTTCTCTTTTGGACAGAGGAGACATGATAGATCGCTTTTATCTTGGGGATTGGGCATTGCATAGAGGTGGCTCTACATGGATTCTGGCAAGTACCACGATGTCAGACCACTCTCTAGTAGTACTTCACTTAGAGCAGCCCCGCTGAGGTCTTTCCCAAAAGGGGGTCCGCATTCCAGAGGACCTTTTGCAGGACGAGGAGATTCAGCAGGTCATGGTAGGGATTTGGTAGCAGTCAGAGATGGCACCATGCGAGGGTTGGGCTTGGTGGGTGGCCGATGCGATCTAGAGGAGTAGTGAGAAGTTGTAGGCTCATGCCCTTAGGCGGAGGAGGACTCTTTAGGAGTGTGAGTGGGCATTGAGGAGAGACCTCGCCTTCATAGAGCGGATTAGGGAGCAAGACCCAGGATCTCAGTGGCTTAGTGACAGGTTTGACAGCACTCGCCTTGAGCTTCAGGACACGGAGATTCGGTGGGCTGAGTTCTCCTATCACTCTTCTCAGGCCCAATGGGTATAGCAGGGGGACATGATGACGAAGTAGTTTTTTCAGGCCACTAGGCCCCGATTGGAAGGCACGTAGCTGCAGCGTCTTCGAGATCCTCAAGGCATCATGCATAGTGACCCGCGGGAGATTTTAGACCCGACCACAAAGTTTGACAGCCAGTTTTTTTAGACAGAGAGGATGACTTCAGCTGGTCTTGTGGTTCGAGAGGTAGTTTGGGATCATGTTTGGACGTAGTCTCGCAAGATTTGTGCAGCAGTTTGGAGGAGCCCTTCATGGACGAGAAGCTCTAGGAAGCCCTTAAGGCTCTCCCGACCCAGAAGTGTCCTGGCGAGGATGGCTTGACCCCGGCCTTCTTCCGGAACTTCTGGGAGATCATCTCCACCCCTTTCCGGCTAGCTTGCCAGGAGATTCTTGACACAGGTTCCCTCCCTCAGTCCCACAGCAGGGGGTGGATTCGTTTGATCCTGAAAGGGGGAGATAGGTCATATATCCGTCAGTGGAGACTGATCACTTTGCTTGATACCGCACACAAGATCTTTGCCAAGGTCTTGAATTTCCGGTTACGGCCCCATCTTACTGACATTATTCACGACACACAGACCGGGTTTGTCCAAGAGCGTAGCATCCTGGACAACATCTTCATGTTCTGGGAGGTAGTGGATTGGTCCAGGGAGGAGTCACAGCCGCTGGCCGTCCTCTTGGATTTCGAGAAGGCCTACGACAGGGTGGAGTGGTCCTTCTTGAGGGTACTATGTGGAGATTGGGTTTCTCAGACAGATGGGTCAGAAGAGTTTCTGTGCTTTATGCGGGAAGATCTAGCCAGATGCTTATCGGAGGACACACGGGCGAGGCCTTTCCTCTCTCTCGCTTGGTCTGCTAGGGCTGCCCCCTCGCTCCCTTCCTCTTCTTGTTTGTGGTGGAGGCTTTGGGCTACTATTTGAGATTGTAGGTGGCGGGCCTCATACGGTTGAGGCTCCCAATTAGGCAGGAGGAAGAGCTGCTGGACTCGGAGTTTGCAGATGACACGGCCTTGTATGTAGAGGGCACCACCACGAGTTTGGAGAGAGTCAGGGGAGCCCTGGCTATTTATTGTGAGGCCTCGGGTGCGCGGATCAACTGGACTAAGTCCATAGGTTTCTTCACAGGCTCTGAGGAGACACATGAGATTTGTGAGTGGGGGAGCGACTTTATGACTTCAGATGGATACCGCGGGGCCAGATGGCGAGATACCTTGGTTGCGAGGTTGGTATTGACATTACAACATAGCATCTGATCGCCCCGGTCCTTGAGAGTGTTCGGTGCAAGCTTCTTTATTGGAGCTTGGCCAAACTCTCCCTAGCAGGTCGTGCCTTAGTGGCAAATTGGGTCCTTCTTGCCACGGCGTGGTATACTACCTCTTGCTGGTGTTTTCACAGAGGGTGCATTGGGCAGCTCGGATGGTTGGTTCGGAATTTCCTTTGGGCAGGTTCGGACGACACGAGGAACACTAGGGCCCGGGTTGCTTGGCAGACGGTGATCATGCCACAGGCATTGGGAGGCTTGGGTATCATTGATCCGGAGATGCAGAGCAGAGTAGAGCCCTCTTGGGCAAGTTGGTTGTTCGCGGCCTCACACCAGGTGCAGAGCCTTGGAAGCTCCTCTTACAACGAGGGCTTCTTAGGAACACCCCACACACTGGGGGGCAGTGGCAGCTTTCACACAGGTGGATCTTCTTAGAGGCCCCCCTTACAGGGAAGGGTTCTTCCTTGATGAGGAGCCTCCATAGAGTCTGGTAGAGACTAGTAGGGGACCTCATTCGAGCTCAGCCGAGATGCAGAGAGGAGTACGAGTGTCAGCCCCTTGTTTGGCACCTAGAGATCTGGGATCACGAGGGGTGTATGCTCGGACTGTGGACTCACATTGGTTGGGCATAGTGGGACAGTGGACCGGTTGGGTCCTTTGGCAGATGGAGCAGATTACCCATGGAGGCAGAGGCAAGGCTTGGCGCCATAGCACATCTGCGAGGGGCAGGGCAGAGGATGAGAGAGATTGACTTAGCTATCCCTGAGGTCTGGTGGGAGGTATTTCGCGTGTGGATGGACAGTAGATGGTTGGGCCAGTTTTCTCGGATTGGTGTTCCCTTGAGGATGATGATGCAGCGAGGCAGCACGCAGCCCGATTTTTTCTGTGTAGGACTTGGAGGCCTACTCCAGGCACTCACTGAGAGAGACCCAGAGATGGATGGGAGTCTGGAGGGGATTCACTGGTAGATGATCTGAGTGGTGGGACGCTTGGGGAAGGAGTGGCACATTGACCCTCCCAGTATCTCAGAGCATGATGCTCTCAGATGGCGCCTCTGGCTTTGGGAGAGTAGGCCCTTGAGGGAAGTCCAATGGGATCCGGGAGAGTGGTTCTAGCCCTCAAGGGGCAGCCTTGTCGAGCAGGTGGACGATGTGCCCTTCTTTTCCTACACCACATAGATTGGCAGGAGGCTTCGGATGGATTTTTTGACGTGGACCCCCTTGAGGGAGAGGCATTGGGTGGCCCAGAGAGTGCCTCGGGATGTTCGTTCCAGGTTTTGGACGCGGTTATGGGCCGAGGAAGATATCCTACTTCTTCTGGAATCTGGTTGGCCCCCACGGAGGCTTGCCCATCGGCCCGTGGTTGGAGCAGATGCGGGTGGAGAGGCAGTGTCATTGCTGCCCTGCTGGTTTTTTGGAGACGATCCTCCACTGCCTCTGGAGCTGTTGTAGGGCAGTGAGGATTTTGATGGGAGCCCTCAGGATTATGACCCGCATGCAGAGTCTTGAAAGGGACTACACTTGGGGGATGGTGGCCTGGTTGACTGAGGGAGGACACATGTTCCAGATTGATGAGATCTCCCCAGCTTATCGGATACAGGGTCAGAGCATTCAAAGGATAGAGCTCCATGAGGCGGTCCCCCTTGATAGTGTGGCTCCTCCTACTCCTCCGGAGGATAGCGTTTGGGAGGTAGTAGCCATTATCATTGCGTGGAACATTTGGGTTGCTTGCTGCAGTCTGGTGATGGGTGAGCATCCGGTTCCACCTTCGCCTACCTTGGTCACCATCTGGCAGGATATCATCTACACCCTCCGCTCCACCTTGGAGCGTGGGACCCTAGGCTCTAAGGGCAATTGTCGCGAGGCATGCTCGTTTCTACAAGGCTTGGCTTGCAGGCGTTTTTTACATTTTCACTCTGCGAGGGATTGGCTGGTTGTATAGGCCCCCCACCTTGTTGTTAGCCCCAGTACCAGAGATCCCCTAGGCAGTGAGCTGAGTTTCTTTGGAACATGCCGGTTTATCTTTCAGTCTTTTCCCGATTTTTCTATACTCAGCACCTTCGGGGCTGCTGTTTTGTATGAAGTTTTTCAAGCATTAATAGAAGATTCCTTTCTTTGCAAAAAAAAAGAAAAAAGAGAGAGGCTGAAATGTAAAACTAGTCGATATTGTTAGAATTATTATTATAATTCAGCAGTGACCAATGTAATGTAATAAGTAGGTTAGGGGCACTTTTCCCTCATTTAGAGGTTTCCCCCCCTAACCACAGTTAGTTCACTAACTACGGTTAGTGAAGGATAAGGTTTTGTCACTTAGACAAAACCCATCCCACTTCTTGTAATAGTCACTTCTTCTATTGCAAACACTACGTTCAGCTCTCTTGCTTCCTGCTCTCTCACTCTCTTCGTTTCTAACATTTGGTATCAGAGCGTGTATTGTAGAGATAAATGAGGCATCCAACAGTCTGACTATAGAGTGTGACATCAATTGATTCAGGGCATTGTAAGCTTCAGCCCCGGCTCCTTGGGAGTGGACATAGGCTTGCAATCATGCACGTTGAATCTGTCCAAGAGCTTTTGAACATACTTGGACTGAGACATAACAATGCCACGTTTCTCTTGAATAAACTGGATCTCCAAAAAGAAATGTAACAAGCCCAAGTCTGACATATCAAATGTAGCTGTCAATTGGGTCTTGAAATCTGCAATTACTTCCTCATTTGATCTGGTGAGCAGCATGTCATCTACATAAAGAATGATGACCAGAATATCCCCCCCGTCCTTCTTTATGTAGAGGGTGCTCTCAGTTGGACTATTGTGCAGCCCCTTGCTGGTCAGAAAGGCATCAATTTTGGCATACCATGCACGTGGGGCTTGTTTCAGCCCATACAAAGCTTTATTTAGCTTGCATACTTGAAGTGCATTTTCTGGAATTTGAAAGCCCGCAGGTTGTTTGACATAAACCTCTTCCAACAAGTCTCCATTAAGGAAAGCTGTTTTAATGTCCAACTGATGAACATTCCATTCAAAATTTGCAGCCATGGCTATAACTGACTTGATGGTTGTCATTCTGGATGTAGGAGCAAAAGTCTCCTCATAATCTATGCCCTTTTTCTGATCATATTCTTTTCTACCAGCCTTGCCTTGTACCAATCAACGGACCCATCTGGCTTTCTTTTGACTTTGAAAACCCACCATGTACCTAAGGCATTTTTACCTCGTGGCAAATCCACAACATCCCAAGTCTGATTTTTATTAATGGACTGCAACTCATCGTGCATGGCATTCATCTAATGCACATTATCTTTTGCTTCTTCAAATGTCTCAGGCTCCTCCTCATCAAGAAGAGTATCTGCATAAGCTGATTCAACTGAATGAGCTCCTTCCATGTGCCTTACTGCACCACGAGTTCTGCGAGGCAATGGAGCTTCAAGCCTACTCTCCCTGAGAGTCTGAAGCAACCAATGTGGGACTGTTTTGGCTGCGTGTATCTCTTGAATTTCTTGCCTGACAACTTCATCCACACCCCGAGGTTGTACCAATTCATCTGGGGGCTGAATCTGTCCTTGTGGAGCTGGCGGAGGTTGCTGTAAATTCTGATTTTCAGTGGGGGAACCAAATGCTATAGGAAGCATCCCCTCAAACACATCATCTGAAGAGGCCGGAATCTGAAATTCAGCATTTGTATATGCAAAATTTTCAGAGAATATGACATCTCTACTGACAAAAATTTTGCGTGTAGCAGGATTGTAGAGATGATAGCCTTTGCTTTGTGAACTATATCCCACAAAAACGCATTTTAGTGCCTTATTTGACAACTTGTGTCTGAACTCCACAGGGACGTGGGCATATGCAACACAACCAAAAACTCTGAAGTGGTCCACTGAAGGCTTTCTCCCATGCCATGCCTCATAGGGAGTGATTGTCTTCAAAGCCATTGTAGGAGCCCGATTTAAAAATAGTTGGCACACATGAGGCCTTCCAACCAAAACCTGTGAGGCAACTTCTTACTTGTGAGCATGCATCTATCCATTTCCATGGTGGTGCGATTCTTCCGCTCAGCTTTGCCATTCTGTTGAGGTGTAAGCCTCACTGTAAGCTGATGCATAATGCCTTTTTCTTTCAGAAATGTCTCAAATTCATGAGACATGTACTCCCCCCCTCGATCTATGCGAAGTGTCTGCACCTTGAGTCCTGTCTCATTTTCAACCATAGCCACAAAGTGTTTGAAATGCATAAACACTTCTGATTTTTCCTTGAGATTATAGACCCAAGTGTAGTTGGTAAAGTCATCTATGAATGTAACAAAATAGAGATAACCCCCAAAAGCAGGTGTCCTCATGGGACCGCAGACATCACTGTGAATAAGCTGCAATTTTCTTGTAGCTTTCACTGCACCATCCTTTTTGAAGGGAAGCCTATGCATTTTGCCAAGAATGCAACCTTCACATGCATGAGGAGGAGGCGACTCCAAAGGAGGTAATGCATCAACCATATCATGCCTCTGAAGTGTCATTAAGCTGCCATAGCTTATGCATGACCGAATATGAGGTATAATGAACCTCTTGACAGAAAGAGAAATTACTGAAAGAGCTTGTGCATCTCTAGAGTCCCATCTTTTCTGCTCTGTTGTGGGAGCTCCTGGAGTGGCTGCTCCAATTACTTGTGCTGTATTTGTACCTCTACCCCTGCCTCCAGCTATAGGAGTGACAGGTATAGGTGTTGTATCTGGTCTTTCTTCATCTCCATTGACATAATCCCAAAGATTTCTGCCAACTAAGATATTGCGAACCATGAAACTCCACAAGGAGTAGTTGGTGCCATCCAACTTATCCTCTTGTGTGAGAACCCCGAACACCTCATTTGAGTTGTTCTGTGCCATTTTTGCTAGATAAACTCAGAAATACAGCAAACTGAACAAGTAAAAGCCCTTCCTGGGATGTAAGATGCACAAATAAAATCTGCAAAGAAAGATATGCCCACAGTGACAAATACTATCACAGCCTGTCAAAGGCTCAAAATGCACCACAATGCTCTGCTCAATGCCCAAAAATCTGCAAATAGAATCTGCAAAAGGTGGCAAAAGTCTGCAATTTGACTCGTACTGAGTCCAAAAATGTATGCAAACTTCCAAACTGCTCTTTTACCTGCAAAATTGCAACTTAAATGCAAAAGCCCCAATTTCTTATGGTCCGAAAGCCCCAAATGTTGCGCAAATTGCACTCTGCCTGCAAAAGCCCCAAATTTTTGCAAGAAATTGCACTTGAAAGGGGCAAATCAACTAGAAGTCCCAAATTTCTGCAATTCTCTGCAAAAAATGCAAAAGCTCCCAAAATGCAAATCAAACAATGGTTCTCTGCGTAAATGCCTACCAAAAGACACCTTCCAAAGTCCACCTGCAAAGAAAAACTCTGCACGAAGTATGGGCTCCTCAACTTGTATGGAACTGACAGTGTCAGTACAAATCCCGTAGAAGATACGGACTGAGTACTATCTCGTTGTACCGACGACCAACTGTACGGAGTACGGACGGTGTGTACGGAATCTGTACGACTGTACGGAAGGTACGACTGTACGGACAGCAGGTGTACGGGGCAGATGTACGGAATACTCGTACGGACAGCAGCGCAGGAGCAGCGTACCGATGAGTACGGAAGAAATGACGCCTGCAGTACGCAAGTTGTACGGATGGTAAACTGTATGGACGACGAGCTGTACGGACAATTGGCATAGATCTGTACGGAGACCCTTTGTATAGGCGACCTTCCACATGCAAGGAATTAGAGAATGATCGTCGCTGCTGGTCGCCATTCCCCGAATTCTGTCGAAGCTTCCTTTCGCGTATTCTCCTTCTCTGCTCCACCTCTTTCTAATTCCTTTTAGGGAAAGCTTTCCCATACTTTGGACTCTCTTGTGTTCAAGTTTGAGCAGCAAGGGTTGTATATTCGAGGAGAACGGAGCAAAAAACCAGTCGACGTTGACGAAGTTCCAGCTAGCAACCTGCGTGACCATTCCATACACCCTCTACTCCAGAAGTGCGCCTATATTAGAGCTTTCATTTGAGCCAAAAAGCCCTGTTTTCTTTGCTCTAAAGAAGGAGATCCAAGCCCTCCAAGATCAGGCCTCTGTTTTGGACAGTTTTGACAGTATTATGAATTTGGTGCTACTTTGGCATTTCTGATATTTTAAAGTGTTGAATAGCATCAGTACAATTGTGGCTACGACTTTCTTTTAGGTTTCTATACCTAGATTTGCTCGGAATACTTTCATTTAGCCACCTCTATGAAGCATGCAAGTTGAAGTATCATTTCCACTATGATTTTTATTATGGAATTTGGTTACAAATCTTTGCTACACCAAATGCTTGTACTTTGAAGCTTTTCAAAATTTTCTAGCCTTGTAAGAGAGTAGACACTGCCCAATTCTTGGGTTAGACCCTCTCATGGTTTGCTTATGCAAAATATGTGGAAAGCCAAATCACGAAGTAATGTTTTGTTATGCTACAATGGAAGAGAATGCCAACATGGCTTCCTTGTTGCAGATTGCCAAGATAATGGTTGCCAAAAAGGAAGCAACTACAAAACCAGAAACTACCAATTTACTTTTGGTTGATGCTTCCACAAGATGAGGCCTCCTATGATGATTATGCTTTTTGAACCAGCTCCACATATGCTCCGTATCTCTCTTTTATGTTGAGTCAAGGTACTCTGCCTGGATAGTCCTCCAAAATGAATGGAATAGACTATTGTGTTCTTTGTAAACACCTCTGGTCACCATATGATGTAGGCCATGTGTATGTGTTTAGCTCCATGGTACCTCCTGCAGACATTGTGTGCATGTACATGCAGGGGAGATAACCATTGGGGGGTCTTATGTATCCCTTTGTTTGCCTCACACCCTTGGGAACCCTTGCTAGCATGAGATCCTAGCCATAGATTTATCCTTGACCACCGTGAGATGGCTTGAGACACTATGTGACTAGATGTATCCTTGACATAGCCTGAGGCATTCCCTTGAGGGGGGGTTTGTTGGGATATCTCAAGGTGTATGCCCCAGGCACACCTTGGGTTCTATGTGTGTGTGTGCTAGAGGCACAGTTAGGTGCCCATAAGCACTGTTAGGTGGTGGTAGATGCCACATAGGCTGATTGAGAGATTCTAGGAGCTGATTGAGGAGATGATTGTGGAGCTTGGTGGCTCATGTAGAGGTGCCTACATATGGACCTCACCCTTCTTCATTCTATAAGCACTTGTTTTGTGTTCAGCTCCATGCTTTCCTTTCACTTCTCCAACAGGAAATACTCTCATGTAGAGAGTCAACTAAACTCCTGAAGATATGCTGAGAGCATATGTTTCAGAATTTTCCTATAATGATAGAAAGCATTCATACACTGGGATGAGTCCATTTGAGTTGAAGTTTGTTTATAGACCAGCTAATCCAACTATAGTTGGAATATCCCGGAAAGTATCTAGCACAACAGATTATAGAATGGAGAAATGCTAGCACTTGCGAAAGCAAATATCTGTCAAGCTATGGATAGAGTAAAAATTTATGTGGATAAAATAGAACTTTTAGAGGATTTAAAGGAGGAAATAGTTCTCTTAAAATTCGCTCACTACCACAAGTTCTTGACAATTGGACTATAGTTATCATCGTGCTATTGTGAGCTGTGGTTGATTTTGAAAACTCTACCATCAACAACATTAACACATTTGGGGGGAGAACATTGGTAAGCTTGATCAGTGCCCAATCTCTTTACAAGTCTGAAAGTGTATCAAGTGCTCATAATTAGAGGCCACGAGAAAGTTTGTTTGTAAGGGTACTAGTATGCAAGTGAGGCCGAAGACTCTGTTGTAGGTTAGTAACGCAAATTTTCTCTCTTCCCTAAATATGAAACTAAAAGAGGAGAAACCCATTGAATCAAGTGATTAAAGTAAGCATGTGGACATTAAAAGGTTAACATGGAGGGTTACGTTGCAAGGAAAAAGTAAGGTTACCAAGATTCACCCTTTAGTTTTGTATGTGTGTGTGTGTGTGTGTGCGCACATGCATTCCTGGCTGTCCCTTTTCTACCATATTGCTCTATGAATGGCAGCTTCTTTTGGAACATCTACATTGGTTGGGGCGTCCTCTGGATCTTGGCAATATTCTACGTCTATGTTTTTGATCCTCCATTGGTTCATCTTCATCCCAGAAAAGCTTATTTTCTGCATAGATCCGGTATCTCTATGGCGGCGGATGTGGTGGATGATCGAGGCCTCATGCTGTCTTTTCCTCAAGCTAGGAGACAATTTTGCTTGGGAATGCATCATAGGCCTATTTGGCCTATTCTCACCACTTTGTTAATACCTTTTCAGCCAGTCTCCCGCTTGTTTTCTACGCTTTGCTTGATGGATTGGAAATTTGATCGAGGCATTACAGGTTATTCTACCTTTTCATTTGCAGATCTTACTGCCAAGAATGCTTGTCTTCTATTACTCCCACAATCATGGATTCGGGAGTGTGGGCTTCACATTTGGCATCTTGACAAATCTCTAACTTGGTGGAAGACCTCTTCGCTGCATTGGGAATAGTAAACTTCCTCTCCAACAACTTTTCTTATGGCTTTATTTGGTAGGTGCATTACCGGGGGACTCTTTCTTGGCTTCCAGGCGTATAGCATCATTGGTTTGCCCTTCTTGTTCCCATCTTAGGGAGACGGTTCTGCATCTGCTTTGGACCTGCCCAGCTGCCAGAGATTTTCTTCATAGATTGGGGTTTTATCCACCTACTCACTTTCTTGGTGTGTCTTTTGGTAGGCGATTCTGGTTGTTTGGGAGATATGCCTCTATACCGGATTATGATTACTTTTTTGCATGGTGTCGCTACTGGGTTTTATGGTCATTGTATCATGCCCGGAACTCTCATCTTTATGGGTTTTCCTCTGTGGATCTTTATGGTTCTTCGATCCTCCCTGCATCGATCCCTTTCAGAATGCACATGCACAAGGAGATCTCCCTCTGGCCCAGTTAGAAGCTTTTTTTCACCGTTTTTAGCTCCGATTAGAAGTTGCTAACTTTGAATGTACATTTTCCTTGGTTTTTCTTTCATCTTCTTCCAGTTTATGAGTAGTAGCTGTCTCACTTTGGGACAGCTATGAATGTACATTCTTCTCATTGAAAGGTTCTTTCACCAAAAAATTGTATGTGTGTGTATGAGAGAGACCTCAATACCTATGTAAATGCCAACATTCCACAATTTTAGATGAGGAGTAGGCTCTCCTTAGATGGAAGAATTGCATACAATGCTCAAGGGAAAGAGAAGGTCGGAAGGAAGTAAAGGAGCAACCTAAAAGGCAGCTCAACTCAAAAAAAGGTTAGTTCAAATGATTTAGATGCTGCAATTCGATGAATCATCATGTTGTGCTATAACCCCACAAGCTTCGTAATGGGATTCTTTGCAAGGCCTCTATTCGTATTCAAATATTGGAGAGCATGAGGGCTTAAAGCACTGTAGTGAGAATGATTGACTATTATGTGACTCAGGAGCTCTAGAGAAATCTACTAAGTCTCAATTCTAATGAAATTTACGAAGTCTCAATTCCAATTATTTTCTTCAGAGCGTTTGCGACGTAGTTTGTTTACCATATTAGTTAGCTGAGATCCTTTTGAATGTGCATGATTCTAGTGGGTCGTCATAACTTAAGACATTATCCAAAAGATCCCCGTAACCTAGCTCCCTCAGCCTCTTTTATGTTTTTAAAACGTGATAGGATAACACGGAGAGTGTGCACTCTAAACCTTCTTAACTCACTCAACATGTACTCTCCATCCGAAAGCTTGCTGTACCTTGTGTGGAAGGCCTGTGGGGCTGCTGCCCACCTTTTTTTGGATAGCAAGCAGAAATGCCTGTTGGGGTACAGTTGCCATATTTGGAAGTATCATGTGGAGTTTAGATGGCTCTTCAGCTTCTTGTAGGCAGCTCCCTCAAGACAATTATGCAGAAAGTAGAAGGAAATAGAGTAAAGATTAGTTACACACATGAAGAGGATTATGATGAACAAGAAGACTCGTATAAATGCTGCCCCATTAGGCTGAAGGTGCTCCAACAGCACTACTAGTAGCCTAGCTTTTCCAGTGATGTCAGTGGCCTCTGAAGCTCCTTCCAACGGATGGAAAGGAGATGGATCAGAAATGATGGAGGGGAGAGTGCAACTATCACTTTTTAGAACCCCCTAGTGGGCTGGAAATGACCAAATTGATCTAGGTGGATACCCGACCTACTAACTGACTGACTGCCATGTGTGGCAACTGACTCCAGGTCAGCTGGCTGTGCCAAATCAGCAGTGACCCAATGGTTATGTCAACACACAGCTGGCTGCTACACATTAGCAGTTGATGTATCTGCCATGTCATGAGCACACATGTTTGTCACATCATCAACTGACAAGTAGCAGTCGTGTGGCTGCCACCTTAGGATTATGGAATGATTAATAGCCAGGGTCTTTGATGGACCCTTCAATGCTTGGTAAATCCCTGCCGTGCATGGCCATTCTGCCATGTCCAAATCTCAGGCATCCAAATCTCAGGCATTGATGGCTGCATTCTTCACCTATCCTATTGCTCTTTGGCTTTTTCTCATTTGTGGGTGTCATATGTCCAGCATCCAGAACTAGATGGATGTTGAAAGGATGGATTATTTAAATCTAACATGCCACATTAGCGCTGACATACTAGAGCCATGTGGTTAAACATCTACAGAAGCACTGGTGGTAGATCATGAGTTGTATAACTTGGTCTAATATAGACCAAGATTGGGACTGCTGAAACGTCCATTTATGTGTTATGCAAGCTGAAAGGAGAAGCAAACATTAATTGCAATTAGTTGAAATGGAGGGCTCATCTAATGGGACACATTGAGGTGTGACACAAATTAAAATTTCATGGTTGTTAAGACACCAGTGTCTTATGATAAAACTTAAGACACTCAAGACACGTGTCTTATCTTAAGACACCTTTAGACACTCTTGAAATTTTACTTGAAAGCCCTAAACTTTTGCGCTTTGGCATTTGAACTTTGGAAATTGCACTTTGGCACTTTGGACTTTGGAAATTCGCTGTCCATATCCTGAAACGTTGTTATCTGGATTTTTGAATATCAAGGTTCAATTGTCAGTATACTTCTAGAATCTAGCAGTCAGCTATGCTAGCAAGTTGTACTATTGTACACGTGTGTGTGTGTGTGTATTTATTATTAGAACTACAGTGATGTGTCTTACGTGTCTCATCTTTCATCTTATGTGGCATCCAGAGCTGACTGAAATGCTTTCTGGCATTTACCGTCCCCTCTTTTGCATAACATTTGTGGCTGCCATCTGCATCGATTTTCTAGGCTTCAATTGTCCAGATGGTCCTCACTAGTTGTTGTTACTCATCTTTTGTTTGTAAGCAAGAAAAGCCTCTGTTTTCTGTCTGCCTGATGTTCATAACAAGTATGCCCTACCAATTTTATGGAAGGTAGGCTGTTTGCAGAATTTTCGCAGGGTTACATTTGAGGGAATGTTAGAACACCTTGACGTGATTCCTTTAAAATCTGGCAATACAGAATCTTAACTTCTTTCCTTTTCAGGGTTATCACAAATAGTGTGCCTTACCTGTTGTTTCCTTTTCCTTGTAGAGTGCCGATTATGGTCCTTCCAAGCCTACCTCAAGATGCCAATGACGATCTCAGTCATTGGTTTTTGCAGTCTCGCAAAGTTTTTTCTCAGCTTCAACAAGTACTGGAGACATCACATTGCAAAAGGATCCAGAGATTACAGGATATGCAAAAGAAGGCTGGGCAAATTCTGTGGTGGCCTTTCACTCAACATTCTCTCATTTCAGAGGATGAAATTACAGTTATAGATTCAAGATGTGGTTCCAATTTCATGATTTACAAGGTCTGTACATTTGTTTGTGGTAGCTTATTGGTCTCAAGTCTTCATTTGATATCTTTGGATTGCCACATAGCTCGCCACATTGTTGAATGTCCTCTCACTCTCATCCTCTCATTCAGAGAATGAAATTACCGTTATATATCATGCAGGATAGAACTCTCATGATGTACTAGGTCTGTTAAGTTGTTTGTGGTATGCTTATCTGTCTCAAGTCATGATTTGACCAGTTTGGATGGTCACAGTTTAGTCTCGTTTTAGTTTGGTTGTCCTTTGTTTTAGTGTTTGAGATCATCAGTAGCCAGGCCAGTCTTACAATTTGACTCTTAAATTTTTTTTTTTCTCATTGTATAATTTTTTTGTGTGACCTTACTTAGCCATAGGGATTGACATGCATTTGTGTGAGTATTGCATTGCCATACAGAGTGAAGATAGTGTGCCACCTCTCAAGTGCGCATTTAGTGACTAGCATCTGTTGCTCATGAATGTGACATCAAATAACATCTTGCTTGCATTTGCAAACACTCCATGCTTTTTCTTCAACATTGTGGTAGACCCTTACCACTGGCATCTGTGTTAAGCACAAAAGAGTTGGAGAAGTTCGGGCATTCTGAAGGGAGCTGAATTCAAGAACACTTTAGATAATCTAAACAAATTTGTACTGCATATGACCATGGAAAGGCTTTGTGTTTGAGCAGATGTTTCATGTGCGCTGCCTCTCAGCATAGTGCCTCCTTTAGAAAGTTTTCAACACTCAAGTTGGGCTAAGTCTTGCGGCATGGGTTATTCCTTCAGACATCTCTGTATGTCTACTCTCATCCCCAATATGGATTTCATTCCAAGTATGCCTAAGATACTTCGTCTTCCCAATAATGGCAATCAAATATGTTTGGTTAGAAGTCAAATGTTTGGAAACGTTTGCAAACATTTGGTTGAAACCAAACTTCAAGTTTTTGGGGTCAGTGGGACTTGGGATACAAAATGAGGCAGTAGTTTCATTGCGGCATTGGTTATTCCTTCAGACATCTTTGTAGGTCTACTCTTATCCCCAGGTGCTTCCAAGACACTCATTCCAAATATGCCCAAGAGACTTCATCTCCCCAATAGTTGGAATCAAATGTGTTTGGATCAAATGTTTGGAAATGTTTGCAAACATTTGGTTGAAACCAACTGTCAAGTGTTCGGCTTAGTTGGGCTGGGGATGCAAAAGCAGGCAATGCTCAATTGCCTATATATAATTCATGATTAATGGAGTATGTTGTGTATTTTTATCAAATACATGCATTTTATGGTATTTACAAAGCAGCACATGTGTTTTGTGGAAGTATAGGACATTTTGCCTGTTTTATAGGCACGGGAAAATTTTGCATGTGCTACAGGCATGGGAAAACAATTACAATTCCAAAGCCCGTTTTTGGAATTTTTTCCAAACGTTTGCAAACATTCCATTTCCAAATCTGTGACAACTAGGTCCTGTAGGCTTGGGCACAAGGCTGAGATGTCCTCAAAATCTTCAACCCTGCCGTGTATTCACTTCTCTTAATTAAGCTAAGGTATTATCTTTGAAAACCAGCACACATTTTGGAAGTAAAGGCCACCAAACCTTTTTCCCCCCTTAAAAACCTCCAAACAATCTTGTTCAGAATTGTTTGAAAGGCGGCTTAGTTAAATTAATCGAAAGGTGGCCGAGTTTTTGCTCAATCCAATGTGAAGCCATGTCCGTGTATAATTTGAAGTGGTGCTCATGTTTCTGCTTTGCTTAGAATCTGAGCTACCTAGATTGTAAGATCACCTTGTTGAAAGTGTTCGAAGCTTTTAAATACACCCAGCAAATCAACAGGCTTGGGAGGATGGGGCTTTCTTCAATTCCTTGTATTCAATGCAAACATGAAAATATTTATCTTTATTTTTCACAAAGGGGCCATGTTTCAGCTGGTAGGTAATCTCTTCTTTCTTCATGCCTTGGAGAGCTTGCATGGACGCTTGTTGACAGGCTTAGACCTGGACTTCAATGCTATGACATCCTCTATCTCCCTCTTTGATTATAACTGGATTGGAAATACAGAAAGGAGTCTGCAAATTTCTTGTTCTTTTCAGGTCTTCCATTGCCAAGGAAAGTCGGCAACTTAGCAAACACTTTGGTGCTAGTCTTGTGAAGTTTGTGAGAGTGTAGAGAGCACACACAACATCAGAGAAAGCTTGAGAAGCTGAAATGAATTGCATACAACTTAAAAATACAAAGAAATAGTGGGTTTTGTAGGGAACCCCAAAGAACTAGCTCAAGTATGAGATGGGTTGTGGATGCCCATGATGTCCCCTTCTGTTGAAATTGAAATGGAGGGCAAAGCTGTAAACACCTATATACAAAGTATTGGAACTTATGGCTGGTGCTGGATCATCGATAGACCAGCTACTAACTGCCTGTAGGTTTATGCAGGCATCATCAAAAGTACCTGAGTTTCTCGGTTGGATTTTAAACTGTAATGGATTGGTCCTGCCAACTCACAATTGCTGCATAGTAGGCAAGCCATGGCACATGAAGGATGATGTTAGCTAGGTCTGATGGGGTAACAATGAAGGTACGCTTCTTTGCCATCCCACTGATGCGAAGCTCGACATCCTGGGCTACTGAGCTAGTGATAACAAGGTGCTGAGCCATGCCAAGTTTATTATGAAGCTGAAACACCGAATGTGATTGTACTCTAGGAAGATGGGACCTAGCTGCGCTACTGTGGTGTCGAGCAAAATCTACCGAGCTGCCTCCATAAAAAAGAATGGGGATCTACTTGCTACTTACCCATAACACGTGAGAACCTCTTTGATGGGTTCTTTTATTGGGGTGCCCTTTTGCTGAGTTTTTTCCAGTTGCGAGATAGCAAAAACTGCTCCTGAGGTCGTGGCTGGGCTTGTAGAAGGGAAGTTATAATGCCTGCGCTGGCTGATGGATGCAAATGAAGGTAGTGCCACTTGTCGTGATTCCTTCTCGTGGCAATGGTAGCATGTTGGGCCTCCAATGGGGAAGAGCACCCTCATGGGAGTACTTGTATCTCTTTTCGACGTACATGCAAGGTGGGAGAGAGACGGACGATAAATGAAGGGTGATACCCCTTTATGAGTGTCCCTTGAGATCACTCAAGTTCCATCTTCCCATTTAGACCTACCCTTAACCTATGACCCAAGCATCTACCATTCAATGCACTCTAATGCACCCTCCTATTTCCTATTGCCCCTAGGACCTAGACACGTGGGTGCACAACTTTATTAATAAAATAAATGTTACATGTCCAAATATGGTGCTGTCTGAAGCAGTGGCTGCAGCTCGACTAGCCCTATCTACTAAGATGATCCACTGCCATAACAATTTGACCGGTATCGGTCATAAATACAAATACATGTTACACCATTACATTGGCATATAATATTATATATTATATGCCAATGTTTAGGACCTGTTCCTTAGGGATGCTAAGGACCACGTCCCACCATTGGTGGACAGTTTTTGAATCTGATGGTCTATTTCCAAGCCATTCTTTGATGTGTAATTCTCTGATTAGAATGAACTTCCGGGTGGAATTCATTCTGAATTTGTCTTTCAAGACTTGGTGTGCCTCTTTGAGATAGCTGTCTTTCTTGAAGATATGAGCTAGAGACAAAAAGTCATGGTCTTCATTGAAGATTCTCTTGAGAAAACTTAAATCTATCTCTTCATCGTCCGAGTCTTCTTCATGAAATATGCATTCAGATAATTTCTTTCCTAGCTCTACCACATTGATTTTTCCTCTAAGTGGCTCTGGTTATCATGGCTATAAAGCTTTCATCCGTAGAGTACTCTTCAGGAGTGGAGTCTGATGCAGGCTCTTCTTCAGAACTTTCATCCGTTTCTACTTGGACTGTTGCTATCCATTGTTCTGGTTCTTCATCCAAGTATTCATACTCTGACTCGGGATAGTCAGTGAGGATCTGTTTCATATGCTTTCCCTTGCTCTCTGCTCTTGGGCAGTCTTTAGCAAAATATCCCCTTTTTCCGCAAAGAAAATATGCCTCTGGGTCAGATATTCTGCCTTTTCTTTTGCGTAAAAAGTATCTCTGTTTTCTGCGAGGGAATTCTCTCTTGGCTCTCCTGTATTGTGGATATTTTTTCTTCCTAGAAGAGCAGGAGCATTCTGTTTTGCTTTTGCATCCCCAATCTTTTGACGGGATAAAGTTATTGCAGACTGTTTTTGATGCTGAGAATTCTTTTGCCATTTTCTGCAGTCTCTTTTGAGAGCAAGAAGTGTATATGATATTCATGATATGTTTGTGGATGGCTGTAAAAGATAACTTTTCAATAGTTTCTTGAGTCTAGTGGATTGATTTATGAATAGCTTTAGGCCATTGGGAGATATAGGCTCTTTTGTAGGCTAGGTTATGGGCTTGCTTTGACATGTACAAATAGGACAGCTGGGCCTGGAAGTCACAGATAGGAAGATTTTGGCTGAGTCTTCGGAGACTGTTTTTCCTAGGCTTATGAATTCTGCAATGATTGCTTTGATAAACGACTCCCATCCTCCATGTTGTATCAATTTTGTTGTTGTTTCTAATAAGCTGTCCCACCAGAACCTTAATGATCCTATTAGTCCTGACTCTTATAGTTGGACCACTTGTTCTGACGTTTTTCCATGCACTTTTAACTGTGCTTCCGACCATCCAATCATTTGCTGCATCAATTTGTTCTTTTGCTCTATCGAGGCACCATCTAGATCAAAGGTCTGTATGGCTCCTGTGGTTCTGATAAGAGATGAAGTACTATTGCTTACATCATCTGAGGGCTCTGTTTGACATGGGTGGGTGCTACCTTGATTGATTCTATTTTGAAATATGGTCTTTTAGGGTCTTTTTCTTCAATTTTCTCAATGGTGGAAGATTTAAAATCTTCTTTGTTCATCCATGGGAGTTTCTCTTTCGTTGAGTGTTTGGGTGTTCCATGAGGAGTATAGGAACCGATTTTCCACCATTCTTCATAGGTTTTTACATACTGCTCATGGCTGTTGAGAGTAAATGTAAACTACTCGGTGCTTTCTGTCAATTCAGGCAACTTTGAAATTTTAGGGTTTTTGGGAGTGACGTGGCAGCTGACACGTGGCAGACTGCCATATGGAATCTAAGCTGGCAGGTCAGTCCACTTGTCCCACACATGTGGCAGCATGCATGGCAGGGCATGCAGGCCAAGTGTCTAGGCCCAAATCTACCAAGATTTGGGGCAGGTTGTGGGTTGCCCTCTTTGGGACTGCAGCCCACCAAAAATCTGGGACAAGTGTCCACCTTCCACTCTGGGCCTGGGGGGGGGGCTGAGCCTATAAAAGAAGGCCTCTCCCCTTCATTCCCTACATGAAGAAAATTCATCACTTTTCTTCTCCCTCCTTTTGGTTGATTTAGCAGAACCTCTCTAGCTCCTTGGGTGTAGCCAGCTTCTCCCCAGGCCATCTCTCACCTCAGCAGCACTTTCTCTCTCTACAGCAGCATACTCTCTCTCTACAGTTCCAACCCCTCCTCTCCAGAAATCTAACCCCTCTCAGCTCTTCTGGAACAGCAGCAACATTCTCTCTCCTTCTCCTAGCTTGGAGCAGCCACAGCCCCTTTCTCTCTCCTGTTGCAGTATTTCTCTCTCTACTGCAGAATTTCTCTCTGTACTGTTCCAGCCCCTTCCCCTTGCAGAAATCTGCCTTTCTTTGCACCTCTGGAACAGCAGTAGCTCCTCTCTTACATCCCCTCCCTTGGGATCAGCATTGGCACTCTCTCTCTAGAGTTGTCACTCCATCAAGGCTTTCTCTCTCTAGCCTACAGGTTGTTTTTCTGAGCTGTTCTCACTCCAGCCCCATTTCCACACTCTCCTCACCCAAGGGAGCTTTAGAGGCATCAAGGACTTTCTCAGGGCTCAAGGATTCATCGTCTCTCTGCTTTTTCTCAAGGGATCTCATTTCTTCCTTGAATCTCCTAAGTTCTCTTCTTATTTCTATCAGTTCATTGAGTAATGTCTCCATATTGGAACTGATAGTATCATGTGTCCCATGGACTTGATATTTCTGCATGGAGATCAGAGATAGCGGTATCGAAAATAGTGGAATCCACCACGTTGGCTACCAAGGCATAGAGGTATTTCTTGTGAGGGAGAAGTTGGGCATGGCAATGGGAGATCCAATTCTGGGTCTCATGTAATTGGACTGTCATAGCATTGAGCTGTTGGTGCTCAATTGGTAGATGTTTGTTAGGATGAGTGTGGAAAATTGCAGTTTGGAGGACAGTGTTGAAGTCTTTCATAGGGGCATCTTTTAATAGTCTTATGTCTACTAATCACAAAATAGTGATTTGTCTTGTCATGACACTCACTCTTGCTTGAATGGGCAGAACTCCTCTTTTTTTTTTTTTTTCAAAAAGATCACTTCATTAAGTATGATTGAAAACCAATGCGGGATTACAACATGCCATGCATGGGAAGAAAATAAACAACTAAAAAAGAGCTAACAAAAATCGAAGGTGGAGGCTGAAAATGCCACCTCAACCTTGAAGAAGACTCAGAGAAGAAGGGAGATCCTCTCCAAACTTTGAAGGAGATAGCCCTCCTGGCAGTAGCTGCTCTGGAGGATCCTTGCATGCTCGACGAGATGGCCATGAGAGTATGTATAGTATCAGTCCATATATTGGCCATAGACTGGAAGGGATGAACGTGTGAACCGTCTATCGCCTCCGTATATTTGGCCCTCCATATATGCCATGCTGTAATGCTAGCTAGAATCTTCCATGATGTGTCAACTGAGGCATGAGCAGCTGTGAAAGGAGTGATTGGATCCTCTCATGTCTCTTTCTATTGCGTACTCTTTAACTTTTACTTGGCATTTGCATCGCCTCTTCATAATCTGTAATTAGTCTTCTCTTGATAGTACATGATCTCTTCTGAATCAGCAGTGAAATCTCATCTTGAAATTCGGGTTCCTCTTGATGCTGAATATTCAAAGGTACTACTGTGGTATCTCTTCAATATCTCTTCATGCTCACATGAAAGAGATTCTTCATGTGCCATTTGAGTTAGAAATGAAATATGGAGCACCTCTAGATGCTCACATCAACAAAATGAGAAGCCTGATGAATCAATTGGCTTCAATCTAGTCATCATTGGTAACACAAGATAATGCTATGGCTGTACTTCTCAAAAGCATGCCTGAAGAATATGACAATTTGGTCACCAATCTGAAATATGGCCGTGATCCAAAATTTGAGAGCATCATCAGTGCACTGCAAGAAGAGGAAAGAAGAAGGACAAAAGGACCGATAATAAGAGTGGACTCGCTTTGGCAACCGAGTTTGAAAGAATTACTTTCAAGGTTTGCAAACATTGTGGCAAAAACAATCATGATGAAAAATATTGTTTTCGCATCAAACCATGTGGAATCTGTGGAAAGAACGGTCACTTTGAAAGGAATTGTTTCTCCAACAAATCTAACAAAAATTCAGCAAATATGGTAGAGGAGGTGCCCAAAGCACAAACATTTTTGGTGGAAGACAAGGATTATGTCTTCTAGTTTCTACATTCTGTTTCTAGGGTGACCTGACCGGATCATGTTTCCAAAAAGGACTCTGTAAACCTTTTGCAACCATTATGAGTATGCAAAGGTATCTTATTTTCTTGTCAGTGTGAACCTCCGAGAGGTATCTATGATGTTTTGAGTTAGTCCTGGTATATTCCATGTTCTGTACCTACCTAAGGATGTCCTACTACATGAGAGACATAGAGCCTTGGATTTTTCCGTGTCCAGAAAAACTGGCATGAGAGATTGTGAGCCTATGATTTATCCTTGACAGTAGGAATTGCCTCTTCTATAGGCAAGCTGAGAACTACTACATGCTTTGAAACCCAGCAGTTTCTCAACATAGAGAAGACGCTGATGTTGGAACATGAGGTCTAATCTAGAGAGCATGAAAACTAAACAGGAGACAAACTATGGAGGCATGAAGACAATGACAAACATGATGAAGAAACTAAACTACTCAGTCAAGTCTCAAGCTCAATTAGGTTACAAGATGGAAGCTTGTACTCATAGAGAGGCTTGATAACTAGCTGGTATACTTTCCATTGATAGAGACTTCACTTAAATAGAGTGAAGTACAAGAGATACAAGTCACCCAAATAAATGGGATAATAGAAAAGTGCCACATGGCAACACACACACAAACTACTACAAAACTAGCACTCTGGTAAAGAAGGTTACATACAATATAACACATTGTAAGGAGGAGACCGAAACAGTTACCACACCAAAAAGGATCGACTTCTATTGAAAAGAGACTAACCGACCTCCACGCATCCCTACCAGGCTTGTTGAAGTAAACAAAGCTAGCCACAAAGGCTCTTGACTAGACACAGCCACATTGCTGCATGAAATGACAGAGATTGGTCTCAGGCTGACACACAGAGAAAGAGATATTGTCTGACATGCTTACAAGATACACTGCGACACACGCAATAAGCTTCACACAAGAAACTTCTTGGCTCCAGCAAGCTTGCACACACTTGAGAATTAAGCACACTGGTCATATATACCACTGCGCATCCACTGTGCTACATATGAAGAGAGCATAGCTAAGTCGGCTATGAGCTATCACCTCTCAAGACCGACCACCGCCAGCAATCCGCCAATCAGTACATGTCGCCCAGCACGATGGCGTCCCTTGCTTCCTGCCAGGGGGCTGTCCCTCCAACTCTCATGGAGTCGGTGCCTCACTAGAAGATGGAAAAGAGTCTAGGTCACAGACTCACAGGTCTATATGGCACCACACTCTCTTTTGCATGCAATCTGACACGTGTAGAGGTTCCAATCACCATCACCTACGAAGGTTACCACACTGAGCAACTATTCCAACAATCCCTCCCATAAACTGAGTAGGGAAGAATCTACTAGCAAACCAAAAATCATCACTAACTTCTAAAAGCATCAACTCAAAGACAAACTGTCGTTGTAACAGGAAATCCCAAAACTGACAAGGCTCCATGAATTAAAAGGCATAATCTTCATCATCGTCTATCACCGGATGTTCCTCTCGAACTAGACTTGCAAAGCGATCTCCTTGATTCTCTTCAATGATGCACGCCTTCGAGCTGCTGCTGGTATCTCTTCCACCTTTGTTCTTAATATCAAAAGGTCGTTTAAAACAATTCTTCTCATCATGACCGTCTCGACCACAATAATTACATTTATCGAGGACTTCTTTCCACCATCCTTTAGCTTTTGCTTTCCCCTGACTGCAAAAGTCTGCTCACCTATACCTGTTGCGTTTATCTCTACTCTCCTTTCTTCACCGAGAAGCATTGCAACAACATCACGAAAAGTTAATGCATCAGAATTGACTCTTAAGATTGTAACCAACTCATTGTACCTTGGAGGGAGACCAGTCAACCACGTAGCCTTTGCATCATCGTCCTCCACACGTGCTCCCAAATTTTGAAGCTGCTCTAATATAGCTTGCATTCGATTTAGATGTGCTGCCAGGTGGTCCCCATCCCCCATTTTGAGACTGAAAAGCTCTGCTTGAGCATAATCTTTGCAATGAGGATTGGACATGCGATTGCATCAGATGTCTGAACTCATATCTACACATGCTCCTCCTTTTGCATCATAGATATGAGTGGTCTCAAGTGTGATCCGAAAAAATTGCTACACCGCGTGAACCTCGTACCCCTCTCACTCTTGTCATCTCCTTCCTATGGGCTGGCTCCTAGATCTATCTAGTCACTACGGGTAGCCCTCTCTTAGGGCTCTCGTGCGTCTCAGTATAAAAGATAACATCTCTACCAATGTAGGTCCTCGAGAACCCCCCGGGATCAGGCAATTCCACACTGCCATGCACAATATGTGTAATGTATCCTTGTCCCATGGCCCTGACACCGTCATGCATGGTTTTTATCCCTTCCTCCTTTTTCTCCTTTTTCTCGGATGATCACTTTACCATATCTTTATGCAGCCCATTTCCCTTCCTGGCTTGCTGCCATTACTTGAATCATTCCCTCCTTGCATCAGCTAGGACTTTATCCACATGAGCCTTCTCACACATCAATACCACGGTTCTGGCTTCCAGGCTATCAATCTTCCCAAAAAAAACAAGCCAGATTTTTATAATATGTATAAGAACATCAGATGTTGGCCCTTTGTGGTGTCCCAGCCAAGAAACTGGTCATTGCCTGCCTGTTCACTTGCTTATTTCCCTCATGTATTCTCTATGCAGCCTCATGTTGTCATGAAATGGTCACACAATCCTGCACTTTTCTTGCTCCTTCCTGCTCTTTCAGATTTTCTGTGCTTAGAGATTTTCTTACATGATTGTATGACTGTATGATGCGAGAGAGAGAGAGAGAGATTATACCATGTTTTTTATCTGCATCAGAGGGGAAGGGAATCTGAAATTATGGATCAGCAATTTGATGGTTGTGCTAGCTGGTGGACACAAGGGCCTGATTCAAAACTTCAGGTAACTTTGTTTAGTTTTTTCAAGCTTGTGTAATAAAGTCCTTTAGCTTTCGATAAAGGTCTCCTTTTCGAAGGCTGGATATCTTCCTTATTTGAAAATATACTTTAGCTTGCATGATTGCAATATGTTGCGGTTTGCTATTTTCATCACAGCCAGAACTTGCGAGGCAAATCGGCTATGCTTCTGGGAGATTTGGGCATGTTATGCTTCCTGAAAATGTGTATGAGCCTGCACTGCATTGTGCGGAACTGTTGATTCAAGATGTGGGGAAAGGTGAGATTTAATCCTTCATTTTGAATCCTTGCTAGTTAGAATGTTGAATTTGAAGAAAAAAGAAGACATATATGTGGTGTAGGCAAAATGCGATTGGCATTTCTAGACTTTCAATGGCAGCTATGGGCAAGCCAACATTTCTTAGGATTGAAGAATCCAATGGGAAGCTATAGACTAGGCCTTCTTGTCATGTTGGACTAGAGCTGTCTGTAGGCCATGTTCTGGTGGTTCTAGTGATGCCCTATAGGCCATGGTATGTGCCTTGTAGGCATAAATGTAGGCACTTGTAGTGTTGGTGCCTTTTAGGCCACTTAGTCCTATGTGACACCTAGGACACTTAGTCCTAGGTCTAGGTACAAGTACCTTGTACTTCTATTTTTCATTATCCTAGTTAACGTGATGTGACAGACTCTATGGACTCTTTGTACCTTGCTCTCTCTCTCTCCTTGCCTATTGAACCTACAGTGGTATCAGAGCCGAGCTTTGCTTCCTGTGCCTCTTGTCTGTACTGTCCGTACAGCCACGTATGGATATTGTACGTTTCTTGTAGCTGCCCGTACATCTGTCGCAACTGAGTCTGTACATGCGTCGTCGTACAAATCTGTACCTTCATCGTATGCACGTACTTGCACTCCGTACAAATCTGTACATGCACTACGTCCGTACCTATATTCAGTACTACGTCGTGCTGTACTTCATTGCGCTGTGTTCCGTACTAGAGCCATCGTACTTGCGCTGCCATACAGATCAGTACATGCATTGTCGTACTGTCTGTACTGATCTACGCAGATCTTTCGTACCTGCACGTGGGAGCCTCCGTACAACTGCTATACTTTAGATCCCCATACAAGGTACGGCCGCACAACCGTACACCGTACAGCCGTACACCGTATTTGACCTGATCGTATAGCCGTATACAGTACTTGAGCTGTCCGTACAGCTAGTACTTCTCTCGAGATCTCCATACAGGTGTTGCACGTGTGAAGTCTCTTGCAGGACATTGGCAAAATTTGGGGCTTTCTATACCTTTCATCTCCTCTAGTTGCAACTTCTTGCAAGAACACTAGAGATTCGGGATTTGGTCTGCAATTTCTTTTTGATTGCAGTACAAATGTGACTAGTCATTTTACAGAACATTGAGTCACTTTTGCAGGACATTGAGTCAGATTTGCATACATTGGGTCACATTTGCAAAAATTTCAGCAAGATTTGGGGCTTTTCTGCATTTGCCCTCTTTTTGGCGTATTTGCCCTCAATAAATTTGGGGCTTTTGCCAGGTTTGCTATTTTTTGTAGTGAACATTGCCTGTCACAGTCACATTTGGGTCAGATCTGCATTTGCCCTTTGATTTGGGTCAGAAATTTGCAGATATTTGCTGTCATTTTTGGACAGCCAGCTTTTTGCAGTGATAGCCTTGAGGCTTTCGGGTTTTTAGGTCTTTTTCAGGGTATCACATTTGCTATGGCTGGGAACAATCAAGATTTATTTGGAGTTCTTCGTGAAGATGATAAGTTGGATGGCACCAACTATCCGATGTGGTCTTATCTCATGAAACATATTCTTGTTGCAAAGCATTTGTGGAATATAGTTTTTGGGGCTGATCTGAGGCCAGCCAATGCTACAGTGGTTGCCTCTACTGCTGGTCCTTCTGCAGGGGGTACTCCTCGTGATGCCTCTTCCTCTAGCACTCCTGCTGCTGCTCTTCCAACTCAAGAACAATCAAGATGGGATGCAAGAGATGCTAATGCACATTCATGCATTGCTTTATCATGCAAAAGAATCATTATTCCACACATCCGGTCTTGCAGGACAGCAAAGGATGCTTGGGATAAATTGACTTCTCTCTATTAGATTCGCAATGAAGCTCGTGTTGCATATTTGAGAAGGCAATTACAGGAAGTCAATATGAATGAAGTTGAGTCAATGGATGCAAGATACATATCAAGGGTTTGCTACAACCCTTCGATTAGTGGCCATGGGTAATCCAGACCACTATTCTTTTGATCAGCTAGTTACTTTGCTTTTGCAGGAAGAGCAAAGTAGTGCTAACTGACAAGCCATTATTCCTGATCTTGCATTTGCTTCACAGCAAACAGGAAGAGGCAAGGCTTCGAAGCCTATGGGCAAGCCAAAATTTGCGCATAGCAGCTGCAATTCCTCCCATGCATCTAAAAATACAGCAGATAAGTCAAAGAAGAAAAGATGCAACTATTGTCGCAAGCTTGGACATGACATTTCAGAATGCAGGAAGCGCATTGCTTCGGAGAAAAAGAAAGCAGGATTGACAGTCATTGCCTCACATGCTATTGAATCCCATGAGCCAGAAGATGCTTCACATGCACATGCTCTTCAGGATGATTGGGCATGGGCTGTCCAGTGCTCATTTGATCTCTCCAAAGCTGATGCATTCTTTACTGCTAATGATGCTCAGTCCTGGTACTTTGATAGTGGTGCTTCCAAGCATGTCACATCTTGTAGACAATTGTTTCATTCTTTAGCTGATGCACCTCGAGGGGGGACTGCTACATGTGCTAATAATGCTTCATATGCTGTAAAAGGAGTTGGAGATGTGCAGCTCACATCCAATTTCAAGCCATCGAGTCAGTCTGACAAATGTTCTTTTTGTGCCTGGCATTGAAGTCAACTTGATTTCAATTTCAGCAATTGCTACTTCAGGTTTCAGAGTAATTTTTGATGGCTACAGATGTCTAGTTTATGATCTTCGTGATGATAATGCCATAGTTCTCACTGGCACTTTGCAAAAAGGGCTTTATCACCTTGATCATCATTCAGCTGCACTTTCTATTGAAGCATTAGCTATTTCAGATTCACAGCTTGCTGAAAGTCATCTTTGGCATGAGAGAATGGGCCATCTCAATTATAGAGCTCTTGCAAAGCTACATTCACAACAGATGGCAACTGATGTACCTCAAACTCACACAGTTTCCAAACATGTGTGTGAGGGTTGTCTTTTGGGTAAGATGCATCGATTTCCTTTTCAAAAGAATTGTCCAAAACTCTCACAAAGGAAATTGCAGCTAGTACACAGTGATGTCTGTGGCCCAATGAGGACAAATGCCATTGGGGGGTATAAGTATTTCATGACTCTCATTGATGATTTCACAAGATATTGCTGGGTATATCCTTTAAAGGCCAAATCTGAAGTTTTCTTATGCTTTCCAAGATGGCTGAATATGGTTGAGAATGAATCAGGATGCAAGCTTGTCACCCTCAACACAGATAGGGGGGGAGAGTATATGTCAAAGGAGTTTGATGCATTTCTTTCTTCACGGGGCATTATTCACTCATGCACTACTCCTTACACTCCTCAGCAGAATCCTGTTTCTGAAAGGAAAAACAGGTCCACAATGGAGATGGCCAGATGTATGCTTAAGGCCAAGTCTTTGCCCAATAAATTTTGGCTTGATGCAGTAATGTGTGCCAACTATGTGCTGAATAGATCACCTACACGGGCATTGAAGACTATTACACCTCATGAAGCATGGAAAGGTAGGAAGCCTTCACTTTCACACATGAGAGTTTTTGGGTCTTTTGCATATGTTCATGTACCATCTCAGCTGAGACATAAGCTTGATGACAAGGCAATCAAATGCATATTTATTGGTTACAGCCAGGAGAGCAGAGGGTATCGGTTATATCAACCAAATACTGGGAAGATTATTGTCAGTAGAGATGTGATCTTTGCTGAACATTCAGCTTCTCCTCTTGTGGACTGCAAAGCAAAGCCAGATGTTGACATTTTTGATGCCTTTGAATCTTGGTTACCTCTGCCATCATGAGAAGAGGATTTTGACCAGCAACATGAGCCTCTTGCAGGCCCTCCACCAAGCAATAATCAGCCACTACCTCATGCTGATTCGCAGGTTTCTCTTCCGGCACAAAATGATCCCACTACTCATGATGCAGTCATTGAAGAAAGAGCTGTCAATAGACAGCAAAGGCAAGTTCCCAGATGGCTTCTTGATACATTGAGGGACAGCAAACAAGATCAGCCTTTTGCTGCCTAGACAAGATCAGGGAATAGACAGCATGGTCACTTTCTTGAGTTTACACTCCTTGCTACAGCTTGCAATGAAGATCCTTTGTGCCATAAAGATGCTTTTGACAGCAAAGAGTGGATGGATGCAATGAAAGCTGAGTTACAATCTATTGCCCAAAATGACACATGGGAATTAGTAGATCTCCCTCCTGGCAAGCATGCCATTGGAACACGGTGGGTCTACAAATTAAAAAGGAAATCTGATGGCAGCATAGATCGATACAAAGCCCGTCTTGTTGCAAAAGGGTATGCCCAACAACAAGGCATTGACTTTGAGGAGACATTTGCTCCCACACCTAGGATTACTACCATTCGATTTGTCATTGCCATTGCAGCCCATCATCATTGGCAAGTGCACCAACTTGACATCAAGACCGCTTTTCTTCATGGGGATTTGCAGGAAGAAGTCTATGTCACACAACCTCCTGGCTTTGAGGTTGTTAATTCTGAAAATAAGGTATGCGGCTTAGAAAAGCCCTTTATGGTTTGAAGCAGGCACCCAGGGCATGGTATGCCAAAATTCATGCACACTTACTATCCCTTGGTTTTCAGAATAGTCCCAGAGAACCCACTCTTTATGTCCGTGGGAGTGGATCTGATTTTTTATTGCTGATTTTATATGTGGATGATATGCTCATCACGGGCTCAGATACTCACCAAATTGCAGCTTTCAAGGCTTATTTGCAGCAGATTTTTGACATGTCAGACATGGGACGGCTCCATTATTATTTGGGCATTCAGTTTGCTCATGTTGAGGGGGGTATCATGATGTCTCAGTCCAAGTATATTGGACAGCTCCTTGATCGTTTTCAGTCTGAGGATTGCAAGCCAATCTCTACTCCAGTGGACCCTGGCTTCAAATTCTCAGCTCATGATGGGAGCCCACCATGTGATATCACTCTTTATCAGCAGGCTGTTAGATGCCTTATTTATTTATGTCACACCAGACCTGACTTGCAGTATGCCGTATCTCAGCTCAGCAGATTCATGCACATGCCCAGTTCACAGCATTGGCAGGCAGTGAAGAGAGTCTTTAGATATCTCAGAGGCACTCATGATTTAGCCCTCTTCTATGGTGATCAGGGTTCACTTACCATGCATGCTTACACGGATAGTGACTGGGTAGGATGTTCCGACACCAGAGTGTCACATACTGGCAATTGTTTTTTGCTTGGCAATTCATGTATCTCTTGGCTCAGCAAGAAGCAACCAACAGTTGCCACGTCTAGCTGTGAGACTGAGTACAGGGCAGCTTTCACCGCTACAGTAGAGTGTGTTTGGCTTCGACAGTTACTTACAGATCTTGGTATTCACCAGACATCCTCCACTATTGTCTACACTGACAGCCAGAGTGCTTTGGCCATTGCACGTAACCCAGTGTTTCATGCGCGTACCAAGCATATTGAAGTTCACTATCATTATGTTCGGGAGCGGTTGTCAACAGGAGACATAGAGTTGTCCTATCTTCTCACAGAGGACAACATAGCAGATATGTTTACAAAGGCACTTCCTCGTCCCAAGTTCGAAGTCTTTCGACAGACTTTACACTTGGTTCCCTTTGTTACATGATCTGACATCCCTTGTACATTCATAGGTGGCTATATCCTTTTGGATGAACATGTGCCACCATGACCAGAAAATACTAGGTATTCTGAGACGTTTCCAGAGTACTTCAGCCCATCCCATGGAGGGGGGTTTGTAGGTCATCTTCTGGTGGTTCTAGTGATGCCCTATAGGCCATGGTATGTGCCTTGTAGGCATAAATGTAGGCACTTGTAGTGTTGGTGCCTTTTAGGCCACATAGGACACTTAGTCCTATGTGACACCCAGGACACTTAGTTTTAGGTCTAGGTACAAGTACCTTGTACTTCTATTTTTCATTATCCTAGTTAACGTGACGTGACAGACTCTATCGACTCTTTGTACCTTGCTCTCTCTCTCCTTGCCTATCGAACCTACACTGTCTGTTTAGAATATGATTGTTTCCCCAGTTAAGGCAATATAGTAAGTCCAAGGATTTCGCTCGTCTCTTTCATTCATGCCTCACCTTTCTAAATGGCTTGGCTTCTTGTTTTTAGGTTCTTGAATAAGGTTTCCCGCACGTATCACAAATGGAGTATCTGCACAATCTCACCATGTTTACCATAGTAACATAGCTGGATAACTCCACCTCAATAACCACTCCCAAAGGAACCCAAATAGGTGATGTAACTCTAACAAGATATATCAATGTCAAAGGGACAATTTTTTTCTGAAACCTCGGAACTCGAACTAAAAACACAACATATTCAACAAAAGAGCACATGCCGGAGCTTCTTGTACTTCCATATAAACTGTACGATCCGTACAAAGCTTTGAGTCATAAATTAGCTGCGACCTTCAAGTACATCATGCTACAATTGACCTCTTGCAGCCATCCCTAAAGCCCTCTACCCCCTTCCACGCCTCTACAAATCTTTCTAGATCCTGGCAACCTTCATGGGCAGCTCACAACTGAGCCCTAGAGACATCTGTGCTCCTAGATCTCCTATAGATGCTCCTATCGCTTCTACATATATATATAGAGCAGTCTAATAGTTTGAAAGCCACCTCATGCAACCTCTAGCATGTTACACATGGCTTGTATACATTAGATGAACACTATAGGTCATTTCATCCTTTATTATACCAACTTGTAGCCGCTCTAACTAGCTACTTAACCTGAAATAATTTTGTTCACACATCAACATTCACCTTTTTTTGGAAGGAGGGGGGGGAAGGGCAAAAGAACAACTTCTATCAAGTATGACCATAATAAAGGATGCAAGATAAAATCTTGAGAGAACCTCATGCAAGTCATGCATAAAAGAAATGAGGCTGTCTTAACCGATCCTAAGAGTGGAAATGCGACAAAGGCCTTGTGGCAGAATAAACCTTGGTTCCTCTTTCTGATGAAAACAGCCATGGTCCTCTTATGAATAAGCTCTCTTTGGCCCTGGCTACTTGGTGCATGAGGAGCCCTAAATCGTACCCCAAGTGGCCATGAGGGTGTGAATAATGTATGAGATTGGTAATAATCTTTCTGGCCAAGTCTACAAAAGGAGAGTGAGGTATATATATAGAGATTGGTCAGTGCATCTAGGGTAATAAGCTGAGGGCCTCTCTTTTTGGATCAAAATGGCCCTGTCCGAATATGTTTCCTCATAAAACGCCTAAGGATTGGATGTGTGAGCTAGGCCACAGTAACCCAAGTGATATAGAAAGTACCTCTCCCCATCTTGCCAAGCATGTGTGCAATGCTTTGCCAGATCCTTTGGGCCACTTTACAACCCCAAATGTATTGTTGAGCGGACTCTAATGCTATGAAGCACCACAAGCAAATGGGATTCCCACGTGCTAGAAGAGTCAAAAGAACATGGAAATTTTCCCTTCTGAAAGGATATCCAGGGCTGTCTCTAGAAGATAGTCTTTCTAGGTAGTGTAATTTCAAAGATCTTCCAGTGTGCTCTTTGGGTGAATATTCATTGCAAGCTTTGAACCTGAGCTGACCTAGCATTTTTGACTGTGTAGTTGAAGGAGAATATATATGTGGAGACACCACTTTGACCCATTGCTACTCTTTTAGGTCCCATGGTAGGCGCTGAAGAGGGGATCCACCATAGAGCCAGATATGATCAAAGGAACATGGAAATTTTCCCTTCTAATAGGATCTCCTGGGTTGTCCTGAAGTGAGTCTTTGGGTAGTGTAATGCCAAAGATCTCCCAATGTGCTCTTTGGGGAAATATCCATTGCAAGCTTTGAATTTGAGCTGATCTAGCATTCTTGACTGTGTAGTCAGAGGAGAGTATCATATGGGGAGACACCACATTGATCCATCGCTATTCTCTTGGGTCCATGGTAGGTGCTGAAGAGGGGATCCACCATGGAGCCAGAGGTGCCGTTGATTACCCATGACAATAGAGGGGTGAGGATCTACGTATCATGGCCTATCTTTGAAGTCAAAAATTATAATCATGTGGAGATTAGCATCCTCAATTGGCTATTGCTATGCCAATCTTTTTTAAAAAGGGACTGGATTTGGAAAGAGTCTTATAGTTTGCCATTGAGTGGAAGCTTCTTCCCAGGTGGTGAAGGAATGGGATTGTAAAGGGCTTCTTTTAGCATTTCATATAGCTTAATCTTTTGCAATCCTTAGGCCAAGGTCATGATACGTTTCAAGGATAGGAATTACACCCTTGTGCCTTTGTATCTCTCGCCAAAGGTTCTTGCCAACTTGAAAGATTAAGAAATTGCATTAATCTCCTGATGAGGAGGCGAGTGTTGTTGGAAGATGCAAACAAGCTGAAAGTTTAAGAAGCTTTGAGTGGAAAGCTTGAGCAAAGATTTCCTCACCTTTAGAAGCACCATTTTGAGTTTCAAGGAAGTAATTGGTAGTCTTGATTTGCAACTATAGAGGTAAGCCAAAAAGACTTAGGAAATTGGTTGGATAACAGGCAAGTTGGCAGCATGTTGTCCGAGGAAGGCTAGGCAGGTCTGAAAGCCACGACTTACACTGTGCCTTGGGCCATGTTAAGCTTGTGTAATCTCTACGTAGGAAATTATATGCACTTCTCATGGTGTACTTAGAGGATTGGAAAGCCACATCATAATGTTTTTGTCAATTTGCAAGGCTCACTTATTGATGGTCTCATTCATCTCATCCTAAAGGGAGGTTGTCGAAATTTAGTGTCCAAGTGGAGGCCTATTACTCTCTTGGGCACGTATTACAAAATCCTGGCTAAATCAATAAGCGTGCGTTTGCAGCCCATATTTCCAGATCTTATTCATGATACGCAGACTGGTTTTGTGCATGGCAGAAGCATTTTTGATTATATGTTCTCATTTTGGGAAGCGTCAGGGTGGGCTATGCAAAGCGGCTAGAGGCTGGCCATTCTACTCTTGGACTTTGAGAAAGCTTATGATAGAGTAGATTGGGGCTTTTTGGGGGGCACCCTCCTTTGTTTTGGTTTTATAGATGCATTGATAAGAGGGGTTTCCTCTTTATACAAATCAGCCTACAGCCAGGTGCTTATTGGTGGGGTAAGGGGAGAGAGTTTTCAGATTTGCAATTTAGTCCGCGAGGGATGCCCTCTTGCCCCCTTTCTCTTTTTGTTTGTGGCTGAAGCTATAAGTATCAACATTAGATCTTGAGCTGATATTTTTGGGCTGAGACTTCCATTGAGATGGGAAGAGGAGCTTCTGGATAGTGAGCTGGTAGATGATACCGCTGTTTTTTTTAATGCTACTCCACAGACTCTCACATCTTTCAAGACAGCCTTGGATTTATTTTGCTTTGCTGTGGGGGCACACATCAACTGGCACAAATCCAGTGGCTTTTGGATATAGACGAGGACACTCTGAATTGGGGGAAGGACATAGGATTCACTTGGATTCAGAGGGGTGTTTCTGTTAGTTATTTGGGATGCCAGGTCGGTTTGGGCATCTCTCCAGCACAATAGTTTGCTCTGGTGTTGGAGAGCATGAGGAGAAAGCTTCTTTTTTGGGGTCTTTCCAACTTTGACCTTGCCTCAAGAGTAGTGGTGATCAATCAAGTCTTGTTAGCCACGGCTTCGTTTGTTTGCTCTTGTTGGTGTCGTTCCAGAGATTGTATCACTCAGCTTAAGAGACCAGTAAGGAATTTTATATGGAGTGGTCTTGATGGCACAGAAGATGTTGTAGCCAAGGTGGTATGGGAGACTTTGATTCTCCCCACTTGGGAAGGGGGTCTTAATGTAATAGATCCAGATTTGCAGTGTAGGGACTTGCTTTGCAACATGGTTGTGAGGGGACTCATGCATGGGCAGGAGCTGTCGAAGGATTTTTTTTTTCGCAGCATACAGTCATCTCAGGTCTCCTTCTTTCCCTCTTATGGCTGCTACCCTGAAAGCGTGGGCCAGCTTCAGGAGTACTCTTTGGAGGGTTTCCCCTTCCTCTCGCAAAGAAATCGATAGGCATCCCATCATGTGGAATGATAGTATTTTGGATGAGCATGGCAGACCACTTGGTGCTTCTCACTACATGTAGTGGTCCAATTGGGATAGGGGGCTCGCCTCCACTGTGGGATCCTGGAATGCTTCTAAAAAACTTCCAGAGGACAGGAAATCTCAAATGGTTAGTCATCTGAGAGTGAGTGCAGGGAGAATTCAGCAGATCGATGCAGACTTGCCAGTGGATTGGGTGGAGACAGATGACATTGCCTTGATTTTTGATGTGCATTTGGGAGGCAGGCTGTCCAGATCTATAGATGACATCTTGCTAGAGAGAAAGAAAGAATTAACGTCCACGAGAGGCCTCACGGGCTTATGGGACAAAGCACATAGGAAGGGCACTCATACAAGCCTCAGTGGGTTGAAGCAAAGGGTACGCTAGGACCCTCATTGAGTATTAATCTATGCTAACAGAATCATAATCATAGAGAAAAAAAAGTCAATTACAACAACAACTACAGAGTGGGCCATATCAATTAATCAATCTATCCAGGTGCTGGGACGAAACCGTAGCCTGGTACAGTGATGGTTCTCTGGTGGGCTGCAAAGATGTCTCGTATCTGCGTCTGTTGAGCTGTCTCGTGCTGTGGTGGGAGACATGGTCTCCTCACTCTTTGGACTCTCTAGGCTACGTCTAGGGCGATCCCTCGTCTCTGTCGGTCTCCCCTAAGGAAAGCTGTGATAGGGCGGACCTCAATAGAGTGTATCCTAGGGGCTCTCCGTTGCACATGTGGCCTCTGCATCCCTCTCTCGGTGGTACTGTGCCGGTTGCTCATCCAGAGGCGGTCTCCTTGTGTTGCGGTGGGAGACGCAGTCTCCTCGCTCTCTGGACTCTCTGGGCTACGTCTAGGGCGACCCCTCGTCTCTGTCGGTCTCCGCGAAGGAAAGCTGTGATAGGGCGGACCTCAATAGAGTGTATTCTGGGGGCTCTCTGTCGCTCATGTGGCCTCTACGCCCCTCTCTCGGTGGTACTGTGCCGGCTGCTCATCCGGAATCCTTTCATGTCGGCTAGCTTCTCCTCCTCCACTCCCCTATGTCCGGGGGCTGACTCAAATGTATAGAAGTCTGTGACGTGTCGCCGTGCCTGGCCACCCTCTATGTCTTGTAGTGGTCTGACCATCCCTTGCTGCTCTCTGATTTGTCGTAGAAGTGTCTCCTTGGGTCGCCGCATTTCCATCAGATAAAGCTTGATACAGACCTGGTCATGGAAATGGATCAGTCGTGACAAAGAACCGAAGCCACTCCCCTCTAGGTAGAGACAATGGTAGCGTGCCCGAGTCTCGTAGTAGGCTGGACAAACACAAAGAAAAATGCTCCTCTGTCTCAACTGTACCCAGTGTACATAGTGTGGAGACCCACTGCTCTCTGGGTATACCCGTTGCTCTCCTTGCCTCAATCCTCAGCTGGTGGTACGAAACTTGCATCTGACCAATGGCAATCCTTAGTACATGGGAGACTTCTCTATCCTCGAGATACTGTGGTTTGATAATGAATCCCTCCTCTGATACTCTCAGGAAGTGGTCACAATAAAACTGGGTCTTGGTGGGGAGTTCTTGATCCTCCCCCCAAGTCTGGGATGTGTGAAGCTGGAGGAGGTCTAACCGTACGATACGGTCGATCTCATCTCGCAGGATCGACTCAGGAGGTGCATCCATGCTGCCTGTCCCTCTGGATAGAATGCCTTGCAAGCCATGTGGATATGCGTGCTTACCATGTGTCTGCCCGGCTCTCTGCGAGTCATCTGGATGACTCTAGGGCCAACCTCGGAAGTCTCCAATGGGGCAAGTCCCAGACTCTGTGGATGAAAGTCACTGTCTGAAAGATGGCATCAACTTGGAGAGGTGTTATGGCGAACTTTGCATGTACTTTCTCATGTGGAACTGAGGGCTTACTTTGGATCATCCTAGATCCCATCGTCACTTGTAGCTGCTCGAAGCTCCTCCAGTTTGTCCTCGGAAGATCACACCCCCAGAAAGGTGCTGCGTACATGATAGTCGGCCGCACTAGTGTGTCGAAAAGCCAGCCCTTTGTCGGTGGATCTTGGAAGTGCGCTTGGAAACACTGCCACTATAGTCTAGCCAAAGCAATGTGCCCTTGTGTGAGTCGTGCCTGGGCTGCATGTTTCATCATGAAGATGGGTCCTGTGAAGACTGCTCCCAAATATGTGTATGACTGCACTATCTCTATTGGTTCACCACGATAGGTGAAAGTAAGTCGGTTAGTCACTGCTCGTGAGGTTTTGAAGATCATAACCTTAGTTTTCCCAAGGTTGACCGTTAGATCTCTCTATGTGCAAAACACTTCTAAAGCTTCCAGATCTCTTTGCAGCCCCTCCATTGAAGAGGATATAAGGACTATATCATTAGCATATAACAATATCTGTATGAGGAGATCCCCTAGTAATGAGCCCTCACCACCTAGGTGATCTGTGAAAGATGTGATCTCATCAATGTAGAGTCCAAAGAGAGTTAGTGAGAGAGGGCAGCCTTGCTTCACCCCAATGGTGCTCTCGACCCAATCCGATAGACTGCCTGGGGCACGGACCCTGCCTCTGACTGACTCATATAAGCTCATCATGCCCCAAATCAACATCTCTGGGATCTGCATCTCCTATAGTTTCCTGATCATGCGAGATCGTGGAACAGTGTTGAAGGCCTTTCGGAAGTCTACAAAGCATGTGTAGACTCTCTGATGTTTGGACCTCGCCTCCTCAATGATAGCCCTCAAAGTGAATGTGGTCTAGAGTAGAGTGCTGCCTCTTGAATCCTGCCTGCCCTAGTGCTCGTTGCCCCCATGCCTCTGATTGCTGAACTCTCTCTCTAGTACCGATCCATAGATCGTGGCCAATGTGTGGCCAATCATGAGGTTGTGATAGTTCCTGGTGTCCATGAGGTCTTTTGCTTTGTATATCGGTACAATAGTAGTGGTGCTCCATGCTGGTGGGAAGCCATGACAAACTGCAAGGTTAAACATATGTGCAAGGATCGGTGCTAGGATCTCTTCCCCATGTACGAAGTGCTCTATCCGAAGGCCTTTATGATCCTGTGCTTTCCGGTTGTGGAGCCGGCGAAGTGCAGCCCGCACATTGTGTGTAGTGAATAGATGATAGGTAGTGGGCTTGGGCATAGTGGACATGTCTGGCAGTGTTTGTCTCGGGACATCATATAAGGAGCATGCATAAGTGTGCCACACGCCTGGATCGGTGATGGGGATGGGTGGCTTCCCCTCCGCGAGGAATCCCCACCCAGTGGTTGGGTCTCCTCTGCAAAATGATCTAATGATCTCATCCATGTGAGGAAGGCTTGTCTCTTGCGGCATGTCAACCGCTGAAAGATCCTGTGTGCCTCATGTGATGTCAACTGACCCAAGGCTTGCTCCTGTGTGAGGTGGGCTCGCATCTCTCTGCACTCATCATCAAACCAGGGGTTTGGAGGCATCTTCCCATGTCGTCCCCGTGAAGATCGGGTCATAGGAAAGGATCTGGTGGCAGCATCCTATATCACTGTGATGACAAGGGTGGCTGAGGTGTGGGCGAGGTCCAAATCAGCCTCCAATAAGGCCGGAAGCTCTGTGGCTAAGTGACACACATACACTGGATCAAGGGCATAGTCAAAGTGGATCTCGGTACGGGTAGCGGTAGGAACTCTCCCTGTGCCTGGTGTAGTAGCAAGAACCTCGAAGGCCAGATATGAGTGGTCGGCTCCAAGTGGGGGGGTGGGGTATGGTGAGGTCATGTATACATGAGACAAAAGCCAATGGGCCCAATAGGTAGTCCACTGTGCTAGTCCCGCCTCCATGTGGGAAGCATGTGAATCCCTCAGATGATGGCCATCTCTGAAGGCCATTGCACATGATGAGGTCGTGGACAGCTCCCAACTCAAGCAGGTGTCGCCCGTATGCTATCACATGTGAAGTATCTGCAGAAAGTCTCTGAATCCCAAGTTCTACTGCATCTAACTCTGGCATCATGTGGGGATCTCTCTCATATGTGAAGTCAAGTAAGCCCACTTGCCTGTCCCTCGTCCTTGCATTGAAATTCCCCAGAAGGAGAGTGTCTCCTTGTCTGGAGAACTCTATGATATCATCATGTATCGTCTCATAAGGGCTGTGCCCCTCTGTAGTGACATCATGGGCATATGATGACATGTGTGGAGGGAAATAGCATACTGCAATGAAGGTCAGTCGGGTATCTAGTAGCTGCACTCGTATCCACATGTGACATGCATGTTCCTCTCTCTGTACCACAGATATGAGTGGTCTCAAGTGTGTTTTGAAAAGGACAGCAACACCTCCAGAGCCTCGTACTCCACTATCTCTCCTCATTTCTCTCCTATGAGCAAACTCCTAGGTGTACCCTGTCACTATGGGCAGCCCTCTCTCTGGGCTCTCATGTGTCTCAGTGTAGAAGATGATGTCTGTGCCTGTGTATGTCTCCGAGAAGCCACTTGGGTCGGACCAAAGTGTACCATTACAGTTCCATACAGCCATACTCAGCTTGTTTTGTGCACTCTTCTCCCGGCTCTGACACTGTTATAGTTCACCCTCTTCCTTCTCCCCTACTCCCTTGTCACCTCTGTCAACTCTTTCTCGAATAATCATTTTGCCATCCCTATAGGCAGGCCATTTCCCTGCATCTCTTGCTTTATGGAGGTGTTGCCATAAAATTCTTGTAGCGGAACCTAGGAGAGTGGGAGTGGATTGATGAAGGGCACCGAGAGAAGAGCCTTCCCTTCTTTCGTTATACAGTCAATAATGCCAGGAGATTTGAGCTCAGTTGTAGAGGTTGGATGCCCCCTCCAGAGCTCTTCATTGGGATAGTTTTCATATTTTTGCTGATCTGCAGAAATTTGTGTGGAGGAGACTGTGGAATCACAGGAATAAAATCACTCTCTTCTTCTGGCTTTGTGTTCATGGTGGGATTGCAGTGAACCTATGGAGATCCAGAGGTTCGGGGCCGAGACCCTACCTGTCCTCGTTGCCTTTCTGCTGTGGAGACAATTGAGCATTGCTTATGGGATTGCAGATAGGCGAGGATTATCTGGAAGGAGATTGCTAGGATTTTCAGCTCTTTTGGTGTATGCTCCTTCTTCATGACTTGGGGCTCAGTTGCTTGGCTCTCTTTCGAGGCCTCAGGTCTTTTTTGAGAGACATGACTCATCTTGGGCCCTAGCGATTAGACGACACTTGGTCGAGTCGTGTTCTCTGGATGATGTTCCTGTCTTACCCTTCAGGGTTGTTCATGCCTCGGTGGACTCTTCTTGGGAGATATTGGCAAGCATATCAGCGTGATATATTTGGAGAGCTAGATGCACAGAGGTTTTGGATGGATCCCAAGTTCACACCTCCCACACTTTGTCGAGTATATGGGCAGACACTATGCATACACTGATGGCCATTTGGACGAGTATGTAGGGATCATCTGGGCTTCCCCTTCTTCTCTGTGACTTCCACAGGATTGAGGTGGCATTTTCATCCTCAACCTTGGTTATTTTGTACCTCTTTTTGAGGAGTTTTTTGTCATGCATTGCATGATGTATTTCCGCCTTGAGCTTGCTCTTGCAGGTTTGATTCATACTTAATGAAAGTCTTTTTTTTTGCAAAAAAAAAGAAAGGTGAATATCTTCGGGTATAAATCCAAGTGGAGATGGCCCATGATCATTGTCGTACTTAATGAAAGTCTTTTTTTTTGCAAAAAAAAAGAAAGGTGAATATCTTCAGGTATAAATCCAAGTGGAGATGGCCCATGATCATTGTCATACTGCAGCAACTTTTGTTTGGCATGTTTCTTTATATCTAAGACCAAACTGATTAGCAAAGTTTGAAGAACAATAAGGATCTTCAAATAGATAATGCCATTCAATGGTAGTGTTTTGCCGCATTTTATTTTGCACTACTAGCAGTGCGCTACATGGTCAATTGGGATACTGAGGTGCATATGTATAGTTTGTCTTGCATATCGCTTTGCAGGAAATCAAAATTCAACAAATTTATGTTAGTATCAGTTTTTCAAACAATTTTATGACATTTTATACTTGCTCCCCTGTATCTTTTATTTCTCTTGCCTCACAAATTTGACCTTTGTGGGATCAGTATAAGTGTATATTTGACTCATATAAACGTTTTTACTGGTGGTGGTGGTGGTTGTTATTCAAAGCAGGTTGGGCAGACAGAGTTTATTATTCTGACAATGGATCCACTGCAATTGAGATTGCTTTAAAGATGGCCTTTCGAAAATATATCAATGATAAAAATCTTCTGAGCAAGTTTACTTCAGACATTGTAGCTAACGATAAAAAGTATAGTTTGAAGGTATATCTACAAAGACATACACATTTATAGTACAGTGTTTGAGAACTTCTGTTTGCCTTCTGTAACATATGGTTTAAGTTAATACTTCCCAAGACAGGTCCCAAAAAAGAAATGCTTTCTTGAGTCTGTTTTCACTCGTAGAGAGTAGAGTACCTGTCATTTATGTGAGTGTTGAATCCATTCAGACCTTGATTCGGACGGTATTTGGTGCAAAATTTTCTTATCTAGCCTCTCAAGCTCACAAAAATCTTATTGTTGTTGCTCTTGTTGCATAGTTTGTTGGTCGGAATGCCAAGGAAACTGCCCATTGTGTATCCGATGTACTTTGAAATGGCAGTGTGAGGGTTAAAGTGGAAGAATCTGATTGTCTTGTGATATAGCCTCATTCAGAGAAGAGGAAACCCTCGACTGGATGTCCTATCTTCTTGTAGCTTTGATAGAAACTGCAACCCTGTACTTGTTCAGGTGCTGGCGCTAAAAGGTTCTTACCATGGAGATACTTTGGGTGCACAAGATGCACAAGCTCCATCTGCCTACACTGGATTTCTTCAGCAGCCATGGTAAGATTCCTATCCCAGTGTGCACTGCAGTTGTGCCGTTTATACAGAAGCAATATTCTTCAATTTATATAGGGTCAGGTCAGGCTATAAGTTTTCCATTATCTCCTGTTTCGGCAGGTACTCGGGAAGGGGTTTATTTCTAGACCCACCCTGCATTTATATGCACAATCGTCAGTGGTGCATCCATGTACCTGATTGTTATAAAATACACGATATAGGGTTTTTTGGCAGTGGTAAGTTGTTCCAGGTACAGCATCGATGAAGTGCTTGCATGCTCTGTTGATAAGGCACTTTAACTGAGTTTGTTTTGGGGTTTGTGGCATTCTTTAAACTGAAGCCGACTTGAACTATACCTCAAGGGATGATCTATTTCATGAGCAACGGGGAGAATCTCAGCTGGCGAATATCTACAGGAATTTTATCCTGGGAAAACTCTCATCTTGGAAAGATGCTTGCACATGTATTGCTGCCTTGATCATTGAGCCAGGTACATGAGGACATTAGTCTTTTTCATGCTGCTGTATAAAATTAACGTTGACACCATCTCTTATTCGTATCTTTGGCCTCTTTTGGCCATTGTTTGAGTTTTGGAATTCTTTCAATGAGTGGACTGTATCGAGTGGTTTCACCAGTTAACTGCTCTTGTATTTCTTCCAACTCACTTTGACAATCATGAATCAAGGGGAAGTCCTCTCAATGCTCTTGAATTTGTAAAGTTAAGTTTTGATCCTTTTCTAGGTTGAAAAAGACTACTGTGGGTGATTATAATCATTTAGGGGACAAGCTCATCATTTTTACTTGTCATATTTATGACAGTGCCGCAAGGGTCTAGCCCATATCAACTGGTGGTTCTTTGGACTCTGGATCCTATTTTGGGGGTGTCTACCACTCTTGATTTGACCAGATCTTCCATCAGTCAATTATTCAGATTTACACACAACTCAACAAGCCTAGACCTATCTAGACTAAATTAGGTTTCGAAACCCTAAATGACACCTGTCAGGCCTAACTTTTTTATTGCTCCATTACAATGACGAGCATCCTAATCAAGCTTAGCTGCTGCTGAAATATATAAGCAAGCACTAGGTGGTTTCAAAACGGCATCAAAAGCGCAAAAAAGCCAAGCATTAGCTTTTAACTCTCTTAATGCATAGTTTTATGTCCTGGAGACTAAGCTTAAATAACCCTGCACTACTCAAATTTCTCCCAACTGGTTTGTGTTCCTGCTGGCATCTTTTGCTTGAGAAAATGGAAATGCACTTTTTGTTTGGTTTTGGCATGAAAAACTCGATTATTTGCAGGCATATACACCTTTTGTCATCACAAAACTGAGCCGTACTTTCAGAGTGGATGCATTGGGCAAGTGGCTTCACAAACGGCAGTGCAGACTGCCATATTTGGTGTGCCAATATGTGACAAAGCAATTGTGTGCTTGCAAGTTACTGAACTTTTTGACATTTCTACCCTTGGCTGATGCATGAACTGACTTCAGTTTATATCTGAACCTTTCCAGGAGCTTACCAATATATTTGGACTGAACAGCCGAATACCTCTATCATCTTGTATAAAGTGAATGCCCAAATAGTACTGAAGCAACCCCAAATGTGCCATCTCAAATGTCTGCTGTAGTTCAACCTTAATACTTGCAAATTTTCAGCATTAGTACCAATGAGCAGCATGTCATCGACAAAGAGAACAATGATGAGCAAATCTCCCCCTTCCTTCTTGACATAGAGGGTGCTCTCATATGGACTATTCTAGAATCCCTGGCTGGTCGAAAAGGCATCTATCTTTGCATACCAAGCTTGAGGAGCTTGCTTCAAACTATACAAGGCCTTTCTTCCTTGCTAGGTTCCACAAATCCAATGGGCTGAGAAACATAGACCTCCTCTTGAAGGTCCCCATTCAAGAATGGAGTTTTGATGTCCAGCTGATGGATCTTCCATCCATGAAATGTGGTCAATGCAATCACACAACTAACAGTGGTCATACGAGAAGTGGGGGCAAAGGTTTCATCATAATCTATGCCTTTGCTGTGCATGGCCCTTTGCCACGAGATGAGAACTTTGTACCCGTCTATGAAACCATTTGATTTTCTTTTGAGCTTGTACACCCACTTCGTGCGAATTGCCTTCTTGCCGATAGGCAAGTCCACCAACTCCCAAGTGTGGTTTTTCTTAATAGAATCAATCTCCGGTTGCATTGCCTGCGTCCAATGCACAATCTTGTGCACCATGAAAATTGTTCGGTTCATCTGCCTCAAGTATGCTACTGACTGACATAGACTCACTGTAATGGGCATTGTCAGTGTCTCTAGTACCACTCTGTGTATGAAAGGGAAGTGGTGTTGAAAGCTTGCTATCCTCAAGAGTGCGGAGTAGACAACAAGGTATTGATCTTGCTTCCTACACTATGGAAAACCTGATCTCGACAAAGGGCTTTTTTGGATAAAGGCTGCTCTTCGATGCAATTTTTCAAAAGTTTGCATTACAAACGACAAGCTCCAAACATTTGTCAGGCCCGGATGCCTCATGGTTCTTGGTCATCATCTCGCTCTGAACTTGCTGATTTTTGTGTGCAGCGCTTCTCTTCCCATTTTGGGCATGTGGACTTTCCTTCTCCTGAGATTTTTTATGCACGTCAACTTCTTTTACAACTAGTCCATCCAATTCTTTCTCAAGCTCAGGCTTTGGAGCTGGAACTCCCCTTCACCGAACAAGAACTGTCTGATACAATTAAATCCTGTGGTAGATGGACATCTCCAGGATGGGATGGCCTCACTGTTGAATTCTTTCTTGCTTTTTGGGATAGCCTCAAATCCCCTCTCTTGCAAATGGCTAATTCAGCTTGGGAAAATCAGCAAATGCCCCTGTCATGGAAAAAAGGACTAGTAAAGCTCCTTCCTAAGAAGAAGATTTCTGAATTTATCACTAATTGGAGACCAATCACGCTTATGCCAGTCATAGCTAAAATGCTTGTTGACCGTATCAAAGGCTAAAATGCTAAAATGCTTGTTGACCATATCAAAGGCTATCTGCATGATGGGTTGCATCATTCTCAATATGGCTTCGTTCCTCATAGGCACATCATGGACAATATTGTCAATACTTATGTTGGGATTGGATATGCCAAGTACACACAACAGGATGTTTGACTCTTACAAATTGACATTGCCAAAGCTTTTGACACAGTTCAATGGGAGTTCATCTCGCAAACAATGTGATCCTTGGGCTTTGGAATAAAAATGCAGCAAGTTATTTATTGGCTCTACAGGGATAGCAATGCTGCTTACATTCTTTCTCGAGACATCTCGGAAGAATGGACTCTTCATAGTTCAATTCGTCAGGGCTGTCCCCTTAGTGCCTTACTCTATGCTATTGCTACTCATCCTATGCTGCAATACATTGATCATCTAGTGGCTACAGATTCTCTCCATGGTTTGGAACTGGATGAAAACCGCAGCATGATTGCTCAGGCTTATGCTGATGATTCTTTCTTTACTCCAAAGAATACTCCGCCTGATCTTTCGGCTTTGATGCAAGCTCTTTAAGTTTATGGTTTGGCAGCTGGCCTTCATGTTAACTTTCAAAAGTCTAAGCTGCTCCCATTGCAACTTCAAGACTGGCACACTCTCTTATGGCCAGGGGAGATCATCCCACCCACCCAGTTGGTTCGTTACCTTGGTTATCCTTTGGGCTTGGGACGGACTTGTCGACAGCAAATTAATTGGATTTTAATCAAGCTCCGAAAAAAGCTTGAATATTGCAAATTGGCAACCTGGCCTTTACATGTTCGCCTCCGAATAGTGCAGTCCATACTTATTGTATATATTCAATTCTATTTGCCCATGATCATGTTCACCTTCGATCATTTGATTGGAGACAGAATTTGGCCTGACATAATTGCATGCTTTCATCAGAATACAAAGGCCGAAGGTGATTGAGCTTAGTCAGAGTCTGGCAAGTGAGTTTAGCATGCACAATAGTTTGTCGTGTTGCTCACATAAATGATTTACCATGGTCCCGAATTACATGCATTTGAGCAACAAAGGCTTGCCATGCATAATCCAGATCAAAGAGCATCTGAGAAGAGAGAGGCTGAATGGCTTCAGAAACCATAGCTTTAAAATCAGCATGTTCTAGATAACTGTTTTTCACCAGCATAAGTCTTCTGCAAGGCAATTTGTCCTCCGGAAAGTCATGCATGGAGAGCCTCAATCAAAGAGGAGCATGATTAGAATACGTGATGGCATGATCAACCCAAAGTTGACAAGTAAAGGCATCGCAATGTTGCGGATCAACCTGATACATCTATCTAGGTGTGCCTGATAAGAAGATTGAGCATTGTGTTGAAAGGTATAGCCCGGGAGTGTGGACTGTAATTCCTTCCAGAGATCCACCAAACACAGCTGAACCAAAAAGTCAGACCATGCCTGCTGTTCAGAAGTTAACATATGAGTGTGGCCCGAAGTATTATCTCCCGGTTGCGGAGCATTGTTGAAATCACCACAGATGAATGCATAGTGTCTCCACGGATAATTATGCATGGCATCCCAAATCAAAGCTCGACCATTGGAAGATTGAGGGACATAAACCGATGCAAATTCAATTTTTTCTCCTTGAAACTGGCATTGCATAATAATCCATCTACCATGGTGATCATTGAGAGCCACAACGGGCTGAAGATCATGCCTCACCAAAAAAGCCACTCCAGAGAAAGAGTGCTGTCCAACATAGAAAATGTCATAACCAGCAAAATGTCCTGTGTGACCAGCATACATGTGCTGATTATGTTCCTGCAAAGGCATTATGTCTGGCTGCAATTGTCTGATATACATCCACACAAGTTTCCATTTTCTACGATCACACAAACCCTGCACATTGAGTGTAACACATTTGATGTGGTCAAACATATTTACAGCTATGGGACAGTTATATACAGCAATAAACAAACTGACTACGTCTGCATCTCCACCTCAATATTTGGACCTCTGCCTTGAGAAGAGGAATCAGCCCGAGGGGAAGACAAGAGAGCAGCAACATCCTCTTCTGGGAAGAGGGTACGATTGGCAGTGACCGCAGCCCAAGTCAAACCAATGCTAGAGTTTTCAGCTGGTGTCTTGGTCTGTGAAGATGCACCATTCTAAGGCTTGGATGGCAGAGGTTTCCTAGGAGAGAGAACTTTGCGAGGAGTTTGCCATCCTTCATCCAAATTTTTACCCTTCACCTGAGACGGAGAGGCCGAGGGCATAGGAAGCATAGGAAGAGGAGCAGTAGCATTCGAGACAGCTGGGGCTTTACCTTTGTCTTGAACATCAAAAAACTGTTTTATCCCTTTGGTTTTGACTACCGAAGGGGCATTTGCATTCCTATTCTGAGGCGGAACCATTTCAGCTTGTACTGGCATTCTGGGAGCTCGGAAAGGCATTGTGAAGCCATATGTCCAAATTGCTTGCATTCAAAGCAAGCACCTGCAAACAGCCCCCATTTCAGCTTGTAAAAAGCACTGCCCATGGAAACATTATTGATAGTAACTGAATAAGAAGCCGGTGTGGGATTATCTATGAGGATATGGATGTGCCCCTTGTAGAGGGAATCATACAAGATGCTACACATGCTCTTTCTCAGGTTGATCCTCCGAGTGAAGTTGAAAATCGGAGGATACACATGTTGATCTAGCTCCTTTGCCTCTGATGCCTATGCCAGAGTCTTCTTCTATTCAAGATGCAGATGTGCAATTTTTACTGGATTCTTTTCATCCCATGTTACGACAGGTTTTTGACCCTGTGATTCAAAAATTTTGGGTGCGTGGCTATATTAAGAAGAATCACAAGCGCAAAAAACAACTTGTTTTTATTGATGGTGTGGTTTCTACACTGCATCAGTTTTTACAAAGCAATAATTTGAAGCTGGAGGATGTTGTGTTTGATCCTCCTTTAGCTTGATATGTAACTTTTTACTTGGCTGCCTCATGCCTTTTGCTCTGAGGATTTACTTGTAAATTTTTCCTGTGTACTTATTGTTGGGTTTTTACCTCTTTTGGGGTTCCCCACATAGAAATATAAGATTTCACCCCAAAAAAAAGTGTGGGTGTGTGTGTGTGGTTATCCTATACGTAACGTAGAGAAACACAAGCTAGGTCTATTGGAGCAGATGTCTAATCAGGATACTGTGGGTTGTGTGTGTGTGTGTGTGTGTGTAGGTGTGGCTGCAGCAGATGTTGGGAATTGGTTGACTCGAACCCTGGGTGGTTCTTATGTCAAAAAAGTTCATTATGCAGCGAGGGGCTTTTTTGAGATCATCATGGCTGATGAGGAGCACCGTCAGGTTTCACTGGAGCACTCTCCTCTCTTTTATGGCCAACAGATGATCCATGTCTTGCCCTGGTCTCCCACCCGGGATTATCAGGCATTGATTTGGCATTGTTGCCCTATTTGGGTAGAAGTTGTGGATTTTCCTCAATGCTTGTCTTCTCTTTTACGTAAAATTGCAGCTTCCCTCGATAAGGTGGTATGTCCACCGCGACCCAATGGAAATTCGAATCGCTTCTGCATTTTGTGGGATACGGATCATCCCACTCCAGCTTCATATTCGGTTATCGTGAATAATGTTTCCATGGGGAGTGCCTTTTATAAGCTCAAGTGGGGGCTGTTTGTAGGTGCTTGCTTTGAATGCAAGCAATTTGGGCACATGGCTTCACAATGTCCTTCCTGAGCTCCACGGATGTCAGTGTAAGGTGAAATGGTTCAGCCTTTGAATAAGAATGCAAATACCTCTTCTGTGGTAAAAAACAAAGGGTCAAACAGTTTTTCTCTGTTCAAGACAAAGGCAAAGCCCCAGCTGTCTCAAATGGTAATGCTTCTTTTCCTGTGCCTTTGTCCTCTCCACCTCAGGGGAAGGGGGGGGAAATTTTTTTGACTCATGGATGGCAAACTCCTCGCAAAGTGATCTCCTCCAGGTGACCTTTGTCTTCTCAGACTTGGAGTGGTGCATCCTCTCATGGGAAAACACCTGCTGAAAACTCTGGTGTTGGCTTTACCTGGGCTGCTGTGACTGCAAATCTGTTTCTTGAAGAAGAAGTTGCTGCACTTTGTCCTCTCCTCAAGCTGATGCTTCATCTCAAGGCACCGGACATTGAGGTGGAAATGCAGACGTAGACAGCCCGTTAGTTGCTGTACATACCTGTCCCATAACTGTAAATATGCTTGATCATCTGAAGTGTGTTACTCTCAATGTAAAGGGAATGTGTGATGGTCGCAAATGGAAACTGGTCTGGATGTATATCAGTCAATTGCAGCCTGATATAGTTGCTTTGCAAGAGCATAATCAGCATATGTATGCTGGTCAGATAGGCCATTTTGCTGGTTATGATATCTTCTATGTTGGAGAGCACTCCTTTTCTGGTATGGCTTTTTTGGTAAATCACGACCTTCAACCTGTTGTGGCTCTCAATGATCGCCATGGTAGATGGATTATTGTTCAATGCGTAGCTTTGCTATTAGGTTTAGCATTTCATCAAAACAATAGCATCATCATCAAGAACACCCTCTGGACCATTCATATAGGTCGAGTAGCAAGCCCAAGATGAATGCACACGGTGTAGTCAAGCGATGAAGTTCATGATGGACATGGCTGACGCCACCACGCAATTGCCTAGGAAGGAGAAAACAAAGGAAATTGCCGTTGCCAGTCGTTTCCACAACCTTAATGGCATGAAGTGGTTGGCTGTAAAGGCCTTCGTCTCGAATAACGATTTAGTGGCTATATGGGATTCGAGCAAAGTTGTCGCTAACTACGGACGATGGCCCATTTTGCGGTGTTATAACCAGGCCATGAAAGAGATTGCAGCCACCATCTAGGAGATGATTTTTGCAAAGAAATGCCGCTCTGATATTCCCCTATACTTTGCAAAGATGCTATACGCAAAGTTTGTGTTGAGACAGCCATACCGGAATCCCTTTTCTTCTCTTTGGCTATGCGCTTCTTGCACTCTGCAATATATGACTTGGCTTCTTGCAATAATGACAGATGCCCTTCTTTTTCTGCTTATTTGTATCACCCTTTGCCTTATAAGAAGGCTTTCCAGAATCAGCTTTATGCTGATGTGTGGGCTGATTGGCATGTGGCTTTTGCTGCCCTTTACCCTTGGGCTTGAGCTTGAAGAGCATAGCATGCTCGCCAGCCCGGGTTGACATATTTCTGCGAGTTTGTTCCTCCTGCAACAGAAGTCCTACCAACTCGTGAAAGGAGAGAGGATTGCTGCCCCCCCTCAATGACAAATTCAGCGAGGTGTGGAATCCGAGATAGGACTCGGGAAGAGAGTTCAGAGTGGTGGTGATCATCTCTGAATCCGGAATGACTTCATCAATATTCAGCAATTGTCCCCTGAGGTCTTGAAGCTTTGTGAGGTGAGAATTCATGGAATCTCCCTCCTCCATATGTGTATGGTAAAGTTCTCGCTTCAGAAAGGAAACCCTGGCATCATTTCTTGCTGCAAACATACTCTCTAGTATCTCCCAAGCTGCCATAGATGTCTTGCATGACCGAATATGAGGTATAATGAACCTGTTGACAGAAAGAGAAATTACTGAAAGAGCTTGTGCATCTCTAAAGTCCCATCTTTTTTGCTCTGCTGTGGGAGCCCCTAGAGCGGCTGCTCCAACCACTTGTGCTGCATTTGTACCTCTACCCGTGCCTCCAACTGTAGGAGTCACAGGTGTAGTCGCTGTATCTGGTCTTGCTTCATCTCCATTGACATAATCCCAAAGATGTATGCCAACCAAGATATTGCGAACCATGAAACTCCACAAGGAGTAGTTGGTGCCATTTAACTTATCCTCCTGTGTGAGAACCCCGAACACCTCATTGGAGTTGTTCTAAGCCATTTTCACTGGATAATCTCAAAAATTGCAGCAGACATACCAAGTGAAATCCCTTCCTGGGATATAAAATGCACGAGTAAAATCTGCAAAGAAAAAATCTGCCCACAGTGACAAATATTGCCACAGCCTGTCAAGGGCTCAGAGTGCACTTCAACTATCCTGCAAATGCTCTCCAAAACTGCCAAAAAACACTGCAAATTTTGCCAATGTCTGCAATGTCACTCAAAATGAGTCCAAAATTGTGTGCAACACTACCAAAATGCTTGTACACTGCCAAATTGCATCAGAATGCCAAAAGCCCCAATTTCTTCAGGGAAATTGCATTCACAAGAGGGCAAATTGCTTGAAAGCCCCAAAGATGCAAGAAATTGCAGTGCAAAACTAAAAGCCCCAAATTTTGAGCTGAAATTGAGCCAAATTTCACCCAAATAGTATCTCCTACAAAAGCCCCAAATTCTTGGACAATCTTTGCAATTTGCTTGCAATGTGTGCCAAAAAATGGACAAAAGCCCCAAACTTGCAATGTGCCTGCAAATGATTCAGAGGTTCCAATTTCTCTACAAACAGAGATACCTGCAAAAGACCAATGACCTTTGCAATGCAAAATGCCCTAAATTTTACAGCCAAACAATTGTTCTGGGAAGAAATGCCTGGGAAAGACCACCTGTTTGAAAGACCTGCAAATGCACCGAAGGAAGTACGGACTCCTGCAAATGTACAAAATGCAGGAGATGTACAGTGTATGGATACCTGTATGGTGCACAGACAGCATGTGTACAGAACAGTACGGCCCAACAATGTACGGATGGCGACGTTGCAGGTACGGATTTGTACGGGCAAACTGCACTAAATGCAGTACGAAAACTAGCACGTGTGTACGTTGTTGTTAGGTACGAAATTCATATTTGTACGGACGGCGGTGCTGTACGGTATGTTCATGGGAGCTGCATGTACGGAATGGCGACGGGGCTGTACGGGTGTACGGACTTGATGCGCGGTATGGCACTGTATGGACGCCTCCACAGAGTACGGCAGAATGTTGATGCAGGTGCTAGTGTATGGATGCCTCCACGCGGTACGGACAGCTGCAAGTGTACGAACGATCTGATGGCATCGTAAGCAAGTACATAATTCGTACTATTTGTAGGGACGGCCGCTGCATGGATGTACGGGCTAGGAGTAGGGAGTTAGGAGCTGGGAGCAAGGAGCTAGGACAGAAGGATGGTTTGCTCTGATACCAAATGAAGGAAAAGAGAGAGAGCAAGAGAGTACTGAACGTAAGTTGCAATAGATGAAGTGAAAAATACAAGGAGAGGGAAAGGTTTTGTCTAAGTGACAAAACCTTATCCTTCACTAACCGTAGTTAGTGAACTAACTGTGGTTAGGAGAAAAAACCTCTAAAAAGGAAAAAGTGCCCCTAACCTACTTATTACATTACATTGGTCACTACTAGAATATAATAATAATTCTAACACCTCTTTTGTTGAGGCTTTCCTTAAATGAATTTCCCACTGACAGATTGCCTTGCCGAAGGCTTTTGTTGATTAATAATAGTTATCTGGAGCATGCTCACTTTAAAGCCTTGGTCTCTAATGCTGCTCAGCCTCTCTCTCGTCAGATACACATTGGTTTGGATAATGTTTGGAAGGTTTTTGTTGCTCGGATGCAAGCAGTTATTCAAGATTATGGAAAATCATATATGCAAGCCACAAGGGAGACTGTAGCACATGCAACCTTGTCAGAGTTTGACTGAGCTTGCCCATCTTCGCCTTTTGTCTTCAGAGGAAAACATGCTCTTATGTCAAGCTCAATTCTCTCTTTAATCCAATGATCATAGAAAGCTTGCTAAATGGGAAACTCAATCCAGACAACCGGCATTTTTGGATAAAGGCTACTCTTCCAAGCAATTTTTAAAAAATTTATACTACAAAAGACAGGCTGCCAATATCTGTCAGATCCGGATGCCTGAGGGCTCTTGGTCAACATCTCGTTCAGAGCTTGCTGATTTATGTATGCAACACTTCTCCACTCATTTTGGGCATGTGGATACTCCTCCTTCTCGGGTCGTGTCTGCACATCAACTTCTTTTGCAGCATATTCATCCAATTCTGTCTGATGCTCAGGCTTTGGAACTTGAACATCCCTTCATTGAAAGGGAATTGTTTAATGCACTGAGATCCTGTGGCAGATGGAAATCTCCAGGATGGAATGGTCTCATAGCTGAATTCTTTCTTACATTTTGGGATCTTCTTAAATTCACCTTGCTGGTAAATACAGCATGGCAAAATCAGCAGATGCCTGTGTCATGGAAAAAGGGTCTTCTCAAGCTGATTCCAACAAAGCAGCTACGTGATTCACTTGGTGATTTGAGACCAATCACGCTCATGCCAGTCATTTATAAGATCATTGCCAAAATGGTGGTTGATCGGATTAAAGGTTATTTGCATGATGGGTTGCATCCCTCCCAATATGGCTTTGTTCCATGTCGCCATATCACAAATAACATAGCCAATGCTTATATTGGGATTGAATATCCCAAATACACGCAGTAGGATGTTCTACTCTTGCAAGTAGATAGTTCAATGGGATTTCATCTCGCAAAAGCCTTTGACATAGTTCAATGGGATTTCATCTCGCAAACTATGCGAGCTTTGGGGTTTGGACAAAAAATGCAGCAAGTTATTTACTGGCTTTACAGAGATAGCAATGCGGCTTGCATTCTTTTTGGGGATATCTCTGAAGAGTAGACTCTTCGTTGTTCGGCTGCCAAGGATGCCCTCACAGTGCTATACTGTATGCCATTGCTACTCATCCTATGCTACAATATATTGATCATGTTGTGGCTACAGGATCACTGCATGGCTTGGAATTGTTGGATGCTAATCGCAGCATGATTGCTCAAGCTTATGTTGATGATTCTTTCTTTACCCCGAAGAATACGCCCCATGATCTTGGTGCCTTGATGCAAGCCCTCTCTGTTTATGGTTTGGCAGCTGGTCTTCATGTTAATTTTCAGAAGTCTAAGCTGCTCCCTTTCCATTCCAAAGACTGGCATAATTGGGTTTTGGCTAAGCTTCGGAAAAAGCTTGAGTATGGGAAACTGGCAACCTGGTCTTTGCATGTTCGTCTTCGAATAGTGCAATCCATCCTTGTGGCATGTATTCAATTTTACTTGCCATCGATCATGTTCACTAAGGCATATCTTACATGTTTTATGTCTGTCTTTAAGGAAATCTTCTGGCAATCCAAACATGGCAAAAACAGTCTCAGGTTGCTTTCGATGCATAACATTTGTTCTCCCAAGATGCATGGTGGATTGAACATCACGGATATTCATGTGCATATTCTTGCCCACAGGGGGAAAATGTTGCTGCAATTTCTGCAAGGTGATCAGCCTTGGGTTCTTATGATTAGGACTCTGGTTGGGTTCTTATGATTAGGACTCTGGTAACTCATATCAGTATTTCTGCGTTTGGTCATTGGCAACTCGATCACTGGGATTTCTTTTTTGGCTACACTGATGGCACTTTGCCTGGCTGCCCTTTTGTCTCCTGCTTGCTTCTTGACTGGAAGCATGTTCTTTCTCATCTGGAATGGAATGGACGGCAAACTTTGCTTGGGAATTCTTTGAGAGTTGAAAGCATTCACTGGTTGAAAGTCTTTCAGCCTCCCTTGTCTTTACAGGAACCTCGATGTTCCTACTTTGTCTCGTTTAAAGGCATCACCTCTGTTGTTGATGTTATAGATGATGCTGGTACTGTGCTCCCCTTTTCTCTAGTAGCCACTACATATGGATTGGGGTCTCATTATTGTCCTTTGTGGCGACAAATTACTTCTATTCTTTCGTCTTTTGTTCCGATTCCTCCTTTGGAACTCCAGGACCGGTTGGAAGATTGGACTTTGACTTCTCCAAGGTCCTCTTCTCGTCCTTTGAGGCTATCTCAGATTACTGTCCCTGCATTGTATAAAATCCTTTTGCCTCAACCTTGGGTTTCAAAGAGAGGTGATTCTGTTTGGCGAATGCATCGCCCAGCCAAGTGGTGGAGGAAAAGATAACAACAACTTTGGGCCTTAAAAGTACCGCTTCGGCAACATGTTTTCTTTTGGCGAGTTCTTTGGGGAGTGTTTCCATCTAGACAACTATTAGCTCATCGACACATTGCTTCTGTACTTTGCCACAAATGTTCTGCCTCTTCGAAGTCTGTGCCTCGCTTGTTTTGGCATTGTCCATGCTCTCGTGAGTTTTTTGATCTGCTTCGACAGCGCCTGCGAGCAAGATTTCCATCTGTTTCGTTTGGGAAGTTCTTTTGGCTATTTGGGTTTCATCCATTCAAACTGGAGTTTCATCTTTTCTTCGTTTGGGTTCGCTACTGGGCACTATGGACTTTATGGACATATAGGAATTCTAAAGTCTTTCGGGATCCTACTCTCTCTCTGTTTGGCTTTTTTAGGCGTTCTCTGTAGCAATCTTTCTTTGATTGCTTGCAGACCCGTTGCATAGATCATGAGGTCTTTTTGGCATATACTGAAATTTTCAGTTGATGTAATTGTAGCACCTTATTTTGAGGTTGCTTTTCATATAATATAATCAATCATTGATTTCACCCAAAAAAATAAAAGTGTGTGTAGGTGTGTGTGTGTGTGGGGTGTGTAGATGGTCCTTCGTCTTCCCTCCAGGTGGACCTTCTTCGCCAAATGTGTTTTGCTTCTATCACAGATGTTCCTTCATCGGGTTCACTGCTTGTTTGTTCGTAGGACTCTGCCCTACTGGTTTCCGGTCTTCGACAGGCTCAGCAGTTTGGGGTCTATCTCTACTTTATGGGCAGGGTTTTATCTGCAGCTCAACTTCGTCGTTGGGCTGAAGTTGCAGTGGGTCAGGATTGCCTTTCCTCCTTTGTCTTTCTAGGCAAAGGTTTTTATTATGCCCACTGCTCTTCATCTGATGTAGTGGAGCGACTTGTCAATCGTGCTGGTATTCATGGGGCTGGTTTCCTTGCTTATGTGATGCCTTGGGATCCGCTTTTTGATCCATCTGCCTCTCTTCTGACTCACTATCCGGTCTGGATTACCCTCAAAGCATTGCCTTTGCCTCTTCTTCAGCACCTTCCTACTCTTGCAGCGCTTTCAGGGAGGCCCCTACATGTTTCGAGATAGGAGTTCTTGCAGGCTACCCGAGATGTTCGCCTTTGTATTCTATGGGAGGTTTCCTTGCTTATGTGATGCCCTGGGATCCGCTTTTTGATCCTTCTGCCTCTCTTCTGACTCACTGTCCGGTCTGGATTACCCTCAAAGCATTGCCTTTGCCTCTTCAGCAGCACCTTCCTACTCTTGCAGCGCTTTCAGGGAGGCCCCTACATGTTCCGAGATAGGAGTTCTTGCAGGCTACCCGGGATGTTCGCCTTTGTATTCAATGGGATATGATGCAGCTTGTGCCCTCTACTTTGGATCTTGATTTGGGATTTGCCCATCCGATGCGCATCAGGCTGCATTTTGCCTCTTTTTCTACAGCATGTTATCAGTGCCGACAGGTTGGTCATTTTGCACGTGCTTGCCCTTCGGCTTCCATGACCACTCCTCGTGCTCCTTCTTCGACAGTAAAGTTTACTCTTCCTTCTCCTCCGGTTTCTGCCAAGGCTTTACTGGATAAGCCTTCTTTTACTGCTCCGAAGCAGAGGGGATCATACAGGAGGCTGTACATGCATTTTCTCAGGTTGATCCTCAGAGTGAAGCTGAAATGCTGAGTCCTACTTTATCAGATGCAGCTCTTTCGTCCGAGGATACAGATGTTGATCTAGCTCATACGCCTCTGATGCCTGTGCCAGAGTCTTCTTCTGTTCGGGATGCAGGTGTGCCCTTTTCACTGGATTCTTTTCATCCCATGTTACAACAGGTTTTTGACCCTGTGATTCAAAAATTTCGGGTGCCAGCCTACATTAAGAAGAATCACAATGGCAAAAACAGCTTGTTTTTATTGATGGTGTGGTTTCTACACTGCATCAGTTTTTACAAAGCAATAATCTGAAGCTGGAGGATGTTGTGTTTAATTCTCCTCCAACTTGATATGTAACTTTTTACTTGGTTGCCTCATGACTTTTGCTCTAAGGCTTTATGCTCATGCTCTTATGCTCATGCATAAGCATAAGCATGAGCATATGTCTCCTTCTCTTATGCTTATGCTTATGCTTATGCATAAGAGGAGGAGACATATGCTCATGCTTATGCTTATGCATGAGCATAAGAGAAGGAGACATAAGCATGAGCATATGTCTATTTTTCCCTCTTTCCTTTCCCTCTTCTTCCTCTTTCCCCCCCTCTTTCCCTTCTTCCAATCTCTCTTTCCTTTCCCTCTTCTTCTCTCTTCTCCTCTTTTCCCCCCTCTGCTCACTAAACTTTGCGATTTCTCTTGCAATGAATTGTGAGAGGAAGAATGGGATCCCAAAAGAAGGGAAAGATTTAGAACATGGTTGGTAGACTTTGCTCGGGAACTCTTTGAGTTCTTTGCGGGCTGGAAGCATTCACTGGTCCAAAGTTTTTCAGCCTCCGCTTGCTTTACAAGAACCTCGCTGTTCTTACTTTTTTTCTTTAAAGGGATCAATACTGTTGCTGATGTTATTCATTATGATGGCTCTATGCTTCCCTTTTCTCTGGCAGCCACACAGTATGGTTTGGGTTCTCATTATCGTACTTTGTGGCAGAAAATCACTTGTATGCTTTCACCTTTGGTTCCAATTCCCCCTTTGGAACTCCAGGATCGATTAGAGGATTTGACATTGACTTCCCTTGGGTCCTCCTCTCGTCCTTTGAGGCTATCTCAGATCACTATGCCTGCATTATACAAAATCCTTTTGCCTCAACCTTGGGTTTCAGAAAGGAGTAATTCTCTTTGGTGAATGCATCGGCCAGCTAAGTGGTGGAGGAAAAGACTACAACAACTATGAGCATACAAGGTTCCACTTTAGCAACAGATTCTTTTGTGGCAGGTGCTTTTGGGAAATTTTCCATCTGGACAGTTGCTGGCCCGTAGGCACATTGCTTCTGCTTTATGTCGTCGGTGTCTGATTTCTCAAGAGACTGTGCCTCATTTATTCTGGCATTGTCCGTCTTCTCGGCAGTTTCTGGATTCTCTTCAACAGAGGCTACAAGCGAGATTCTCGACTGTTCTCTTCGGGAAATTTTTCTGGCTCTTTGGTTTTCATCCACAGCAACCGGAGTTTCATCTTTTCTTTGTTTGGGCTCGCTATTGGGCACTTTGGACTTTATGGATAGACCGCAATTGTAAAGTCTAGTGATCCCAATTTTTCTTTGTTTGCTTTCTTTAAGCGTTCTCAACATCAATCTTTCTTTGATTGCTTGTAGACTCGCCAAATAGATCAGGTTGTATATTTGGCTGATACTGAGATCTTTAGTTGAGGTATTTTCTAGCGCCTCTTTTTTGAGGTGACTATTCTTGTAATATAATCAATCAAAGCTTTCACTTAAAAATGTGTGTATGTGTGTGTGTGTGTGTATGTGTGTGTGCGTGTGCGCGCGTGTGTGCTGTGGGGTGTGTGTGTGTGGACTTTATGGACATATAGGAATTCTAAAGTCTTTGGTGATCCTACTTTCTCTCTGTTTGGCTTTTTTAGGTGTTCTCTGCAACAATCTTTCTTTGATGGCTTGCAGGCCCACTGCATAGATCATGAGGTCTTTTTGGCATATACTGAAATTTTCAGTTGATGTAATTGTAGCACCTTATTTTGAGGTTGCTACTCATATAATATAATCAATCAAAGATTTCATCCAAAAAAAAAAAAGTGCGTGTGTGTGTGTGTGTGCGTGTGTCTTTTCCTCAGGAGCGATGGAGGAGACTTGCTTGCAGCCAACACTTTGTGCGCCCTTTGTTTAGGGCTTCTTGCACCCTTTCTTGGTTCCCGTGCCAGCCCTCGTGCTCTCACATTGCTTCTGCTCGTAAGTACTCTCTCTTCAGGTTTTTTCTTCCGTACGAAAATCCGTACACTCTTTTATGGCCTGGAGAAATCATCCCACCAACTCAATTGGTTCGTCATCTTGGCTATCCTGTGAGTTGGACACTTTCTCCTCGTCAACAATTTGATTGGATTCTGGCAGCTGTCAAGAAAAAGCTGGAGTACTAGAAATTGGCAACTTGGCCTTTGCATGTTCGTCTTCGAATTGTGCAATCTATTCTGATGGCGTATATTCAATTCTACTTGCCTCTTATTATGTCTAGCAAGGCTGATCTTGCCTCTTTTATGTCTGAGGTGCTGGAAATCTTCTAGTGTTCTCGCCATGGCAAAAAAAGCATGCGTTTGCTTCCGGTACAACAGCTTTGTTCTCCAAAGATGCATGGAGGTCTTAATATTCTTAATATCCATCTGCACATTCTTGCTCATAAGGGGAAACTCATGTTGCAGTTTTTACAAGGTTCTCAACCATGGGCTGCCATGATTCGTCATTTACTCTTGCATGTTGAATCTCCAACTTTTGGTCTTTGGCAGCTTTCCTAGTGGGAGTTTCTTTTTGGTTCTGTGACAGGTAAAATCCCCGGCTGTCCTTGGTTTCCCATTTGTTAATGGATTGGAAACATATCCTTTCTCACTTGGAATGGCATGGCAGTGATTCTTTGCAAGGCAATTCTTTTAGAGCTGAAAGTATGCATTGGTCTAGAGTGTGCGCCCTTCCTTTGGCTTTGCAGGAGCCTCAACGTTCGTATTTTCTGAGTCTCAAGGGGATTCGTTTGGTTCAGGATGTTGTTGATGATGCTGGAATTCCCCTTACTTTTCCTTTGGCTGCTGCCAAATTTGGCCTTGGAATGCATTATCGTCCACTTTGGCATAAGATTACTTTGATGCTCCACCCTTTTCAGCCGGTTCCTCCATTGCATCTATAGGATCGTCTTCAAGACTGGACACTTTCTTCTATGGGCTTGTCATACCGTCCTCTGCAGTTTGCACAAATTATTGTCTCTTCTCTTTATAAAATACTACTTCCTCCGCCATTTACCTCACAAAAGGAAAATCAACTTTGGCATCTTAATCGTCCTATGAATGGTGACGGAAACTTTTGAGACAAATTTGGCATTCTAAGATTCCTCTCCGTCAGTAGGTTTTCTTGTGGAGAGCTTTGTTGGGTGTTCTTCCTCATGGACAGCTCTTGGCACGACGACATATTGCTTCCTCTATTTGTCACAGATGTCTGGCTCCAAGAGAGACTGTGCCTCATCTCTTTTGGCATTGTCCTTCCTCTCGTGCTTTCTTGGACTTCTTGGGCAGATTTTGAGAGCTCGGTTTCCTCACATTGCTTTTGGCAAGTTCTTCTGGCTTTTTTGTGTACATCCATCTAGGCAGGAGTTTGATTTCTTTTTTGTTTGGGTTTGGTACTAGGCACTCTAGACTCTTTGGAAGGATCGTAATCATAGTCTTTGGTGATCCTGTTTTTTTCACTTTCTCTTTCTTCAAACACTCTTTGCAGCAATCGCTTTTTGATTGCTTGCAATCTCGTGTCTTTGATCATGATGTATATTTGTCCTACATTGAGATTTTCTCTTGATGTATTATAGCTCTCCCTTTCTGGGATAGCTTTTTTTGGTAATATAATGACTCAAAGATTCCAAAAAAAAAAAAAGCGCGTGTGTGTGCTGTTTTTGAATTTTAAGAATAGTCTTTTCTTTAGACTATTCTCATTGTAAAACTTTTCTTGATATAAAATACAGTGGTTTTATCCCAAAAAAAAAAAAAGGTGTGTGTGTGTGTGGAGTAGAGTGAGGAGCGATGGAGGAGACCTACTTGCAACCAGCACCTTGCGCGCCCTTTGTTTAGGGCTTCCTGCACCCTTTATTGGTTCCTGTGCCAACCCACGTGCTCCCACGCTGCAGCTGCTCGTTTCTCCCGCCATTTGATGTCTTCGAGGTTCTATTGTAGATCCGTTTCTGCTCCGTACAGATCCGTATTGTTCCGTACGTTTTCTGTCAGTCTGTTCGTACTTTTCTCTGTCAGGCCGTACGCCCGTCCGTACGCTTTCTGTCAGCGTCCGTACTTTTTCTGTCAGCCTGTAATTTTTCTGTCAGGCATGTCCGTACTTTTCTGTCAGACTATATGGTTTCTGTCGGATACGTCAAGTCGTCCATACTTTTTCTGTCAAGGTGTCCGTACTGTCATGTTGTCTATATTGTACGAATGTTCGTACTGTACTTTGTCCTTTCTTTTCTCCGTACAGTTTTTCCTTTCCAGTTATCCTCCTTTCTTCTCGTCGTGCTTTCTGTTCCTTCTCTTCCTCTGCTACAATGGCGGATTGTCCTTATGAGAAGCACAATTGACGAAGAAGATCCAGCTGGAGGGAAGAAGGAGGGCCATCGGAAACATTCAGCTTTGCTGATTTAACTGAAGGTGAGGCAAACAAACCACCATGCTTCTGTCGAAGAAAAACACGAGTAGGAGGAGCAGAGGCAAAAGGAGGCGCTGAGGCAGAGAAAACAAAAGAAGCAGGTGTTGGAGCAGCAAGAAAGGAGGAGGAAGATGAGATTGGAGCAAAAGCCACCGAGGGTTGCAGCACAGATACGGATGGAGGTTGCGTAGATGACTGTACAGGCTCTATGGTCGGCTGTACAACTTGTATGGATGGCTGTACGGCAGGCACTGAAGGAAAAAGGGATGGAGTAGATGGCTGCAAAGAAGGCTGTATTGAAGGCTATACGGGGATGTGCAGGGAGCACGGGAGCTGTACGGGGGGCTGCAAGGTGCACGGAATCTGTACGGAAGGCCATACAGCTGACGGCAACTGTACGGAAGGCAAGGTAGGCAGCAAGGACGTTGAGTGTGACTGCACGAATGGAAATGGGGAGGAAGACAAGAGGCTGGCAAGGCAGAGGAGGAGGTCTCCATCGCTTGCGCGCGCGCACGCACACACACACACACACATGCGCGCACATGCACGCACACTCAGCACGCGCACATATACAAACTTTTTTTGGGGTGAAATCCATTTGTCATTATATTACAAGAAACAGTCCCAAGGAAAGGGACAGCTAGTTACAAGCTTTAGAGTATCTCATTATATGACAAGAAGGCAAGATAATCTAGATCCCTCGTATGTAGACAATCATAAAATGATTGCCGTAGAGATGCCTGGAAGAAGTGATACTTAACTAGGGAGGGATCAGCAAAGACCCTATGGTTGCCATCTTTCAATAGGGTCCACAGTGCCCAATAACGAACCCAGTAATAAAGAAGATCATATCACAGCAAGCATTGGGGAAACGAGCCTAAAGACATTGCTGTAACAAAAGTATTGAATTATGAGATTGTGAGCAATGTCAGAATATATGGGCATAGACTCCCACAAGTACAGACATCGTCTACAAGTGGCAGGAGCAACATGACAATGAGCTAGAATCTGTCTAAAGGGGACAACCCCGATCAGTCCAAAGGGGAGAACCCAAATCAAAACTCGCCACAAGAAAAAGTTTTACCATTGAGGGAGTTTTGAAGCCCACATATGATGTAATATTTCTGCCACCACTGAGAGGTGCATGTCATAGACCAGATACAATTGGTGTGAAGAGAAACCCAAGGAGGAGGCAGCAAGACTTTATATAAGATTCAACTGTGATGTCTGCAAGCGGTAGTGGCACGGCACACATGATCATCCAATTGTAGAACTGAGTCCTTTAGTGGTCATGAAACCGGCCTCTAATCACTCAGAGGGCAGTGGAACTAAACCTTTAATCACTTCAGCACTTATTTACAGCTCACAAAGCATATATCACAACCATTAACCATTGCATGATCACCATTTGGCATTTACCCATTTGTTCACAAACAAAACCACTGAAGATGGAGGCTAGAATGCCCCTGCTCAACAGACATAGACAAGTGCACCCGATTGGCCCCAAACACCGTGGCGCCCCTTTCGGTATTTCTCTATATTTCACAGTGAAATGATTACAAGTTGCATCTGGGAGACCTTCCCTGCAATCGAGCACGCAGCCCCAATTCACTAAGCCTTCGCAAGGCTTTCAAGCATATAACACCATCACATAAGTGCACTTAACCCGTAGGCTCAACCCAAAGGCATTCTCTTTTCCGAGTGCAATTCCATTGGCTGTCCAGATGCAATCACACTGCACCCCAGCTGCACTCTCTTTGAGTGGTTTCCAGATGGCATTCACAAAGCTTTTCAAAGCTCCAAAATAAAATCAGCAAAGTACCCAACCAAAGAATGACTCATATAGCACTGCCTGGGCACCTGTGAGCCAAGAAAGAGGCGGCACACGAGGCGAACCAATAGCTTATGGCAAAAAGAAATTGCAGTAGCAAAATCACAACTCACCAAGCCCTGAAGACTCGAACCAAGTCCTCAATCGCCAAGAGGACATAGTAGCCAATGCCCAATTGCATGCTCAGCCAAAGAGGAGTGCAAAGGCATGAAGAAAGAGCATTTACAAGAGCCGACCAGCAAGAATTCCACTGAAAAATGCGAAAAGAAGCACTTCTGTCGCGAAGAAGTGGGAGTTCTTGGGCTCAAAAGAAGCGTGCTTCAGAGAGGAATGCATTGAGAAGGTTTTGGAGAAGTTTCATCGCCGGAAAGTCCTCCAAAACTGAGAAAAACCAGTCAACCAGCGCTTCGAACCACTCGAAATTCAACAGAAAGCTGTAGCTTTGCAAGAGGAGAGGCCCAGGAGGCGGTAGAAGAAAAAAGGTCCAGAAAAAGCCACTTTTGCAAATTCGACCAGCAAAAGAAGTGCTCAGCTCTGCCCGTTCTACCAAACGCACGGAGGGAAAAGCATATCACTACGAAGGGGAGGCAGAGGGGAAGCCATCGGGCCAAACGGAAGTCGAGGAATCCAAACGGGTGAGGAGTTATGAAGAAAAACGGAATTCAGCTGAAGGAGGCTGAAAAACCAGTCCAAAATCTCAACAAAGGGAGAAGATGAGAGAGAAAACCACACATGTGAAGTTTAGAAGGCCCAGGAAGGTCCAGGAATGGCAAAGGAGCATGTAGAAGGCACTAGAGCCACCTGGAACTCTAGTGGGGCCACTGAAGGTACATGGCTCTCTAGGGGGCCCATTAAAAATGCCACATCATCATTTCCCAACAACCACTCTTTTAATTCCTTGGAATGCCTTTGGGCCTAGGGATTAATTACGCTTATGTGCTAGGCACCATGCCGCGTTTAATTACACATTATTAAGCCCACGCTTGGACTTTTAAAACCAAAGTTGTCACGGTCTTGTAGTACATTAAAGTACTTAGAATTTCACGCCCCCGTGACATACCCCTCTCTTGAATCAGCAAACCACAGTTTGCTGCCCCAAAACACAGGAGCGAGCATGAAATATAGCATAAAAGAGTATACAAGAAAGCCGCAGCTATAGTATACAGAGATAGTAAAAATATGGCTAGGAGAGGCATGCATCCATCCATATATACTGCTCAAAATCTATGTGATCCTCGGCGATCAATAGTCAAGATGCATCAATATCATGAAGTCTCACAGCAGAAATACTGTCAGCTCAGTATCTCGGATGAAACATACAGTGTCATCAAGCGATCTCATGAAATCACAGTGAGCCCATCTGTACTAAGGGAGTGGAGGTGCTACCCCCCTCTCGAACATCAGGTAATGCTCCAGACGCTCGCTCTGCTGAACTACCTGTAGGAGCCCGGACCGCAGTCGGCTCTAATTGGAAAGCATCAAGGTAAAGCTGCAATATCCCAGGTGAATCTGCCAGTTCACCTTCCTCCATCCATTTCGCATCAAGTGATGGGTAATTTTGAAATTTTACCAAGTAGCGACGGATAACTTTACCCTTGAGCTTTCTATCTCTGTGTGCCAGAATCTGCTCTGGGACCAGAAGTTCATCCTGTTCTTCCACTTCAGGCTGCACCTCATCAGATACATCCTCGGGAATATCTCCATGATATTGCTTTAGTAAGCTCACATGAAAGGCATTATGTATCTTCCAATGCGGAGGCAACTTCAGCCTGTAAGCTACCTCGTTTATCTTTTCAGAAACCTGGAAAGGACCATAGTAACGCATGTTCAGCTTTGTGTACAACCTTTCCTTGCCTTTCTTATTTTTCAGCCTTGCCTTCTGAAAACGCAGCAAAACCCAATCACCTTCTGTGAATACCAATTCCCTGCGGTGCTTATCTGCTGCTCTTTTCTGCTTGTCTTGACTTCTTTGCAAGGCATATTTGATCTTCTTGTAAGCCTCTTCAAGGCTTTCCACAAAACGATCAGCTTCGAAGATTTTCTCTTTTGTATGCAAAATGGGAGGTATCTTCCTGGCACCTTCCACTATTTCAAAAGGTGCTTTACCTGTGGATGTGTGCACTGTATTATTATAAGCATATTCCAGCAAAGGCAAATAATGCTCCCATTTGCTTTTGTGGTCTGAGACATAGCATTTAAACATATCCAAGATGGTAGAGTTTTCCTGCTCTGATTGTCCATCAGACTGAGGGTGAAAAGATGACGAAAAATTCAGCGTAGTGCCCATATTTTCAAACAGTCCTCTCCAAAAGAGGCTGGTCATCCTCGGATCTCTATCACTGATTATGGATTCAGGCATCCCATGATACTTGAAGACATGCTGCAAAAACAATTTGGCCATTTGATCTGCTGTAATTTTCTTTCTTACTGGCACAAAGTGGGCTTGTTTGCTAAACCTGCAAATTATTGTCCACAATCCATCATGTCCAGTAGGAGTACGTGGAAGATCAAACACAAAATCCATAGCTATGCTTTGCCATGGTCTATCCGGAATTGGCAAAGGGTGTAACAACCCAGGTGCCTTCTGCCTGTCAAACTTTACTTTCTGACAAACCATGCATGTTCTCACATATTCTTCCACATCTTTCCTAAAAAATGGCCAATAAAAGTATTGCTCCACTGCTGTAATTGTTGCTGTAATTCCCCTATGTCCTGCATATGGAGGAGCATGACTTTCCATTATGACTTTCTGTCGCATCTGATCAGTGACATAGAGTCGTCCATGCATCAAAATGAAACCCTCTTTCAACATATAGTGATCATGCCTTTGACCATCAAAAGCCTGATCATGAATAGTTGAAAAATCAGCATCATTAACATATTGATCTTTCATCACATCTAACACATTGTTGTAAGCAATGCTCACTGCTGAAACACTAGGTTTCTTGGAGACTGCTTCAAGCTGTGGTTTCTTGGAAAGCGCATCAGCCACTACATTTTTGTTACCCGGCACATGTATAATTTGAAAATGAAACATTGAGAGGAAGTTAGACCATCTCATGTGCTTTTCAGATAATTTTCTCTGCGTGAGAAAATATCTAAGTGACTGATGATCTGTCTGCACATAAAAATCAGCTCCAAGAAGGTAATGTTTCCATGTGGTCAAAGCATGTATCACTGCTAACATTTCCTTCTCGTATGTCTGCAAGTACAATTCAGCATCTTTGAGAACTCTACTCTCATATGCAACCACTCTGCCATCCTGCATCAAAGTGCCTCCTATGCTGTTCCCACATGCATCACAAGTTACAGCAAAGGGTTTTGCAAGATCTGGCAAGATAATAACGGGTTCAGAACACAACTTTTGCTTCAGTTCTTCAAGAGCTGCATTTTCCTTTGGTCCCCACCGAAACGGTACAGCTTTCTTTTGTAAAGCATGCAAGGGAGAAGCAATTTCTGCAAAGTACTTTATAAACCTCCGATAGTATGAACACAACCCAAGAAAGCTTCTGACTTCATGCAGATTTTTCAAAATTGGCCAACTCCTTATGGCCTCAACTTTTGCAGGATCCATCTTGACTCCATCCTTTGACACTATATGACCGAGAAAATGAATCTCATGCATAAAGAACTCACTTTTCTTGGTGTTTATTAATAGCTTGTGTCTTTTCAACTCTTGAAACACAATAGTGAGATGTTTCTTGTGCTCCTGCTCATTTTTAGAGAACACAATGATGTCATCGAAGAAAGTGCCCACAAACTTTCTGTGTGCTCTAATAATTCTGTCCATCATTCTATTGAAAGTGGCAGGTGCATTAGTCAAACCAAAAGGCATCACAAGGAACTCATATAAGCCAAATGAAGTGCGGAAGGCAGTCTTGTAGACATCTTCAGGCCGTATCCTTATTTGATGGTATCCACTTTTAAGGTCAATACGACTGAACATTGAGGAACCTTCCAACCGATCCAATATATCATCAATGCGTGGAATTGGAAAACGGTTCTTAATTGTGACTTTATTCAAAGCCCTATAATCAATACACATTCTCCAACTGCCATCCTTCTTTTGCACAAGCAACACAGGGGAACAGTAAGGAGAATTACTTGGCTGTATTAATTCCTTTTCCAAGAGTTCCTTCACTTGTGACATTATCTCTTCCTGTTGTGCCTTACTGACACGATAGGGAGGTATATTAGGCGGTGAGCTTCCTGGAATTATATCAATTTGATGATCCTCGGGCCTCTTGGGAGGTAATTCTTGAGGAAGTGCATCTGAGAAACAATCCTGAAAATCTGAAATAAAAGCAGCCCTTTCTCTATCTAAAGCAGAAAGAGTAGAGCCTTCCTGAACTGGTTGGCTGTCCTCTTTGACAAAAATCAAGTACGCTGAAATATGACGCTTTATTACATTGGAAATACAAGAAGCTGAAACTACAGGGATGGACTCCCCTTTCAACTTTACATCAAGTACATGAGTTAATGAGTTAAAGAAATCTTCTTGTTTCTCATCTGCACATCAGCCCCCACCCTGTACATCCAAGGCATCCCAAGCAAAGCATCACACTCTGGCAAAGGCATAGTGTAGAAGTCCTCTGCATCCTGATATCCCTGGATATGCATCCTCAACTTGCCAATGATAGGAGTGACAGGTGTGTTGAGTTCAGGGTTGGCCATATCACACATGCCGGATGGCCCCATTTCCTCAGGCTCAATGCCAAGCCTTCCTGCCATATCAGGAGTTATGAAATTTGCCTTTGCCCCAGAATCAAAGAAAAACAAACAATTTTGATTTCTGATTTTTCCCCATGCTCTGCACATCTCAGTCTTTTTCATTTCCTCTTCATCATGTGCATGTGCAGAAGGTTTAGGCTTTTTGCCCTTCCGATCAGCCTGTTTATCACCATTCTTATCATCATCTGACCTGTCTCTTTTCTTGAATGGGCAATCATAAGAGCGGTGTCCCTCTCCTTTGCATATAAAACATTTGTTTTGCTCCATGAGTGACTTTTTCTCTTCATCAGATAACTTGGTACGGGGCTGTTTATTAGGCTGTCCACGCCTTTGACCAGCTTTGAATTGGGCTTTTCCTCCCTTTTGAAACGGTCGTTTGCCATAATTTTTATTTTCAGATTTGATGTCCTTATCTTGGTGTTTGGCAGCCCGTTTGTTGTCTTCTTTCTTGCTGTCCATAAAGCCCAAATTCTTCTCCTGCATCCATGCATATGCTGTCCTTGCATTCTCAATTAATTGAGTCATAGAACCCACCTTGGTTTTGATGCAATAATCACGTAGCTCACTAGGCAATCCACAACAGTACCTCTCTATTTGCTCTTTCAAAGAAACATGCCTGTAAGAGCTCAATGGCAGCAAAACATCCCAAAACCTCTTGGTGTAATCATCAAGATTCTTGCAAAGTTTGTATGACAAGTCATGCCAGTGTGAAAGTACTTCAACTTCAAAAGTTGGAGTAAGCCAAGTAGAAGAGAACACTTGCTTAAATTCCAGCCAAGTAGTAGGTGCATCTCCATGAAGCATAAGGTTGGTGTACCACTTAAGTGCATTGCCTTTCAAAAATGTGGCAACCTTCCTCATCTTGGATGCTTCTGTAAACAAACCCCCAAGAAATGCAGCATCAAACTGTTGAAGGAATGTGAGGGCTTTGTACCTGTCCTGTACTCCATTATATGTATCAAACTTGACATGAGAACCACCATCCTTAAATTCTTTATATACATTTGATATTGGCTGTCCCAAAGATGGCTGTATATTTGCAGCATTCCCTTCACTAGGGAGAGCCATGCTTGGTTGAACATTAGGCATGGGAGCATATGCTGTGGCTTGCATGCCTGGCTGCATTCCCACATTGTCATACATGGCTTGCTTTCTATGCCCAAATGGCGGTGAAATCAACATAGCATCAAAGATAGAATCTGTACCAAAATATTCAGGTTGCTGCCTCAAATATGGCTGAGGTGGTTGAGCCACATTTATGGACTGCACATTATTATTTTGAGGAGTAGAAATACCCAAACCAAGGCCTTGTGCTGGCTGCTCATACTGTTGCACTGGATGTACTTTTTGTACCTCTTTCTCAAGTGCTCTTTTGGGCGATTCCTCTCTCTTGGAAGTCACTTTCTGAGTCATTTTTTATGGCTGTCCCTCATGGGAAACTGATGCATGAGTGTACGGTCCGCCATGAGAAGCTGATGCATGTGTGTACTCACTCTTTCCGTGCTTGTGCTTTCTGGATTTCTTCTTCTTCTTGGCATTTGTTTGCACAATCTGAGCCAAATTTTGAGCCAGTTGAGTCAAAGCAGTCACTGCACTTGCAAGCTGTGCATTCAACATAGTAGCATCATCTGACTCACTGCTACAACTAGTATCATCGTTGAGCTCAGTTGTAGCTTCATGTGTGGCCTGCTCAAAAGGCATTTGTTGTGCTCCCTGCAGCTGTACACTAGCTGGGTCATTAAGGCTTTCCTGCCTTCTCCTTTGAGGAGTTGTGGAGCTCTCTTGCTCATGGGTACTCACCATGTTTATGGTTGTAATATTCAGCTGTCAAAAAGTGCAGCAAAGATATCCTTCCACCAAACTACCGAGGCTCACCTCTTGAGAAAGAGTGTGTGGTATCCCGGCAATGGAACCAATGAAACCGGCCTCTAATCACTCAGAGGGCAGTGGAACTAAACCTTTAATCACTTCAGCACTTATTTACAGCTCACAAAGCATATATCACAACCATTAACCATTGCATGATCACCATTTGGCATTTACCCATTTGTTCACAAACAAAACCACTGAAAAAGGGATGGAGGCTAGAATGCCCATGCTCAACAGACATAGACAAGTGCACCCGATTGGCCCCAAACACCTTGGCGCCCCTTTCGGTATTTCTCTTTATTTCACTGTGAAATGATTACAAGTTGCATCTGGGAGACCTTCCCTGCAATCGAGCATGCAGCCCCAATTCACTAAGCCTTCGCAAGGCTTTCAAGCATATAACACCATCACATAAGTGCACTTAACCCGTAGGCTCAACCCAAAGGCATTCTCTTTTCCGAGTGCAATTCCATTGGCTGTCCAGATGCAATCACACTGCACCCCAGCTGCACTCTCTTTGAGTGGTTTCCAGATGGCATTCACAAAGCTTTTCAAAGCTCCAAAATAAAATCAGCAAAGTACCCAACCAAAGAATGACTCATATAGCACTGCCTGGGCACCTGTGAGCCAAGAAAGAGGCGGCACACGAGGCGAACCAATAGCTTATGGCAAAAAGAAATTGCAGTAGCAAAATCACAACTCACCAAGCCCTGAAGACTCGAACCAAGTCCTCAATCGCCAAGAGGACATAGTAGCCAATGCCCAATTGCATGCTCAGCCAAAGAGGAGTGCAAAGGCATGAAGAAAGAGCATTTACAAGAGCCGACCAGCAAGAATTCCACTGAAAAATGCGAAAAGAAGCACTTCTGTCGCGAAGAAGTGGGAGTTCTTGGGCTCAAAAGAAGCGTGCTTCAGAGAGGAATGCATTGAGAAGGTTTTGGAGAAGTTTCATCGCCGGAAAGTCCTCCAAAACTGAGAAAAACCAGTCAACCAGCGCGTCAAACCACTCGAAATTCAACAGAAAGCTGTAGCTTTGCAAGAGGAGAGGCCCAGGAGGCGGTAGAAGAAAAAAGGTCCAGAAAAAGCCACTTTTGCAAATTCGACCAGCAAAAGAAGTGCTCAGCTCTGCCCGTTCTACCAAACGCACGGAGGGAAAAGCATATCACTACGAAGGGGAGGCAGAGGGGAAGCCATCGGGCCAAACGGAAGTCGAGGAATCCAAACGGGTGAGGAGTTATGAAGAAAAACGGAATTCAGCTGAAGGAGGCTGAAAAACCAGTCCAAAATCTCAACAAAGGGAGAAGATGAGAGAGAAAACCACACATGTGAAGTTTAGAAGGCCCAGGAAGGTCCAGGAATGGCAAAGGAGCATGTAGAAGGCACTAGAGCCACCTGGAACTCTAGTGGGGCCACTGCAGGTACATGGCCCTCTAGGGGGCCCATTAAAAATGCCACATCATCATTTCCCAACAACCACTCTTTTAATTCTTGGGCCTAGGGATTAATTACGCTTATGTGCTAGGCACCATGCCGCGTTTTGGACTTTTAAAACCAAAGTTGTCACGGTCTTGTAGTACATTAAAGTACTTAGAATTTCACGCCCCCGTGACAGGTCATCAATCTCAAGACGAGGGACTGGCTGAAAATCATGGAGCATCTGGGATAGCAAATGCCTTAAAGGTCCATAGTGCTGTCCCAAAGCATGCTATCTGATTGCTGCTGGAAAAGAAATGACCATACCAGCAGCATCAAGCACATCATCCACATGGAAATTCCTTTAGACCAATGATAATAAGGCTGGCAAGGTTCCTGCCATGCCAATGGGGGTTGGGACCACCTTGGACCAATAAATGCTCAGAGCACGCAAGGAGTTTCCTGCAAGAGTATCCGTACCATTTCACTTAAGGCGAGAAAGTATGTGTTTCCAATCATAAAGCAAGCATGTGAAAAAAGGGCATCCCTCTATCTTGCCATCAATGTGACCTAGTAGAAAGTCCCATTGTGTAGGCTGCCAGTGACCAAAAGCAGTGGAAGATAAATGCAAAATCAAGTGTCGTAACATATAAATGCATGGCTGATTACCTTGCATGAATTGCAACATCATTTTCCCTTTGTGAGCAAGAATATGCATGTGAATATTAAAGATATTTAGTCCCCCATGCATTTTAGGAGAGCAAAGGTGATTCACTGAAAGCAGCTCGAGGGCTTTCTTGCAAGAGCGAGATGCCAGAAAATCTCCACGATTTGGGACATAAAACAAGTGATATCGTCCTTGGTAAACATCATCAAGGGCAAGTAAAATTGAATATAGGCAACCGGTATCGATTGAAATATGCGATTACATGCGCGCACGCGCACACACAAACTTTTTTCTTTTCTTTTCGGTGAAAGAAACTTTCATTAAGAAGAATGTACATCCATAGCTGCCAAGAATGTACACTAAAACGAAGAGAAGATTTAAAAAAAAAAGGACAAGGAGAATGTACATTCAAAGTTGTGCCAAAGAGGAGCAACTTCGACTCGAAACTAAAAGCAGTGCAAGAAAGCTTCAAATTGGGCCAAAGGAAGAGCTCCTCGTGCATGTGCATCCTGACGGGATCGATGCAGCGAGGATCATAAAAAACCATAAAGATTCACATAAGAAAATCCATAAATGTGTTTGTCCGGGGCTTGATACAATGTTCATTAGGCCGAGTAGTGACACCATGTAAAAAAGTAATCATAATCCGTCATATCTCCCAAATCGCTAGAACCATCTACCAAAGAAACACTAGAAAAGGAAGTATGTAGATAAAACCCCAGTGTAGGAAGAAAATCTATCGCAGCTTGGCAGGTCCATAGCAGATGTAGAATCATCTCCCTGGGATGGGAACCAGAAGGGCAAGCCGAGGATGCTATATGCTTGGCAACCACGAGAGAGTCCACTGGTAGAGATACCCAATCTATGCAGAAGATAAGATTTTCTTGGCTGAAGATGAGCCAATGGAGGATTGAAAACATAGCTGCAATGAATGCTATGTAGGCAAAGAGTAACGAGGTATGTGACCTCCAATGTCCAAAAGCATCAATGGGCCTTCCCCGTGGCAATGAAATGTGCCAACCAATGGGCTATCCTAAATGATGCACAATTTGATCAGAGGGCAGCACAAGCCCAGGCCATAAGATGCGATGCGAATCATGCTTGTGTAGTGGCAGGAGTTTGGACTTTGCAAAATTCACTTTTAACCCAGCCACATGATCAAACTGGTCAAGAGCCTGCATAAGATGCCGAACATCCGTTACAGAAATTTTGAGAAAGGAGTCATCCGCATACGCTTGACTGTCAAATGGAGCACCTCCGGAATACTGAATACCATGCAAATGCTGGTGTGACACCAAATCATCACTGGGGGGCCAGCCTTGATGAATTGAGCGGCCCAATGTCCATGGAGAAGAGAGTGCATGAGATAAAAGACAGGATGAAGTGCCACCCTCATAAAGCCAATAAACCACTCTTTGCATCTTTGGTCTGAAACCCAACCGCTGCATTACATTAGCAATAAAGTGCCAAGCTTCTCAATGTCAAACTGCACGATCAAAACATCCTAAAGCGTATACTAAGCATATTGTATACCAACATAAGCATTAGCAATGTTATCCATACTCTGTCTGTGAGGCACAAATCCATATTGCGTAGGATGTAAGCCTATGTATAAAATATGCGATATACGCATTACCAGCATTTTAGAAATGAGTTTGTAAATGACAGGCATCAAAGTAATGGGGTGCCAATCGGAAAAATGTTTGCAGAGAGGCTTCTTGGGAATCAAACGCGGCAAACCTTTTTCCCAAGAAGTAGGCATAGATTGCGAGAGCCAGGCATCATTAATCATGTACAATAAAATAGGACTGATCTCATCCCAAAATTCAACAAAAAATTCCACTGTGAGGCCATCGCATCCTGGGGATTCGGAGTGTCCCAATCCAAATAAGGCCCCTTTCAACTCTTGATATGTGAAAGGCAACTCCAATGAGGTTGCCTCATCACAGGAGAGAATCGGACATACATGAAAAAAAAGAGCAAATTTGGCATCAATCTCCACTAGCAAAGGAGGAGGAAGGGGAGCAAACAATACACTAAAATACTTCCGAACAACAACATAAGTTGCTGCTTGCTCATTGTCCATGTACAATCAGAGCGCAAGACACGATGCAAAGAGTGCATTCGTCGAGAGGTATCTAAGTTTTTGAAAAAGGCCTTAGAAGAACAGCCAATATCTCGCATGGCCTTTTGACAAGAACGAAGCTTCCATTTCCTTAACTTTCTTTGATCATTTTGTTCCAGACAATGAAGGGCAGCTTGAAATTCTTATTGCTCTTCAGTATATAATTGATGCTGCTGCAGCCACAGTAAAATGCTGAATTAGAGCCTTTGCATCAACCAGTTTGTGGCGTAAATCACCAAGATAGCATTTATTATATCCTTTGATCAGAGTTTGCATACCAGAAGCAAAAAACAACCCATGCATTTACCATATACTTTGATCAGAGTTTGCATACCAGAAGCAAAAACAACCCATGCCCAATCCAAATTTGCTGAAGTGTGCAAAGCAAGCCTGGTGATAAGTCCCTTGACCATAACTGAGAAGGGCTGGTGAGTCGAATAGGAATTGTTAACCAGCATGAATCTCTTAGTGGGCAGCGGTACATCATGCATGAAGCCTCAACCTGCATGGCTGCACCAGGTTGTGGAGCCAGCATATCCATCAAAAGCATTCATTCCCTTGTTCCTCAGTTGAAACATGCAGATAAGAAACAGGATTGTCAGATGATGCAGCAACCATTTGTGATTACGAACCACCGCAGACCACAGGCTACCAACTCCAAATCCATCAGCCAAAGGGGCTTCCTTAGAGGTAGAGGCCGTTTCTGTCCAGCTTCTAGTAGCCATGGTTCGAGGCTCGAATGATTTCTTGGGCTATTGCCAGTCAGATGAACAGAAGGCTTTCTCCTTTCTCCCCACCAACTGCAGTTGTATCTACCAACTTGGAAGGCAAAGAAGTAACTTTAGCTTTACCCTTGTCATTGGTTTTCGGAGGGGCTCCAACCCCAGAGCCACGATTACGAGGCACGACAACCGGCTGTGGCAAAGAAGACTCATTAGGAGCAGAAGCTGCAAGAGGAGGTTTCAGCAAAAGCTGAGGACACTCAGATTGCATGTGTCGAAACTTTTCACATTCAAAGCATGCACCTGCAAAATTTCCCCATTTTAACTTGAAGAAAACCTTCTGAGAAGGCATACCCTGCATTTCCACTTGTAAAACCTCATGTGGGAGAGTGGGCCTATTTGTGTCCCATAATACACAAAATCGATTAGCATTCCAAGAGGGTGGGGAGGACAAACCACCTTCCCTAGGGCCTCAACCAGATACTGGCCTGCAATATAAAGGTAGATCCACCACCTCAATCCAAACAGGGCACTTATGATGGATAAGACTCTTATCTAGGGAAGACATGCACCAATTGATTTCCAAAAAACAAAGGAGACTTCTCCAACAATTGTTGTTTATATTGATCATCTGTAAAGATGACTTCATAAAAGCCCCTTGCAGCCTTATAGCACCTTGCAAAAATGCATCTTTTCAGCCACTCCTTGCACACGAGTGGCCTTTGGCTGTTATAATGCTTCCAGAAGAGTACGAGCCCCCACATCAGTCATGGACTCCAGAGCATGTTTACGATCTGTTGCTGTCGGCCTGCGACCCTCTATCTATGGCATGCTCGTGGGCACCTAGCTGCCACTGGTCTCACTGTACATCAATACATCAATGCTGGCTCTAATTGGATGGCCTGCAAGGATGAAGGATATCTTGGCCACGAGTATGATAGCTGTGGTGGGATGTGTCCTCGAAGATAGGCAATACATGGATGAGGAAGTGTATTTGTGTGTGTGTGTGTTCGGAGTCCACCCCGTACACTCTCTGTCAGGCATGTACTTCTGTACTTTCTGTCAGGTACTTCTGTCCGTACTTTTTGTCAGGTACTTCTGTCCAGTCGTACTTTCTGTCAGGTTGCACTTTTGTCAGGTTGTACTTTTTGTCAGTACTTCATCAGTACTTTCTGTATGTACTTCTGTCAGGCCCGTACTTGCTGTCAATGTCGTCAGTACTGTGTCAGGTTGTAATGTCCGTACTTTGTCAGGCCGTACTTTCAGGTTGTCAGTACTGTGTGTCAGGCTGTACTGTCCATACTGTGAGGCTCTCCGTACAGTTTTTGCTGCTGCTGTACCTGCTGTGCTTTCCTCTTTGTAAAGCCTTGCTGCTTCCAAGCCTTCCAGATTCAAATGGCGGATTATTCCTATGAGAAAACCGTTCACAAAGACAAGTCGGTTTCCAACAACAAACAAAAACAAGTGATGGGTTCAAATGATTCCCTTCATGACTCTGTTGAGGCTCAGCTTGTTTAAGAGGTTATGCATGAAGGGTTTGAAGACACCCACAAAGGTTGGAAAGATCCACTTTCCACCACTGGCATTATGGTGGAAGTGGATGATATATTTGATCCAGTTAAGAAATATGCAAAGCATGCCATTATAATTTTCTTCCCAGGACGGATGCGTGCTGCAGTAGATGTTGGGAATTGGTTGACTTGAACCCTGGGTGGTTCTTATGTCAAAAAAGTTCATTATGCAGTGAGGGGCTTTTTTGAAATCATCATGGCTGATGAGGAGCACCGTCAGGTTTTGCTAGAGCACTCTCCTCTCTTCTATGGCCAGCAGATGGTCCATGTCCTACCCTGGTCTCCCACCCGGGATTATCAAGCATTGATTCGGCATCGTTGCCCTGTTTGGGTAGAAGTAGTGGATTTCTTCAATGCTTGTCTTCTCTTCTACCTCAAATTGTAGCTTCCCTCGGTAAGGTGGTATGTCCACCGCGACCCAATGGAAATTCGAATCGCTTCTGCATTTTGTGGGATACGGATCATCCCACTCCAGCTTCATATTTGGCTAATGTGAATAATGTTTCCATGGGGAGTGTCTTTTACAAGCTCAAGTGGGGGCTGTTTGCAGGTGCTTGCTTTGAATGCAAGCAATTTGGGCACATGGCTTCACAATGCCCTTCCTGAGCTCCACGGATGTCAGTGCAAGGTGAAATGGTTCAGCCTTTGAATAAGAATGCGAATGCCTCTTCTATGGTTTAAAAACAAAGGGGTCAAATAGTTTTTCTCTGTTCAAGACAAAGGCAAAGCCTCGGCTGTCTCAAATGGTAATGCTTCTTTTCCTGTGCCTTTGTCCTCTCCACCTTAGAGGAGGGGGGGAAAAATTATGACTAATGGACGGAAAACTCCTCGCAAAGTGATCTCCCCTAGGCGACCTTTTGTCTTCTTGGACTTGGAGTGGTGCATCCTCTCATGGGAAAACACCCGCTGAAAACTTTGGTGTTGGCTTAACCTGGGCTGCTGTGACTACAAATCGGACCTTGTTTCCTAAAGAAGTTGTTGCACTTTTATGCTCTCCTCAAGCTAATGCTTCATCCTAGGGTAGAGGCCCGGACATTAAGGTGGAAATGCAAACGTAGACAGTCCGTTAGTTGCTGTACATACCTGTCCCATAACTGTAAATATGCTTGATCATCTTACTCTCAATGTATAGGGAATGTGTGATGGTCGCAAATGGAAACTGGTCTGGATGTATATCAGGCAATTGCAGCCTGATATAGTTGCTTTGCAAGAGCATAATCAGTATATGTATGCTGGTCAAATAGGCCATTTTGCTGGTTATGATATCTTCTATGCTAGAGAGCAGTCCTTTTCTGGTGTGGCTTTTTTGGTAAAGCACAACCTTCAACTTGTTGTCTCTCTCAATGATCGCCATGGTAGATGGATTATTGTTCAATGCCTTGTTCAAGGGGACATTTTTGAATTTTCATCGGTTTATGTTCCCCAATCTTCTCGTGATAGAGCTTTGATCTAGGCTGTCATGCATATTTATCCATGGCGACAACTTGCCTTCATTTGCGGTGACTTTAATAATGCCCCTCAGTCGGGTGACAACACCTCAGGCCACACTCATATGTTGGCTTCTAAAACACAGGCATGGTTTGATTTTTTGCTTTAGTTGCGCCTGGTTGATCTCTGAAAGGAATTACAGCCCATGCTTCCGAGTTATATCTTTTAGCATAATGCTCAATCTTCTTATCGGGCACGCATGGACAGATGGTATCAGATTGATCCACAACATTGTTATGCCTTTACTTGTCAAATTTGGGTTGATCATGCTTTCACACATTCAGATCATGCTCCTCTTTGGTCAAGGCTTTCCTTACATGAATTTCCCACTGACAGATTGCCTTGTCGAAGGCTTTTGCTAATTAATAATAGTTATCTGGAGCATGCTGACTTTAAAGCCTTGGTGTCTGATGCTATTCAGCCTCTCTCTCGTCAGATACGCATTGGTTTGGATTATGCCTCGTAGGCTTTTGTTGCTCGGATGGAAGCAGTTGTTCGAGATTATGGCAAATCCTATATGCAAGCCACAAGGGAGACTGTAGCACATGCCAAATTTACTTGTCAGAGGTTGACTGAGCTTGCTCATCTTTGCCTTTTGTCTTCAGAGGAAAGCATGCTCTTATGTTAGGCTCAATTCTCTCTTCAATCCAATGATCGCAGAAAGCTTGCTAAATGGGAGACTTGATCTAGAGAACGGGCAGTTTTGGATAAAAGCTGCTCTTCCAAGCAATTTTTTAAGAGTTTACACTACAAAAGACAGGCTGTCAATAACTGTCGGATCGGGATGCCTGATTGTTCTTGGTCAACATCTCGTTCAGAGCTTGCTGATTTATGTGTGTAGCACTTCTCCACTCATTTTGGGCATGTGGATACTCTTTCCTCTCTGGTCGTGTCTGCACGTCAGCTTCTTTTGCAGCATGTTCATTCAATTCTGTCTGATCCTCAGGCTTTGGAACTTGAACATCCCTTCACTGAAAGGGAATTGTCTGATGCACTGAGATCCTGTGGCAGATGGAAATCTCCAGGATGGGATGGCCTCACTGTTGAATTTTTTTTTGCATTCTAGGATCTTCTTAAAATCACCTTGTTGCAAATGGTAAATACAGCATGGTAAAATCAGCAGATGCCGGTGTCATGGAAAAAGGGTCTTCTTAAGCTGATTCCAAAAAAGAAGCTATGTGATTCACTTGGTGATTGGAGGCCAATCATGCTCATGCCAGTCATTTACAAGATCATTGCCAAAATGGTGGTTGACCGGATTAAAGGTTATTTGCATGATGGGTTGCATCCCTCCCAATATGGCTTTGTTCCACGTCGCCATATCAAAGATAACATTGCCAATACTTATATTGGGATTGAATATGCCAAATACACGCAGCAGGATGTTCTACTCTTGCAGGTAGATATTGCAAAAGCCTTTGACACAATTCAATGGGATTTCATCTCGCAAACTATGCGAGCTTTAAGGTTTGGACAAAAAAGGCAGCAGGTTATTTACTGGCTTTACAGAGATAGCAATGCGGCTTGCATTCTTTCTGGGGATATCTCTGATGAGTGGACTCTTCGTTGTTCGGTCCGCCAGGGATGCCCTCTCAGTGCTTTAATGTATGCCATTGCTACTCATCCTATGCTGCAATATATTGATCATCTTGTGGCAACCTGAACTTTGCACGTTCGTCTTCGAATAGTGCAGTCCATCCTTGTGGCATATATTCAATTTTACTTGCCATTGATCATGTTCACTAAGGCAGATCTTACATCTTTCATGTCTGTCTTTATGGAAATCTTCTGGCGATCCAAACATGGCAAAAAAAGTCCCAGGCTGCTTTCAATGCATCACATTTGTTCTCCCAAGATGCATGGTGGATTGAACATCACGGATATTCATGTGCATATTCTTGCCCACAGGGGGAAAATGTTGCTGCAATTTCTGCAAGGTGATCAGCAGCCTTGGGCTCTTATGATTAGGACTCTGGTCACTCATATCAGTATTTCTGCGTTTGGTCATTGGCAACTTGATCACTGGGATTTCTTTTTTGGCTGCACTGATGGCACTTTGCTTGGCTGCCCTTTTGTCTCCCGCTTGCTTCTTGACTGGAAGCATGTTCTTTCTCATCTGGAATGGAATGGATGGCAATCTTTGCTTGGGAATTCTTTGAGAGCTGAAAGCATTCACTGGTCAAAAGTCTTTCAGCCTCCCTTGGCTTTACAGGAGCCTCGACATTCCTACTTTGTCTCGTTTAAAGGCATTACCTCGGTTGCTGATGTTATAGATGATGCTGGTACTGTGCTCCCCTTTTCTCTAGCAGCCACTACATATGGATTAGGGTCTCATTAACGTCCTTTGTGGCGACAAATTACTTCTATGCTTTCGCTTTTTGTTCTGATTTCTCCTTTGGAACTCCAGGTTCGGCTGGAAGATTGGATTTTGACTTTTCCAAGGTCCTCTTCTCGTCCTTTGAGGCTATCTCAGAGTATTGTACCTGCATTGTGTAAAGTCCTTTTGCCTCAACCTTGGGTTTCAGAGAGAGGTGATTCTGTTTGGTGAATGCATCGCCTAGCCAGCCCCTTGTTTCCGGACCGCTCATTGTAATATAAAGCCTGATGGATTTCTCACAACCCCCCCCCCCCCCCCCCCCCCCCCCCCCCAAAAAAAAAAAGAAAAAAGAAAAAAGAAAAAGAATGTGTGTGTGTGTGTGTGAGAGAGAGAGAGAGAGAGAGAGTCTCAGTGTGGTTGCTAGGGTACAGTTAAATGTCTATGCTTTTTTTCGTATCTTGTGATGCTTTTGTAACCTGATTAACTTGGTAAGTTTCTTCCTATTACTACAGTGATTCATGGAGCAGGTGGAATGACTTTGATAGACCCACTTTTCCAGCGCCTACTGGTTAATGAATGCAAATCCAAAAACATTCCAGTAATTTTTGATGAGGTTTTTGCTGGCTGTTGGCGACTGGGAGTGCAGGTCAGGCTTTGTATTGGGATATCTTCTGTATAGGCATACATTCTTTCATCTTCAGCTGTGCTTTCTCAATCACGTGACATGTAACTGTAAATACAGAAGCAAGTTAGGCTAACACATTTATTGAAATATGTCACTGAACCCTGTGTAGGGGAAGCAATATGCAATTTGAAAATTACTTTGCTCTCTAAAATGGTCCAACGCAGAAAAAGCAACTAGTACCATCAGAAATATTGTTTTCAAAAGCCTGTAGCAGATTTACCTATTGACATAATGCTGATTATATCAAAGAATATGGATGGTGAAATCCCACCTCACAGGTTGTGGTCTCTGTCTTGACCCATGCAGCTTCTCAAGATCCACTTTCTGTGATAGGACTATGTTCAGGTGACTAAGCCAGACATACCTTATATATCATGATATGGAAAATTTGGCTGCATAAATATTCTGTTGTTTCTGACTTATGAGCTCAGCTTGGAAACCATATCTTGAACAACCTTTTTGTAAATAATTGGGGCTCTTCAAGTTGCATTGTCCCCGTGCTTGGGCTCTGTGGGATGAATCGCATAATCCCCTTACTAATACAAAGATCCGGATTAAAGATCTCAATTGCAATCTTGAGAAGAGCTGATCCCATATCTGGTGGAAATTTAAAGGGCAAATTCCCCTAACCTTTCGTTTAATTCTGATGTCTCTGCTGAATTTCCCTTAGGGGCATCTTGCAGCTCTTCCGCAGGAATTCTTTTGGGTTGTGCTGTCTCCTGATAACGGAAATCTAGTTGCTTGTCCATGCTTTCTAGAGTATCCTCCTTTGTTATAAGCTGTAACTGACAGTGGAGGTTTCGGGTTGGGTGTTTTGACATTATTAAGTGATGCTAAATCAGCAGTCTACTTTCATAGCTCGCACATGTTAGCCATGCAGCCTCCTTCCCAGCTCAATATTGTTCATTTCTAAGAACGAACAGGTACATACTAATGAATTGATTAAATGCTAATATCTTCGTTTTCAAACAATTATTGGTAGATGCTCATATATATATATATATATTTATTTATTTATTTATATTTATATTTATATACTTAAGCATAAATTAATAATGGCATTTAATTTGCATCTTCAACGTAGGTGGTCTTTCATCCGGATCGTTTGGATCCAAGATGGTGGTATGTGGTCCAAGTTGCTCCTCGAAGCAAACATATTTTTGAAAATAGGGATGTAGATCCAGAGATGCCACCAATAGATCCAACTAATGATGCTGATGGATCTAGGGAAGAGGATGAAGATGACGATATGCGCTAAGAAGAAGGTGACAATAGTGACACTGTAATGGAGGAAGGTGGAGATCATGACATTGGGGAAGAAGAGGGAGAATTAGAGTTGATTTGGGGATCCTAGCTTGCTAGCTCTCTTATCACGAAAGTCCCAAAGCTCCCACCCTCATTGCTGAAGACGAGGAGAGAGATCTCAATGCAAGGTTTCCATGATTTGGGAGTACTAGGTAGAAAAAAGCGCCATTAAGGAAGGAAATCAATAATAGAGCATGAATCAGTCTGTTTCAACCCCTGTCTCCTCCTCTGTAGTCTCTTGGAGGTAGCTCATTGTTTGGTGAGCACTACTATCACTCCGGTGGCTTGTCTTCCCAAGTCAAATAGTAAAGAGGAGATGTCTATAGCTCTCATGTGAGGGTCAACTCAATGGGCCTATCATGCTCTCTGAGTCTCGGCTGTGTCATGTCTCCTATTGCCTCTGGCTACATTCACTGGAGAAAGCCTATCCTTTTTGTAGACGGTACACACTGGAGGGCAGCATGAGGCCACCTCATCTACCATTGACATGTTGCAATGATAGTACCCTTGATGGGGTGGGTGCTCACAGGGCCTGTGCTTAGTCTCCTAATAACCTAGTATGCCTGGAAGTTAGGGTCGTCTCAATCACCCTCTCCCGACCACTTTCTTTCTTGTGCCTTTTGTCTCCCGTTGTCTAATGCAGTGTCCCACGAAGGATCTCATGAGTCTTGATCTGACTTGGGTGACCTAGTATACGAGAAGTGTGGCACATCTCTAGCCTCCCATATTTGTGTATCCATGTGGAGGCAGTGATGCATCCCCTGAATCTCATCATATATGGGACATCACATGAGGACATGCTCGTCCGCCTTCACCTCACATGTGTCACAAAGTATACAAAGCCTCATGTCTCTATGGAGAGGAGTGGATGCAATCTCGTGCCTTGCCTCGATCTAGATTCTATGAAATGAGATATCGATGAACTAACCCATGGTAGTCCATGGATATCAATCAGTTACCGCCATATCATACTCTGCACATGTCCCATTCTTGCGTTGAAACAGCAAGAGATTCACCAGATTATCCAAGATGATCTATGATAGGTTTACACCCATAGGACATGGATTTGCCCCTCACAACCACTTGTGACCAAGATGGCCTTCAAAGAGCATTTCCTCCATCTGAGCTAGGATGGCTACATCCAAGCACCAAGGTATCTATAAATTCACTATTGAAACCATCTAGAGACTCGTGAGTATCAGCAATGCTGGTCTCCCTCTGCCGGCGAGCTGCATAGATGATGAGCCTTCATGGTAATGCATATTGACCTACATCATTACAGCCATATTGTATGTCATCTAACTCAATCTAGCTAGGTAATGACCTGGAATAAGGCATCTAACGAACATAAATCGCTGCAAACTTTGCCAGGATAATATCGTGTGGACTACAGAGAGAGAGAGAGAGAGAGAGAGAGAGAGAGAGAGAGAGAGATTAACGTCCGCAGGAAGCCTCGTAGGCCTATGGGACAGTATGGAATCAAGTAACTCATACAGACCACTGTGGGCCGGGGCAAAGGGCTCACTAAGACCCTTTCTGAGTACTAAAATGCTATACTTGTTGGAACTTGGGAAGAGAGGAGAGCTTCATCATGGAGGTGAGTGAGAACACATGAGATATAGCAATGGGTGTTCTTTTCATTGTGAGAGGGAAGCCCCTCTTTTATAGAAATGGAGAGAGGGTGGCCTAAATCAATGGCACCTCTCCTACATCAAAGGAGGTAGCTCCTAAATCATAGGAACTCCACAATCATAGGCACCACCCCATGTGGGGGCCTTTGCATTACATCATCACCCGTGTCATGGTCTATGGCACTAAGTGTGCCTCTTCTACACACATACACACAACCATATGACTGCTAGTGGATGCACACATGCACCTAGCAAGCCCTTGATCACATATATCCCAACAATACTAGTACAAAATAGCAAAAAAGTAGCAAAATAGCATGAGGGTGGCATGAAAATATCAAGTGCTCAGAGCTAGAGTCCCAAGTGCATGAACCGGCTCCACATATCCAGGCTCCATGGTGGCTCGCTCCATGGTGGCTCTCTGATGAGATGCAAGGAGCTCTTGTATCTGCATCTGTATCTGCATCTGTCAGGCTATCTCCTGTGGTGGTGGAGGGCATGGTCTCCTGGATCTATGGATCCGATGGGCTATGTCAAGGGTGACGCCTCGCTCAGTCGATCTCCCCTAAGGAGAGCTGAAATAGGTCGAACCTCGATTGTGTGTGCTCTGGTCGCTTGACGCGCCGTGTACGGTCTCTGTGTCCCTCGCCTAGCAGTGCTGTGTCGGCTCTCTCCAGTGATTCTCTAATGTCGGCTAGCTCCTCTATCCCAGATTGCCTTGGAGCTGAGTCAAATGCATAGAAATCCGTGACCTGTCTTTGTACTCGGTCTACCTCAGTACCCCGTGGTGCGGTGGTCCCATCCTGCTGTTCTCTGATATGTCGTAGTAGTGTCTCCCTGTGTCATCGCATCTCCACGAGGTAGAGCCCGATACAGACCTGGTCTTGGAAGTGGATCAGTCGAGAGAGAGAGAGAGAGAGAGGCGTGGGGGGAGGGGTGGGGTGCGGTTTATTAACATCTTGAGAAGACCTAATGAACCAAGCAGTACTAAAGAGCAAAGCAACAAAGTGCAAAGCAAACTCTCATGGTACTAAAAGGATTAGAATCGAAATATATAATCAAAGAACGAAATCCACTGACTTCCAGCTTCAAAGAAGGTATGGCAATGCATCAAGCCATGAGGTTAAGGGGATCTTTAGACTTTGGGCCGGGGGTGTTTTGGGGGGGGGGGGGCACTGTGCAGCGCAGTTTATTAACATCTTGAGAAGACCAAATGAACCAAATGTTCTGTGTAACGTTTTATGGACAGAGCCTCCTCCCTTATTCCTATCAAGCTATAGAGAATGCTACAGTCCACTCTCTCAGCACCGTCAACTCCACAAGACCACACATGGTGTTGCAAGCTCGAAACGGGGCTAAGCTTAGTGGTGAAATGACATTAAATCTCTGTACCATGAAAAGAAGGAAGTTGAAAGTGGTAGAGAGGGAAGACAGTGCTACAGTTGAATGTGGCAGAGAGGGAAGACAGTGCTACAGAAAGTAACAAAAAATCTCGATGACTATGCACAAACAAAGCTTAATGGAAATAACTCCAAAGCTCTGATCCATCAAAAGAATGCAGTAGAGAGTGAAAGACTGCACAACAGAAAGCAACAAAAAATCTAGATGACTATGTATTAACAATGTGAAGTATTCATATACAACCCACATCATACCAATAAAGCAGTCACTGTGAACATTAAATCATGCACATAAAGCATAAAACACTCACTGTGAACATTACGTTATGCACATAAAGCACAACACCCCTTCAAAGCTAACAAAATTTTCAAATTGCATTACAAAGAGTGAACTGCATTTCTTTAAAGTCACCTTTTGGGGTCCAATGCCTAGCAAAGCTCCCAACTCTTTGAAACTGCAAGGGTAGAACACATGAATATGAGGAGCATTTTTTTTTGGCTCAACCTTACAAAAGGGACATCAACACCATCAGCCTGATGGGCTGTTTTTGTAGCTTGCAAACCTGATGTTTGTGTACAGTTTGCTTGTACTTAGAAGATTATGCTCGATCATAGCACGATCTAGAATTATCAGGTAAAAGAGCTTTCTGGACAAGGAGTGATAGCAAACAATTATTGACTGCATTGAACTGCAAAAGAAATCACTAGCTTTAAATTGAGCAGAAGATACCTTAACTGTCCCGCCTTCACCTGATGAGGCTTAAGTTCTTAAGCAAAGGCATCGACTTCTGGCTTCCGCAATATCCATTCTAAATAAACCTGTCAAGGCCATCAGAAGCATTCAGCCAACTTTCAGGAGATCATGAAAAACTGAGATAGCTTCAACATCTAACAAATTTCTACAACACTGTTCTAGCAACAATAATTTCCTGCTTAGAAACCTTTTGAAGAATTGGGTAGATCTTTAGCTTGGAGCACCTTTCATCCTATTCATTTGTATACACACAGTTAATCGACCATAGAATCCAACATGTTGCAACTACATGTTTCAAAATCATGCAAATTTGACAACCTTGTAAACTGTTGCAAGCTCTCTTGATCTCTGTGGACCAGCTTCGACCGAGATCCTCTCTTCTATCTTCGGCCGACCGATGGAATTGGTCCCATAGACAGCATACATAGGTTTTGTCACACTGCACTGTCTGCGGGAGAGCCCACAAATGCAAAGGACAAAAGAGGAGGGAGATCCCTATCAGTCAGCTGCCCGATCGACCATCTGATTGTATCTCTCTATTAATATTATCGCCTTATCCACGCCCGCTTTAGTGGCCCCACCCCTTAGCTTTTTTGTATCTGGTTTTTTTTTCGGTCCCTTAGACTCTTTGGTCAAAGAGGTTAATAAACTCTAATGCCTAGAAGCACTCGCCAGAAGAAAACGTGTAGCCGAAGAGGAGTTTTGTAGGCACAAAGCTGCTGTAATCTCTTTCTCCACCACTTGGCTTGGTGATGCATTTGCCAAATAGAATTGCCTTTCTCTGAAACCCAAGGTTGAGGCAATTGGAATTTTAACAATGCAGGCATTGTAATCTGAGATAGCCTCAAAGGGCGAGAAGAGGACCCTGGTGAAGTCAAAGTCCAATCCTCTAACCTGTCTTGAAGTTCCAAAGGAGAAATCGGAACAAACGGCGAAAGTATACAAGCAACTTGTTGCCACAAGGCACAATAATGAGGGCCCAAGCCATACCGTGTAGCTGCCAGAGAAAAGGGAAGGACAGAGCCATCATCATGAATAACATCAGCAACAGAAGTGATGTCCTTAAAAGAAACAAAATAGGAACAGAGAGGTTCCTGTAAAGCTAGCGGAGACTGAAAAACTGTTGACCAGTGAATGCTTTCAGCTTGCAAGGAATTACCCAGCAAAGACTGTCGACCATGCCATTCTAGATGAGATAGGACGTGCTTCCAATGAAGAAGCAAACTGGAGACCAAAGGGCAGCCAGGCAAAGTGCCATCAATGCGACCAAATAAAATATCCCGGTAATTGATTTGCCATGACCAAAGGTAGAAATATTGATATGTGTGACTAGAGATTTAAATATAAGAGCCCAAGGTTGATCACCTTGCATAAATTGCAGCAACATTTTTCCCCTGTGAGCAAGGATGTGCACCTGGATATTTGTGATGTTTAAACCACCATGCATCTTAGGAGAACAAAGTTGATGCATTGAAAGTAGTTTGATACTTTTTCTGCCATGTTTGGAACACCAGAAGATTTCCATAATGGCAGACATGAAAGAAACAAGATCTGCTTTGGTGAATAGAATCAAAGGCAAATAAAATTGAATATATGCCACAAGGATGGACTGCACTATCCGAAGCCAAACATGCAAAGGCCAGGTTGCCAATTTTCAATATTCTAGCTTTTACTGAAGCTTGATCATCACCCAATCAGTTTGTTGACGACGAGTGAGACCCCATCCCATAGGGTAACCAAGGTGACAAACAATCTGAGTGGGTGGAATGATTTCCCCGGGCCATAGAAGACTATGCCAGTCTTTAGAATGCAATGGGAGCAGCTTGGACTTTTGAAAATTTACATGAAGACCAGTTGCCAAGCCATAAACAGAGAGAGCTTGAGATCATTCTGCGTACTCTTCGGGGTAAAGAAAGAATCATCAGCATAGGCTTGAGCAACCATGCTGCGATTTGCATCCCCATCCAATTCCAAACCATGAAGGGAGCCTGTAGCCACGAGATGATCAATATATTGCAGCATAGGATGAGTAGCAATGGCATATAATAAAGCACTAAGGGGACATCCCTGACGGATTGAACAATGAAGAGTCCATTCATCTGAGAGATCTCTAGAAAGAATGCAGGCTGCATTGCTGTCCCTGTAAAGCCAGTAAATAATTTGCTGCATTTTTGTTCCAAACCCCAAAGAACGCATTGTTTGCTAGATGAAACCCCATTGAATTGTATCAAAGGCTTTTGCAATATCCACCTGTAAGAGCAGAACATCCTGTTGCGTGTATTTGACATATTCAATCCCAATATAAGCATTGGCAATATTATCTGTGATATGCCTACGGGGAACGAAGCCATATTGCGAAGGGTGCAGCCCATCATGCAAATAACCTTTAATATGGTCAACAACCATTTTGGCTATAATCTTGTAAATGACTGGCATGAGCGTTATTGGTCTCCAATCAGTGAGCGAATCACATAGCTGTTTTTTGGGAAGGAGCTTGACAAGTCCTTTTTTCCATGACATAGGCATTTGCTGATTTTCCCAGGCTGAATTAACCATTTGCAGCAAAGTTTGCTTGAGGATATCCGAGAAGGCAAGAAAAAATTCCACAATGAGACCATCCCATCCTGGAGATTTCCTTCAACCATAGGATTTAATAGCATCTAACAATTCTCTTTCAGTGAAAGGAATTTCCAATTCCAAAGCCTGAGCATCAGAGAGGATGGGATGGACATGCTGCAAAAGAAGCTGATGGGCAGACACAACCTGAGAAGAAAGAATGTCCACATGCCCAAAATGAGATGAAAAGTGTTGCACACAAAAAGCAGCAAGCTCTGAGCAGGATGAGGACCAAGAAGCATGAGGCATCCAGATCCGACATGTATTGGCAGCCTACCTTTTGTAATGCAAACTTTTAAAGAATTGCTTGGAAGAGCAACCTTTATCCAAAAAAGCCCTTTGCCGAGATTGGGTCTCCCATTTAGCAAGCGTTCTTCGATCATTCGATTGGATATAAAATTTAGCCTGACATAAAAGCATGCTTTCTTCTGAAGACAAAGGCTGAAGATGACTAAGGTTAGTCAAACTCTGGCAAGTGTATTTGGCATGCTTTACGGTCTCTCGTGTGGCCTGCATGTAAGATTTACCATAATCTCGAATAACAGCTTGCATTCTTGCAACAAAAGCATGCCATGCATATTCCAAATCAATGTGCATATGATGAGGAGGAGGCTGATGAATGGCATCAGAAACCATGGCTTTGAAATCAGCATGGTCAAGGTAACCATAATTTATCAGCAAAAGGTGCCTGCAAGCCAATCTATCATTTGGAAAGTCATGCAAAGAGAGCCTCAGCCAAAGAGGAGCATGATCAGAGTATGTGAAAGCATGGTCTATCCAAAGCTGAGAAGTAAAGGCATCAGAATGTTGCGGATCAACCTGATACCATCTGTCCAAGTGTGCCTGATATGAAGATTGAGAATTATGCTGAAAGGTATAGCCTGGAAGCATGGGCTGCAATTCCTTCCAAAGATCAATGAGAGACAACTGAAGCAAAAAATTAGACCATGCCTGCTTTTCAGAAGCCAACATGTGAGTGTGGCCTGAGGTATTATCTCTCGATTGTGGGGCATTATTGAAATCACCACAGATAAAAGCATAATGCCGCCAGGGATATTTATGCATGGCATCCATAATCAAAGCTCGATTCCCGGAAGATTGAGAAGCATATACTGATGCAAATTCGAAGATGTCGCTTTGAACAAGGCATTGTATGATCATCCATCGACCATGGTGATCATTGAAGGCCACAATAGGGTGAAGATCATGCTTAACCAAAAAAGCTACCCCTGAGAAAGAGTGCTCTTCAGCATAAAAAATGTCATAACCAGCGAAATGTCCAGATTTTCCAGCATACATATGCTGATTATGCTCTTGTAGAGCCACTATATCAGGCTGCAATTGGCATATATACAGCCAGACCAGTTTCCATTTTCGAGCATCACACAAACCCTGTATATTCAAAGTGACACATTTGAGATGATCAAGCATATTTACAGATATAGGACGGGTATGTACAACAGCAAAAATGCTTTCTATGTCTTCATTTCCACCTCAGTAGTTGGGCCTCGGCCCTGAGAAGAAAACTCAGCCTGAGGAGAAAACAATAATGCAGCAACTTCCTCTTTTGGAAAGAGGGTACGATTAGCAGTCACCTCAGCCCAAGTCAAACCCATACCCGAATTTTCAGCCGGTGTTTTGCCCTGAGAGGAAGCACCATTCCAAGTCTGGGAGGGCAAAGGTTTCCTAGGTGAGAAGACTTTTCTTGGGCTCTGCCAAGCATCATTCAAAGTTTTTTCCTTTGCCTACCAAAGGCATGGAAGGAGGAACTGCACCATTTGAAGCAACTGGTGCTTTCTGCTTGTCCTGGACAGCAAACAACTGTTTCACCCCTAGTCTTCATCAAAGAGGGGGCAATAGAAGTCTTGCTTGGAGGTGGTGACAAATCAGCCTGCACTGGCATTTTTGAAGTATGTGAAGGGCATTGCGAAGCCATATGCCCAAACTTCTTGCATTCAAAGCAAGCACCTGCAAAGAGACTCCATTTCAATTTATAGAAGGCATTGCCCATCGAAACATTATTCACTGTAACCGAATAAGAGTCTGGGGTTGGATTATCTGTGTTCCATAAAATACAAAAGTTGTTTGAATTGCCATTAGGCTGTGGTTGACAAACCACTTTGCCAAGAGATGCTGCAATTTTTGGCAAAAGAGGAGCCAGACATTGAGGGAAGTCCACAACTTCCACCTAGACAAGGCATTTGTGTCGAATCAACGCCTGATAATCTCTCGTGGGAGACCAGGGCAACACATGAACCATCTGCTGCCCATAGAAAAGAGGAGAGTGCTCCAATAAAATCTGCCTGTGCTCTTCATATGCCATGATCACTTCAAAAAAGCCTCTTGCTGCATAGTGAACTTTTTTGACATAGCAACCACCCAGGGTTCTAGTCAACCAGTTACCAACATCTGCAGCAGCAGGCATACGTCCTGGAAAAAAGATAATGATGGCATGCTTGGCATATTCTTTGACTAGATCAGAAATATCATCCACTTACACCATGATGCCTGTAGTGGGAACTGGATCTTTCCAACTTTTTCGAGTATCTTCAAACCCGTCGTGCATCACCTCATATACTAGTTGAGTCTTTGCAGAGGCACGAAAAGGGTCATCTTGACCCATAACCTGCTTTTGCTTTTTGCTTTGGACGGATCTTTCTTTTTCAAAAGTCTTTTCATATGGACAATCTGCCATTTTTTTGAAAAGGAGAAGAGGTAAAGAAACCGAAGACGAAAGCGTAAAGGGCTAAGTCTGCAAGAGGTTATAGAAAGGGCATAGACAGCTAGATAAAAAGGAGGGAGGGAGGAGTAAACTCAGGAAATTGTACGGTTGGAAGGAGGGAACCTGTATGGAAAAGCTGACCGAGGCTGTAGGGGATGCAAAAAGGTATGCACTCTATGCACCAGCATTTTGGTGATGAGCTTATAAATGCTTATAGGAATAGATGGTCTGGTGCAAGCTTATTATGCAAATTGTATGCTTTGGTAGGTGCTTCTATTTCTGGGCCTCTAGTCTGATAAAGTTTCATAAAAATTTTTCTTCGGAATAAGCTTGACCAGCCCATGTTTCCATGAATTAGGCATACAATTGTTGTTCTAGGCATCATTAATCATTTGTAGCATGACATCTTTAAGGTCATCCCAGAATGCCAAATACAATTCCACTGTTAGACCATCCCATCCTGGAGATTTCCCTTTGCCAAGATGGAGCAAGGCATTATTTTATTTTTTCTGCTGTGAATGACTGATCCAGGGATAAGGCATCCTGCTGAAGCATGATTGGTTGGACATGTCTCAAAAGAGCTTGCTGTACATCTATCATTGGCTGAGTGGGAGCTGAGGGGGCTGCAAATAGATCATAATATTCATGATCAAGATCAGAGAGAGAATGAGTCCAGGTGCCATCAATCTTCCTTACTCTTAGATAGGAGCTCTTCCTCCGATGAGAATGTAACCCCTGGAAAAAAGATTTGGAAGAGCATCCTTTATCCATGAATGGTGTCATCCGTGCACGGACTTGCCACTTGTTGAGTTTCCGTTGATTGTTTTCTTGTAACAATGATCGATAATGCAATAAACTCTGTTGTTGGACTGGAGATAAATTCTCAACCTGTGATAACTGTGTGAGGGACTGCACTTGATATTTGGCATCCATTATTTTTTTCCTCCAATCAGCCATATATGATCTGCCATATAGCGTAATAACATGCTGAATACGGTGCACAAAGGAATCCCATGCATAATTCAAGTCATAATGGGCATGTGCCTGCAATGGGGCAATGGCATCTTGTATCATGTTTCTAAAAGAGGCATGCTGAAAATATGCTGCATTTACATGTTTGAGCCGGATAGTATGAGCAGGAAAATCATGAGTAGGCATACCAAAATCCAATGTCAACCAAACAGGAGCATGATCTGATAGAGATAGAGCATGATCCACCATGATTTGAATGGTGAAATCAGTAAATTGCTGCCTATGTAGCAAGTACCAACTATCTAGCCTTGCCCAGTAATTGTGGATAGCATTATGATGATATGTATATCCAGGCAAATCATGCTGCAAAGTAAGCCAAATGTCTCCTGCTTGTGTATGTGCCATAAGATGATTCCATTTTCTTTGCTCAAGCTGAAGCATGTGTGAGTTTCCTGTAGTGTTATCTCTAGGCCTAGGAGAGTTGTTGAAGTCCCCTCCAAGGAAGGCAACTGATCTCCAGGGATATGCAGCAATAGACACCCACATGTCAGCTCTGTGGGCAGATACCTGAGAGGCATAAACAGCAGCAATCTCATAAATGTCACCATGGATACATATCTGCATAGCCATCCATCTCCCTAGGGAATCATTGTAAGCAACCTGGGGCTGTAAATCATGTTTGACTAGCATAGCAAGGCCTGAATAGTGAGAGTCACCTGAATAAAAAATATCATATCCTCCAAAGTAACTAACATCTCCAGCCATAGCATGTTGATTATGCTCTTGCAGACATATCACGTCAGGCTGGTGCCTCATAACATAACTCCAAAACAGCCTCCATTTGTTTCTATTACAGAGGCCCTGTATGTTATAGGTAATACACTTGATTGTAGTGATCATAATGGGATGTACAGATGATAGGAACACAAGTATATACAAAAGCAGAAAGCATCTAAAATCAAAGTAAAAAAAGCCAACATGGCTATGTCTCAGCCATGGCATCTGCATCACCTAAAGTTGCAAAAGCAGTGGCATCTTCATAAACAGGAATATTCCTTTGGATGACAATATTCCAAGGCTCCTCAAGAGATGTATGTGAGGAGGAGGCTGCATTTGTCTGTCCTGGTAGAGCAGAATCCGCATCCCAATGCCTAGATTGCAAAGGTCTATTCCGTAGGTTAATCTTTTTCCTTTGAGTTTGCCACTCCAGTTGAGAGTCTGAGCCAGAATCAACTACTTTGGCCTTTCCTTTGTCTTTAGCCTGACTTCCTGTGTGCAAAGAAACCTTATTTTCAATTTGTGTCATAGGTTTAGCATTCTTCTCACCAGGCTTGTTAATAACTTTTTTTCCCTCCTTAGGCTGAATAGGAGCAGTGTCCCTTGATATGGCAGCAGGAGGTGGTTGATGTAATACAGAGGGACATTCAGAAGCCAGGTGTCCAAACTTATGACATGAGAAGCAAGCATTAGCAAAAGCACCCCATTTCAATTTGAAATATTTCTCCCCTAGATTGATACCATCAATCTCAACTGCTATAGAGGATGGTGTTTCTCTATCTTTGTCCCATAGTATGCAAAACCTGTTCCTGTTGCCAACATTGCGAGGCTTGCATATAACTTGTCCAAGTGTAGATGCAATGGTAGCTGACTGTGGACGCATGTAGTCGGGAAAGTCAACCACCTCTACCCAAACTGGACAGTTATGCTTAATAAGACTCTGATAGTCTTTGTTGGGCGACCATAACAAAGGTGATGTCTCTAGCATGCGTTGCTTTTGAAGGGCATCCAACAAGTGAACTTCATAGAAGCCTCTTGAAGCAAAATACACCCTTTTCACAAAAGAGCCCTCAAGCAGGGAAGTAATCCACTGTCTAACATCACTTGCAGAAGGCAATTTTCCAGGGAAGAAGATTATTATTGCTGTTTGTGAGAGTGTTTTCAAGGGATCCACCAAAGAGGGCAAGCTCAATTTCACCTTAACCGAAGGTGTTGCATCAGTCCAATGCTGTCGAGTAAGCTGAAAATCATCTTTTAGCATGTTGTATACATACTTGGCATCATCCATGTTGACATTTTCACTTGTAACTTGAAATGCTGAAGCCTCCAAAAACGGAAAGGAGACAGCAGCGTCGATTTACAGACGGACACTGAGGGCGTCACACTGAGGGCGTCGTAGGACTGATGAAAATGGAGAAGCTTAAAGCAGTTCGAGTAGGAAGAGATATCGAATCAATCAGCAAACCAAAGAGTGGACGATAAGTAGGGCGTGCAGGAAATATCGATGCTGTGGGAGACATAGGCTGTTGACGAAGCTCTCCATCGGCATCTCCTACACCTCCTCTCTCTCTCTCACCTACACGCCATTACACACACACACACACTCTCTCTCTACACACACACACACACACTCACACACGACACACACACACACACACACATTTTTTGGTGAAACCATTGAATTTATAATAAGAAAAACTTTTTACAATGAGAATAGCCTGGAAAATAGACTATTGTGAAAAATCAAAAGCAGTGGGACAACACCTGTGAAGAAGATACATCTAAGTCATTCTCATGACAAGCATCATACAGAGATTGCTGTAATGATGCTCTAAAATCTCATACGGTTGAAGCAAATGGCATAGGTGTCTGAGAAGCTTTATCAGAAGCTGGATTATTGGAAATTATCCACATGGCCACTACATGTTCGCCTCATAATTGTTTAGTCCATTATTATGGCTCATATTCAGTTTCACACACACACACACACACCTTTTTTTGGGTGAAATCTTTGATTGATTATATTACATGAGTAGCAACGTCAAAACAAGGTGCTATAATTACATCAAGTGAACATCTCGAGTAGCCTGCAAAATACAAAGGTGAACATCTCGAGTAGCCTGCAAAAACTCCTGTCTCGGAACATGTAGAGGCCTCCCCATAAAAGCTGCAAGAGTAGGAAGATGCTGAAAAAGAGTCAGAGGCAACGCTTTGAGGGTAATCCAGACCGGACAGTGAGTCAGAAGAAAGGCAGACGGATCAAATAGTGGATCCCAGGGCATCACATAAGCGAAGAAACACACACACTTTTTTTGGTAAAATCCAGTGCATTGTATTTATATTGTCATAACTTTACAAGAGGGAAAGTCTCCAAGATGGAGAGTATCCCAAAGATCAGAAGCATAAAAAGAAAAGCTCTATGCAAGAAGCATGTATATCACCCTCATGGCAGGCATCATATAAAGATTGCCGCAATGAGGCTCTAAAAGGTTCATATGACTTGTGAAACTGGCGGCCCAAGTATGCCAAATTATTCTCTTCCGAGATTGTCCAAAGAGCCCAATATCTCACCCATGAGAGAAAGAGTGAGTATTGAGATAAAGACCTCCTAAATCTGCCAAATAACCAAAAATGTTTCCCAAATATGTGACTCGGGAAACGGAGGCGAAGATGATCTGAAATTTTCCCAAGGAGGTTCCGAGAAGACGGGCAGTGCCAAAGCAAATGAGGGACTGAAGGAGCCTGACACCGTAACCATGTGGGTGGTGCAATGTGACGTTTGGCAAGTGTGATTCCCACTGACAATGTGCCGGTCATGCATCTCCAAAGAAAAAGTCTTTGTTTCAAAGGCATTTTACACCTCCATAATATTCGGAGATTCTTTCGCCACCATGAAAGGGGCTGCCTGATATGCCACAGAGTATTAGCATATTGATGAATCCATGGGGCAGGCTGAAGAAGCTTGTAGACTTTGATGGAGGTCAAAACAGGCAGAGGAATAGGATGAGAGCATGTAGCAAAGGGGTACAATTGCCAATCCATAAGCCTGTCTGTGTCAGCTACAGGAGGAATAGGTAGAAAAGGAAGCAAGAGATCAGCAATTTTCTTCCATATCAACCTATGATGCATTCCCAATGCATAAGAGGCAGTGGCCTGAGGAAAAGATAAGACATGGCCTTGATCATCTACCACATCATTGATGTATCTGATTCCCAATTTCATGAGATTATATGCCCGAACAGGTTCCTGTAAAGCAAGTGGAATGTCAAAGATGGCACTCCAGTGAATACTTTCTTTCCTCATTGAGTTTGTCCCCGAGCGATTATCAGGAGCCCATTTGACCTTAGAAAGTACTTGTTTCCAGTCCAGTGTCAGAGTAGTAGAGAAGGAGCAGCCAGGAATCTTCCCTACAAATCTCCCAATGACAACCTCCCAATGATCAATAGTCCAATGGCCATAAGCAGATGTCCTCATGTTGACACACATGGATGCTATCATACAAGTCCATGGCTGTTGTTGACGGAAAAAAGTATGGAGCATAGTCGCCTTCCTTGCAAGTACATGATATCTGATATTTAGAACATTAAGTCCTCCATGCATCCTAGGAGAGCACACCATTTCCATCTTCAGCAGTCTCAATGCTTTCAGAGCAGTTTTTGTCCTCCATAACAGCTCCATAGCTTGAGACATAAAGGCTGAGATATCTCTAGAGGACCAATGTAGCAAAGGCAAAAAGAACTGAACATAAGACATTACAATAGACTGCACTATTCTGAGCCTGACATGAAGTGGCCAAGTAGAAATTTTTCAATATTCCAATTTATGTTGAAGTCTTTGAAAGATCCATTTTAGCTGCTGCTTCCTAGTGATATGCCATCCTATAGGATATCCCAAATGCCTAACTACATCTTTGGAATGCACTACCTGACCTGGCCAGAGAATAGAATGCCAGTCACATTGTTTCAGGGGAAGCAATTTGGATTTGTCAAAGTTGACATGCAATCCCGCTGCTAATCCATACAATGATAATGTGGTCATAAGCATGCGGACTTCCCGGGGACAGTTCTGTGGCATAAAGAAGGAATCATCAGCATATGCCTGTGCCAAAAATGATGCAGCCCTAGGGATTTTAAGACCAGTCATCTGTCCTTTGTTTGTAAGATGATCAAGGTACATCAAGAGGGGATGAGTCGCAATGGCATAGAAAAGAGCACTAAGGGGGCAGTCCTGTCTGACTGATCTCCCCAATATCCATGACCGAGATAGATGACTTCCAAGAATGCACTAGGAGGTAGAGCCATAATAAAGCCAATAAATTGTATTTGCTATCTTGGGACCAAAGCCCAACTTTGTCATGGTTTGAGAGATAAAATCCCATTGAACAGTGTCAAATGCCTTAGTGATATCTACCTGCAATATGAGCACATCTTGATTCAAGTACTTAGCATATTCAATTGCAGTCAATGCATTGGAGATATTGTCATGGTTTTGTCTTCGCGGCACAAACCCATACTGATGAGGATGAAGGCCCGCATTCAGTATCCCATGAAGCCTATACACAATCATTTTGGCAATGAGTTTGTAAACTACAGGCATCAAAGTAATAGGCCTCCAATCTGACGTATGATCACAGAGATTTTTTTTGGCACAAGTTTGATTATGCCATGCTTCCAAAGGTGCGGCAATTGATTTTCTTGCCAGGCAACATTGATCATTTGTAAGAGAACATCTTTCAAATCATCCCAAAAAGAAATATAAAATTCCACCGTAAGACCATCCCAGCCAAGGGACTTGTATTTGCCGAGATGGGACAATGCATTATCAAGTTTTGTGTCAGTAAAAGGTCTCTTGAATATAAGAGCATCATCCATTTCCACTATCTCAGAAACATATTGAAGAAATTCAGTCCTCGCATCAGTCATTTGATTTGATGGGGAGCCAGGGTAAGAGAACAATGTCTGGAAGTAATTTGGCATTCATCTTGGAGATTGGAGAAAGAGTGCGTCCAAGAGCCATCTAGCTTCCTTACCCTTAGACATGAGTTTTTCTTTCGAGTAGCATGCAGGCCCTAGAAGAAGGCTTTTGATGAGCAGCCCTTATCCATGAGGGGCTTCATTCTTGCTCTAATCTGCCATTTGTGCAATTTCCTCTGATCATTATCAGTCAGTTTGATCCGGGCTTGTGAGAGGGAATCATTTTCTGATTCAGAGAGAGGCCTTAAATGTGAAAATTCAGTCAATTGTTGTGCTGTCCTTTTTGCCCATTTGACCTCATTCCTCCATGTAGCCATGTGCCAGTTTCCATACTCAATGACATTCTGTATACGAGAGACAAAACTGTCCCAAGCATAATTCATGTCCTCCTGGGCATGCAAAGGCAAGGGATGAATTGCAAATCTGATCATTTGCTGGAAATATTGATGTTGGAGATAAGCCTGATTAACATGCAGTAATCTGTTGGAAAGAGTCGGCAAATCATCCAGTGGCATACCAAATTGCAGATTTATCCATAATGGGGCATGATCTGACAAGCCCAATGAGAAATCTATGAGGAGATGAAGGCTAAAATCTGCATATTGTTGTGGATAAAACAAAAACCATCTGTCAAGCCTTGCCCAGTATGTTGTAAATGCATTATGATGAAAAGTATATCCGGGCACTGACCCTTGTAGAAGCAGCCATAAATCTTCAGCCTGCACAGAAAGAAGCATGTTATCCCATTTCTGTCTTTCTGATGATAGCATATGAGATCTTGAAGTGGTGTTATCTCTCGGTAGAGGGGAATTATTAAAATCTCCACAGATAAATGCATTGGATCTCCATGGATATTTGCTTAAAGAATCCCATAGAGAAGCCCTCATGGCAGAGGTCTAGGAGGCATAGACTGATGCGAGCTCAAGAATGTCACCATTGACATTACATTGTATGACTGTCCATCGGCCACTGTTGTCATTGAATGCTAAGTGAGGCTCCAGCTCATGTCTGACCATTATGCATACACCTGAGTAGGTAGTGGTACCAGCATAATGTATATCATAGCCGCCAAAGTGATCATGATGACCAGCCTTAGAGTGTTGATTATGCTCTTGCAAACAAACAATATCTGGCTGCATTTTATGTACATAATTCCAGAAAAGCCTCCACTTTGAGACATTGCAGAGGCTCTGTACATTGTATGTAAAGCACTTAAGTGTTTGATGCATGAAAGAGATATATACAGGAAAGTATAAGTATGAAACAAGATATCAGAGAGGCAAAGCCTCTGCCTGCATGGGTTGCATGCTTTCATGATCCATGAAAGATATGGCATTCTCCCCTTCTTCAGAATCACATATGGGGATACCCTTCTTCAAAACCCCCACCCAATTTTGAAGGACTGGGGCTGAAGTAGAAGCATGTCCTGGTAAGGGAGAAGAAGCATCCCATTGACGAGATTGAAAGGGGCGTTGCTTCAATACAACCACCTTCTTAGGCTGTTGAAAACCGTCCCGATCTGTTCCCACAGATTCCTTCATCTTCTCTTTTTCTTTTTCTTTTCCTTTTCCAGCAAGTGATTGCACCTGATTAACTGGTTTAGCATTCTTTGCTCCATTTCAATTTGCTGCCTTGGCTTGCAAATTCTCATTCTTTTCCCGTGTCTGGGGCGGCAAGGCATTAGGAGGGGGTTGATCCAGAACCATTGGGCATTCAGAGGCTAGATGCCCAAACTTGTGGCAGGCAAAGCAAGCGCCTGCAAATACACCCCATTTCAAGTCAAAAAACTTTTTCCCCAATTGCACACCCTCAACTTCCACTGCAATAGAAGGAGGGGTAGGTGTGTCAGTGTCCCAGAGGATGCAGAATCTGTTACGATTTCCCATGGGGCGTGGAGGACAAATGACCTGTCCCAATGAAGCAGCCAGGTCAGGCAATTCTTCATGCATATAATCCGGGAAGTTAACAACCTCAACCCATACAGGACAATGATGGCGTATAAGACTTTGGTAATCCTTGTTTGGGGACCAAGGCATGGCATGTACCATCTGCTTCCTGTAGAAGAGGGTAGAAAGCTCAAGGAGCCTCTGCTTGCACAAGGCATCTGATAAGTGCACCTCATAAAAGCCTCTGGATGCAAAATAGACACCCTCTACAAAGCATCCTCCAAGGATAGACTTGATCCATTTCGCAACATCATTGGCTGCTGGGATTCTTCTTGGAAAGAAAATTATTACCGCGGTTTGAGATAGCTTCCTGAGAGGATTCACAAGGGAGGGCAATTTCAATTTGTATGTGACCTCTGGAACTGGTTTGCCCCATTCCTGTCGTGACTGCTGAAAGTCATCCTTAAGTGTATCAAACACATATTGAGCTTCCATAGTAAGCTCGTCATCCTGTGATGCAGGCTGAGAAGGACGACGCTTGGCATCTACAGATCTTTCTTTTCTAGCATATGTACAAACATCGGAACCTGAAGCCATGATTGAGAAATGGCAAAGCAAGGAAGAAATAGAGTGAAAGATGAAGCAGACAGAGTAAATGTACGGAAAGGCACATGGAAAAGGTGAAGACGGCAGAGGCTGTACGGAAGGCCTTGTACAAGATAGGCTTTACGGAACAGCAGGGAAACTATACGGAAGATACTGTACGGACGAAGTACTGTACGGAAAACCTGTACGGAGGAGCGTGTGCGGGATGGACTGTACGGAACAATAAGAAGGTTGTACGGAGGTTTTGTACGGACAAAGGTGTGCTGCACGGAAATATGTACGAAACTGTACGGGAAAGGCGGGGTTGTACGGGGAAGCTAAAGGCGCTGAAAGTACTGCGTTGTACGGAAGGGCTGACAAAAACCGTACGTACGTACCGGAAACGATGAGGTGAGGGAGCTGTACGGGCGTGCACGTCAATCTGCAGAGGAGTTGCGACCCTACTTTTGCAGCTAGTACGACCGTCAGGAAAATCCGTACGGCGACTGTACAGGCGTACGGACAGAGGGGGAGAGACCTGCAAGGGTATCTTGGCGAGGCTCTCAGCTAGCACCTTCACCACCGTCACTCCACCGTCTCAATATCACACACTCTCTCACACATAGAATAAGAAACACACACACACACACACACACACACACTTTTTGTGTGTGGTGAATAGTCTACGACCCCCCCCCCCCCGCACACACACACATCACCCTGCTTGATGTGCACTCTTCACGACCAGTGACATATCCTAGAGGACCGTGCTGCTCTGATTAGTCGTTTACTGCACGAGGCTATCCTTCACACTTTCCCCACACCACACAATAGACTCGTCCACCGCCTCTTGGGTCTGTACCATGCAATAGCTGGTACGATGATGAGTGTAAGGCTCTTCGTCAACAACTTCGATTCAAGACCAAGCATGGCCTCCCGAGCGAACCAGACACGATACGTGAGTACCATCGTCTCGTCCGTCGGAAGAAACGAGCCTTTGATCATCGAAACGAGGAGGAATTATTGAACATTTTGTTTAGTACCAACTCCAAGGACTTTGGCGGAGGTTCTTTGAACACCGGTCCCACTCACCACCACTTACATATACTTAGATTTGGCACACCTACGCCCGCACATTATATGATATCCCCAATCAGCCCACTCTTGACCTCTCGCACACACCACGACCTACCCCTTGCACCCTATTTACTAAGGGGGGGTGTCAAGGACGCAATAATGAAGCTTCATAATGGCCGAGCAAAAGATTATGAGGGTTTATGCACTGAGTTTATTGCATACGTGATTGACATCCTAGCCCTCATCCTAGCAAAGCTATTCAATGAAGCATTTTGCCTCGATTTCCCACACACGTGGACCTCAACACCATCACACCTATTCACAAGATAGGGGATCCCATGAGTTCAGAAGACTCCAGGACCATTATGATTGGGCATGTCATGTTCAAGATATATGCCTCAATACTTGACATGGAGGTCAGGTGCTATGCAGAGATGCAAGGACTCAGGTTAGAGGGGCAGGTAGGGTTCTAGCGTGATCATGGGACCATGGACCTCATACTTACAGACGAGTATCATAGAGGAGATCAGGTCACGGAAGCAGAGGGTCTATTGTTGCAGTGTGGATTTCTGCAAAGCCTTTGATATAGTGCCATGGGCACGCTTGATTAGGGAGTTAGGAGTTGGGTTACGGCCATGAGATTGTTTGGGCTGTTATGGCATTATACGAGAGGGTTTCCGGCAAAGTGTTTAGACGGGCACTAGGTGGAGATATGAGACATGAGCACCATCGGGGTCAAACAAGGCTGCCCGCTTTCTTCGACCTTGTTTGGTCTTTATATAGACGAGGTTGAGTCTTTTATGGGGACCCTAGGGGGAGCCGGATGCTCTCTTGCCGGCTCCTTGCTCCAAATTCTATTATACATTAATGATGTGGTGCTTTATCTTCCTCTGATGAGGGGCTCTAGAGACACCTAGATGCACTACGGCTTTTGGTGAGTCCCATGACTTGAAGGTGAACCTGGGTAAAACCGTGGTCATGATCTTAAACACCTACCAAGCAGCTATGCACAGAGAGCAGTTTACTTTTGACGGATCACTAGTTGAGATTGTCTCATCATACACATACCTGGGGGTTCTATTCCCTGGCCCTATCTTCACTTGAGCAGAGGATATGCCTCTCCTGCCCGACTGGAGAGGCTTCCACTCACACTTTCAGGACCCACGGACCAAGGTCCTCCTCTTCGACTCCTTGGTCCGACCTGCAGGCATGTATGGCAGCCCTTGATGGGGGCCAGACCTCTCAGATAGAGTGGACACACGTGGAGCGATTACAGGTTCTCTTGCTATTATGGATATTCCACAGTAAGCCATCAATTTCCCATCAGATATTCAGGCTGAGTTCGGGGCATCTCCATTGTAGTTAGATGCGGCATTCCATACTCTCACTTACCTATACAGCGTGCGAGACTATGACTCCTATACTGCAGGGCGACATAGACTGCCTTGGTTGGTGCTGTCCTCTTCTAATGGCATTAGCAATTGAGGGTGATTAGAGATGATGGTATGCACACACATGCAGATGGTTCGAGAGATTGGGATTCCACATAGATAGGCTGCCACGCTTCCAGTATAATCCCCATTTGTCCCATTTCAGGGCAACGAGTTCAACCCAATCATCCAAGAGGATCTTTTACAACTACACACATTCAGGACCTGGTTAGCACGAAGAGAGCTCCCTCTGAAGCTCAGCGTCTATAAGGATCAATGTTTGCGCATCTCCAAGGAGGGTTTCATTGACTTCATTGACCCACCAATGTACACTCAGATCCACCAACAACACTCGCTTAGGATTGCTATTGCGCAGTTTCATCACACTGACTCTATATCAAGAGTGGACGAGTTGAGGCGATACCTAGAGAGAGTCATACTTGCGCACTATGTGATCGATATGAGATCGAGTACGAGGAGCACTTCGCCTTTTGTTGCCCAGTCTACCATGAGATCTATGGACGATACCGCTGCCTCTTCAGAGACGGCTTCAGGCCCCTTTCCAAAAATTTCTCATACCTACACCAAAGATGCCTTGCCGCTTTCATTCATGGGGCGGTTCGACATAGAGAGCGTGCCATCAAAGACAGGGACGGGGGGCTTTATTAGACTCATCTCGGAGTGTGATCATGGAGTTCTTCCAACTTGAGCATTTCGCCCCCTTAACCACCGATAGCAGGCAAAGCACAGACCCCGAGATCGAGACACGACACACTCGACAAAGGACAGACACATAGATCACACTAGCTGACATCTCATCCATGTTCAGACCCGGGGCACGATCGACAGGGTCACTGTGATGTGATCGCGAGGCTTGTTCAACTATGAAGATTGCTCGTGGAGAGACATTTCTACCATCTCTTTTTCTACTCTAAGACGTAGAGCTGTCGCCAAGGGACCAGGACAGACTACAATTACAGACAACAGACAACGATCTATCACGAGCTTCATGCTTGCACAACCTAGCCCCTCACCGAGTCTACTTTGACGTCTCATGCCGTGTGTGTGCTATATTGTATTGGGCTAGGCTATAACTACTAGGATGATGATGATGTTAATGAGGACTATGACTATGGTGATATTGATGATGATGACATTGACTATGTCCTACACAGTTTTCTAGCATGGGTTATGATGCTCATTTAGTAGCTCCACCCTTTTTGCTCATTGTATTAGGTTTTCTATTAGCCTCATAGACCTATTGGTCTTCAGTAGACTTTAATGAACTTTCTTTTCTTTCTTTCTTTCTTTCTGGTCCGACCCGCAAGTATGTATGGCAGCCCTTGTTGAGGGCGTGATCTATTAGAGTCGAAGTGGGCTTGAGTTGAGAGACTTCAGGTTCCCATGCTTTCATAGATGATCCAGAGTGCGCCTTCTGTTCCACATCAGATAGTTCTGGCTGAGTTCGGTGCATCCCCACTACAGCTTGATATAGTATTCGAGGTCATCACATATCTCTTCCACATTTGAGTATGGATCTTGCCCATAGGGCAATGTAGGCTCCCTTGGCTGGCTTTATACTCCTCCATGACATTGGTAGCAGAGGGTGACTAGAGGTGTTTGTATGCAGGTACTTGTAGATTGTTTGAGAGCCTTGGGCTCAATATAGACATGCTACCCTCCTTCCAGTATAGTGTTGAGGCCCCCTCTATCTCGCTCACATATCACGAGGTGAACCATGCTACATTTACACACATTCAGGACTTGGTTAGCACCACATGAGCTCCCTTTGAGGCTCAGCTTTTACGGAGACCACTGCCTATGGATTTCGGAGGAGGGCTTCATGGACCCACCAAGATACACACGAATCCACCTCCCCACTCCACGATTGGGCAGTTTCGGGTCTCATCACACCGCCTCTATATAGAGAGTGGCTGAGCGAAGTGCATACCTAGAGAGGGCTGCATCTGTACCCTGTGCGATTTTCGGAAGTCAAAGGAGCATTTCGCTTTCAGATGCCCGGTGTACTATGAGATCAGAGGTCAGTACCACTGCCTTTGTAGAGACGGCTTCGGCTCCGTACCTAGCTTCCTATTCTACCCAGACTAGAGGTTTGGCAGCTTTTAATGGAGAGTCCCATCCCCTCTTATAAACACCAAAACTTGGCACTCCTACGCGCGCGTGTTATACGATTTCCCTAACCAACCAGCACCCCGCCTCTCACATGTACCATGCCCCACTTCATGCATGCTTTTCACAGCTAGTGGTGTCAAAATGTACCTCAAAAGCTTCACAATGGCCGAGCGAAATATCATGAGGGCCTACGCACTAAGTTCATTGCTTATGGGATAGATACCTTGACCTTGATCCTAGCGAAGCTCTTCAATGAAGTAGTTGCACAGGCTTCCCACACACTTAAACCCTTAACACCATCAGGCCCATACACGAGGCAAGAGATCCCGTGAGTCCTAAAAACTACAGGACCATTATGATTGGACATGTTATGTCCAAGATCTTCGACGTAGAGGTTAGCCTAGTTTTAGAGCTTTGGGGTTTCAAAGCCATGGGGTAGGTAGGCTTCCGGGTAGATCACGGGACCATGGACCATATATGTACTCAGGGGGATCATCCAGGAGGCCAGGGAACAGAGACAGAGGGTGTATTGTTGTTTTGTGGATTTCTGCAAGGCTTTTGACGTGGTGCCCTTTGCTCGGCTCATCAGGCACCTAAAGGAGTTCGGGTAGGGTTTCGAATGGTGCAAGATGGACAGAGGAGATAAAGAGCACTATTGAGATCAAACAAGGTTGTCTGTTATCAACGACCTTGTTCGGTCCCTATATAGATGAGTTTGAGACCTTTATTAGGGACCCTAGGAGAGACTGGTTGCTCTCTAGCTAGATCCTTGCTCGAGATACCGCTATATGCAAATGGTGTGGTCCTACTATCTTCCTTTGTAGCGAGCCTTCAACGGCATCTAGATGCGCTACATTTTTCAGTGAGAGACATGACTTGAATGTCAACCTTGATAAAACCAAGGTCATGATCTTCAACACATCCCGGGCAGCCATGCACAAAGAGCATTTTACTTTGGATGGGTTGCTAGTGGAGGTAGTTGCATGCTATATCTACTTGGCGGTCCTATTCTTCGGCTTGATTTTTACGATGCGACTAGCGCTACAGTCTCAATTGAGCAGGGGGTACGCTGTGTTGGGCAGACTTGAGCGACAATGCTTTCACTCTCAGTTCTAGGACCCTCAAACCAAGTCTCTCCTCTTTGACTCTCTAGTCTGACCTGGAGGTATGTATGGCAGCCCTTGTTGGGGGCCTAATTTATCAGAGAGACGGAGTGGGCTCGAGTTGAGAGACTATAGGTTCTCATGCTTTCACGGATGGTCCAAAGTAAGCATTCTGTCCCACATCAGATAGTTCTGGTGGGGCATCCCCACTATAGCTCGATGCAAGCATTCTAGGTCTATTCCGCATTCGACAGTACCACAGGGTGACGTAGGCTCATTTGGATGGCTTTTGCTCCTCTATGACAAGTGGCAGCAGAGGGTGACTAGAGGTGTTGATATGCAGGTACTTGCAGATGGATTGAGAGCCTCGGGCTCAATATAGACAGGATACTCTCTTTCCAGTATAGCGTTTAGGCCCCTCTATCCCACTCACATATCACGTGGTGAACCAGGTGGTCCAAGAGGATCTCCTACAGCTACACATATTTAGGACTTGGTTAGCATCACGTGAGCTCCCCATAAAGATGAGCTTCTACAGAGACCATTGCCTACGGATTTCGGAGGAGGGCTTCATCGACCCACTAGGATACACACAGATCCACCTCCTCCACTTTACGAGGATCTCGATTGGGCTGTTTCGGGTCTCATCACATCGCCTCCGTATAGAGAGTGGTCAAGCAAAGGGCATACCCAGAGAGGGCCGCATCTATACCGTGTGCGATTCTCGGGAGTTCGAGTTAGAGAATCATTTCGCTTTTAGATGCTCGGTATACTATGAGATCAGAGGTTGGTATCACTACCTTTTAGAGATAGCTTCAACTCCCTACCTAGCTTCCTATCCTACCCAGACCAGAGATGTTTGGCAACTTTCGTTCATGAGGCTGTACGACACAAGGAGCGGTTGCTTTGAGCACATAAACCCTCGCTAGAGCCAAAGACACGCTAGACTCGCTAGCGCACTGAGGCATAGATCATGCTAGGTGACCTTACCTCCATGGTTACTAGACCGGACGCAGAACCCATAAGAGTGATTGTGGCACTTGTTTGCCGCAGGGCTACAGCCAAGAGACTTCAATGGGCTGTACATGTCGCCAGCCGCCAGCACCCTATCACAGGATTCTTGCCCCCCAGTATCGTCACACATCGATGCCCCCTCCTAGGGTTTACACTCACCGGCTTCCACTCAGAGAGTCTTTTCCTCTTATGTAGGGACGCCGTTATGGGTAGGATTATGGATTTTTGATTTTGTATGCTTCCTAGGTGTTGATGCCCGTTTAGTGGCTCTACCCATCAGTTCATTGTATCAGATTCTTTTGAAGGTGCATGGTGGAGAGGGAGAGAGAGAGAGTAGGCTAGGGAGAGGGATAGTGATACTCAAAGAGAGACATAATGAGATGGAAATGACTAGAGCAATGAACCAAAATGAAAGTACTCACATGTAGACCAAAGAGCTTGTAGCTTGATACTTGATTGATGTGACAAGTGACAAGTACAGCTCTTATATAGAGCACACACACATATGAGCACCAATGCATATGGGATAACTCCCAATGTGACACGTGGCATCCATAGGACACACCAAACTAAAACTCACACTAGGACTCACTAGAACAAACCAAAACTGACTCAACTTGACTCCATTTCCTAACACTCCCCCATGGAGGAAAGGTGAGTGACTATTGGAGTGGAACCAAGAACAGAACATAACAATGACGGTCATCGAACTGTGCAATGATGATAGAACTAGACATGGCTCCCATGCTAACTCAGAGGCAAGTGAGCATGGCTCAGAGGCTAGTGAGCATGGTATAGACCCAGAGGCTCACCTAGCATGGCGCAGAGGCTCATCATGCATGGATGCATGACCAACTCAGAGGTCTAGGAGACCAATGTACCAACATCCTAGAACTCACATGCTAGGCCTGATAAATAGACCTATCAAAGCCAATACATGGCTCCCACAGTACATCCCCCTTCTGGGTCCAAAGACTAATGAGGGACATGGAGACACACATGACAAATATAAAATCAATACATCATTTTAGGAGGACTATCCAAAGATTAAAAAATTTAATGACACCTCAATTATTCATTTTAGAGGGACTACTCAAGGTAGATAACCTTTGTTGACCCCAATCTTAGAAAATAAAAATATATTTCATTCATTTTATGCATAGCAAGGGCAGAGAACCTGTAATGACCCCAAGTAGTTGTTGCACATAAGAGTGCACATCTCGATCCGAAGAAGTATGTCGGTGAAGAATATGGCGAGAATGCCCCGAATGATATGTCGATGTCGGCCATGGGAGCAGCTACAAGGAGAAATCACATGATGACTCTAAAAAATGTTACTATGTGAGTCACCAAGATCGAAGTAGAGCCTCAAATTTGAGCAATTCTGCTCAAAGGAGACAAAATGCTCAAATGAATGTACCAAATAGTAATGAAATTACATCAAATTTGGGAAATCCCCAAACAATTTACATGTCAGAGGATTCAATTATGCCAAAGAATTTGCAAATATCAGAAAAGCGCTAAATTTTGGAAATTAGGTTTCTGTCAAAATTAGGGTTTTCAAAAATTTATGGCTTGTTGCAGGAAAGTGTCCTAGCAACACTGAGGAGCCCTCTGATCATGAAAGTGCCAAAAAATAATGAGTATCCAACCTGAAATTTTAAAACTCGTTTAGGTCGAAAAAACACAGTTTTGACTGTTTTTCTCAGATTTAAGCACTGGATTTACTGTTCATAGTGTCGTTCAGCAGCAATAGAGGTGGGCGATTGTAGAGATAAAGACGACAGCTGAAAAACGACCTCAACCAAACCCTAAATCGTCCAAAACAGTGTGACGGCTGGTAGAGAGGCCACGAACTTGCTGAAAAAGGGGTCTAGAGTGAAGTTTTCACGATGATGAGCTCCAAGACCAGTAGCTTCACCAATGGCAGCAGCTCCAAGCTTGAATTTGTTGAAGAAGAGCAGCTCATAGAGAGGCTAAGGGTGAGAAGAGAACAAGATGGGCTCTCTCTCTCTCTCTCTCTCTCTCTCTCTCTCTCTCATAGACCCATTGGTCTTTAGCAGACTTTAATGACCCACATGCATATCCAAACACTTAAGAATGCTGCTTTAGAGGAGTTCAAACATACCTGCACTATTCGCATGGAATGTTTCTCAAAATTAGCCTTGAAGCACATTGCTGCATCGGTAGTCTGAGTTAGTGTGAAATGTTTTAGGGGAATTTCTTATAAAAAGAATTGTCTGCATTTGTTTACTGGAGCAAAGATATGCGCCCTGAATGGTAACCCCACCACCAACTGCATCAGAGCATTATTTGGAAGGTTTGAAGAGCATCGTGTCAATTGGAGCTGCCATGAAGTTGTAGGTCTCATATAAACAGTGTAGCTGTGACTGAGGCTGGTGGACTTCATTTGTGTCATTGATGGTCTGCATAATTATGTTTTTATAGTTGTTTAGAGATGGCCCATGGGTTCTTTTCTTCCAGTATAATTTTCTTGTATATGTGATATATTTCTCATTTCTGTTCAATTATGCTTTGCAACATGCCGTCAAGAATGCTAGATGATTGTGGAATGAGGGAAGGATTAGGTCTTAGGTTGATTACATTTTCGAGTGCAGAGTGATGGCCATGTTCTCATTCGTTTCATGTGTTTTTTCTGATTGCAGTCATGTACAGAACTTCTTGGGTGTACCCCAGACATAGGCTGCTATTCAAAGCTCCTTACTGGGGGTACTGTTCCGTTAGCAGCAACTCTTGCTTCCTCCTCGATTTTTGAATCATTTCAAGGTGATTCAAAGGTATGGGGAGGTTTTTAGCATAGCATTCTGTTTTGTTACATGTGCAAGGTTGTTCTGTTTTGTTACATGTGCAAGGTTGCAACTCTTCTTAGTGTCCTGGGGAGAGGGAAAGGGGTCGCATTTGATCATTGACGTAAAGTAATGCATGCAACAATGGAATAACACAGCAGTGGGTGTTATAAGAGGCCTCAGAAGTAGGTAAGGAGACATACTCTGAAGTAGTGGTCATAAAAGATCAAAGAAACGATAGCGTACAAGTCAGGGATGATTATATAGGGTTGGAGCCATATACTGCCTATTGTAATATGAATGCACCAGGGTTATGTGGCTGGTTGAAGCATGCATGCATGAAGAGTGGTGGGGAACTAGGATCGTAAAGTCTGGCCTTTGATTGCAACAAAGCAAAGATACCTTCCATAAAATCAACAGTCTCTCCCCATTCTCCTCCGATAGAATTGTGCCTATAGTCCATCTTCACCAGAGTCTTGCCAGAGGCCATTTGCTCATAGCACTCTTGAATCTATCCACTGTTAGTTCTTTCTCCAAATAGCTGCATTCATACCCAACAACAGTTACTTTTCTGACTAACCTGCATTCTCCCTTGCTAGCAACTTAGCTGCATTCTCCCTTTCATCTACTCCAAAGACATCCTGGAAATGAACTTAACAGCATTGAGAATTCCTTGTCCGAGCTAAATGTTCTCATTTCCGTCTTTCAAGAGGGAATACAACATCTTTTTACTGATACATGTGAACAAAGAGCCATTAGATCTATCTCCCTTTCCTGCTCATGGCTAAGACTTCCTCTTTTGTAATATTGTTTGCTAGCCCCTCTTCAAAACAGTCTCGAGTTAGCTCCTCAAAGTTACGTTTGAAACTTTGAAGTCAATTTTCTCTAAGTTGATCTGTCTTCAATTTGATAGATTTAAGGAGCCTTAGAGTACTTTCTACTGCCTTGACCCACTTATAAGGCACTGTGGCAGTGCCACCCAAAGCAATGCCCCAAATTCTAGTAATCTTCTGCTGGACATAACGGAGCCAAGGTGTGTGCTTTAAGCCAAGAAGAGTGAATGCTGCCTCTGCATATATTAGAATCAAAGGATGGGTTTGTGGTTTAAAAAGGGCCAATTGTCATAGACTCTCCATGTCTTGGCCACGTTGAGAATACCCTCTGAGACACCCATGATTGCAAGCTACGTTTGCATCCGCAACTCAACATGAGGAAGTCCTTATAAGAAGAGCAAGCAGAAGAAAAACGGGGAGGGGGGGTGCGAAATGCATAGTCTGCTATGGACCGGGAAGCAGGTGACAGCAGCAGGCAGGTTGGGAAAGGCAGCTATGATAGGAGCAGCAAGGGTAAGTCCTTGGCAGGGGAATGCACAGCAGGGTTATGGGCAGTGGGGGGATTGGCCACAGCTAGGGCAGCAAGGATAGGAGATAGCAGGGAACTATGGAGGCCAGCAGTGAAAGGGAAGTGGGCAGCAGGAGAGGACAGGATGAGGATACACCACAAAGGAAGCGGAAGGCAGGGGAGAGAGGAGGGAGCCAGTAAGAGGCTGTTGGCAGGAGATGAGGCAGCAAGGGAGAAAGGGAATGGGCCACTCGGATAGGATTGAGTGGGAGCAAGTTAAGGAGGATGCAAGAAGTTGCCACCAGTAAGAATGGCATTATCGTCTAGAGAAAGCAGGAAAACAAAGTTGAGGAAGGCTGGGCTACAGCAAGGAAAGCGTTCAGAGGAATGCATAAGAGAATGAGTGGGAATACAAGAACCGAAGAGGCTTGCACAGCATGGCCTAGCCCCAACACATGAATGGTTATAAAAGTGAGTGAACACCTAAGGAGGGGAGAACTATAGCTGGAGATGAACAGCAGAGACAAGCACGCCAGAGGGCAAAGAGGATGATGTGGAGCAAATGATTGATGAGCAGAAAATGCAGGATTGATCTCGAGCTGTGAGAAAAATGATCTAGGAGAGAGACCTTATAGTGACATGAAGTGTAGTTTGTCTTTTGTTTATGCAAGGGCATGGCAGATAGGAATTACAGGCCAACTGATAATAGAGAATTACTATATGTTTTGACTCGTATGTGCACACAGAGTCCCATACCATGAACTCAAGCTATAAGTTGCTATTTACAGAAATGTTTGCAAGAGTCTTGTATGTTACAAGCAGGACCTGCTTATTAAATTATTTTACTTTTGTTAATGAAACATCGACATACAGTATAGTTGTTTTTTTTATGATTCCAGCTCTTGGCACTTCTACACGGGCATTCATATTCAGGACATGCAATCGGCTGCCAGGCTGCAATTGCATCTTTGCAATGGTTTAGTGATCCAGAGAGAAATCCGAATTTGTTGTCATGCAAAAGGCGTTTGAGAGAGGTAAACATCCACTTTATCATTAAGGCTGAACATTAATCTGAGGTTGTGGGTTGTGTGGAAGACCGAGTTTATTTATTCAGGTTTGTGTTGACATTTTGATGACTTAGTTTGAAGCTGCCAAGGCTCTTCCAAACACCATGAAAGGAGGAAATTCATCGTGTGCATTTGTCCATTTTTCATTAAATTTTAATATTCAGAAGATTGTGTTTTAAAAGGATACTCACTTATGCTTGCTGTGTGGTTTACTTTGTAGTTGTGGGAGCCAGACCTTGTGTCTGAGATTTCTGCACATCCAGCAGTTCAAAAGGTCATTGCATTAGGGACTGTGTTTGCGCTAGAACTCAAAACAGATACAGAAGAAACAGGGTAAGTCTGTATTGCACTTCTTGTCTTCCAAACACTCTCTGTTTATGAAAATGATGAACATAATACTTTGTATTGCTAACAAAACGGGGCTTATCCCAAGGGGGAAGTAGAGAACTGGACAATGGGGAAGTTGTGCTCTCATCCAAGGACGAGCAGAATCTAGCACTGTATAGATATCAGGACATACTATGGCCATTTTAATATTTCAGTTTTGCACATTGCCATAGTGTGGCTAAAACTATGAGAAGCTTTGAATAAGTATAACGCTAAAATATACTAATCTTGGAAAGACAAAACTCAATGGAATCCACATCATATTGAGTGCTTTGGAGACGCATGATTTATGAGTGGACAATCCTACAGATTTTCTCACTGGAGGTTCACTTGGGAGATTGAAGGGACCTCTCATTGTGCTTGTTGTATCTATTGATTAAGAGTTGGGACCACTTGAGAATAAGCATAACAATTCTGTTGTCCATTTTGTGGGTGGATTGCTCATTTCTCATCCTTTTTGTGACGTTGCAACTTCACTTAATGAGCATTATTGCTACATTGTCTTATCTCTTTTGATCATGGATATTGCCCATACAAAGCTTTATTCAGCTTGCAAACTCTGTGTGCATTACCCGAAAGTTCAAAGCCTGGAGGTTGTTTGACATAAACCTCTTCCTACAAGTCACCATTAAGTAAAGCTGTTTTTATGTCCAACTGATGGACATTCCAAACAAAATTTGCAGCCATGGCAATAACGGACCTTGTGGTGGTCATCCGGGATGTAGGAGCAAAAGTCTCCTCATAATCTATGCCCTTATTCTGTGCATAGCCTTTGGCAACCAGCCTTGCCTTGTACCTATCAATGGACACATCTGGCTTCCTTTTCACTTTAAAAACCCACTTGGTATCAATGGCATGCTTACCTAGTGGCAAATCCACAACATCCCAAGTCTGATTTTTCTCAATGGACTGCAATTCATTGTGCATGGCATGCATCCAATGCACATTATCCTTTGCTTCTTCAAAAGAATCAAGTTCTTCTTCATCAAGAAGAGTACCTGCATAATCTGTCTCAATTGAAAGAGCCCCCCCTGCGTGCCTTATTGCACTACGAGTCCTGCCAGGCAATGGGGCCTCAAGACTACTCTCCCTGAGAGTCTGTAGCCACCAATTCGGGACTGTTTTGGCTGCGTGCATCTCTTGAATCTCTTGCCTGACAACTTCATCCACACCCTGCAGAGGTACAAAATCAGCATGTGGCTGAATCGGGGCATGTGGATGAGGAGGAGGTTGCTGTAAACTCTGATTTTCAGCATGAGCCTCAGGTGGGGAACCAAATGCTATTGACAGCATCCCCTCAAAAACATCATTTGAAGAAGCGGGAATTGTAAATTCAGCATGTGTATGTGCTGAATTTTTTGAAAATATAGCATCTCTCCTCACAAAAATCTTGCGAGAAGCAGGATTATAGAGACGATAGCCCTTGCTTTGTGCACTGTACCAAACAAAAATGCATTTAAGTGCCTTATCTGTCAACTTATGTTAAAACTCCACAGGCACGTGGGCATATGCAACACAACCAAAAACTCTGAAGTGATCTACTGAAGGCTTTCTCCCATGCCATGCCTCATAGGGAGTGATTATCTTCAGAGTCTTTGTGGGAGCCTGATTCAAAACATAGTTTGCACACATGAGGCCTTCGAGCCAAAACCTATGAGGCAACTTTTTAGTGGTAAGCATGCATCTATCCATCTCCATAAAATTGCGATTCTTGCACTCAGCTTTACCATTTTGCTGAGGTGTAAGCCTCACTGTAAGCTGATGCGTCTCCTTCAAAAATGCCTCAAACTAATGAGACATATACTCCCCCCCTCTATCTGTGCGAAGTGTTTGCACCTTGAGTCCTGTCTCATTCTCAACCATAGCCACAAAGTGTTTGAATTGCATAAACACTTCTGATTTTGCCTTAAGACCATAGACCCAAGTGTAATTGGTGAAGTCATCTATGAATGTAACATAATAGAGATAACCACCAAAAGCAGGTGTCCTCATGGGACCGCATACATCACTGTGTATGAGCTGTAATTTTCGTGTAGCTTTCACTGCACCATCCTTCTTAAAAGGAAATTTGTGCATCTTGCTAAGAATGCAACCCTCACTGCATGAGGAGGAGGTGACTCCAAAGGAGGCAATGCATCAACCATAGCATGCATCTGAAGTGTGATTAAGCTGCCATAGCTCATGTGCCCATACTTGGCATGCCATAACTCCACATTCTGTATTGCAGCAGTAGGAGTGCTCACTGAAAGTGCAAGATCGGATCTTTTCTCATATATATCAAGATGAAAAAGACTCTGATACAAAGTGCCAGATAACATCAAAGCATAGTCATTCTCTTTGTCTCTGATTGCACACTTAACATCATCGAATATAACTTGAAATCCTCCTCTATTGAGAGAGGACACTGAAAGCAAATTCTTTTTTATACCTAGCACATAGAGAGCATTTGAAATTCTGAAATCTGTGCCATTAGTGGATGTGAGGATGATATCCCTTACTCCACACACTGAATAAGAAGAATTATTTGCAGAAGTCACCTTCTTTTTAGTAGGTGGAGGATGCAGAGATGCAAAAAGGCTCTTCTTAGAAGTGATGTCTCATTGACACTGAGAGAGCATGCATCCTTTGAAGGATCATAATTGCAAGTTAAGAAAGCATAAGGATCATCCTCAGTAGTGGCTGTAGTATTGGAACTACCCACTGAAAAATCTGAAATGCAAGTCAAAATTCCACAAAGTTGGCTGTAACATCTCCCCCATCATGTGCATGAGGAGCTGATGCATCTGACATAGTCGTACTTGAATCTCTTTTCTTTTCTTTAGCTATGCGCTTCTTGCATTCACTAATATAATGACCTGGCTTCTTACAGTAGTGACAAATGCCCTTTATTTAACGCTTATTTGCATCATTCTTAGCCTTATAAGAGGGCTGTCCTGAATCAGCTTTATGCTGATGTGCGGGCTGATTGGCATGTTGCTTTTGTTGCCCTTTTTCCTTGGGCTTAAACTTAGAAAGCATGGCATGCTCGCTAGCCCATGTTGCCATATTTCTTCGTGTTTGCTCTTCCTGCAATTGAAGTCCTACCAACTAGTGAAAAGAGAGAGGATTGCTTTCCCCCCTCAATGACAAATTCAACGAGGTGTGGAAACCAAGATGGGACTCAGGAAGAGAATTCAGAGTGGTGGTAATCATCTCTGAATTTGGAATAACTTCATCAATATTCAGTAACTGCTCTCTCAAATCCTGATGCTTTGTGAGGTGAGTATTCATGGAATCTTCCTCCTTCATATGTGTATGAGATAGCTCTCTCTTCACAGGAAAGAAACTCTGGCATCATTTCTTGCTGCAAACATACTCTCTAATATCTCCTAAGCTGCCTTTGAGGTCTTGCATGACTGAATGTGAGGAATAATGAATATCTTGACAGAAAGAGAAATCACTAATAGAGCTTGTGCATCCCTAGAATCCCATCTTTTCTACTCTGCTGTGGGAGCCACTGGAGCAGTAGCCGCTCCAATTACTTGTGTTGCATTTTGACCTCTACCCTTGCCTCCAGCTGTAGGAGTGACAGGTGTAGCCACAGAATCTGGCCTTGCTGCATCTCCATTGACATAGCTCCAAAGATGTCTGCAAACCAAGATGTTGCGTACCATAAAACTCCACAAAGAGTAGTTGGTACCATCCAACTTGTCCTCTTGCGAGAGAACACTAAAGACATAGTCATTCTGATTGTTTTGGGCCATGTCTGCCAAAAAATTGCAGCAAATGCACAAAACAGAATTCCCTTTCTGGGAATGAAGGTGCACACTAAAATCCCTGTTGGGATATCAATGCAAGTTGTTAACTCCCAAAAAACGCAGCCAATCAATGGCTCTGAATGCAACAAGATAGAAGCATACACCCACTGGTATCTGTGCCAAGTGTTCTTGCAAAATACTTGCAAAGTCTCCAAAAGCCCCAAATAGAGGAGATTGGGTGTCGAAAAATAAAAAACAGCTTGCTGTCTTAGCCTAGCAAAGGCTTTGAATGCACCCAAAAATTCTGCAAATGCCCAAAATTCCAAAATAACACTGCAAAACTTGCCAATGTCTGCAATGTCGCTCAAAATGAGTCCAAAACTGCTTGCAACAGTCCCAAAATGCTTGTACAGTGCCAAATTGCATCCGATGCCAAAAGCCCCAATTTCTTCATGGAAATTGCATCCAAAAGAGGGCAAATTGCCTAAAAGCCCCAAAAATGCAAGATATTGCAGTGCAAAGCGAAAAGCCCCAAATTTTGAGCTGAAATTGAGTTGAAATTGGAGCAAATTCACTAGAAGCCCCAAATTTCACCCAAATAGCAATTCTTTTGCAAAAGCCTCAATTTCTTGGCCAATCTGCCAGCAAAATTTTTCCTACAAAAACCAGTGCTCTTTGCAATGCCACACAAAATAAAAACACCCACACCTGTCCCACAAGTACAGAGCAGGAGCAGCCGAACTAATCATCTGATCTGGTTTCCAAACCAGCAAGACGGAAGATCATAGGAACCAGATAGATAGGTCAAGCATAAGTCTGATGGGATGCTTCACAAGTACAAGGCCAAATGGAGCATCTCATATGATGCTTGTCTTAGGCCCACATTGAGTTAGTGAGAGAGGGGGTTTGTGATCACTGCCTCACATGTGAAAAACCATATGAGGAGGACAATGAGATCGATGATATGATGAGGCCAAATCCAGACTTCTTAGTGAAGCCGGACAACGTGGACCAAATTCCGGATGGATGCCTGAACTAGAACCTGGATAGTTAACCCAGAGTAGTTCCGGATAGGAAACCTAGATTCGTTCTCGAAGGTAGAAGTCCTCGATTGGATCCAGATGACATGTAATCATGCAAGTATCTCGGACTGAGTCCAACGACTTAGGCTTGGATTTTGGGATGATTACCTGGCTGTAAGTCAAGGACTAATCAGCCTAATTGCCAAAGGAATATCAAGCTCGAGTCATGGAGCTTGACTCAAGGAATATTAAACCGATAGTGAAAAAGATTAATGAGAACTAGAATTAACTCCCCATGTTAAGCTCACTCGTCTTTGAGGTCAAAAGACTAAAAGAGGTGCTGGGGGCTGGAGACACAGTCTTGTTTCGCCCCAAGAACTTGTCGAAGTTGAGGATTTGAGCTATATTCCAGATGAAGCTGAAAATGTTATCGATTTCAAGCAAAGGAAACTTAGGAATAGATTGGTTCTGGAGTTCAAAGTTAAGTGGAAGGATAGGTTATGGGTGGATATTTCTTCGTTATAGTGAGAGAAAAGACGTATTGTTCATATACTATATGTCCATGGGTGTATTTAATGATATTCCATGATCGTTGATGACTTCTTAGTAATTGTTTTAGATTTAAAATGTTTTTACTGAGTCAGTCTGGTACCCTATGTATGGTTATTTTATGTAATTTGTGATTAAGAAGCAATTGTGCCATCCTTTGGATAGCATGAAAAAGTCTGGTATTGCAATTGTTTGGGTGGACCAGTTGTGCACATTTCAGCCATGGATTTGGCTGCCTAAATCACTATATTGATGACTGTTACTGACAAGAGAATAGTGTGTGGTTGTGATAACCCACTGTTGGATATATCCTGGAGGATAATCCGCGTAGTTGAAAACCAAGACTTTGTTGGTTACTGAGGGGATGTGTTTGTGTCTTGTGTCATCTGAGACAGACTCAATTAATATTGGGTGCTTTGGATTGTGGATTCACTGGGGCCTCACCTATTTGAGAGAAACTTCTTTTTCTCAATTTCTGAGGTGCTTTGGACCGAGTACTAAGTAGAGGAACTGATAGAAATGGGAGCAGAGGGTAGAGGGTGGACTGAACAAAACAAGAATACAAGTCACGAACTGTTATTGCAGAATGAAATAAGTACAACAAAACTTACGGTTATATACCCTCAAACCAAAATAAAAGCCCTAGTTAGGTGAGGTGTCCACACTAACCCACTACTAACATCTTACAAGTCCCCCCCTATAGTGATATTGTGAACATCTACAAGGTGATAGATCAGTCACCAAAAGGAAGAGCTTTGCGGAAAGCATCAAGTTTTTCTCTAGAGAGAGCCTTGGTGAAAAGATCTGCAACATTCTGATGTCTAGGACAATAGATCTAGCTGATCTCTCCTGCATGCAATCTCTCTCTGACAAAGTGAGAATGTATCTCAATGTGTTTTGTGCGGGCATGAAATGTAGGATTCCTTGCCACTGCAATAGCAATCTGATTGTCGTGAGAATAGGAGTAGATGGCTGCAAACTTTGATGAAGATCTGCCATCGATCCCCTGAGCCATACATATTATACTATAGTTATGAAAGCTGTCATGTACTCAGTTTCACATGATGAAGTAGCCACAGTGGATTGTTTTTTGCTTCAGCAAGAAATGCATGAGCTACCAATAAAGAAACAATTGCCATTGCTTGAGCAAACCAAGAGACTGAGAAGCTGCAGATTCTGAAAACACGCTTTATAGCATTCGAATGCTGTGTCTTTGGGCTGTGCATACACCTTGATGGGTATTCCAGGTATATGTGAGGCATTCAACAGCCTGACCGCATGTAACAGCATCAAAAGGTTCACCTGCATCATGCATGGACAGCCTCAGCCCAGGCTGCATTGAAGTAAAAACGAGCTTGCAGTCCTGAAAAGTAACAGTCCGTGTATATACTTGGACTGTTTGAGAGAAGTGCTCTCATCTGATTGCGTAAACTGCATGTACAGATACTAGTGTAACAGCTCCAGATTTGTTTTTGTCCTTATTGACATGTAGGGTACTTTGAGTTGGACCCTTGGATTTAACCTCTAGAGCCCTTGTGGTGAATTGTGAATTTTAGCTTTTGCTTGATATATCACTTCACGCTGGTGCTTCTCACGTCCTTGTATTGGTACGGAATTTCCTCTGACCTAGAGACGAGGGCCAAAGTGGCTTGGAGCACTCTTATCTTGCCCTTTCGTAAGGGTGGCCTTGCTATCATTGATCTTGACATCCCGTGTAGACCCTTGTTAGGCAAGTTGGTTGTTAGAGGATGCTTTCCAGCCAATGATCCTTGTAAGAATTTCTTCATGCACCAAATTCAGATGTGTATGCCCTATGATAATCTAGAAGGGGATTGTTCTATGAGAGACATGACTCTTCTTGGGCTATTTCGGTTTGACAACATTTGGTCGAGTCATGCTCTCCAGGTGTCGTTCTTGGCTCTCCTTAGAAACCTGGACATGCCTCTGTGGATACTTCATGGGAGGTTCTGGCAAGCATATCATTGTGGCATATTTGGAGATTCAGATGCACGGAGGCCTTAGATGGTACTGAGGTCCATCTTGCACACACAATGGCCAATATATGGACAGATATTGTACAGATCTTAGTGGCCGTTTGGGAGAGCATGCAGGGGTCTTCTTGGGCAGCCTCTACTAGGAGTATTGTCTTCCTCAGGGAGTGCACTAGCTTCCCCGTTCTTCTCGGAGTCCCCCATGAGGTTGAGGGTGGCAATTTCAGCCTCAACCTTGGATTTTCCTAGCTCTCTTATAGGAGCTTTATTCTGCCCTATCAGGGTGTTTTTTCTTTTCTCATGCCTTGCATGATGTACTCTTCACTTTAGCTTTGCTCTTGGAGTTTCTTTTATATCTAATAGAATTCCTTTCTTTGCCAAAAAAAAGGAGGATGTGTACTCCCTGTAGAGGTGCTGATTGGAGGGATGAGGCCAAGCATTAGATGGATCTTTAGAGATGCACACATTATTTTTTCATCATCCCCTCTCCTGGGTGGTGGTATCAGAGCGTGGCGTCAGATTAGATCAACCCTTACTCACATTCCTCCTAAGACTTGACATAAGGGGGACAGCTAGCCCATCATGTGGAACAACCATTCGTTGATGACTTAGGATGTCCATTGGTCTTGTCGTTGATGACTTAGGATGCCCATTGGTCTTTTCAGGATACATGCAGTAGCCCAAATGGGAGAGAGAGCCCGATTGTGGGAGCATGGGAAGTCTTTAGGCTGCTACCTTGCCAAATTGCACAGGATCACTCAAGATTTGCGAGGCACTTCTACATATTGGCATAGCCATACCACTAGATTGGCTTTGGCGAGTAAATGTTTGAGAGGGCCATCAGTTTGCTAGCTCAGGGTGTTTTTACAGATAGTGTTCCTCTACAGGTTATCTGCATTCTATTTGGCAAGGGATTGTCTTGTATGAGATTGCAGAGGGTTGGAGATCGTTAGACTATCAGAGCAGATGCGGACACGCGAACAGACTAGTTAGATTCAGCGATGGTAGATGGTGGATAGACCCTTGCCCTTCGCTCGTCATGTCATGCATGGCGTTCGGCTTTATGGTGGATGTCCTTCATGGTACCTAGGAGATTGGGAGTGAACTGATGCGATGGCTCCCCACAAGACATTCCCTTACTTCAACTCCATAGTTATGAATGCCTGACAAGGCCAGCTCCAAAGCTTATAGGAGAGCACATTTGGAGTCCTTTGGTATCACTTTGCTCTACAGACCTTCTTTTGGAGATCATTTTGAGAGGCAGATTTTTATGTTAGCTTTGTCTCTTCTAGAATGGAGGACTCCCAGAAAACACGTAGAGACAGAATTTTGGAGTAGGTCTCAAATCTTGAGACGCCTTTCAGCGTTGGAGTCCGTTCAGCACTTTATTTGGGGATGTAGACAGGCTCCAGGGGATCTAGCAGGGCATTGCACACTTGCTTGGTAGGATGACTTGGGTTCTGTATCTTGGCTCAGACAATCTGGCTGAAGAGGGAGCAGATACAGACATGGCTTTTCTCATCACCAGGAAGACCCCTAGCTTATTCTAGGTTGCAACCCACAGAGCAACAAGAATGGGCTATAACACAGCTCTAGACATTTAGCACAATATAGACAAATCATGCAATATACAGAAGTGGTCCTTCTCACCAGTAAAGTACATTTGTTGGACATAGAATTATCCAGACTCAGTTTTGTCCTCATTGCACAAGCATCAGGCCCCTCCCCATAGACACCACTTGGGAGGTCATCGCCACATGCGAATTTCGAGATCCAGATGGGATAAGGCCTGACCTTTGCCTTCCAGTCACTTGCAGTGATGTGCCAGGATATCATACATATCTTATGTGCCACTTGGAGCGAAGTCCGGGGTTCCTCGTGCAGCGAGAGTGGCCTCATGAGAGAGTGGGACCATGTTTTATTCTTCACACTCACAGCCAAGGCCTTCATGGCACTTGGACTCTCTGGATTGGTTATGCCAGCCTCACTTCAATGTATTTGAGGGTTTCAGAGGATTTTATCCTGGTTTTGTGTATTTTGGTCCTACTTAATAGTTCATCTTCTTTCTTTTTTTGGATGTGGGCATGCCTCTATTCAAAGAATATGTTGAAAATTATCTCTATATGCACTCCTGAGATTGATTCAGTAGTAAATTGTTCTATCTATTTGGAAGCTAGAATTAAGAGGTTTCTCTTCCAAGGCTCGGAAATTTTTAGAAGAAAAAGTAACATTGGGGTCCTAAGCAAAATCTTCATCTCCTAGAAGGTGGAGGGGCAAGAAGAAAGCTTTCGATCCTACTCAAATCCCCTTAACATAAACCATCACATGAATGTTTGAATGATTCCCTAACTTGTACTTATCATACTAAAATCTGAAATTGTAAGTTCTAATGCAAATAATAAGGCACATGATCCTTCCGAAAGTTCACGTTACATCGTGTATTGAGTACTGCTCCTTTCGCTGCATGCACAGTGAAATCTTGGCGGGGAACCTCCTTTACTGTGCCTGAGCCTAAGAAATCATTCATATTGATTGCAACATTTTCACTATTTTCCCAGTAGAGATTTGTTAGCATACAAATTTTATGCAAGGCTCACCACATTTATTGAACTTTTTCCAGTGCAAAAGATATGTAGCCCTTTGTGGCATGAGATGCAGGTTAACAGCCTTACACATGTTTTTTGGGGTTTTTCATTTTGCAGTTACAGCTCACTGTTTTCCAGGAGCATTGTTCAAGCTTTACGGAACTTTGGTATTTACGTCCGACCAATCGGAAATGTTATATATCTGATGTGTGGACCAGCAACACCTCCCTCGACTTGCTCTCAGCTTTTGCAGGCAGTATCTAATCAACTTGATACGTTTGGAGCTGAACATCAACAACTCTCATGTGAAGGTTTTTGAGAAGTTCGCATCAGTATTTATGGATTGTTGTAGGCTGGTTGCAGTGAAAAAGCTCATGTGTGTATCATTGCACTGGTTGACAGTTCATTGACAGGTGTTGCCAAAGTTTATCCCCAATTTGAAGTGTAATAAAGGAACAATGTGTTATGCAGACTTGCTCATTAATAATGTATCGGAGTTTTCCAGAATTTAATTGTGTGAGATTACATCCAAGGGACCCATGGTACACAAATAGGGGATCCCCAATTAGAAGAGCAAAAGAGTACTTAATGTATACACAAGTTTATGGACTAGCGTGCCAAAGCAATTGTGGTGCCATGGGAGATGTGAAATGAATACTTGTATTAGCATGCTGTCTCAGCCTCTGAAAAAATCACTAAGTAACTCATGATTTTGTAATTCTTATTGAATCAGCGCCAAGTAAAAAACTCTAGTGTGAGTCATCCCAAGATACCTACCCCTCTCTCTCTCCCTCCCTCTCCACCCCCACGCACGCGCGTGCACACACTCCCCTCTAGTTGATTTTAATTATTTAAGTCTCTTATTCTAAGATAGGAAACCTATTGTAAGCACATCCACTTTAGGCAAATCTCTCTCTCTCTCTCTCTCTCTCACATGTGCGCGCACGTGCACACACATGCCAACATGGTGCACTTTTGAGTTTCGTACTTCGGGAGTACTCTTGCCTTCCCATAGGATGACACGACATGCAAGCATGTCATTCACAAGGCAACCTATGATAAAGACATAGTTGAGATTAAAGTTCTATTATCTTAGAGGAGTGAACCAGTACATATACTAGTTTGGAGAGTTTGGAGAGTAAGTCAAAATAGATTTTGGGTGAGGCCTATGCCGAACGAGGTGAGTAGCACCATTGGTGTGGAGCATTCCACATTCTCTTTGGGCTCTACATTGATGGGTCAGCTTCCTTTGGGGATACTTTGGGAGGAAATGATCCTCACTAGGGGTTACACATGCATTTGACAATAGTACAAAGTTTGGTGGTTATTGGATGTACAAGTAAAAACTAAGGTTGTAATCTTTAACACTAACAAGGGCTAACTTTGTCATGATTCATTCATTTGTGAGATCGCTAGTCAAGATTGTTAGATATTGGATCTACTTGGGGTGCATCTTCACAAGTCACAAGAAATTAGCAAACCTAGCATGGCTAACTAGAGAATTTAGTTTTTTGCTTACACTAGAGTGACATTGCTTTCAAGTCCCTTTTCAGCATGTGAGTATGAAATCCCTCTTATTTGAGACTAGTAGCACTATAGGTAAGCATATATGAGGTGGTTGAGAGGCTATAGGTTTTAATGGTCTTGCACATCAATTGAGACTAGGGATGCCTCCACATGATATTGCACTTGTAGGGTTTGCAATGAGACTTCTACATGCAAATACATCCTTTATAGTATGACGTAAATCGATTGGGCTTGATGATAGATTGAGGTGGATTGGTGGAAGTTATCTCGAATGCCTTTGATTGTACCTGCAACTCTTAGTAAAGGGCGATGAGGACCATATACTTCTCTCATTGTGCATCTATTAACCTCATCCCCTATACCAATCTCCTCCTAGTAGATGCCCCCACTTAGGCATGACATGTGGAGGTTTATCAAGTCTTAAAAAAGGATCTAGGTTACAAGTATATTCATTGGACTTAAGTCTTCCCATCATACATGATTGAGGATGGCTTTATTCAAGGATTGGGGTACTTAATGAATCAATCTTTCAGAGGACCATATTGATTATCAAATGCATACTAGCAAGAGCTATTGGCTACAAGGTTGAGCATCAATAGCTAAGGTCAGTGAATTGCTAGAGTAGATACAAACAAACACATACTGTCAAAAAATTTGGTAACTCTAAAAAAGTAAAAGATGAGTCAACCCACCACATGTCAAACAACACAACTAAAAATTAACCTGCTACAATATAGTAACTAATATTAAGAAATACCAACTACAATACAAAGACCATAGAGACAATCAAACACAAACTAGAAAAAGCTATTGGCTACAAGGTTGACCATTAAGATCACCAAATTGCTAGAGTAGATACTAATAAACACAAGTGGAACAACGCAATATAGGCCATCATGGAGTAGACCAAAGAAGATAAATTAAGTTGAATCCTCAAAATTAAAGATTAACAACTTCAAAGCAGACACAACCAAGGGGTACAAACCAATAGATAGAATTTCCAATTGAGTAAAGTAACTATACAATCTATTCGTTTGGTGAACACATTAATGAAGCTAATACATCAAGGAGGTAGTGATTTGCAAAGCACTAATAGAAGTAGCATGCCAAATCATTTATCAAAAAGTGCAAGTAGGGCTAAAGTGAACATGTCTACATCATCACTATCATGGACAATCAATGGTTTAAATGCTTTCAAATGTCTCTTCTATGCTACTCAAGTAAAGAAGTGAGAGACTTGACTGCTAAGGATGTGTATTAATGGTATAAGGTTGGATTTGATGGTTATATTACATCTTGTTTTACCCTTGTTAAACACTTGCTTGACCTAAGTCTAACTTAATCATGGTTTGAAATACCATCACATTCAAGAACATGCCAAGGTTGCAAGACTGGCCGTATTTAGATGTGATAGCACTGCCATTGCCTATTTGATCAAACTTTCCTAAAGATGAGTCAAATCATTGAATATTAGGCATAGATATAGACTGAACAAAAAAGAGCTATATATATGGCACTATTGGATACATCACCACTTTAATGGGATTTTGAGATCATATTTAACGATGGTAGACTTGATAGAGTTTTGAAATAAGATGGTAGACTTGTTAGAGCACACGATGGTGCAAATTCGCCTCCCAGTGCCCACGAGTCGACTTAAGCAGAGAAAAGGATGCTAGTTGCACACCTCCAACATGTTTCATCAAAGACACTAAGGATTATCATTGAACTTTGACTAGGCCCATAGATAGATCAATTGACTTAGGGTGTATACTTGAAAACCTTTATATTGTCACACACTATGAGTGCTTTGGGTGTATGAGGCACTTCTAATGTATTTCTAACTAGGTCTCATATGCTTTCACCTTCCAAACTCTCTCTCTCTCTCTCTCTCTCTCTCTCTCTCTCTCTCTCTCTCTCTCTCTCTTTGCTTTGCTCTGGTAATCCATCCTAGGCAAGGTCTCCCCATCATGAGTCACCTCCCCTCCCTATCGTCCTCCACTCTTGTCCACTCTCATCTTTCTCTCCTCTCCTACACATCTATATTCTACTTTTGTTCCCTCAAACTTAATGTTAGCACCACAAACACTTATGTTCAAAGCATTGTAGAGTGAGGGCTTTTGTTCATGCACCACTCACATGCCCAATGAACAGGTGGGACACACTGAAGAGTTTTGTTGACATAAACAATGCTATTTTAGGACATAAGCTTTGTACATTTGTCATTACAGCCACAATCTACATTTAGCTATGAGTGCCCAAATCAGGATCCCAAGCAAGCTTGATTATGAGGGTCTAGAACTCCTCTAGGTAAATGTGTCTATTCTACATTTTGATGGGCTCTATTGATTGACAATGAGGAGGGCCTTGCCATATCTGAATAGATTTGTTGGCACGCATTGGGTGGTATATACATGAGAAGCTTCTTATAAATTGAGACCAGTAAGGCAAACTTCTACCGACGAGGCAATCGCACAAAAGACACAAAGAAGAGTGAATGTCTAATAGACGACAACAATGGCAATGCAACTTGGCTATGTTGATCTACATAATTGAGAGTCTATAAAAATTTCCTCGTCCATCTAAATGTGCTTGCTTGTCCTTTTTGCTCTTTGCAAAGAAGACTACATTGTCTGCATAAATAAAAATTAGTAAGAAATCCTACAATCTTGACTCTTTCTTTGCTGTGTATTCTCATCTAAATCTTCCATTTCATCGAAAAATAGACCAATAAACTTGACAAGAGGGGGCAGTCTCAATTGACCCATATGTCATTGCTTTATGATAGTGCCAAGTCAGCACGCTGAGATAGCATATGAGCTAGAGTTGGGAAGATATAACTAGGCCTAGTAGAGTGCTAGAAGCGAAAGATGAAACAACATCTTGTGTAGCTACCTACCCAACCTTGCATCAATCCGACTAGGGGCTTCAGTCCTTAGCTTGGAAGAATTGATGAGTTTTCATGGAGATATGGGAGAACCCTCTAATACTAGAACCTCAATGGCACCGAACTCTAATACTAGAGAGTTCAATTGATGAGTTTTCATGGAGATATGGGAGAGCCCTCTAATACTAGAACCTCAATGGCACCGAACTCTAGCTTTGTTGAGCCTCAGTCTCGTTACCCATTCTACAATGGCTCGGTTGTGAAAGACCTTTTCCAATATGACTAAACTAGCAAACATGGTAAATCCATTTGCTAGGTAGACTAGGGTGCCATAAGAACCTCAACTATCAATCCAACTACTGGTGTCAAAATCTATGCATAGGTTCCCAATACCTCAAGACTCAACTTATTCAACTTGGGCAGGGAGCATGGGAGCCATTTCATACCCATCTACTGTTATATATCGACCCATGCCCGAGGTGAGCATGCCAATCCCTAGGGGACCTTCAATTCAACACACTAGAACTATCCATCCCGAATTCGAACCTTGCATTTGTCCATCCACCTAATTCTCACTATATCCTCCAAGCCCTCCTATTTCACAAATAGTATAATTACAAATGATGCCATGAGGGTCCTAGTACAAGCCCTAGGAAGGGGGCCATGGCTCCATTGTTTACAACAAGGGAACCAAATCTGTCAAGGAGCAAACCGATTTGGGGATATAATAGACCTAGACATGGTTAATGCCTTTGGCTTGATCCTTGACAGAAATTCTCGACAATGGTGTAGGCCTTGAACCCGAAGGGAAGTATCAATTGCACCACCTTGCACAAGTCATTCATAGTGGGGTTTTTTCCAAGTGGACCAAAATGGAGGCATATCAACCAATTGTATGAGGTGGAACGAAAAATAAAATAAATCCCTCTACAATTATAACACTAAGAAGAAGCATTTGGACTACCAATGTGAACCTCATGAGAGAATTGAGTGGTGCATAACTACTGCCATGTTTTTTCATAGGACTTTGGGACTTTAAACTTCACAATCACTTGTTCACAATGAATCCCACATCATATGAGTTGTGTATTTAAGTGACAACATGATGGAGAAATCCCCAAGGTAGAGATCTTCTTCAACTTCATCCGATGTGTCACAACCATGGAAGGCAACTACTTTAGGAGGAACTAAAGAGGCAAGCATGGTCTCTAAAGGGTGAATATGGAGGAATTGGCTACCAATCTACTAAATCAACTTAGCTAGTAGTGGAAAGGGGGAGCATCGAAGGAAGTTCCCAATAACCCTAACTTGTACCCATGGCATGACAATGTATGGCGCAGACTCTACACCAGGAATCATCACATGGGTGTCCTCATCTTAGGGAAAGACTTGCAATCTATTGTGCTCACTGTGTAGGTTGGGAAAATCATGACACATTGCAATGTTGTTATCCCAAGGTGATTCCCTAGCCAATGTGTCAACCAAGACTGCAAGTGACCTTGCTTGCACAACCCAGTTCATCCAACGATGCATTGGCAATGCAAGGAACCATGCCTACCATTAAGGGTAGTATCGGGCTCAAAGGATTTCATCACCCTCACACATATTGGGACCTCCACCACGTCATTGTGAATGACTCCCATAAATCAATTGATAGTGGAACAGCTACTCAATGACTAGGAAGAACACGTGCATGATCTCAATGGGAATGATTACTCACATTATGATGAGAATTTGAATCAGCCTATTTTCCTCAGCCATTATTTTATGCAGGATGATCAATACATTCTGGTCTACCAAGCGGCTCCTTTCTCTCTAAACGTGAGAAATATAAATAGCTTAGCAAAGAAACCACTAGTTTAGTGTTACACGCACAAAGGTACCCATTTGAGGAGTGGCTAATCAATCAGTCACATGTTATAAGTGTCAAGGTCCCCATCATTTGAAGGATTTTTCTTACAAGGATAACCAACGTGCACTAGTCATATCTGCATCTAACACACCTACACCATTATGCACTGGGTGTGGAGTTGACCATTTTTATAAGGATTGTCTAATGCAAAGGCCATCAATGCCTTCCTTTGACCCTAATACTACAAGCCTTAATCTATTAATCATTGAGGGAGGCCAGGTGGCATTAGTGTACTTGAACAAAATCACACAATTGTAGGTTAAAGCTTTCAATAGAGAGCTTCGTGGGTAGGCCAGAAGGGATAAGGCTAGCACTTCAAGGCCTAAGGAAGCAACTAAATCTGTGTGAGTAAATACCAAGGGTGCTACTAAAATTGGGAAGGTACACAATAAGGTGATCATCTAGAGTGGCTTGGATGAAAACATGGCCACCCTATCAATATCATCCTCCTATGGCATTGCTTTTTCAAATAGTGACATGATCAGTCATCCCAGGCAAAGAAGCTAAGGAAACATTAAGGACCCCTACCAATGGTAAGGCCATAGCCCCCAAGGGACATGGCGAATACATGAACCCCTTGGTAGAAAAATAATGCCTCATCGAAGCACATAACTTAGTACATGAGCACCATGAGAAATTCAAGCAATGGATCAAGGTGAGCAAGGGAACCAAAACGATCCATCCAAGACATTAGGTAGCCACCAAAGCCTCTAAGGTATTGCATGCACCTAAGAAGGTGAAAGAAGAAGGTGTATCAAGATCTTTGGCAGAGGGATCCGCACTAAATGCAATGGATGTTCAAAAAAGACCATGCCTTACAACAATTAAAGGTGGATGGTGACATGTCCTATGGCTTTGAACATCCACACTAAATGCAGTGGATGTTCAAAGAAGACCTTGCCTTCATGAATGATTTTTCCCTCTTAGTTTTGTTAAGAAGCGAAACTTTTATATTGGAGTTGAAATTTCGTACGCCCTAATAAAAGTAAAGGTTTAAAACATTCTCCAAGATTTGAAACTTTTATGAAAACAAATTTAAAATTTCGCAAGGATTTACAACTTTTTCTTCAAATTTCAAAAGAAAATAGATAGAATTGTAACATATTTTGTTAATATTCTTAAACTAAAAAAACTAGCCCGATCAACATTCACCAGGATTTTATATAAATATCTAAGTATAGCTTTGATAAAAACATCTCTGCTTGCCTTACAACAATTAAAAGTGGATGGTGACATGTCCTATGGTTTTGAAGAACTAGGGTCGATTGGCTTGGAACCCAGCCACAAGGCCTCTACACATTGCTAGATTAGCTGCATTTCTATCCAAAGAGGTGAAGATGCCCATTGCAATACTATCCAAGGTAATCCCATCCTTTGGATAGACCTCTTGGATTGGATTAATGGACAAATAATGGCACATGAGCCCTCAGACCCTGAGATTATCGAATCTCCAAATGAATCTCAAGATCTTTGGAAGGTACCAATCAACAAATTGGGCCAATGCTTCTAGAGCAATGACACGAAAGTAGTGTTACCCAGTAAGTTATAGAAATCTTTGACGGAGGAGTAGGTGTTAGCATCATCACCAAATAGTGCTTGGAGAAAGGGGAGAAACCCAAACTTGCGAGTATATCCTTGGTAGTCAAATCGATGGAGCAATGGCTCAACCAATCAAAGTGCTTAGAGACATTCAAACTAAGACTTTGGCTCCACATAGTGCATATAGTTTGTTGTGATGGATTTTTGCAAACCAACCCCGAATCCTATGAAATCATATTGGGTAGACCTTTCATACACATTGCAGGATTGGTCCATGATTAGTGCTCCAATAACATTCATTGACAAAAGGATTGGCAAGTCATGAGGGTGGATCTTCAAACATGGAAGGCTCACCCTATGTCTACGAATCTATTGCATCTGCTCTAATACTACCCAATGGTCGACTTCAATTAATGTATTCCAAGCATGTATTGAGAGGAATGTGGGTGAGGATCGAGATGATCATTGGTATGCTCCACTTTCAAAACCAAATCCAAATTCTCTTACAATTGGATGCATATACTTGCAATCATAGACATCCCTAGGAAAATAGGAACACAATGATAAAAGGAAAGGTAAGGTAGCGAATCTCATTGGGTTGATAGAAGTTCCAAAAGTAATGCCAGTTGCAAACAGAACTAGAGCAACTCAAAGCAATAGAGAAACAGGCCCTAGTTTGAACAAGAAGAAGCACATGGAAACGGGCCTCTAGGGCAAGGAAAGAAAAACGTGAGAAGGCTCAGAAGATGATACAAAGTGATGGATTTACCCTTGGGACAAGTGGTGAAGGATTTGTCTCAACGGAGAGCAGGTATTACTTTTGGCTAGATGATAGGGTATGTGTCCAAATTTCAAGAGTAATGGAAATGAGCAGCTAATCTAAGTAAGAAATCTACTTCAAATCCACCTAAGGGAGTGATGTGATATCCATAGAAGACTTGCCCGACCCATGTCCACCAATTAAGGCATATATAGATGTTGGTGCTCATATTTGCATAATCACACAGTCATGTATGAAGCATATATAGATGTTGGTACTCATATTTGCATAATCACACAGTCATGTATGAAGCAATTAGGATTAAAGATTTCACCTTGGTCTCGGTACAAAATCAAATTGGCCAATTATGCAAGTTAGATGTCAGGGAATTATAACGAATTTGGATGTGGAAGTTTTCAATGTACATTGCAAATTTGATTGCCATGTTATGCTAGCAAGACTAGGAGCTTATTTAGTGATTCTAGGAAGGCCATGGCTATGAAAGGTGGGTGCTATTTAGAGTTGGGGAAAGGGCATGATAACCGTGCATACTAGTAAATGAAAGAAAATGAGTTTTAACATGGTGAGTCATGTGGAGCTGAATGAGGATAAAGAAGGGAATGATGAAGAGGAAGAGATAGAAACTTTGAGAGCAAAGAGGAGAGTGAATATTCCAATGAGGAAGGCCAAGTGCCCTTCATTCTGGGTGAGGAAGACCCCCACGAAGTGCAACTAATGGGGCTGTTGAAGAGGAGGGAAGACTAGAAACCATGGAAAATCTAATGCAACCAAGGAGTTCTGCAACCCAAAAAAGCAAAAGTTGGTGGAGAGGATGCTGAGTACTAGCCTCACTTCACAAGAAAGATATGAATATCTTAGGATGTTTGAAAGATTTCTTGATATTTTTATCACTTTGCATGAGGAAGTAAGGGTATTCTCAGGGGAACCTTTAGGATAGAGTTAAAGGAAGGTACAAGGCTAGTGTTTCAAAAGTTGAGGAGGCTGGGATCCACATAAAAGCAAGTGCTCAAGGCAGAAGTAGAGAAGCTTTTGAAGGTACATTTTATTTATCAGGTAAAGAATACTGATTGGGGGAATCCTATGGTCATAAGGCCAAAGAGGGATGGTAGATGGCGGGATGTGGTGGTCTACAAGCGATTAAATGCAACAACTAAGAGGAATCACTATCCATTGCCCTTCCTTAATGAAATCTTGGATAAAGTAACAGGACTTGAGAGATACATCATATGTGATGGATATTCAGGATCTTTTTAGATAGCTATTAAACCAAAAGATGAGGAGAAGAAAACATTTATCACACCTTGGGGCTATTTTTGCTTTAAAGTTATGCCATTTGGTGTTATAAATGGTCCATCAATTTACCAACAACGCTAGAATGAGGCACTTGCTAATTTTGTTATCCTCTCTTACTTCCACTAAGGATCTCCATACATTCATTCAAAAGGTGAAGTATATGTCCATGTTTATGCCTTTATTGCCACAGTTGCTTTATCCACTTCAGTAGTAGTCAGCCAAGCAAGTCCCTCTCCAGTGGGATGAAGTGTGAGAGGAGGTATTTGGAAAAGTTAAGGAGACACTTGGAGAGGTTTCAAGTGTAAAAGGCCCTAAATTTGATAAAACAATCTATGTTAATCCTTCTATAGGGCCAGATGCAATCGATCAATTCTTTTGCAACAAGGAAATGAATCCAAGTATATGAGGCCAGTAGAGTAAAGACTAAGATAGAAAGGAAGTACATAGAGGCAAAGCTTGCACAATCAAGCTTGGTGTATTCATGTAAAAGATTTAGAGCTTATTTGCTACCCAAACCATTTGTTGTGTTGACTAGTGACACACTTTTACCCCTGCGACTCAATAGTACTAATCTTTTCAAAAGCATGATAATGTGGATAATAGAGTTGTAGGAATTTGATTTCACATTCTTTATTGAGGAGTCCACTCGAGTTTCCTTGGCTAATTTTCTCACGTATAAGGAAGGCCCAATCTTGGTGAAGGAGGTGGAACAACCAAGTGGAAGCAAGGAGGTAACTTAGCTCGTAAATGCTCATGTTCTTTGGTTGATGGTTCTTTAAGATGAGTTTAAACAAGGCCATTGGAGGGATGGTAGTTTATTGTCCTTTTGGAGAGGAGATACATTCCACTCGATGCCAAAAGTAACAAATGAAGTAGAGTATTCAACTTTTTGTCAAAGTCTAGAGGTATGCCTTGAACATGGAATCCAAAGACTTGTCTTTAAAGGGGTTGCTTTATTGATAGTGAAGCAAGTATCAGGAGTATGGAGAACAAAGCATATGCATCTCAAAGCTCGTGTTCAACAGGTGAAGAGGCTATTAGGACACTTTGAAGCTTGGAGCATCTAGCATGTGGTCAAAGGATAGAACCATAATGAACATGAAGTATTTGCAACTAAGGTGCATGGACCGTTATATCATGGGAGGGAGTATTTGCAAGTCATTATGTTAATGGTATTTGCAACTAAGGTGGATGGACCATTATACCGTGGGAGGGAGTATCTTGCCAAGGAGGAATCATTTCTGATGACAGAAAGTGTACCTTCAGGTATAACAAAACAAGGAGAGTATCAATTTATAAAGAAATGTCAAAATTTTTGCATTATTGGTGATGCCCTTTTCATGAAAATACCAAATTTAGTATCGAGAAGAGTGCCTTGGAAAGAGGATATTATCATATATTGTAAATGTTGAGATATCGAGCTCCACTCGTGATATGCCAGGGTGACCGTTGTGCATTTATGTCACCGACTTGTTAGCTACAGATGCGGTTGGTACACCACCCATGGATAATAGCTAGATGACAGCTATCTTTATGTACTCTAGTTAGTGGCTCAGTTAGTATGCCACCTAGGTTAGCTGAGTTTGGTTTGAGACCCACATATATGGTTCACCTATTTCTTTTGTACTTAGAGAGAGTTCTTTTGGCTTTCACAACTAAGAAGAGGAAAACTATTTTCAGCCTCCACCTTTGTGTGTATTCCCCCATTGTGTATGTGAGAAAGCTGCAAGTGAGACTCCTTACTTCTTTGCCACTCTCTTCACATGGTATCAGAGCTCGGTTCGTGGTAAGGAGCTCAAGAAAGCAAACCAAGTTCGTGGTGTCTTGGTAAGAGGATCAGTGTTGCTTTCCTTTTTGAGTTTGGGAGCAAATCTCTACAAGTAGCACAACTGAAAAGTGCAAGAGTGCACTATCTCAAACTGGGATACCCTTGGGGTACAACATTATTTTTTTGATTCGAGGCCATTTCGGGGCCCGTTTTGGTGGCAGAAGTTTTCCACAGGCACTTAGAAAAGTGCCTTGTTTTTTGCTGTGCGACCACTGTTCCACAAGTCGATGAAAAATTGCTGCAGAAATTGCATCGTATGCCTGTGTGCAGAGATATTGGGAGTGACAGAATCATTCTTATTGCATGTTGATGCAAAATCGTCATTAGGAAGTGACTGTGTGGTCAAATACCACTTTCGTCAGTTTTGCAGATTTACCCTTGTGAGGCAGAAGTTGTGTTTTTTGCAGTGACAGAATATTTTTGCAGTGTTCTATAATGGCGTCTGATGCTCTTTCACAAATAGTCACTGAAAAGTTTGACAAGAACAACTTCCAAGCATGGAAGTTTAGAATGACAAATTTCCTTAAGGGAAAAGGCTATTGGGAGTTCATTACTAGGGCTGAACAAGAACCAATTATTCCTAATGTTTCCAATCAGCAGGAGTTACAGGCATTTAAAAGCTAGCATGAGAGAGCCAGAAAAGTTATGTACTAGCTGTCTATTAGTATTTTAGATTCTATGATTGTGCATATTCAGGATGCAAGCACACCGAAGGAGGCATGGGATACTTTAACAAAAATGTATGGCACAAATATGCAAGCCAGGAAAATGCAGCTCAAGCAGGAGTTGCATAATGTGCAAAGAGAAAATATGAGCATCAATGACTACCATATGAAGGTGAAGAAGATTGCAGATGCACTTGCTTCTATTGGGTCACCAATGGAAGATGATGATTTAATTTCTGTGACCTTGAATGGTCTAGGAAAGGATTAAGCACAATTCCGTACATCCATTGCTATCCTTGAGAATTTTCTTGATTTTGAGGAGTTGATTGCTCTTCTAATTTCTAAAGAGTAGAGAAATGGTGGTGCATCTTCTTCAGGAGGAACTTCAAAAGAAACTGTCTTCTACTCAAATGCTAGAAGAGGTAGAGGCAGAGTAGAGCAGGCTGATCTGGAGGCCGTGGCAGACATCAAAATATGCAACAAATTCAAGAAAACCAATCCTATGGAGGAGGACGTGGTAACTTTAGAGACAGGGGGAGCCAAAGAGGTCGTGGTGGATGGTAGAGAGGCCAAAATGCAAACATCAATGTTGAATGCTACTACTGTGGTAAAATGGATCATATGGTTAAAGACTGCTATAAAAAGCAGAATGACATCATGACTGGAAAATTGCAGCAAGGCAATTATGCATCCTCTAGTAGACAAGGTGATGATAGAAATGAGCATTTGTTTATGGTGCAACACATGACCAATTCTATGACAAGTGCAAATGAAAGCAATGATGTGTGGTATGTTGACTCAAGTGTGTCAAACCACATGACACATCATGCAGAATGAATGCAGAATGCAAGGAAAATGGAAAGACCAGGATTTGTGGAGATTTGTGATGATACTGCACATCCTATTGTATAGATTGGTAAAATTCCTTTGTCTATGTAGGATGGAAAAAAAGAAATACTTGTCTGATGTATTTCATGTCCCGAATCTCACCAAGAACCTGGTTTTTGTTGGTCAAATGGTTGAGCAGGACTTGCAAGTCAAATTTAATCCTCATGGATGCTTTGTTGAGGATATGAAAAATATAGGTTGCTTGATAGCAAAAGGGAAGAAGAAGGGCAGGACGTTTACGTTGGATGCAGACATGCCTGAATTGAGTGCAACAATGTTTGCACATGGGACCGGTGTAAATGCAGATATTGATATCTGGCATAAATGCATTGGTCATGTTAATGTACAGTGACTTAAATTAATGCAGGCCCAAAATATTATTGTAGGATTGCCTAAGTTCAAGGTTGCAGAAATGCATAAGGTATGTGAAGCCTGTCAATTTGGAAAACAGGCAAGGAAACCATTTCCTATACATGTTCAAGAGAGTAAGAGGCCATTGGAATTAATCCACTCTGATGTGTGGACTACTAAAGCTGCATCTATTGGAGGCTTCATTATTTTATCACTTTTATGAATGACTACAGTAGAAAAGTTTGGGTGTATTTTATGAAAAAGAAAAGTGAAGTGTTTGGGCATTTCAAAGCTTTTAAAGCTATGGTTGAGAAAGAAATAGGCCTGCAAATAAAATGCCTAAGGTCAGATGGAGGGGGAGAGTACCTCTCAAATGTGTTTGCAAGGTTCCCACAGGAGCATGGCATAAAGCAGCAATATTCATGCAGTCATACCCCACAGCAAAATGGACTTGCAAAAAGGAAAACAGGCATATTGGAGAGGTACCTCGTGCCATGCTCAATGAAAAAGACCTGCCAAATTATTATTGGGCTAAAGCAATTGCTACAACAATCTACATAATGAACAGGACTCCCACTGCAGCAATACATGGCATGACGCCAGAGGAGAGGTATACTGGTAGGAAACTAGATATTTCTCATTTGAAAGTTTTTGGTTGCATTGCCTATATTCATGTGCCAGATGAGTTGAGATCCAAGTTGGAACCAAAAGCTGAGAAGTGCATCTTTATTGGTTATTCTCTACAACAGAAAGGGTATAGATGCTATAACCCTTCTACTCGTAAGTTTACAGTAAGCAAAGATGCTTTTTTTTTATGAGATGAGTAGCTGGTATAAACCAATAAATGTGATTGATGATGTAGATGCACAAAATGGTAATGCTGCATAGAATTCACAGCAACAATCTCAAAATATTAGTGGACCTATAGTGTCCTCTAGTAGTGGTTCACATACTTTGCCATGGATAGGCAGATTGAGATCAAGAGGATCTCCTCAAAGCAATGCAGATAGTGGTATGCAAGTATCACAAAAAGGAAAAGAGAAAGTAGATCAGCCCATGTTTGATGTGAATGCAGGTCACTCTTATGTGGATGGTGAATCCAGTGGCTCAGAACAGAACCTTGATGATGAGTTGGGTATTCCTTCTGTTGTTACACCTAGAGTAAGGAAGACAAGGGATGTTTTGAGAGCACCTAGTAGTGAGCCTATTTTGCGCAAGTCTACCAGAGTTAAGTATCCTGTGGATAGGCTGAAATATGATGGATTTACAGCCATTCACTATGCCTATATGGTCAAAGTGATACAAGAACCAAAACCCACTTCTTTTGAGCAAGCCATGGGAAAAGAAAAATGGGAGAAAGCCATGGATGAAGAAATGGATGCCTTGGAAGCAAATGCTACATGGGAATTGGTGCCTTTGTCTAAAGACAAGAATGCAATTGGCTGCAAGTGGGCTTATAAGGTGAAGCACAATGCAAATGGTTTTCTGAACAGATACAAGGCAAGATTAGTTGTCAAGGGATATGCACAGACATATGGCATTGATTATGAAGAAACATTCAGTCCGGTTGCAAGGATGGCAGCTGTAAGAGCAGTCATTGCTATGGCTGCATCAATGGGATGGTCTTTACATCAGATGGATGTAAAGAATGCCTTCTTGCATGGTGATTTGCAAGAAGAGGTCTATATGGAGCAGCCACCAGGTTATGTGCATGCTGTTCATCCTGAGTTTGTTTGCAGGTTGAAGAAAGCCTTGTATGGCTTGAGGCAAGCACCCAGAGCATGGTCTGACAAGATAGGACAGTATCTTGTCACTATTGGCTTTCAGATTTCCAAGGCAGATTTCTCACTTTATGTGAGAAAAACAGAGAAAGGCATTATGTTGCTTGTCATTTAACATAAATGGCTTGATCATCACAGGTGATAGTGATGAAGATATCCTTCATGTGAAAATGCTATTGAAGCAGAAGTTTGAGATGAAGGATTTGGGAGAGCTGTGTTACTTCTTGGGCATTGAGGTGATTAGATCCATGAGTGGGATATGGCTCTTGCAGAGGCAGTATGGATTGGACATGCTATCCAAATATGGGATGATAGGCTATAAGCCTATTTCAGTTCCTTTGGAGCAGAATGTGAAGTTGAGCACAGATGCAGGTGAGCTTCTGGAAGACCCTACTATGTACAGTGCATAGTAGGAAGTTTGATTTATATGACTATTACCAGGCTAGATTTGAGCTATGCTATTGGGTTGGTAAGTCAGTTTATGCAGGCTCCAATGAAACTACATTTGGATGTGGCTAAACGCATACTGAGGTATGTGAAGTCCACATTGCAGTATGGACTATTTTATGAGACTGGGGTTCAGATACAGTTGCATGGATACACTGATGCTAATTGGGCTAGTAGTATTTCTCATAGCTTGGGTTCTTCATTGACATCATGATGTTTCCCAATGGTAGCAATTCGATCGTGAGCAGTCATAGCCATAAAATATTGTAGCTCAAGGTTTGTATATGCTTATATTGAGACATGTTCAAAATTTTCATTGAGGAACAACATGAAGCTGTAGGCAACTCTCCACCCACTGCTAAGCTCGTCTTTCTGCTCCACTGTGATACGTGTTTGGAAATTTGGTTGGTCTTGATGCTGCCTGATTTTTCTAATCACACATACTTGTTTGTAGACCTGTTAATCATGACATATGAAAAAGTGAATTTGTATAGTAAATAGTAAGATGCATGTTCATAATGATATGATAAAATAACACTTACGTGAACACATCATGAAAGCCTCTAAATGAATTAACAAACCAACAATGGTTGTCATCAAGATTTCATACTATCAGGCTCCAATGTAAGCTACATCACTAATAAAGAAAAAAAGATTTATTGACACAATATTAAATATAAAAGAGTAAAAGAAAGGTTGAGATGATACTTACTTCTCATAATATGGCATAAAGATGACTAGCATGTCATCCAAGTCTAAAGGTTGTAACATTGTACAAACATCATCTACCGTCTTCTTGGTATCACTAAGTACACCTGAAAGGAGAGAATCGAGCATACACACTATTCTGTACTCATCTAAGAAAGTGAGATATAACCATATTGCAGCAATAAATAAACAAATGTTAGTAGCAGATCGAATCAAAAGATTGAAGTATCAAGCCAAGAGAAGTTTATATCAAACCTGAGGATGGCCATCATGACTTTGTCATTAGCCTCTTTCAAAGGGTCAGAGAGGATTGTAACTTCCTCACTACCAAATGTCAAAACCTGAGGTCGCTGGATAATGATAACCCTGACATCAAAAGAGCTCCCCATTTTGTCCAATACAGTGGTTACATTAGGACAACTTATGGGTGTAGCAGCCAATGTTTCCTTTGGATGCTCCACCATGTTATCAATAAATGCCTTAATGGTAGATGTCATAAATGCATGTAGATGCAAGTCTGTATATGTCGACAATGAGGTTTCACCACCTCTCAAATTAAAATTTTGAGCAAGGAGCAATAAGCAGCTATATCTAACTATCCACCCACAACTATGGCCATCATTCTGCTTCACTGCCAGGGATGTTACATACTCTATTTGATCTTCTAAGTCACCTTCCAATGTGCATCTATAGCACCTACCAACTTTCGAGCCAATCTACACATCAAAATAGATAACATAAATGAATGTGTGCATTGCATATGATGCATCTCATGGAAGTAATTGTGACACAGGTAGGTTATACTTACTCTGACACACTGCCATGGATAGATGCTATTGAATTGACAAAGAAACATTGCTTAGCTAAGATGTCCACAGTCAGCAAGCTACAATGCGAGCTGCATTATCAATTAAGAATAATTATTATTTGACATAATCCTCTACAATGTAAGAGATAAGCTAAGTAAGGATTGATACTCACTCCTCATGATATGCAGTAAAGATAACTCATGCCTCAATCAACTCAACAGGTTGCAACCACTTGCAAGCATCATCTATGGTCTTTTGCTTGTTGCTAAGTACATTAGAAACAAGAGGATCGACCATATATGCACATCTCTGTATATATGGGGGAAGCTGTTCTAAAACCATACTATAATAAAAAGAAAATAATATTAGTTCATTTGATCCAATGGAAATACAAAATCATAAAGTCAAGAAAAATTTTGTGTCAAACCTAAGGATGGCTATTATGACTTTGTCATTAACCTCTTTCTTGGAGTTTAAGAGGATTGAAATGTCCTCTTCATCGAATAGAAAAGTAAGAGGTTGTTGTCGAACTTGAAACCTAACTTGAAATGACTTCCCCAGTTGCTGCAAGGTATGATTATTTTCTAGACTCATCCGATGGATAGCCAAAGCAGCTCTGTTTTCTTGAGATGAACTTCCTATATTCTCTACTCCAGCTATGTCCTCCTCCTTTTCCTCTCCCTATAAAATGATAAAATAATTATGAGATTCAAATTTTTAAATTAATTATAATTTAAAAAAAGGCTTTTTAAATAAATGAACAAAATTAAGGATAAGTTTTCATACCTTTAGATATCTTCATGATCTTTTTATGTAACCTTATGAGGCAAGGCCAGTGCCATATCCATCTCCTTCATCTTTCTCACTATTGTTGCCCTCACTATCATATCTAGACCTTTCAGCATTACATACATGCACGCATGTAGATATATATTACATTCTCTAAAGTATATCAAGATTGATTAGAAGTCTTAGAGGAACTGATATGAGGTATAATAAACCTTTTGATAGACAAGGAAATGAGACACATAGCATAGGCATCCATGGCATGCCATCTCCTCTAATTCTAAGTAGGAGCAGCAAGTGCACCTGGCTACTCTAGAGCTTCCTACCTACCATGTGGATTACCTTCCTTGCTAAGTTGTAGTAGGAGAAATAATTGTATTTGTTGGGACGACCACATGACCTATGATAAAGCACAAAGACTTTGCAATTTCTAGTTTTTAATTGTCTCAAATGCATACACAAGTAACTCCCCTAAGATATTCATGTGATGTGAATGGTATTGCACCATTACATTTAGACTACTCGACTAGCTAATGGTTGGTTAAACAATGCACAACCTCAATGGAAGTCAGTTGTATGTGAAAAGAAAAATCCTCTTGGTAGAGTGGCCAACAAAGCCATCACTAGAGAACAAAAGCTCTACCAGAAAGCTCACATGCACACCATGCAGATATATAAGAACTAGCTATGAAGATGAATAGGATCTGGCTAGGATACGAAAGGAGAAGGTACATATGATGATAGGAGACAAGTCAGTCGAAGAATCAAGATGCCCTATTAGCAACCTCACATCATCGTAGAATGGCTCCAAGAGTAAAGCAGGAGCTATCTCATCTGTTGCTAGGAAGGCAGCAAGTGGATCACCAATGAAGAGACCAAGCCATGAGAAGCCAATTGCCATCCTGATGCGGGGGCAAATGAGATTTTCCAAAAGAAGGCATGGGTGGATGGCAAAGGAAAATGTCCTGATGGAGAGTGTGCATGAGCAAAGCCTTAAGAGGAGCGTTCAGAAGAATAACTAGGTAAATTCACGAGAGAGTGTCCACCAACTACAAACAAAGAGCACCAAGTTCACTTGTCCCAAAATGAGGAAGCAAACGACAAACAAACGACTACACTAAATGATAGCTGAAGATCATGAGTGGCGGTAGCTTGGAGAGGGCCGTGAATGCAGTTGATGGCACCAAATTAAGTCGGTGGAACAAACCTAAAACGTCTCCTACCTCCTTATTCTCCCACAAACACACCTTTAGAACAATCACCAATAAGCCTTAAGACATTCCTACACTAAAACAAGAATTGATCTCGTAAATCAAATCCTAAGGACAAAACCTCCAAAAACCACCCATTATGAACACTAAAAAATAAAACTCTCGACAAACCTAAATAAAATATCCTTGATAAAATGTTTCTATGTTTGCTAACAAAGAGTTTAATTATATGATCATGACCATTATACTAGAAAAAAATCAAAGTATAATATAAGAGCAAACCTAACACACACACACACACACACACACACATGCATATAAAAGAATATATATTTATATATCTATATATAGCTATATATACAACTAGAGCTACTAACCTTAGCTAAAGAATACCACCATAAAATAGCTAACTTAAAAAAGAAAGCACTAGAACTCTATTCACTGCCATATACACACACTCACATATACACAGACACATACACATACACATACACATACAAATACATACATACGTACGTACGTACGTACGTACATACATATACATACATACATACATACATACGTATGTACGTTCGTACATACATGTGTGTGTGTGTGTGTATGTGTGTGTGTGTGTGTGTGTGTATGTATATGTATATATATATTTGTGTGTTTGTGTGTGTATGTATGTGTTTTTTTGACTACAGTGGGGGTTCGGGCAAGGAATAGTCCATGTCTATGTGATTGCATACCAAACACATGGCTGGCTCAATGCCTACCTTCAATTGCCCATTGCATCAAGAAGGAGACTTCACTCATAGAGCTAGTTTTGGAATATTGATTTGATTTTCTGAGTTGCTCCTTAGGCCCAAAACTACTGTTAAACCCAAGCCTCAACTATTTTATGAGAAAGTAAGCTAAAAAGCAAAAGTGTGACTATGGGTGATACATAGCTCCTTTCCTTGCTGTCCCAACCACCCCTCGAGGCATCATGTAGGGGGTTTCAATTATCAGATCTTATAGCTATAAAGTGAAGCCCAAAAAAGATGGGAAGGGCTCATCCCCAATAGAATTAGGATTGACATCTCCAATGCAATGGGGTATTCATCTAGAACATCAAATAGTTCCATATCTCTAACTACTAGAACTCATACGAGAAGGAATCCTATAGGCAAGGCTTCAATGCCAAAGACCAAGATAACATCAAAGGAGTCTCCTGTGCCACTATTATAGGAGTTGTCTCTTGAACCAATGAAGAGGTATGCTAGGACTATGACAATGATTGCACGCTCTAGCCAAAGGGCCTAGGCAAGGGAGGAAATGGGAGAAGCGAGGGAGGACAAAGCTATAAGGAGGGAAGAGGATGAGGAAGATAGATGGTCAAGGGTCACATGGTGAGCATATTAATTGGGTATGCTATTGAGGTAGTGGGGGGCAGTGGTTGAGAGGGGAAGGGCAAGTAGGAGGGGAGAGGAAGGGCAAGAAATTGGAGGAGCAATTGAGGGTGAGGGCAAAGGGGGGAGAGGATCTAGAGGTTTTTGGAGAGGAGGGATGTATGATGGAGGCAAGTGGAGTGGGAAGGGGCACCTCTCTTGTGCTTGAGTTCGAGGTGGTATCTTGAGCTGACTAGGAACACCAAGATGCTGATAGGAGAGGGTCTAGTAGATGGAGAAAGACCTCACCCTCAAGTGTTAGTCACATCTTTAGGGATCCCTCTCTATCTACTCTCCCTAGGTGTCTTAGTGAGGGGGAGGGGGGGGCACGCAACTGGTGGGGACCTTGTGCCTAACATGTGCATGTCATCTATACTTCTTCATAGCTCTCTTGCTTGGATTTCTTTAATCAATACAAGTCCAAACCGCTATGATGGCTCTACCCAAGGGATTAGTGACATGCTACTCTCTCTAGATGGGGGTGGTCTACCCTCTCAAACCTCCCACATTTGATGTGGGCGGTGAGGTTGCTAGTTGGACATGTACTGCGAGGGCATGCTCTTGCCAAGTGTCCTATTTGTCTATAGCTAAGGCAGTGCCTTGGGATTCTTGAAACCTCAATCCTTTGCATAAGCTCATCCCCATCCAAGGTCTCCATAAGGATGTCCTTAAACAAGGGTTGACACCCTGACTTGCAAAATCCCATCATCTACAAGAATTAAGGCTGTTGTAGTTAGGGACTCTAGCATTACACCAAAACAAAACTTTGAAGGAAGATCTTGCAATTGTAAGTATTGTGGAGTCTTGGGACATTCAAAGTCAAAATGCCACAAGAAGCAATCAGAAAAATTGTTTCGATAACAACTTCAACAATATGACTATTAGTGGAAGTGGTCCAAGATTTGGCAATTGTGACTATCATGGAATACTATTGGAATCCTTGTGCAACTTGCCTTTATATTTGTATTTGGAGAGATTGGATTGATACAAGCCTATGGTTTTTGACTTTTTGTTTTTTGGAAAGCCCCAAAAAATAAATCATAACTAGGAACCATAGCACATGGTATGTCATATTCGTATCATCAAATTATTGTGAAACCATGGTATCTTTATATGAAGTGTTTGGTCTGAAGAAAATACTACTTTTGTCCACAAGGGCCTCGGTAGTACATGGGGAACTTAGCTAGAGAAGGAAGACATTTCTACCATAGATGGTGAGATTCTATATGTGGCCACCCTTTTACACAAAACTTGCCTTAGATTCAATCTCTAACCTGGCTCCTTGTGGGTGTAAGGTTTATTGTGCGGCCCACCATTACTTGTCCTACAAAGGCTGAAATGCAACTTCACATGTTGCATGTGCTCTAGGAGAGATACAACCAAATGATTGTGGGAGCTATCATAAGAGCTCTATCTAGACCAAGGGACAACACTAGGATTATAATCCACAAAGGGAGCGAAGCAAGAAACAACTCCTGTGAAAAAGGGAAAGGTGATCAGGATGAATGGGAATCAAAGGTATTTTTTAAATCACAAAATGCCAAAGGAGCATGAATCCCTCAATTGCAAGAGCTTCATTCACACATTTGGTAAAGAAGATCATGAAGCAAGAAACCCTAATGCTAACCCTGATAAAGTTAAGTATAGTAAGGTTTCATTTTATAAAGGGACGACCTTATCTCTGTAATTAAGGACGAGCATTTTCTGAGAAAAATCTTTCGAGCGTTCGAGCGAAGGAAAAAAAAAAGCTTCAAATTATGTAAAAATATGGCAAAAAAGGATCAGAAGAAAACATACTTTCACTTAGAAATATGCAAAGTATTATAGAAATGCCTACTTTATACACAAATCTTTACGTGAATCTTTGGGAATGGTGAGCAACGTAATGGAATGGCTTTTGAAGAAACTCACATGTAGAGTAGACTTCTCTATGAAAATTCCATTATGATCCTTCTTGCAACTTTTGCGTACTAGGGGGTGACATGGAAAAACCTCTCTCAACGTATCTTCATGAAAGGGTTTCTCCAAAGAAAACTCGTTGAAGCAAGCCATCAAGGTAGTTTCACTAGTGAAACTCCTTTGAAGTAGGTCTTCCAAGGTAGTTTCGGTGGCGAAACTACATTGGATAGCACTTTTATAAATCAGAAAAACCCATTTGAGCACATCTATGGGGTTATATTTTGGAAAATCTTGCATATATAGTATTAAATATTGCATGTATTTTAAGAGAGTGATATATAAGCAAAGTTAATACTTATTTGTAGTAATTTAAACTTCTTTATAAACATGTCCATAAATATCCTATTATTTATGCTATAAAAACAATAGAAAGATATTGTCATATGATATAAATGTGTTTATATGTAATTATATATGTATAATATTATTACATTGAGAGTAATTATGAGAGATGTTTCTTAAAGGAATTATTTTTCAACACTTTTTTAAAGGTAATAACAGGAGTAGAAAGGGATGTCTATGAATAAGAAAATTTATGCTATGTAGAAATGAATGAGTGACTAATTTGTATATTTTTATGATAAAGGGATCTAGTTTGAGTGAAAATAAAAGTGTAAAAACCATGTTCCCTAAAGAAATACAATTGTTTAAATCTCTTGAAAAACGAAGATTACTAGAATTCAAGGTTGCTGTAGCTAGTGATGATGATGGGCTTCATGGGCTTGCTCTTATATAGCCACCAGTCGTAGTCAGTTAGATCCAATTGGGTGACTGACCCAGTCTGCCCAAAATGGTTGACTAGGGGTCATAGGCCATTGACCACATGATAGAATTGTAGTGCAAAATAGAGCAACTATCCTACGATTATCATTTGGTGCAGAGACATTCGGGATAATTGGAGGCTCCAAACGGGCCCTGCAAGCTAAGAGTGGGCTACCCTGGGAAATGCTCCATCTACTTGAGCGACTACATTCGAGCGAGGTAGTAGTTTGAGCGAAGACTTTTATAAAATTTGACATTCTAGTGTGATGATTTATGTTCAAAAAGTATCATGCATTTCTTACTTTTGCGGTTGTTGTCCTACCCATGATATTGTGAGTAATCAACATTGTCTTACATACAAACAACAATTTCTAAAAAAAGTCTTGGCTATGTTTTTGCAAGGGTTAAGGAAGGAGGGGTGGAAGAAAGGGGTCAAAGTATGCGTTTTTCTTGTGCAATTTCCATTTTCAAGGGAAAAAATAATGGGAGGTCCTCCTCCTGGGAGGCCACAATATCATGGCCTCTTGGGAGGCTCTCCTGCCAATTTTATTTGGTCCGTAACTTGGTCAATCGGGACTCCAATTATGGTCATGTTTGTAATCACAATAATCAGAAAGGTATCAATGAATCCATTTATCATACTAAAGTGTCAAAATTCTAGAGCTTTAGAAAGTTTTTACTTATCTTTGTTTCATTAGAGCTAGATCTCATCAAACTCTATATTTTCTTATGACCATGGATTTTTCTCTTATAGAGTTCGGGTCCTTAGTTTCCTCCCTCCATCCTAGAGGTGTATACATGGTCATGTACATATGAAGGTGATCTATATTTAGTTAGCATCATGGTCATAAGGTGATCAATAATTTATTAGTTCCATAGTTTAAACATTTTATTCATATGATCATTTCATGCACAAAATGGATCAAATCATATGGGTAGCAAAAAAATCAATGAGCTACAAATAGCTATTTGTGATAGGTTTTGCTAGGAGGAGCTTCTATATCATGGGTGGGACTATTGTTGTTTGTATGTAACTCCACAAAATAAAGAAACCCCTTCAACCCACATGCTACCTTACATAATTTTGAGTGACCACCTCAAGTTTTAGACATTGCAACATTTCCCCTTTTGTATCCATTGAATGATTGCTAACTTGCATGGATTTATTATTTATCAAATTATAGGTTTTCTCTTTGTATGGTGCCAAGAATTTTCCCTTTGGTATTCATTGAATGATTGCTGACTTGCATGGATTTATGAGTTATCCAATAGTAAGTTTTAGCTTTGTAAAAATAAGTGAAAACAATCTCTGATAGTGTCATGTAGATTCAAGCATTTTTAGTTAAAATTTATTACTGCTATATGTTTAGACAAAGTTCCTCACAAGCATCACTTAAACTCTAGGCTCACTTGAACGTAGTCGCTTGATGTTTCGACTTACTCTTAAAAAACACACTCAGATAATATTGCTCCTAGGTTTTTGCTCATTTATTGACGCATCCTCCATAATTATGATCTTGTAATTTATTCCTCTTTCCTCAACCATTAACACATTGTTTCTCTTTGATTGTGTGTATGTGTGTGTGTGCACTCGCACGTGTGTATGTGTACTTCTTCAAGGCCTTGCCTAGTGCCTTAGCTTGCATCCTTGTAATGACTTCTAGTGGCATTGTGGCCACATGGCCTTGTTCGATGCTAAGCAGATTGAGGTTGGTGTGCTTTGGTGGGGTCAGTGGAGTGGTTGGTCTCCTTGTGAGGCAGTCCTAGAATAGATGCTTTGTGCCACATCTTGCGCACAAGGGGGCGGGGTTGGTTGTGGTTGGGGTGGTGGGCATACGATCCCTGTATGGACAGTCCTTCAAGAAGTGTGGGCCCTCACATTTGAAACAGGACACTGGCAGGTTTGACGTGCCTCAATAGGGGCATTCATTTGCCACCAAAAAGGGTAAGGTATCCCCGCTGCTTGGTCTCGAGATCCTTCCACAGCCTCTAACTCATTCCATGAAAGCCATTCGAGTAGATGACGGTTCCAATCCGCTGTTTTCCGATGAGGAGACAGCTACCCTTGCCACCTCCTCCGCTTCCGAATAGTCTTCCATCCAGGGTGACACTGAGGTACCCCCTATTCCAAAAGTAAACACACCAGTGCAAGCTCAGGGCCTGGCACTAGCTCCCACCTATAAAGAGACTTACCTTGACCTGGTCTTAGAAAAGCAATACATAAAGGATGCCCAAGACTTGGTGTGTGAGTGCCAGGATAAGTTCAAGCATCAACTAAAGGCCAATAGGGGATCAAATACTATCCATCTAGCCCACTTGATTGGGAATCGAGGGACATAATCTCTCAAGGTCCTAGAAAGAGTGGAGGAAGAATCAGCTTGGAGCAGTCGGAAGCTCTAGATTTGATGCAGAAGATGTTTCAAGAGGACCCAGTGATGCAAAACCTCCAAGACAAAGGAGACCTATATGGCTTCGATGACATGTTATCCATAAGAAGCTTCATCGAAACCCTACGATAGTGCTGGGTTGGCTGCCTTCCTATCTACAGAAGTTAAAAATCCAATCGCATCTCTACTGTGAGGAAATCCCATCCTATGGCATGATCTGTCCAATTGGATGAACATGTCGTTCCTACCTCGAGCCCCTGAAGCCCAACTAATCAATGCTAGATAAGGGGCTGAACCTACCTAAGATTCCCATCAACAAGCTAAGCTAGTATTTCGAGGGCGTCGACACAAATGCCTCAATCCCCATAGTCTACCAGAACTAGAAGGTAGAAGCCATCCTGGATGGGGGAGCAGGATTGAGTGTCTGCACCAAGGAATGCTGGGAAAAGTGGAGAAAGCCCACACTTGAGCAGACCCATCTGGTAGTAAAGCTAGCCAATGGAGGAACCGCTGAACCTATGGGAGTATATGAAGCTATCCTAGGCATAATGATGATATCTACTTATGGCACGAGAAGCAAACCATGAGAGTGGACCTGCATTCCTACAAGGCCCACCCATTGTGAAGACACCTCTTTGCTATGAAGTCCGACACCACCACCCAAACCACCTCCGTGAAGCTATTCCAACCCTATGACAAGGGAGAGGATGAGATGGAGTCTGATGACTTTTGGTATGCACCCCTCCCTGAGCCAGAATTCTCGTAGAACTAGATGCACATCTTAGCCAACATCGATGTTCTAGAAAGAGTAGGGTTTTAGATCACCACCCCAGAGCTCAAGGGTCTTAACCCTTGTGTTTCCCCTAAGGATGTTCAATATGCTCAAACCATGAGAGGTAAGCAAGGGAATAATAAGGGTAAATTTGGATCTTCATTGGCTGCCCTACATAGGTGCCACGACCACACACCGCAAATTCTCCTCTAACTAGGAAAAAAGGGTGAGTAAGGTAACCACCCTCGTCGGCTCTATAAGTACAAGGGAAGATCCCCTTTCAGGTCCCAAATCCCCTGCATCCAAAGGCAAGGCAAAGGCCAAAAATTCCACTGCCCCGATAGAAAATGAGAAGGAGATTGAGGATAAAGAAGACTTGTGGCAAGTGCCAGCCCACGACAAGTCCTATACTATACAGGATGGCAAGATCTTATACCAACAGGTCAAAAGTGCCCGAGAGGATGGTTGTTCTCAAGGATATGATGGACCGGCCTCGATCAAGGAAGTAAACTTAGCCCTAGATGGACCGGCCTCGATCAAGGAAGTAAACTTAGCCCTCGTCGGCTCTATAAGTACAAGGGAAGATCCCCTTTCAGGTCCCAAATCCCCTGCATCCAAAGGCAAGGCAAAGGCCAAAAATTCCACTGCCCCGATAGAAAATGAGAAGGAGATTGAGGATAAAGAAGACTTGTGGCAAGTGCCAGCCCACGACAAGTCCTATACTATACAGGATGGCAAGATCTTATACCAACAGGTCAAAAGTGCCCGAGAGGATGGTTGTTCTCAAGGATATGATGGACCGGCCTCGATCAAGGAAGTAAACTTAGCCCTAGAAGACTAGGACCCACAACTGGTATTTGTCATCGATGACCTCATTCCCAATGAGGAGAACGCCCTAATAGCTCTCCTATGGGAATTTAAGGATTGCATAGCCTGGTTGTAGATGAACATGAAAGGAGTACCGGCCGCAATAGTGCAGCATACAATCCCCATGATGGATGATGCCAGCTTAGTATGGCAATGCGCCTATCCTATGAATCCTAAATACACACTCATAGTGAGGGACGAAATCAAGAAACTCATAGATGTAGGATTCATCTATGAGATTGATCATACAGACTGGGTATCACCCATTGTGATAGTCCTAAAGAAGAATGGAAAAATCAGAGTATGTGTGGATTTAAAGAAGGTTAACGCGGCCACAAGACATGACCACTACCCCTTGCCATTCACGAAACACATTCTAAAAAGGGTAGCTAGAAAGGAAGCATATAGATTCCTAGATGGGTTTTCAGGTTACAATCAAGTCTCAATCACACCCCAAGATCAACATAAGATCACCTTTGCAACCGAATGGGGAGTATATGCAGCCATGGTTATGATCTTTGGTTTAACCAATGCCCCACCTACTTTTATACGTATGATAATCATGGTATTCAAAGAATACCTTAGGGATTTGTGGAAGTATTCTTGGACGATATCTGCATGAACTTGAAGTATCTTAGGCTCATCCCTGAGAAGTGCCGCTTATACCGCATATCCCTCAACCCCCTTAAGTGCCAATTTTGGGTCGAACATGGTGTCATCCTAGGCCACATAGTGTCCTGGAATGGAATCTCTACGAACCACAATAAAATCAAACTCATCTTGGAGTTACTGCCCCCCACCAACGCTAAGGGAGTCCAACGATTTACTAGCCATACGGGCTATTACCAAAGATTTATTTTGTTCTACGCCAACATAGCCTGCCTATTATACAAACTGCTAGTATCCTTTGAGTGGACCAAAGAATTACGCCGTCAATTACCAAGTCGATTAGCATGCCTGAATTGCTTTGCTTACCAACGGTGGTCAAATGGCAATAATCCTGCTATGTAGACCAAACCCCCCCTCTTTGGCCCCGACCGCGCTAATTCGTGACAATGAAGCAATGTAGCAAAGACGACTGGACAACCCAGCTTCCATTAGCACACCGCCCTAGGGCCTAGCTCAAAAGGAGCACAAAGCTCACTACAGTAGCAAACCAATGCCATTGCATGCCCATGCCACCATCCTCTACTCAAGAAATTCGAGAGCTGCAAGTACAAGATGCTATCCTCACCGTCCAACGTCACTTCGATTGCAACCAACGTCTGGAGAATGGTAATGCAATAGTAGTAGCTCTAGCCACCTCGAGATTGCTTCCCCCACGCACCGGCACTACTCGGAGGAAGCCGCATCCTCATGCCTCATCCATCACCATGCATCACCAACAACTTGGGTGGCCAAGGCAACAAAGTCACCTAGATCCAGAAGAGGGCATTGCAAACCTCGAAAGTGATGAAGGTAGCACTACAAGAACCTGTGTCCTCATAGGATATAGCACCACAAGAACCTACCAATGATTCGGACACAACAAGCCAGCCTTAAGGCATCGAATACGCAATGGTGCCATGGCGGTCCGACTCAACACAAGCATCACCACCACCAGTTGACAGATCCTACAGGAACCGAATTCTGCCCCACAAGGAGTTACAAAAGAACCTCGCCTTGGGGCCGGATACTCGACGTTGGAGCCTGCCACCTCGACATGGTTCTTGACTCGCTATGCTGTAGTACGATGGCCATCTCCACCACATTCATTATAAGCATCACATCTAGGTCTAGGTGAGTCGGTACAGTAGGCATCTCACTTGACGCACTAGTAGTAGCACACTAGTCTCTGTTGCACACACGGTCAGCACTAGGTGACTAGGGTCCCGCTCTTGCATTTTGTATAAGTGCTCATGTTCTTGCATGCTGAACTCATTGTCACGTTGCACAACACAAGTGCACTCCGCTCTGCCCACATTTCACCCACCCCACTCCCCCTTCCTTCTCTTTTTTCCTATTTTTACATAGTCACTATAGCACCGACCATCATTGAAGCGTTCACCACTGATCATCACTGAAGTGTTCTCCACTCACCGTTGAAGTGTCCATCACTGACCGTCGTCGAATTGTTTTGTCGTCGACCATCGCAATCACGATCCCCACCAGGTCGTCGACATCCAACACTTTCATTTCTCTAAATACCTTTGTTTTAGATAATTTCTTCTCTAAACATGGGGATAGAATATATATACAAAATAAGGGTATCCCCATGGGATATTCATGTTCACCATTGTGGTGTTATCTTTATCTGGCATGGTTTGAATTGTAGTTTATTCAAAAACACTAAAAATGCTTTGTAGCTCATTTGTCAATTTGGTATAGCCTTCAAAAAGGGGGACTATTGCAAGAGGTCCAAAATAAAGATTGTAAGTCTTCACCTGATAAACAGTGCCAATGCTTTGGTGGGGAGGTCTGCTAGTTGCAGAAGAGGTTCCAAAGACATGGAAAGACTTTAAGAAGCAGTTTTATGAGTAGTTTTTGCCCAAGAATTTCTTTGATGATGTTCATAAAGCCTAGGAAAGTGTGTGCATGGCAACCTTTGACAAAGACATATAATTGAAAGTTTTGGATAGCTTATCTTCAAATCACACCCTTCAAAGAAATTTTAGAAAAGACAGCTTCGGAAGTATCAAGTGGGATCTCTTCCCAACATACAAACTCAAGTAAGCATTGATTCAAAGAAGATGAAGCTCTGATATTTGATGCATTTAGCTTCCGTGGTTGAACTGTTAAGGGAAGACCTCCTTCACACTATGGTAGAAAAAGGGAAGGGTGTGGATACTAGCAACAGGGTTGTGACAATCTGCCCTTTCTAGTATTTGATGTATGTTTGTGTGTTAGAGGCCTATCATAAAGGTCACCCATGTCCCTCAGACGAAATACCCTCAGAGGACTTACAACACGAAAAAACCTCCACCAGATAGGCAACTCAGGAAGAGCCAACCATAGCAGGCACAACCCCCATGAAAACATGAAAGCGCACCCTAGTGCCCACCGTTGGCAAATACAAGATCGTGCATTCACAACTGCACTCGCCATTGGGAGAAGCATGGCTCCAAATGCTAAATTCTTGCATGATCCACTTGCACTTTGACTTTAAGGGTCGAGACTACACCCTCTAGTACCACACCACAGTAACACATATGCTACCCTCTAGGACCTAGTAGTCATGGAAGCCCTTAACTTTTCAAGCTTGCAGAGAGTAGTAGACCGCTTCCCATGCCACCTAGACATGAAGTTGTTAGCGAAATTTCTCAAGACATATGACAGCAACACCAACATCGATGTCTTAAGAGATGCAGCAGGAAACCCCCACCACTACCATCAGAACATGGTACGGGTAGTATTCAACCTGCCAGTGGTGGCAAAGAAATATTCCAAGCAAAAGAAGAGCTTCGACTCCCTAAAGATAGTTTGTCCGTATGACCACCACGAGTGCAGAGGCCGCATCTGGTTCAACACCATCTACAAGCCCGAGGTAGAGTGCCCAACAAGAGCCCTGCAATGGCTCACTCAAGTGAAGCACACGGATCATCATCAATCCATGGTGCCCAATATCTTGCTGCGAATGGTGAACATGCAGCAGAAGAACTAGGCTGACTACTACTATAGCCAGATGAGAGATGACCTTAGCACCCATGGGGATGTCATCGGCAATCCAATGCTGTACATGTTGTTCCTCTATTACCTTAAAAGTTAGCATCCACCCATCAGCTTCGGACTCGTCAAGAAATCCGCCATTGGTCCGGTACTGACCAAGCAGGAAGAGACAGAAACCAAGCCCAAGAGAGCGAGGACAATGCCAAGTGCCACTCCCGTCAGCCAAGTGCAACTAGAACCAAGTCAGCCACTCAACAAATATGAGGAAAGATAGTTGCACGAATTCATGCAATGACAACTACACATGCAGCGGCTAGGTCCTTAGGATAAGGAAAAATAGGTGCAAAGAGGGTCTATTCTCATTCAAGACCTCCAAGGCGATGATACCATCGAAATTGGCCTCCATATAGGAGCCGAAACTATGCTGATAACCGCCACTGCACCCATTGTCTCAGTCTCCACCACCCTTTAGGAGATAGCATCCTTCACCATAGGCACCATGGGCAGGCCTAGCAGAGGCCATACAATTTTGCAGCATGCCCTAGTACAGGGCAATGGGAGGCTATAGCCATATGATGGCAGAATAGTTGTCATGTGCCGACATCATGGAGATGAACTTGTTTGAAGCCATGGCACAATTGCTACAAGTTTCCTGCACGATCTTACAAAGGCGGCAGGAGCAAGCCTCACAACTATCCTCCAACCTTGTCGAAGCCCCAACTTTTGACACAGGAAAGCTAGTTGACCATAGCTGCAGAGTAAGCAATGGGCCATGCCACACTACATCGAGCTAAAGAATACCGAGCTAAGGTAAAAGAACTTGAGCTCACTCTGACGAAAGTCAAAGATGACCTCACCCACTAGTGAATCCCTAGTCCAGACGTTTATGGAATAGGCAAAAAAGGCAGAACCAGCCATGCGCATAGCATTGGAACAGCAAGCATAGGTAGAGCAGTGGTACACCCACACCCAAGAGACCCACGAGCAACAGATCCACTCCCTACAGGATCTCCTAGCACAAGAGAGGAGCCTCATGGTCTCCTTCCAAGAAGAGATTGAAAGACAGTATGCCACCGGCCACTCGGAGGAGTCACGGTTGGAAGACCGCGAATAGCAAGAGTTCACGATGTACCGGAGGTGTCTACATAGTTAGCCATGTATACACTTGCACCATGCACCATCACCCAAACCCTCCAAATGCCCTTCGATGCACTCTGTGCACAAAACCTCACCTTCCATCTAGACCTCACTACTCCACTACTGCCCAACACCCTTCAAATCATCCTCCATCGTAATCTCAACCACTACTTACCCATCTTAGCCATGTCTTATTTTTCTCTTAACCTTCAACCCACCTCCCTATCTCTTATTTGCCCCTCCAATCTCCAAACCCTATTCGCCCATCCCGTTCTTCTCAACTTTCAAGGTTGGTGCTGCATCATCACTGAGTCCCTTAATTATCCTGTGGACGATGAGGTGATGCAACTCACAAAGCCCAAAGAACTCACGCCATGGATCTGCACACCCGAAAGTCTACATGCAGACATAACTTGGATGCACACCTATGGTCGAGTCTCAGTAGTCCAAGCTCAAGGACACCTTGCGGCCTACCAAACCACCACCTACCAACCCCTCAAAATAATAATACTCTTTAATCAGGTGCTACAAGCTCTCCAAGACACTTGAGTCCTTAGTGAGCAATTTTTAAACAATCCAAGTAGCATACCCTGAAGAAATAATCGAGGACGAAGAACAAAATGCAATCACCCTCTTTTATACCATCCCCCCTGCAGATATTCCATCACCACCTCCACTAGATCCTGCCCAACCCACACAACAAGCTACCCAACCTCCTCTACCTCAGACAACACTACCCGAGTACTCATCCAATGCCTCCAACACCACTAGTGCATAGCACGGACCCTCCCCATCCATCACCTCCAATGCTCCGATCGACCTCCTTGATGAGGCATTCAACACGCTACTCAAAGCAGCACATTTTGTACAAAGCACCGATGCCTCAACTCTTACAGGCCCCCCAAAGATAGAGCCAATGCCGCTTGCTAATTACGAAGCTCCGCCATCCCCGCCAAGGTCTCCTCGTGAAGATGTTCATTGGCATCTAGACTTGCAATCCTTCCAAGAGTTGCCAAATAGTGTGCTCATACACCATTGGAAGTGCCAACTCGAGGGCTCCAACCTCCATCTCTACGAGATTCTGGAAGTGATCCCTCTCACATAGTTCATAACACAGTCATTTGACGATTAGGGACAAGTACATCCTAAGTGCACAATCCTAAGTGCACACGAGCAGGATACAACCTCACCCCCAATGCCCCTATCCCCATGCTTGATGTAGATGCCGGCCTACAGCCCAATTGGCAGCTCCCATTTTTGAAGCGAGAGAAATTTTGGCATTACTACTGTAATGTGCCGATCGTTGAGTCCACCCAATCTACATGCCCACGGAATGACGTTGGACTTGGGCTGCCTTTTGAGCTCTCCAACAACAGGACCCCAATGTGTTGTACAATTTTTCTAAGTATAACTTCCCAAAAGAAATGACCCAAGAACGTTTTTGCTTTTGCCTCCAGTCATTCAACAACACCTATAGCCGTCCCCGATCTAGCCATCATCTCTATCGTCCACTTCAATCGCCTCATCCTCTTACTCCTCCATGATCTTCCCACCCACAACCACCCCATCGATGACCGCATTCACAATCTAACCAACTAGATTGTCTTTAACCCCTACGTTGGTCGATCTCAGTTCCAAGACCTCCGCCTCTACCTATGCATCTGCAACCTCCACGAGCATCACCTCTACACTTACGAGGATATGCATGCAACCCACTTTTGGAAATACCACTCGTACCTCGCTCGCCTCATGTCCAAACAATTGGACCGCTACACCATCCTGCAATCCATCCTGTCCACCACCCTCCTCCAATGTGGCTAACCCGGATCAGCAATAGGAAAGGGGGCATGTTAAGATCCATAGAGTACAACTGCCAAATGCAGGGTAATCGATGAGTATAGGTGACCAAGCCGAATGATCTACTTTAACAAGACAAGCTCAAGGGAGTTTGATACCCAAATATACAAAAGTCCAAGATTTTAGGCAACGTGCACAGGTTGTATGTTCCAGCTACCCCCGCCCGGAACAAGGAGGTGTTGGAACAAGGAGATGCACACTTCTGAGCCACGAAGAGTGCATGCACATTGCACTTTTTAGCTCCACATCCACAAGAAATAGTGACGCCAATGAAAATAGCCATGAAAGGAGTACATCTCAAACTCATGGAGTTTGTTCCCCAAATATCATCCCAGGATAGGATTACCGTTGAGTGTCCCAATGAAGGTGAGTCTTGCCACTCCAGGTTTGAGTCTCATGCATCATGCATGACCACAAATAGGTGAAGGTGTGAGGGCTCAAGGAGTTTGAGCCCCAAATCACCTGAGCCTAGGAGTGGCAAGGCTAACACAAGTGCTATTTGGGAACTAGGTAGGATCACCTCCTAATACTAGGTTTATCCCAAGTGCTTTAATATGGTTAACACAAGTGCTATTTCCATGAGGAAGGAGACTCGGTAAGAATAGCAACATGCCTTGGTGCACTACAAGCCTAAGAGCCCATGGTTGTAAAATGAGGGAGAGTGCTAAAAAGGAAAAGGGTTAGCCCTCCCTTCAAAAGGTGACTTGTATAAAAGGCCAAAAGTTTGACTTTGGTCTTCATTGTTGTTTGCACAAGTTTGAATACAAGCTCCCTCTTCTCTTCCAAGAGAGTGTTTTGGATGTTCTATTATTTCCATTGTAGTGCCTTTGTGGTTGTCACTCTATCCCCCTTCACTCCCTTCTCCTCCTTCCTCCTCCTCCCTTCTTCCTCTTCTCCCTCTCCTCTCCCCTCTTCCCCTTCCCTCTTCCTCACGTGAAACCACATTGCAACAATCCAGACGCCGCTTGAGTGACACTTGCGGATGACTCATGCTATGCATTGCTCCCACGAGGAGTAGTCGGCAGTGGAAGCTCTATCCGCATATCTTCAACTACTCCACGACACGTGAGTCACCGCTGAGGCCACACTACAACATGTGCACTTATACACCTATTATGGCCTTGAAATGGTATAGATGGCCCATATATATTTTTAAATGGAACTCGCTTGGTGCTTGGAACATATACCTCTTTGACCAACCCTTAATGGCTAGAGGGTGAGAGATAAGATTTTAGTTATTGAAGGATCTTTGGGGAGTTAATGGAGCACTTGCACATTCAACCGTGTCCTAGAAAGATAGAGATCGTTCTATGCTCACACACTGCCAAAAGAAATCTATAATAGCCACTCCCTCAATGCCCTCGAGAAGCCCCACAAGAAACTGAACATTGAGTATAATACTAGAGGGCTTTGAGACATTGATGTGAAGGTAGGCAAGAGATAAACTCTTCTTGATGAGAGTTTTTGCACTAACAAAGCCCAATTCTTCATTGGCAAAGATCAAGGAGAGATCGCATATGGCTTTGGGTGTGGAGAGACAACAACAATTTTGCTCAAGGTAGCTGGATGCACTACTTGAAGGCCAGAATAGCATCTACACTCACTCTAGAAAAGCCACTTCATTGGATGATGGATTCATTCAGATATGTTGGTTCTCTCTGTCTACCTACTAGTTTACAAGCAAATCTACTACCCAAAAGTACCGATTGGAATTGTTCTTGCATGAGATAGTCTGAGCTATGATATCTGAGTGCTCGATAGACCATGGAGAAGTTTGTTATGCTATGGACATCACAAAACATCAAGAAAACATTGGCATTAGGTTTTGATTGGCTCGGCCATCTATGAACAACTATCAACATTTCTTTGCTATGAAGCAACTTGAAGGCTACACAAGAAAAAGCTCAACTTTGTGTGTGGTTTTAGAGCAGGGATTCTTGTGGAACAATGAGTTTTTTGAGCATTGTGTTTTCTATGGGTGTGATGGCATGGGAAACTTGATGGCATAAGGGGCAAGATTCTCTATCCCAATACTTCTCTATCATGTACTCTTGAAAAAGCTCTGCAGCTTTTGAGGGTAAGTTTTGATGTATTGGTTGAAAACTTCTCCGCTTTAGTTGGTGATGGAACATGGATTAGCATTTGGAGGGTTTTCTACACACGAAAGATGATTGTCTCTCCCTACTTAGGCTTGTTACGTGGGCTGCATCTCCCCTATTCTTGCTATAAAGCATATCCTAGCACGAAGGAGAGTTACGCTATTCCCCTAGAAATTGTTCCTGTGATCGAATTGGGCAGGTCCAATTAGGTCTATGCCCTTTTGCCGAGCCCCTTACATCCTAGCTCATGGACTGCCTTACATCTTATGCAACTAAAAGGGGAAAGTCTCTTATTCAAGCTTTGTGGATGGGGCATCAGTTGATATAGGAATGAATGAATGGTTGACTTCTTGAGAGACGCCTTTGCTTAGACCCTTTTACTTTCTTCTTGTCTGTCGCCTCCTCACAGACTATGAGAACTAGATTTTTGCTCAAGGAGGAGGTCATGGATCATCAACGCTTCAATTTTTGCTACAAAAGTTTTAAAGAGAGTCAAAAAAAACTGTTTACGGTTTGCTATATGCAAAGGTTCTTACCATTTACTCTGCTCAGGCATATATTGCTCATTGAAATCAAATTTAGCAGTTTGATATGATAAGCACATAGAGGGCCTTTGGAAGGATGAAGGAGGGGGAGGCGTTTCGTGCATTGGTGCCTTTGGCCAATCTGCTCTTAGCAATATTGATATGTTAGCTATGTACGTGTTTAGATTTGCATCTCATTTATCCACAAGATTGGATTGTTTACTTAAGCATCCTCGATGGCTGGCATGCTTTCATAGTCATGTACCACATGAAATCACAACAACCATATCAAGCTACTGGCACTGCTCAAGGCCCGAGAGAGCCTTTATCTTTACTTGGTTTGATGAGTGGGCTTGCTTGCTGCTATCATCTTTACTTGCCTTAGATGTTGTCAGATATGTGAACATGTGTATAGTGTAGTTCATCTCTTACTTTGTGTGATGGATCAGATCTAACGAGATATGGTTTAAGCTTTTTTGTACAAAGTTACTTGCTATCTTATACTGTCTACACTTCAAATTCAAGGTGCGAATCAAGTGTACCGGTCAAGGGTTGGCAACCAATGATTGCTTGGTTTTGGATTAGCTCATACACATCCCTTGGAATGCCTTTGTTTGAGATCTTGTGCGATCTTCTTGGTTGTCTCCTCCCCACATATCGTGATTTAGCTATATATGAGATATGTTGCTAAAGGATTTTCTCAGAGATTATCTGTGACTAACATGGTTTTGATCTCATGAAATGAAGGCGGTAGAAAGGCCTTCAAAAATGCTATTTATAATTTGCTAGCTCCAGCGAATTGGTCTCACTACATACTAAAATCGCTTATGTATTGCTTGCATCTATGAAATTTGGCCCTCTTTCTAACATGCTAGCTTGATTTTAAGTACTAAGAGAATGAGTGTTAAGTTTAAGCTTGATTGTAGCTGCTAAGGGGCTATTTGTCAAGTTTAGGATATTGAGATTTGAATGGGTTTTACTTCAAATATGACATGCCCTTCTCATGGTGATTCAGTATTTAGGGCTCTGATTGATTGACCATTTGCTCTTGTGTATATTGTTATTTAGTTCTGAACTTTCTCTATATAAAATGATTGTGATTGGAGATTTATGGGCATCTAGAACATAGAGATTTCCCTACTGTGGGGTAAGAAAAAAGAGAGCACCTCTTCTTGCATTGGTCCTTGGTTGGACAAAGAGAGATGTCTTGGTTTTCTTTCTACTTACAGGTGGACTATGCTTTAGTAGCTTTGGAGAACCCTCGATGATTCTTGACTCAAGTTTGAGGATGTAGCAAGAATTTGAGCTTGTGTTGGGATTCTCTCATTAGCTTTAATTTATTTGTGAAGATATGTGTTTTCAAGTTTCTCCACTCAGCCTCTGCGGTAGACAAAGCAATGCACTTCTGTGCGCGAGACATCCACGACACTGCACCACCTGCACCTTACCAGTACTTGATTGACTAGGGTGATGCAAGGTAGAGGGGGTTGTGGGCCTAGTATGGGTGGAGGCAGCGGAGCTGGCTGAGCACGGTATTGGCTAGGGCTAGCTATAGGGCCACCTTGCAAGATCTGGGGGTTGGGAGGGGTTGTTAGGGCCAATGGGGGTCACATTTGATACATGGGTTGGGGAAGGGACCTCAGAAAGCGACATTGGGAGGTATCATGGTTTCCCCACCTATGAAAGTCTGCACAGTAGAATGCTCGTCTTGCCCTTAGGCATGGGCACTCATTGGAAGGGTGGTTTCCATTGCATATCCTGCACTAGACATTGTCTCGTCGTGGAAATAAGTTGGGGTTGCTCAGCACTTCTTTGGAGGTTCCTGCTCTCCATTGCTGACCTAGCTATTCCAACAAATTGGAGGCTAGCTCACTCACATCCAAGCTCTTAGGCTTGTTAGCCTCCTTCTTACTTGGCTCTACACTCGAGGACCTAACTGATGGGGCTACTTCGGACGGGGCCGAGGCCTTATCCAATGAATCCACTTTGTCCATCATATTGTCACATATACGGATGGCCACGTTGTTGCATAGATCAAAGGAGGTGGGGTTCATCACCTTGAGATGGTCATGCAACTTTGGGTCTGCTAACCCAATAACGAAGCATGGCAACACTCATTCGTCGCCCATTCACTCATAGGGTTCACAATGGGCATTGAGGTGCTTAATCCTCACAATGTAATCCCTAAGGGATTCCTTGTGGTATGGTCTCACCCCATACAATTGGTTGCTCGGGCTCCATTTATGACTGCTAGGAGCGAATCCCACAATAAAAGCCTTTCTCAATGTCTCCTAGTTGATCTTTTCCTCTGGGGTGAGAGCTCTATACCATTGACCTATCTTGTTGTCCAAGCTAAGGCCGAATGCATTGGCCATTTCAAGGTCGCCTAGTGCACCAAAGGCTTCACAAATCTGCTCGAACCTTTCTACGTGAGAGACCAGGTCTCCTTCGAGGAACAGCTTGGAAATGGCTATGGGACAGCTCCTCGAGGGGTTTGCCATCCCTATAGGGAACACTGGGGCAAGTGGCAGTGGTGTTGGCCCCCTTCCTAGGGCATTCACCGAAATATGCATAGCCTCATCAGTCAACACCATTTGGGCAACTAGCAAAGGTGGTGTTGATGTGGGCCTAACGAGTCGCAGGGCTGGCCTTAGCCTTGCCCAGGTGGTGGTGTCCATGTAGTTGTTGATGTCGACATCGGGTTTGAAGTACCTATGCCTGCGTTCATTGGCACAACCGGTATAGACGGGAAGGAATGGACTCTCGGAGGTGGGGGGTCTTGGGGCATGGTAGCATTGGTCCCATGCTACAGGTGGTAGGGTGGAAACTATGGTGCCCCAAAGTTGACAAAGGATGGTGGGGCCGGGGCAGTGAGAGGGTCATAAGGCATTCCACCTTGGAAGTTCCTAGCATCCCCTTAACTTGGGTCTTGTCTACAGAGTCCCCTCATCCATGGATCCTCATCATCCATGTTCTCCGATTGGGGGGGTGTGGCAAAAGAGAAGGAACTTGGATTGGGCAAAAGTAGTTTCTGGCTTGGTTTGTGGCTCAGGAACTACCTGTTGCTGACCTTCCCTTCCTGCGAACATGCCGACAAAGGGATTCTCCATGTCTGTCGACTCTGTCCTTCCCAAGAGGCCGAACGTATTAGAGAATGTACCTCTAATCTTAGATGCAACTGAAGGAGCAGGAGAGTTGGGAGAGGCTACACTCGTGAAGGGGGCTTCTGATGCCCTTGGACCCATGGGGTCTTCCATCACTCCTTCAAGACTCTCTATGTCGTTTGAACTAAATTGAGTTTCTTGGAGGGGTCCTACAAACGAGTGGAGACTAGGAATTGAGCTGTCGGACCCCCAACTAGGGCGGAGGGTGGGCTGAGTGTAGCTCAAAGCACTTTCCTCAGGAACTGGACCCTCTAGTAAAATCCTTGTGGACCTCAGGTGTTGTGGGGTGCCTCTGGTTGGGGACACCTAAGTTGAACTGAGGTTCTAGAATTTTTTGTTAATTCCTTAGCTACTCGAGAAGTACAGCATCGGTCGACAGGGTAACACTATATCAATGGTCATTGGGCTACAGGTATAGCAACGGGCAGTGTAGTATGGTTTGGCAACGAGCGACGATGTAACCTTTCAGCAGTGACGATCGATGAGATAAGGAAATGGCACCAGTCGGTGTGATGTATGTATGGCGACGGTTGGTGGGAAAATAGTTGCCACGTGGTCAATGCGATCGAAAGGACGGAATATCCCCATGGGTGTAGGGATATGATATGACACTGGTCGATGGGAAAATAACTCGACAGGATAGTATAGTGACGATGACATAATACGCAGACAACACCAGACGGCAGGATTTCACATCAATGGGCAGTGTGATGTAGTTATGCGACCGCGGGGGGAAATGATTACGACTACGGTCGGAGGGGTAGTTTCACCACGTCGATGAGAGGATAGTAAAATAGCAATGCTCGGTCCGGAACCACTACAACACCGATCAATGACCTGTCAAATCGATGCGGAAGTAACTCTGACAAGCATTAACTACAGGCGATAGGATGAATCGTGGTCGAGGGTTAGGTCGGTCCAGAAGTGCTACCGCACCGAGTCAATGACATTTAATCGGTGGGATCTAACTAATGCACCGGTCGACAAGGAATCTGGTTGGTGTGGTACACTATAGTGTTGACTCGATGGGGTAGTCAAACACAGTTGCGTCAATTGAGATTGGGTGATTTCTAAGGATTTTGCAGTTTCTGTTCCTGTTTTTTTGTGATGGGGGGTGCTACCCTACCCAATCTACCTAGTCAATAATAAAAACTTGAAAACAAACAGTTTTTGGAAGAACACTCAGAAAAGGGAAGTTCTAGAACATGAAACTACTTCAAAACTTGACAAAAATCCTTAGTTTTGTTGTTTTTTGAGGTGATTAGACTACACATACACCTTAGCAATCAAGTTTGCTATGTTCCTATCAACTTAAAACACCAAAATAAGCTACCCAATCTCAAAAATGGCATTCCTACATGAAAAAATAGATTTTCGTCCTCTCTCTCTCTCTCTCTCTCTCTCTCTCTCTCTCTCTCTCTCTCTCTCTCTCTCTCCTTCTATATTCTCTCCTACAACTCCACTAACAAGCTCCAAGTTAAGCTTGAAAACTTGTGCAATGGGAATATAACGAAGGGAGACAAGTGTAAATGCAAAAGCATACCTTTTCTCTTCAATAGCAGTGCCAAAGATGTAGTGTGGTCTCAGCGGTGAGTCACATGTCGTGGGGTAGTTGAAGATATGCCAACAGAGCTTCCACTCCTGGCTACTCCTTGTGGGAGCAATGCATAGCACGAGTCATCTGCAAGTGTCACACTCAAGTAGCCTTCGGATTGTTGTAATGTGGTTTCATGCGAGGAAGAGGGAAGGGGAAGAGGGGAGAGGAGAGGGAGAAGAGGGAGAAGGGAGGAGGAGGAAGGGGAGAAGGAGAAGGGAGTGAAGGGGGATAGAATGACAACCACAAAGGCACTACAATGGAAACAAGAGAACACCCAAAACACTCTCTTGGAAGAGAAGAGAGAGCTTATATTCAAACTTGTGCAAACAACAATGAAGACCAAAGTCAAACTTTTGGCCTTTTATACAAGTCACCTTTTGAAGGGAGGGCCAACCCTTTTCCTTTTTAGCGCTCTCCCTCACTTTACAACCATGGGCTCTTGGGCTCGCAAGGCGCGAAGGCATGTATGTTGCTATTCTTACTGACTCTCCTTACTAGTGGAAATAGCGCTTGTGTTAACCATATTAAAGCGCTCGGGACAAACCTAGTATTAGGAGGTGATCCTAACCGATTCCCAAATAGCGCTTGTGTTAGCCTCACCACTCCTAGGCTCGGGTGATTTGGGGCTCAAACTCCCTGAGCGCCCTCACACCTTCACATGTTTGTGGTCATGCATGATGCATGACGCTCAAACCTCGAGTGGTTAGACTCAGCTTTGTCTAGAGACACTCAATGGTAATCCTATCTCGAGATGATATTTGGGGAACAAACTCCTCGAGTTTGAGCTGTACTCCTCTCATGGCTATTTTTGTTGGTGTCACTATTTCCTATGGATGTGGAGCTAAAAAGTGCAAGGCGCATGCTCAGAAGTGTGCATCTCCTTGTTCCGAGTGGGGGCAACTGGAACATATAACCTATACATGTTGCCTAGAATCTTTGTATTTTTGTGTATTTGGGTATCAAAATCCCTTGAGCTTGTCTTGTTGAAGTATATCATTCAGCTTGGTCACCTATACTCATTGATTACCTTGCATTTGGCGGTTGTACTCTATGGATGTTAACACATTTCCATTCAACTATATTACAAATGACATGGTACATCCCAAGGGGGTTAGAAACATAGTAAATCTAGTGTTACAAATCAAAAAGACTCGCCAAACCACTGAAGAAAAACAGTATGTCTTGAATAATAAACCAAAGATGAATTTCACTAGCAATAATAAAGTTAACATTTTAACCCCAACATTGATCTTAGAGGGAAAGTATTTTGACTTTGATCTTGTCATGCTATTCCCACCCAAGAAACAAGGGTCCCCAGGGGGAAGTGTGTGTGTATTTTTCCTACTGACCACAATCAGCTTCGATCTCAACAATGATCTTAATATAGTACTCCCTTCTATCAATAAAGGCCAACTATATTCCATCCATCAATTTCCTTACGATTCTCAAAAGTAAGCAAACCTTCTATCATTAAAATCTATATATGCAAACTATTAGAATATGAAGCCAAGTTGAGTTAGTTTGGTGTGTTCTAGTGTGAGTTCTAGTCTAGTGTGTTCTATGGATGCCACGTGTCATATTGGGAGTTATCCCATATGCATAGGTGTTCATGTGTGTGTGTGCGCTCTTATATAAGAGCTGTACTTGTCTAGGTCAAATCAATCAAGTATCAAGCTACAAGCTCTTTGGTCTACATGCGAGTACTCTCATTTTTGTTCATTGCTCTAGTCATTTCATTATGTTGCCTTTTGAGTATCGCTTCCTCTCTCCCTAACCTACCCTCTCTCTCTCTCCCTCCTTCCACCATGCTCCTTCATAAATTGCTTACCAATCACCTATTTTTTGGGTTTTCCATTGATATCTGACATTACCCAAGCTTTACATTGGATATTAAATCCCAAAAAACAAAGGTCTCCAAGGGGAAGGGTGTGTGTGTGTGTGTGTGTGTGTGTGTGTGTGTGTGTGTGTGAGAGAGAGAGAGAGAGACTTTCTCATTGACTGCATACCCGTAGGTTTGCCGCCGACACATAATCCAAGTGAGGGCAATGGCCATCCCCTCTCTTTGGATTGGGTCGTGACTACTTCCCAACAAATATATAAAGACACACTAAATAAACCTATAAAGTAAAGTAAGGGCTTACCCATCCATTTCCTTAATTTTCGAAGGTACAGATTGCATCTGGGGAAGTCCTATTGTAGGAAAGTTCTTATTACTTTATGGCTCTTATCTTTCTCAAATCCATTCCCGTCAAAGTTTTTTATCGGATTCTTGATTTTCATGAAGGCATTAAACCCCTCCTTTTCCGTATAAATTATGGGCATTACTTGGGAAAGTATCACCTTTCCTGAGAAGGAAGTCGATCTATTACTGAAGGCCCAAATAAACTTTTAGACCGAATAATCAAGCGACTTAGTTTTATCATACTTGTTGCTGGTCACTGCCACACCATTACTCCTATTTGTGATATTGATGGACATGTTCAAGAAATTGCCTTTCACACCCATAGGCTTATCATCAATATCATGCATTGTAGCTACTATGGTGTCCTTTATCCCTAGGAATTGGAGGGGGTAGATCCAAAATGGGTCTATCCCATCATCATTCTACAGTCTAAATAAGTCCCATGGAGAATCCACATTAATCAAATGTATATCGCCCATATACCTAAGGGATGTTCAAAGTTGTTTCTTAATCCATACTCTCCCTCTAGGGGGATGTTTCCATAGCATTTGCCAATATCTGCTATGAAACATGAATATATCCTCTCAGGTAGGTTCAGATTCACTTTATATATGGAATTGACTAGCCAAAAGGTGCTCACCTTGATGCTCGTATCATTCCATATTTGATCTTGAAGATCCTTCGATGCTTCCATGATGGGATCTAGGCAGGCTTGTAATACCAAAGTGATCAAGGAAGTGATTTCAAAAAATAAGCAAAGATGGGCTTTGGTAAATTCAAGTTGAAGTGTGTAATGTCCTTGACTAGTTGGTGAAGAATGTCTGGATCATAAACCCTCTGGAAATCCCTACTTGATAATTTTTGTAGTGTTTATTCAAAGATAAATCTCTTGCAAATGTAAGTTGGGGTCGAGGCTAACTTATCCATTGATGTAATCAAGAGGAATGTTGTCAACCTTGCAATCTCTCTCCTGATAGTCACGGTTTCCATGGAGGACTCCCCCTACTTTATACACATTTTGTTGATTGTTGCCATTTGCCGCAAGGAATTCCTGCAAAAGGTCATAAAGTCCCTCTCGTGAATCTAATATTTCATATGATAACGGTTTCAAAGAGCTAAACTGGCTCCAATCATCAATAAGGCATCCAGTGTCCCATTAATACTGAGATTCTTTCTAGGAAATTGTCCTAAGCTATCTTCCCTGACCATAAGTTCATTCACTATATAGGTCCAAAGTAGGTATGGCCTTGTTGCAAGCTCTTGCTCATGTGGATTTTCCTTGCATCAATTTGTGTAAAGACGTGCTTTTGGATCAGCCCTCTTTGCTATGGAGTCAAGAGAGGAAGAGCAGAGTTTTGTGTGCTTTGGGGTCTGGAAATCCGAGAAATTGGATGAGTTATAGATAAATTGGATGAGTTTGTATGCTTTACGGTGTGATCCAAATCCAAGAAATTGGATGAGTTATCGAGGAATGGGTTAAAGCAATCATGTTCATAAGGGGGCAAAGTGGCTAGGTAGTCTTCGGGCCTAAGGCATGAAGTAAATGAAATTGAAAGTAGATGTCTAGAGGATAAGGTGACGAGGTAGGAGGATTCGAGAGAAAGGAGAAAAGTTATGGGAAGGAATAATATTTGGGGGACGGACAAACAAGGTTGGGGTATGGGAGAAGTGATGAATAAAAGGGGCTTTTTGGTTTTGTTGCGCATGATGGATTCTCTCTCCTTCCTTCACCCCCGCTCTTCATGTTTTGACAAGGTATCTTTCACTCAATAGAAAATCTTGCTTCTTTTTGGTATCCTTCTTATGGTCTCATTATTAATGGGGACCCACTTGATGAAAGAAAGGGGCTTTGAGCTTGTGAGGGGTCTCCTCATAACCGATGCCTTGGTTAGTTAGCTAGTGATTATTAATTGGTTACTATTTAAACACTATGTCTGTATATCAAGTGTGATTGTGTTGGGATTAGTTGGTGTAATGATTCATCAATTGATTGTTGTAACTAACACAATTGGCGGCTTGAGTAAAGATGATGAGTTGGATAACAAGCAAAAGAAATGGGGAACATGATTTAAATTGATGAAAGTATTGATTAGTTAACGAAGGCCATGGGCCAATGTTGAAAAATAATGTGGAATAATTTATTTCATTTATTTTGATGAGGCCATATTAAGACCTAAAATATTTGGAGCTCATGGAACTATGTTGAGCAATCCCTCTAATTGTTGACAAGGGATACTTCTAGATGCTTTTTGGAATATTCAATTATAAATACTCTATATGGGAAGCAAGAGGCCCTACATAACTTTCTTCTTCTCCCTTTCACCATTTGGTACGTCTCCCAAGAAATAAAGAAGAATCTTTATTAGATTGACTCCGATTAAAGAATGTTAACTAGAATAAGCTTTGTTTTACTTTTGCTTTGCATTGGTAAAAGAGAACGGTGGGGATGCCCTCAAGGGACTAGGATTAGTCCAAGAACTTGGAATTCATGCATTTGGCTAACCTATTAATGTGTAGGGGTTGGAAGAGTATAAAAAGGCCCATAATTGATGGAGCAACGACCAAAAAGCAGGTCCCACAAAGCTTTTTAAGCACCAGGAGATCCTAGAAGATAGTGCCCATTAATGAGGCCCCCTGGGGTTCTAAAAAGGCCATTAAAACTGCCCTAAAGTGGGAAAAAGAAGAAAAGCTAAGCTTTTTGTAAAATGTAGTTGTAGAAAACAGGCGTAGCTTTTTGTTAGGCCAAGTCTATAAAAGAAGAGCCTCATAGCTCAAGAGTTGTACTCAGCTTCGGTACATGAGCATGGAGATTTAGGATCATGAAAGCTAAGGATTTGTGGAGAATACAAATGAAAATAGTCCATGTAGCAAAATGTTGAAACTAAAAGGAATTCTCAAGGCATTAAGAATTTTGGTGTACTGAAGTGACATGTCAAGGAACAGTGTATCTAAAATATTTTTACAAGGTTGGAGATGGTTAAAATGAGCTTTCATGTGTTAGCAGAGCTCTCTCAAGCTAGCTGTACAAAGTTATTTTCTATTGCAATAAAGACCTTCGTGGGGGGGGGGGGGGGGGCAACCCTTCTTTCTGGCACCTAGTGTTGTGTAATGTCTTTTCCCCTCCTCTCCTAGCTCTCTTTCCTTGCTGAGTCTTCTACTGTCCTTGCACGTTTCCTAGATTGTTGTACGATTGATTCCAATAGCATATCCTCTATCCCTTTACACATGTGGGTTGTTTGGAGAGAGCTTTTCTACAACAAATTGTATTCCAACCACTAGAGGGCAACTTAATTGCTATGATTTGGATTTCGAGCTCTCCACAAAGCCCTAAGTTTGCTACAATTTGTTCTAGGAGGAGGATTCCTTACCCGGTAGGCCTTTAAAGCTGCAAATTTATTGTAGGTAAGGTTCTTGAAGTCACTGGAACTGTTTTCACTCCCTTCTTTGCCTTTGATTACTTTTGTTCATGGTTTTTATGTTCTTGGTAATTCATGAAATTGTACTATCAATAATTCATGACATTGTACTATCGTTAATTTATTTTCGTAAAATTTTCCAAACTCTTAAGCATGAGTTAGAATTTCCCAAACTAGAGTTCCATTGTCATCCCTCAAGCAAAGAGTTCTCAACATTTGTAAGCATTTTTCTTTTTCTGTATTATTTCTCCTTGTTTCTTTATTATCAGTGTATTTGTTTAATTTTCACTTTGTTTTTATCCAAGATCAACACTTTCAAGCTCATTAGGTACTAGATTATGAGCTATAACTAAATATTGAACTACTATTAAGTCATGGCAATCTCGCACTACTCAAAGTGACCTAGTGGAAGTATTAAAGAAACATGCAATAATTACAAAATCAACAACAAGAGCAATATAACAATTGAGAAGATGAAAGAAATGGCTTGATGACTTAAAGCGACACCATTATAAATGTGAAACATGACCACGGATAATGACTACGGACATTAAAGAACTTACCTTAAGGGGGTGTCGTTTGTCAAAAGCTTACCTTAAGTAGACAAGGCTTGACAAAATAGAGTCTTGCTCTATCCTTATCTTGCGAGTTTGGACATTTTGCCAGTTTGTGAAATTTTCAAGCATTTTTATGTGTGAATTTTATAACTAGCGGCTAGTTATAATTCTTGCATATCACCATGCAAGTATAAATAATAATAAAACCAAGCAATATATTTCATAAACATAGGAAACACTCAATGCAAACCATGGAGCTAATTCTATTAGAGGACAAGATCTCATCATAAATATCTTGGATCAATAGATCACCGTTAATAAGCTACAAACGGCAAGCAAGCAATAGCCAAGCATCATTGCATTCGTGGTTGAGCCAAGCATAAATAGCTGAAACAATAGCTCGCTAGCAGTGAGCTATAAAGAAAGGGTGCCAAAAACCTTTTTTCCAGATGGCATTTTTGCAGTTTCATCTAAAGGTACCCATGTTTGCAATTGTTTTCAAGGTTTTTGGGACTTCTGAGCTCACTTCTGGTATCAAAGGGTCAAATTGTGCATGTATCAAAAGTTTTGTTTCTTCCAAGGAATTTATACCCCTCTGGCAACATAGTTCAAGTTTTGATTTGTTCCAAGGAATTTGTATCAATGGAGAAGAGTAACGATGGTCATCCATAGGTCAAATATTTGAACATATGTAACTTCTAGTTTTGTGGAAGATGTGTTTCTTTGTATTGGGTCCTTTGCATGTAAGAATACAAGGTGTGCATAAAACAATATTTTAAAATTCTCCCAATGCTAAATGCATAGTTTTGCTTAAATTTTCCCATTAAAAAAAAACCATTATGGTTGAATCAAATCAATCCTTGTAGTTAGAGATCAAGGTGATTGTAAGAGTCTACACCATACAATATTTAATGGCACACCATAAGCTTTAGAAAAAATTCAATAAAAACTCACAAAAACTTAATCGCAAATTCTATTTTGTAAGAAGATTGGATATTCAATGCCTTATCATATAAAATAGGGGTGTGATAAAGACTCAAAGACAATAATCAAAAGCAATTTAAGAAACTCGAACTTCTTTCTTAAGCAATAGTCTATAAAATATTTGGAAAAGGATGCAACTAGATCTTTGCAACAACTAAAAAGGTCATACTTTTCAACATTTCTCATTCAAGAAACACACAAGCTTTTCACTTTTTGACCCAAGACATTGGTCCAATATCTAATTTTCATGCAATACCTTCTGTTAAATTATTAGAAATTGTGTGTGTGTGTGTGTGCGTGTTTGTCGAGTGTCTCGCTCTGCGGTGGGGGACACGATCTCCTCGCTCTCTAGACTCTCTGGGCTATGTCTAGGGTGACCCCTCGTCTCTTTCGGTCTCCCCTGAGGAAAGTTGTGATAGGTTGGACCTATATAGGGTGTATTTTGGTGGTACTGTGCCGGCTACTCATCCAAACTGCTGTCATATCGGCTAGCTCTTCCTCCTCCACTCCATTTTGTCCGAGGGCTGACTCAAATGTATAGAAGCTTGTCGCGTGTCGATGTGTCTGATCACCCTCTATGTCATGTAGTGGTCTGACCATCCCCTATTGCTCTCTGATCTGTCGTAGAAGCGTCTCCATGTGTTGCCACATCTCCATCAGATAAAGCTCAATACAGACCTCGTCAAGGAAATGGATCAGTCGTGACAAAGGACCGAAGCCACTCCCTTCTAGGTAGAGAGTGGTAGCATCCCCGAATCTCGTAGTAGGTTTGACAAACACAAAGAAAAGGCTCCTCTATCTTAATTGCCCCCAGCATACTTAGTGTGCAGACTTACTACTCTTTGGGTATACCCGTTGCTCTCTCTACCTCGATCCTCAGCTTATGGGGCGAAAACCGCATCTAACCAATGGAAATCCTCAGTGCATGGGCGACTCCTCTATCCTTGAGATACTGGGGTCTGATAATCAATCCCTCCTCTAATACTCTCAAGAAGTGGTCGCGATTAAACTAGGTCTTGGTGGGGAGCTCCTAGTCCTCCCCCCAAGTCCAGGATGTGTGAAGCTAGAGGAGGTCTAACCATATGATACGGTTCATCTCATCTCGCGAGATCGACTCAGAAGGTGCATCCAGGCTGTACTGAAACGAGGAAAGCCTATCTATCTCGATACCGTGCTTGGCAAGCCATGTAGATATGCGTGCATACCATATGTCTGCCCCGCTCTCTGTAAGTCATTTGGATGACTCTAGGGCCAACCTCGAAAGTCTTAAATGGATAAGTCCCAAACTCTATGGATGCAAGTCACTGTCTGAAAGATGGCATCAACCTAGAGAAGTGTCATGGCGAACTCTGCCTAGACCATCTCATGTGGGATTGAGGACTTACATCGGATCATCCTCGATCCCATCGTCACCTGTAGCCGCTCGAGGCTCCTCCAGTCTGTCCTCCAAAGATCACACCCCAGAAAGTGCTCGTTGCCCCGGTGCCTCTATATAAGTGTTGATCTCTCGCTAATACCGATCCATAGATCTTGGCCAATGTGTGGCCAATCATGAGGATGCGATAGTTCCCAGTGTCCATGAGGTCTCCTACTTTGTGTTTCGATACGATAGTAGTGGTGCTCCATGCTGGTGGGAAGCCGTGACAAACTGCAAGGTTAAACATATGTGCAAGGATCGGTGCTAGGACCTCCTGCCCGTGTGCAAAGTGCTCTATCCGAAGGCCTTCGTGATTCCGTGCTTTCAAGTTGTGGAGCCGATGAAGTACAACCTACACATTCTGTGTAGTGAATAGATGACAAGTAGTGGGCTTGGACATAGAGGACATGTCTGGCGATGTCTGCCTCAAGACATCATATAAGGAGCATGCATGTGTGCCACACCTAGATCGATAATGGGGATGGGTGGCTTCCCCTCCGAGAGAAATCCCCACCTAGTGGTTGGGTGTCCTCCGCGAAATGATCTAATGATCTCATCCATCCTATGTGTGAGAAAGGCTTGTCTCTTGCGACGTGTCAACCACTAAAAGATCCTATGTGCCTCATGTGATGTCAATTGACCCAAGGCTCGCTCCGGTGTGAGGTGGGCTTGCATCTCTCTACACTCATCATCAAACTAGGGATTTTGAGGCATCTTCCCATCTCATACTCGTGAAGATCAAGTCGGAAAGGATCTGGTGATAGCATCCTGTATCACTGTGACAAGGGTGGCCGAGGCGTGGGCAAGGTCTAAATCGACCTCCAATAACAATTAGGCGAGAAGCTCTCTAGCTAAGTGACACACATACACTGGATCAAGGACACGATTAGAGTGGATCTGGGTACGGGTAGCCATAGGAACTCTCCATGTGCCTGGTGTAGCCCGCCTCCATGTGGGAAGCATGTGAATCCCTTAAATGATGGCCATCTTTGAATTGTAGATGATGAGGTTGTGGACAACTCCCAACTCAAGCAAGAGTCACCCCTATGCTGTCACATGTAAAGTATCTGCAGAAAGTCTCAAAATCACAAGTTCTACTCCATCTACCTCTAGCATCATGTGGGAGTCTCTCATATGTGAAGTCAAGTAAGTCCACTTGCCTATCCCTCGTCCTTGCATTGAAATCTCCCAAAAGGAGGGTGTCTCCTTGTCTGGAGAACTCTAACAATATAATGTATCATCTCATAAGAGGGGTACACAACGGGTTGGAAAAGAAGCTTCTTCTATTACCTAGCCATAGGGGCAATCAAGGTACAATTGACATTTTGGCCGCACTCCATGCACACAAGTTGCTTCGGCGAAGATGACCCTAGCTCTTAAGACTCTAGGACCCCATATACATGACATTCTAAACGCACAATGGGTACTACCCACCTGCATTTACAATCCTTCATACCTACTCATCATATGGGTAGGTGCCATTACATCATAATATAAGTAGCCTTGATACTTCTAACTTTTCATAGACCAAGCATTACATAACTATATACAAAATGCTTTAGAATGCTGGGGGCCCAACAAAAGACTACTCCTAAAAGGATGGAGCAAAGCATCATATAACACTAAAAATTGATACCAAGATGTCACTCAAGAACTATCAACAACTAAATTAAGGATGCAATTTAGGGAAAATATATAGAGACAAAAGTGATTGGTGGATGAGCAAGGACGATCACGCTCCCATGAGTGAAGAAATTCTTTTTCTCTTTCTAACCATGTATTCTTAAGCATGCTTTGCATCATCCCATGGATTGGAATGTATCTTTACTAGCATTAACCATTCACAAGGTCATCTAAACTGTTCGTGAATTGGTTAATACCATGACTTCAAATCTATCGATATCCTACCATAAAAACTCTGAGACTTCAAATGCAAAGATTGAATGTTTCATTTCATATCTCACGATCTCATTAAGTTGCAATCGTCGTATACAACCTTGAGGCATAAAAATGCACAGAGTTGATTTATTGTTCTTATCCCATGTTTAACAAACTTAATGATTTGCCATGCATCCCTCGATACAGCAAAAACAAGGAGCATTGATAAAAAAGAGGGCAAGGGCAACCCCAAGCCCAACAATGTTGTTTGAAACCTCACTTATGCATATTCCATCAATAGACCACTTGATTTGTTAATCCATTTAGAGAGCCACTCCACTCACAACAACATTTTTGCAACCATCAACTCAAGTTGTAATCTTTGCAAGATTCACACCCTTATCAGAAGGGGGGTTTATAAACTTTTCCTCACTAGCATCCCAAACCAAGCCCAAGCTAGCACAACAATGATTAGAGGGCCCCCATTAGCAGGTGCAAATGACACTTATAGGATGCGAAATCTCCCTTCAATTTAGGGCAATCTGCTCTTAGTCTAATTTGCAGCAGTACATAGAAAGAAGCGTGGGTGTGCATGCAAGTATACAAGATAAAATAATTTTACTCCAAGATCATCTGCTAGAATCCACCCAAGTAGAGGATCTAAAGGCTTGTTCTATGCACTTTTAAAGGATTAAAGAAAATATTTTGAATTAATGTAAAATGAATCACATTTCAACCTACCTTTCCTTATCTTCCTGGAAAGTCCACTAACAAAATTGATACTTCAAATAGCTTCCTCTGAGTATGAAAGTAGCCTCTCAGTCAAGTTGTGCACGCTCCAAATCTCCGATGATTTCTTCAAACTGTGATACCAAAATAATAGCTTCAGGGAAATTCAATCAAAAATTCGCTCTCTCAAATGAATAATGCATGTTACAGAAACAGACCTTGAGTATATGGCGGACAAAATAATCTCCAAACCTCTTAGTCACCTTACTGTCCACAATTTGCACAACATCCTGCACATAAAACCAGTGAGACATCCAACAAAGGCCTTTTAAAATATAAGCCTAAAAGGAGATCACATGAAGCTTCAAAGGGGATCTACATTACATCATCAATATAAAACTCGACATCTGCATTCGAGCTTATTCGTCCATCATTGTCTAGGACATGAGTTTTATGCTTGTATGTAAGAAGTGCCATCCTGAAAAAAAAAAACGACAAAACAGAAATCATTCACAGACTTTAGCAACATGAATTTTTGTGCATCCCATCAAATATAAGCAGTAAAACTCTGCACTTTTCTCTATGCAACTAAAAAACCTGAGAGTCGGCTCATCAACATCCATAAATGATGCCAGTTTTGCAATTGGAATTGCACTATATAATTTCAAATAGCTACGGATATTGGAGAGAAGTTGCTGCTGTCTAACTTCAGAAAGAAATAGCTTCAGCTGCAACCTGTAAGCGTCCTGCAAAATTCAACCCAAAATAAAGCAACAATTAAAGGAAGATGATCAGAAAACAATCCATTAATGATCAAGCAAGCTCAAAGCAATACTTCAAATAGTATTCTCTCGCTTGCCTATATTCAAAGAAGGGGAACTGCATCTTTGAGCAAGCACAGGACAGATACACACATGAAGGGATATTGTATTCACAACAAGGAATTTTTGCAGACGTTTCGAAACGCATGCGCATTTCTCTTTTCGTACCTGGTTATAATTCACCAATGGCTCATCATAGTTGGGTGGCGAAGGGGTGATAAATTTTGGACAAGCAAAAGAGAATAGCTCATCATAAACTGCCTCGTCACTTCTCTGCATTCTCAGCATCTTCTCTGCATGCTTTTCTCTCAACTGACTGTTCACGTTCTCTTCCACAAGCTTTCCTTGTGGGCACAAAGAAAGACATACAGCGAGTAGTGCATACAACTGTTCATTTTTCTTCAGAATCTGTTGAAATTGCGGTGACCGCTGATGGTACTGCTTTGTCTTGTGTATGTACAGGAGAATTTGATTGCATGCCTTGATAGCCTCAATATACCTGCGCAGAAGAGAGGGGAGAGTCAAAATCTCTCTCTCTCTCTCTCTCTCTCTCTCTCTCTCTCTCTCTATCTATCTATCTATCTATCTATGTGTGTGTGTATGTGTGTGCACGCGTCCACAAACATTACTAATCCCTCCCCCCCAAAAAAAGAAAAGAAAAAAGTCGATGCATTGCATTCAAGCCACGTCCTTTGTTCAGCCACAAATGGCCGAAATGACCACCTGTCCTGACCTATTGCTCACTTGATTTGTCATATGGGCTTACATGTTAAGCATCTTAATCCTAGCCAAGGGCCAGATGATAGAGCATTAAACTCTTAAACCCTCCTTTCAATACCACGAAGTTTCATAAAGTATTCATGTTCGCACAACTAGCCACCTTAGTGAAGATGTCTGATACATTCTTCTTGGTTGGAGCATAAATGAGAGTGATGAGTTTGCTTAGGACCATTCTTCAAACAAAGTGGCATTGAATCTCAATGAACAAAATGATATTGGACCTCAATGAACCTTAATGAACTGATGTCTTTGCTAGGTGTCTTTTTTGGAACAAAGAGGTACTGAACCTCAATGTACTGATGTCTTTGCCAAGGGTCTTTTACAAAAGCATGGAAGACCCAATTCTTTAAAATTACAATGCAACTATGTTTGTCACAACTCAAGACAGTCAAACCAAAGAATCCATGTCATCCAAGATCCAACTAAAACATATTGCTTCACATGTCACAATGCAAACAGCTTGGAATTCCAACTCATGGAAGAAGGGGCAATTGTGGGTTGCTTCTTGCTACGAAGAAACACAAATCCTTGCCAATATGAAGGCATATCTTGACTAGTCCGGTGGGTACCTTATCTCTTGCCTAATGTTAGTCAAAGTAACCATTGAGCACGACTCCTACACTACATCAAATGCCTGTGAAGTAGCTTAACACTTTCTAATACCACCTGCAAGTAGTTCTCCCATGCAAAGTGGAGAATTTACCCAATGACATCGGTGGGGATGTGTCCTTGGACAGTCTTGCATTGCCTTCAAAATTTGGGGCTAAGCTGGTTATTAAAGGGATTGGTGACATTCCTAGAAATTCACGTGACGGTGAACTTATGTAAATTTACAATGTATTTATGTGCCAGGCTCATGTATGAATTTCCTATCTGTAAGTAAATTATCAGATCAACGAATAAAGGTTGAGTTCGAGAGGGATGTTTGTGACAAATGACAGGATATGAAGGTTGATGCAAGATGAGTGAGATAGGGTGATCTTTACACGCTATACACTGATGTAATCACAGCAAATGCAGAAAATTCAGGTCACTCTCAAGGAGAAGAGGAAACTTGTCTTTGGCACAGGAGGTTTGAACATAAATTTTGAAAGCTTGGCAAAGCTTCATACAGAACTGATGGTATATGGGCTACCACGTGATTTAGAAAGTCTGGAACATTTGTTGGCATGTGAAGGGGCTGATGGTGTCTGGGCTACCACATGTGATTGAAAAAGCCTGATGCAACAACAGCAAATCTTCTCAAGGAGAAGAGAAAACTTGGCTGCTTTGGACATATAAATTTTGAAAGCTTGGCAAAGCTTCATTGAGAACTGATGGTGTATGGGCTGCCACGTGTGATTGAGAAAGTCTGGAAAATTTGTCAGTCGAAAACAACATACAGATAATCCAGCACAATTAGCAAAATTGATGCATATCGATTTAGTGGCACCCATTGAGGTCAATCTCTGGGTGGTACTCAATGCTTCATCACTTTCATTGATGACTACTCTATGAAGACTTGGGTATTTATGATGGCACACAAGTCTGATGCCTGATTAAGATTCTCAGGTCTGACATTTGTGGACATTTATTGATTATTGCAAAAAATGCTGCATACAGAAACGGAGCTATGCTCAAGAACAAGAATGTATGAAAATATTTGTGGGCTGCTGTAGTAATTACTTACTGAATAGAGCACCTACTAAAGCTGTCCTAGAAGGAAACCAATAGTTGAAGCATCTCAGGACCTTTGGATGTAAAGCTTTGCTCATGTTCCGTGTGCACCTTTAGGTAAGGTGCTATTCAAAACATTTAGGCATTTTGGAATGCTTAGAATCGCACGGTGCTCTCCAGCTGTTCTTTTTTTTTTTTTTTTTGGGGAGGGGGGGGGGGAGGGGGGGGTACCTGAAACTCACCTGGACAACGCCATTGTTACAGGCAACTTCCCTGCATGTGCCTTCGCACTCGGGTTTGCTGGAGCTCTGGAGTCTTGGTTCTCTCGCAGCTCTGCCAGTTTGTTGCCTCTCTCAACCCTTAGTCATTCCTCTTTCAACCCCTTACCCCCCTCTCAGTCCTCATTCAGCCCTCTCTCAGCTCTTCGCATCTCTGAATCCTTCTCAGCCCTCTCTCATCCCCTTTTTCCCATGGTGGCGCAAGTCTTTAGGTGCATAGCTTTCAGGGCGCACTAGTAGGTGTGAGGTTTGGAAGAATTTTATTTCTGAAGCTTCTAAAAAATCAGGTTTTTTAAGTTGAAAAAAAGGGGAGAAAGGGGAGGGAATATTCACATGACATGTAGAAAAGAATGAGAGGGGGCTGAGACTCAAGAGGCAGGACTGAGATTGAAAGGGTTGAGACTTGAAAGAGGGCAGGGCCAAAGGTGATTGAGAGAGTAGAGGGCTGAACAGGGTCTGAGAGGCAAAGGGCGTGAGAAGTGACAGAGAGGAATAGGAGGCAGGTCTGAGAAATTGGGTTGGGGGGTGTTTGGGGGGGGGGGGGGGGGGGGGGGGCAGCGGCTGAGAGACGAGATGAGGAGAAAGTTGAATGCTAAACCAGTCGCATGCATCTTTGTTAGTTATGCAAATGAACAGAAAGCATAAAGGTTGTATGATATGCATATTAGAAGGATGGGCACTGACTCAACTGTGAGAGCCCATATGAGAAGGACAAAGGGTTAGTAGACCAAGGGTAGGTTCAGCTTACCGGGGACTGTGGCTGGTACACCATCAGCCACTTGAGTGCAATGTCTGCACCTGTTTGGAGACACATCTGCAGCAGTATGGGACCACGAGGCTAAGTGGCATCACAGCAGCAGAACAGTACAGCCCTGCCAGGGCCTATTTACAGACCTGGCAATAGGACACCTCCAGCACCAGGTTAGAGGTGCAGTCCAGGTCGGCTGGTGGGGCAGTTCACCTGCTGGGTTGGTCTTTCTTTTTTTCTTTATTTTTTGGGAAGAGGGGGGGGGGGGGAGGTTTTGCTGGTGGCTGAAGCCCTTTAAAGGCGATGCGGACTAAGAAGTGTCTTGGGTATACAGCTCCCTTAAATTGATGTTTTACCCAGCATCTTTGCTGCATGTGTTTAGCTCTCCTCCAAGCTGTTGTGGAAGAATAAAAGTTTTAGTAGTACTTTTTTGACTGAGGTTTCAGTGCATGAGTGCATCTGTTACTGTCTGGAAAGAGTCTCCGGGATCTATCTGCTCCGTTAGAGGTTCAGACATTCATGCCTCAATCTCCAACATGGTATCAGAGCCAAGAGTGAGACTCCTGTATTACTTTGAGGAAGGAGTCCCTCCAACTTCGAGGGTGACCCCAGTTCAAGTAAGGTGAACATGGTTGTTTGCTTGCTACATCAAAGTCTATTCTCCGTTTCTGTAGCTTCAGAAGCTATGGCCGCCCCCATGTCCATTCCAAGAGATGCAAGTCAAACTATCCCATCTGGAAGGTCAAGATCCAGAGCCACCTTGTGGATAGGAGTTCTTGAAGGTTACAACAGGAACAGAACGGAAGCCCAGGGATGTCAGGGATGCTTCAGGGAAAGTGATAGTGGTCGTAGGTCCGGACACCGTTGAAGAGTGGGAGGACAAAGACGTGCAAGCCCTATAAATGGTCTCTTCCTATGAGTCATATCATTAGGAACAACATGAAGGTGGAGTTCAACGATCAAGAGATCTTGGTCAAATCAAAGGACATTGGAGAATATTGGCACAAGGAGTCAAAGAGGATGGTTTGTACCAAATTAATGCATTGATAGTTCATGGCAACACACACAGCTCCAAACTATGGCATGAGAGATTTGGTCATGTCAACTATGATACCTTGTCACAGATGTAGAAGGGAGGTTTTCGGTGCCAATCCAATCGATAAGCCAACGAAGACGTAGTATATGCTCAAGTGGAATGGGCTCCGGACATTTGCAAAATGGTGGATGAATTTCCACCAATAGCAAACGTGAAAGGACTCAAGAGCCTAGGAGGCTTGCATGGAGGGCAAGGAACCATTCTTGAAGGAGGCTGCATCTAGGGCCAATTCTCCGCAGGAGTGTTCAGTCTAACCTTTGTGGATTGATGTTTACTCAGTCATTTGTATGTTATTTCCTTACCTTCATAGATCACTATAGCCATACAACTTGGGGTTAAAAGCCAAAAGCCTTTGACAAGTTCAAGGAATAGAAAGCCAAGGTTGGGGGAAAGACATAAAGGCGTTCTGCACCGACAAGGGGGAAGACTTCACTTTGGAAGCTTTGGATGCTTTCTCTAAGAAGAATGGGGGGTAGCTTACCACACGTGCACATCCCAACAACAAAGGATGAGAGAAAGAACCATGTGATAGTGGACATGGGACTAACAATGTTGAGGGGAAAGTACCATCCCAAGGCCTACTGGGGTGAGGCAGTTCATGAACCCTAAACAAGACGATGACCAAGGTAGTTGAAGATATGGCCCCACATGAAGCATACTATGGTAAAAAGCCTACATTTGAAAGTTTTCGGCTCTAAAGCATGTGTTCATGTCATAAAGATCATAGAAAGAAATTAAATTTCAAGAGCAAGAAGGGTGTCCCCATTGGGTATAGCGGGGAGTCAAAAGCATATTGGCAAAGAGAATCAAGTTTGGAGGTGAGAAGATCTCGAAGAATGTCGGCGAATTTTCCCGTTTGGTGGCTTAGGTTGGGCAGCCAAGTTCTTTTGAAGAGGCAAAAGATGTATCTGAATTGTAAACTGCCATGGAGGCAGAGAGATTGATGCCATTCTAAAGAATAATAGGCTTTTCATACGGAAGGGGATTAGCAGCAAGTGGGTGTATAAAGCAAAGTTCAAGTTGACACGTACAAAGCCAAGCTAGTGGCTAAACATTATGCTCAGCTGGATGGTCATTTTTTAGATGGATGTAATGAGAAAACAGCCAAGCTTGTATTGATAGAACTCTCACAATCGCAGAAAGAAAGGAAAATTTATTAAAGTCTTCATAAGACTGAAGGATCTATGAGAGGGACAGCATACAAAACATTTACTCGTGATTAATACAAACAGACCCTACGATGTCTTGGTAGTGCCACATGGTAGGCCAATTATTTTGTTGGCCCATTGTAAAGGTATGATGCCCATGCTAAACTGATGTCAGAATTAGAAAACCTCCACTACCTGATCTGGAAATGATATTAGTAAGTGTTCTATTTGTACTTTCTAACACTCTTCCTTAATGCTCAGGTTGACGTCTTGCAGTCCAAGCACGTCCTTAAAGCAAACTGCCCACCAATTGTCAATGCTTGCTGGCATCCACCAATTGAGAAGTGTCTTCATTCTCAGCTTCAGCACACTCCATCTAATGCTGTCTCCTTGCAGTCCTCCATGTGGAACAGCTTCACAATCTCACAGTAATACTTCTCCTGGGAAATGAAGATGTTATGCTTTCTTTGTCTAACTTCTATTCTAAGGAAATACTAGAGTCGTCCTAGATCAATCATCTTGATCTCCTTCATCAATACCTCTTTGACTAGCAAAAGCTTCTCCTTGTGAGACACTTATAAGAATCCGATTATCAGCATACAAAATTACAATCATCCTCTTTTTTCCTCTGAAAAGAGGTACAGGTTTGCAGCTGATGGACTATGATAGAATCCGATCTTATTAAGGAAGTCATCAATGCATTGATACCATGCCCTTGGGGCTTGTTTCTGTGCGTATAAAGCTTTCTTTAGTCTGCACTCATGTGTACCTGTACCTGGAACATAAAATCCCTCTGGCTAATCCACGTATACTTCTTCCTCTAGGTTACCATTTATAAACATAGACTACTCCATGCTGTCCCAACACCCACTCCCATGCTACCTGTGTGCCAGTGCATTGCTGCCTACATGGTAGCCATGCAGTCCATGTGGCTGCCCAGCACTGTGGGTCAGCTGGTTTTGACTGCATGGCAGCCTTTGGCTGCTCTTCCATGCTGTCCTGGCTAAGCTGGGCCTAAGGATGCACATGGCGTCTTACCAGCAAGACTCCATATCTTAGCACATGATGAGTTAACTTCCTAATACCTATCTACGTGCCCCTAATCCTGGATTAGTATCAAAAACAACAAAATAAGCCATTCACAATAATCAACATTTCCTTTGCAATAAAGATCAAATGACTTCAGAAACCCTACTACATCAATCCACCTTGATTACATCAATCCACCTTGATTATGATAAAGGTCAAATGTGTTTTCCTAGTTACACTCGGGCAGTATATGCCATTGAGTAAAGTTATTAAAATCTTCCCCTTGGCTCCCAAAAAATTAACAGTCTGAGAGCATTGCTTGCATAAACTGGAAGGAAAAAGTCCCAAGGAAAGCAAAATGCTAATAGATTTTACCTCCGTAGCATCAGATTTGAGAATACATAATAATAGATCGTTGTGATGTGACAACCTATGACGGTACTGTAAACTCCATGCTGATTGATATCAATTGGTGTCAAGCATTTAAGGCCACTATAATAGTCTCCCAGAAGACAATGCACTCGCAAGAGCCCTACGATACTGAAATAACCCAGCACTTTGAGAACATTACTACCACCATGGTAATCATAGCCATCCGTTGCAGTGAACACCACACTACCATCTTTCTCATCCTCTAAGATCTGGATGATTGACGATTTTTCAATGAGGGCTTGCAGGTAGTTGAGCACCCCATAGACATTCCATACCTGCCACATAACTCAGTATTAGATCTGGAGCAACTTCATTCCTGCCATACAGAAACGTCTTGCCCTGTAGAAACATACTGTAGTCCACAGACCACAAACAATAGCTTTTAAAAAAAAACTCGTACTAATAAAATCAGAAACCACGTCTCCTCTTAACAACATGCCCCTTGACTACATGTGAGATCACTGATAGAGGTTGCAGCTCAGGTTACAACTGCCCATGCATGCACCACAACCTGGAATGCATGACAATATCTAAGCAAATTGAAATTTTTCAGAGTTTAGGCTGGAAAAATAGGCCACCCATGCTTGAACACCTCATACCCAAGTGTATTGACAAATAGGTCCACTTACTTATGTCCATTAAGAAAGAGACACTCATGCAATACAAGGAGACAAAGATAAACCAACACACAAATAAGCAAACAAGTGAAACATTGGCGCAAACACAAGTAACAAAAAATTTCATTGTTTTCTACTTGAATAGTTAGTTAGTTATTTATTTATTTTCAATTTAAAAATAATAATAAATAATAAAATAAGATTTTGGACATAGTCTTCCACCAACAAATCCTTTTGTTTCACAAGATGACCTCAAAAAATAGAACCAACCTAAGAGCTTCAAAACTTTTCTTCCTTAAGTTATGAAGAGCAGTAGGGGAGGTAGGGAGTGGAAGGCCGGGTATCTTCTAGCCCAGTAGCCTCTCCATGACTCCGTGAGCCTCACTGGGAGGGAGATCCGCCGCATCTAACATGATCTAATTTGACAAGATGACCACAAGTATAGAACTACTAGCCACTTCAAGTGACAATGAGGACTCTACATCCATAGGTATGCCCACACTTCAAGCATCCATTCCACCAACTAGTCTGCTAGCAATGATGCGGATGCATACACAATGGGCAGCTCTCACGAGGGTCTTACAACACCAAGAAGCCCATGCTACAAAAGAGCATCGAGATAGAGAATCCCAAGAAGAATGGGCCATGCTACTTGGGAACGAGACCATGCCGATAGCGAAGCTCGAGAAGAACAAAACCGTGAAGCCAAGAAATAGGATTGAGAAGTTCGAGAAGCCAAAGGGAGCCACTAGACGCTAAAGATGCATGGGATCAAGCATTGATCTTGCCTTTGCTCCAAACGAAAGCTCACGCAACCACAATAGTAAAGCTTATCCTCCCACAAAGTCTTCATTCTCAAGAAAGCTCAATCTCAACAGGTATGACAAGGAACAAAACCATTAGTACTCTTGCCTTGGCTCAACTAGTTCGAGAGTTATTTCTCCATTGTGTAAACATGCGACAACGAGAAATGCGTCTTTGCTTTCATGCACTTAACAAAAGAGTCTCATTTGGTAGTCGATCAACGATTGCGATAAAGGTTTCAGCTGTACATGAGCATATGTATCCATTCGAAATATCCAGTAGTATGTCTGAAGTTTCAAGCTAAAGACATACCACATTACTTATGAGCTTGCTCTTATGAGCAAAAGGTCATGGACATGGTGGCAATTCAAAACATTTGCTCAACAAAATGGTGGTTGCCAAGCTCTATCTTCACCTCAAAGAGTTAGCAAAAATGTTCAAGCCTCACAATGCATTTCGGCATGCTTATTAACAATCAGTGAGTGCTAGAGTATTAGCGCAAGATGTCAAGCTCCACATCAGTGGGATAGCAAAAAAGCGTGACCTTTATTGTCATCCAATTAGGCCCAGTAGACATCAAGGTATTGTTGTCTGCTTCATACAAGAGACCTCTCTTATATAGAGAGTAAATTGTTTGAAATCAATTTCATAGATTTTGCATATGGTCCCACAATAATCTGTTGGAAAGCTGAAAGGAAAGCAAAGAGTGGACACAAACTCAGAATACTTGCATTACTTGCTTGTAGAATGAAGAAGAGTGAGGTCCTTAAGTAGGCACCTCATACATGCTCACTGACATCACTGATGACTTCAGAGCTCCACAATCATCTCCTCAATCTGCTCCTAGATTCTCTCAATCATCCTATGTGGCTTTCCACCACCTAACTGTGCTTGTGGGCACCTAACTGTGCCTCTAGCACTCACACATAGAAACATAAGGTGTGCCTGAGGCATACACCTTGAGATATCCCAACATAATCCAACTGTGAGGAAGAGCCACACACGAGAAGGTGTGTACTCCACATGGGATGAGCATGAAGAGGTGTGTACTTTGTGTGAAGGGTGCAACCCTTGTGAGAGGATAATTTCCAATGTTACAAATAAAGGTAGCCTCTTCATAAGTGTGTGCTCTTTGGAAGTGTTGTAGCTCTTCGTTATAGCTCTTGTGAAGGCTTGTGCCTCAAGGGAAGTGTCCTGTATCCTTCCACAAGTGTCAATTCATCCAACCATCCATAAGTATAAGGTTTTAGAAAAGGAATACATCACAGATCATGACAAGGGGTCTGCAGACTTGTCCTCTGTGCCAGTTTCAGCAGGAAGGGTATGTTATGGGCATCCCTCAACTCATGGCCATCTGCCTGCAGCAGACAAAGCAGAGAAGGACCAGGCCAGCAGCAGCCAATCTGGGCCATTTATAGGACTCAGAACCGATCAGTTAGGGCAGCCGAAGGCAGCAGGTCAGCTCCTGCCACATGGCAGTCACTGCACAAGTCTCCACCGCCTGGCCAGACTATCAGCTCCAGGTCAGCAGTCAGCTTCAGCTCCGGCCTTTACAGACCAGGTCGGGCCAGTTCTGGGAGGTTGGGCCCTACATAAGCAGCCCTTCACGTCACCTACAGCATCACTTGTGGAGCAGCTCTAGCAGAAGCAGCACCTAGTCCAGCAGCTGCAGCAACAGCTCCGTTAGTCTCATCAGACCAGTAGCTCTTTCAGCAGCAAGCAACAGCACCTCAACAGCAGAGGCAGCCACTCAGGAACCAGCTCCAGCAGTCACCTCTGCTTCACTCTCATGGGCACAGTTCCCTCAGCCCGCAAGCAACGAGCAGCCAGGGCCCAGTATAGCCTCATCTAGCCTCACCAACCCCCCTCCCTTTGCACAAGAATAGTCATTGCCGGAGGGAGAGTGGACGCTAGAAAGAGAACTTCCCGTAGAAAACCCCGGACCCTAGTGCCGTTCCCCTGCAGACCTATAATACTGATTTAAATATTCAGGAGCCTTCCAGTCTAACTTTGGGTCAAGGACTCTGAATAATGTCCCATTACCAGATCTTAAAAATCGTTACTGCAAGAGATCGAGCGCCATGATAAAATGGATTACCTCATCGTACTGCCTGAGCAAAGCGAGTTCCTGATCTGTCTTGGTCTTCAGCTTCGCCCGGTACTGGCAAAAGGACTGAAATTGATAGATAAACTCATCAACCATGTCCCAAAGCCACTGGTTGGTTAGTTGCATGTTCACATTGCCGTGCAGGATGATTTGAAACAAGCTGCAATAATTATCCCAGGACTCTATTCTTTGGGCCAAGGTCGGGGTGAGGCGAGCGTAGACGTGGCGGAACCAGAGCTCACGATAGAGGAGGCAGAAAACGTGGTCATTGTCGACAAAAGGGGCAATGGCTTCGACGACAGGCCAGGGGGACTGTTTGAACATGCGCTCGCTGAGCTTTTGGAAGCTACCTTCATACATCTGGTGGATTTCGTAAACGTTCTTCTCACGGATATGGCGGTAGAGGTAAACAACGAAGCTCTTGACGACATCAGGGACGAAGGAGGTGTCGTAGTCGGGCTCCTGCTGCTGGAGGTCACGGGCGTCTCTGAATTCGGGGCGATCATCGTAGGAGTCATCGTAGCCACCACCACCGAAGTCACGGCCATAGCTATCGAAGGCCATGGACATGAAGGGGAGAGAGATGGGTTATGGCTGAAATGGGAAGGGGAAGCGGGAAAGATGGCTTTAAGTAGTGCCAGACAGCACACTCATGATGTGTATTGTGTGTGCAGCTGTCCTCTCTCAAAACCCTCCTAGAAGAACTAGGGTTCTCTTTAAGGCCTCAGGCTAGTCTTGTAAGCCTTGTCCGCCGCGACAAAGGCGCACCCCGTATCTGCCTGTTCTCGCTCTCCCACGGTCACCTCGTATGGAACGTTGTTGCTACTTTCAACTTCAATTTGGTCACCTCGCCTGAGACTGTGAATGATCGCCGTCGCTTTGTGATAGCCACACATCCAGGCACCCCTTATCTGCCGGCTACCACGGTCAACCTTGTATGGGACGTTGTTGCCGCTTTCAAATTCAATATGGTCACCTAGTCTGCCGCCGCTGTGTGGTAACCACACAGCGCGGATTGAGAACTCGAGTGGGCAAGGGAGGGGGCGGGAGGGCAAGGAGGGGAGGCTTGAGGAGGGGGGCGCGGTGCCAAACAACTTTTCCTTTCGTAGGCAAGTCCGTGGACCAATCATTTCTTGCTGAGCGGACGATCGACCCTTTTGCAAGTCGGGCATCCGCGTGGTTTAAACCCAGCCTTATATAACGGCATTGTGGTAGTTTTAAGGGGAAATAGGGAATGACCGCTCCGTTCTTGAGGCCAAGAGTGCTATGAAAAAATTGTCATTTACTATATTTTGCACCAACTGAAATTGAGGAAAATTGGCAAAGTTTTTATGTGTCTTCAAAATACCAACCAAGACTTTGAATAATTTAGTGTAAAAACTGGCAAATGTGTATGTTTTGAGATGAAAGAACCAACTAGCTTGGAGAGTGTCCTTATTTTGATTTTGATTGGTTGGGGAAAAAGTTTCTCACAAACAATAGAAAAGTATGCGAAGCAATGAGTTCGATAAGATAGTTAATAGAAAATAATGGTAATGACATAAAAGTATTCATACCAATGACAATAAGACATCTGATTGAAAACAATGGTAATGCCATAATATGCACACAATGAGAGAATGGGATAATCATGAACCATCCTGTTAGTACGCCATGTTGTGTGAACATTCCTCTAGTAGTGGGATATCTAGAAATTTCAAACATTTCAACACACTCCAAAGAAATCTTAATTCTTCCATTACCAGCTCCAAGTACACATCCATGTTCTTTACTTTATGTCTTCTTGAGAGCGTACACATCACATACATTGTATAAGCATTAAAACATCCACCAAACACACACACACACACACACACACATAGATAAATAGAGATAGATAGATGGATAGAGAGAGAGAGAGAGAGCGAGAGAGAGAGGGAGGGAGAGAGAGAGAGGGGGAGAGAGAGAAAGAAAAGAAAGAGAGAGAGAAAGAGAGAAAGAGAGATAGACAGAGATAGAGACAGAGACAGAGATAGAGACAGAGGGAGAGGGAGAGGGGGGGGAGAGAGAGAGAGAGAGAGCTTGAACATATTATACAATTACATATAAAAATGCATAAAAATATTCATACCAAGAATCAATAAGGTTAGCATTAAACTTTCTTTTCTTATCTACATAAAAAATTCATACCAAGAACCAATAAGGTTAGCATCAAATGTTCTTTTGTTATCTTCCTAAATGGTGGCTATTGTAGTTGACAAACAGAACTTGGCATGTAGTACTTTGTCAAGCATGCTCTATTAAAAGGACTAACTCCATCAAAAGCAATTACTAACTCCACATTATGAGGCTTAACCTCGAATATTGAGTATATTCTGTAAATATGTTAAGATGCTTCACAATCAACTAGAATAATCCACATCCCATTTGTACTCCAATTCTTTTCATGCCAATTCATATATTGTCCTAATGTTTGGCATTGAAATATGCACCACAATTATGGTATTATTGGAAAGTGATTCAAGATCTTACTTGGTACATTGGTGGATGACTAAGCATTGTTGGTCATGCTTTTTTATGTGATTGTTATGGAAATAATATTTTCGACATTACTTGCTAGGGCTATTATTTTATTGTATAGTGCAAGAAATAGGCGAAGGCGTCATGGATGGTGCATGAGGTGAAATAGAGGGTGGAGGTACAGGACGATGCTTATGTTGACTATAGCAAAGTATTCCATAGGAGTGCACCGGATGCAACAGGAGTTCTCGTGGATGCTTTGCATGGTTTAGTTGGGGATGCCCAATTTGATCTATGTTTTGCCAAGCTAGATGGTTAGTATTGTGGGTGATTCCATTTTAATACTAATGTGGCTAGTATTACTGATGTTTTTGCGGGCTAGATCTCTTTGTATTTGATGTTTGTATATCAATTATAATCGTGTTGGTGTGATGATTCATCAATTGATTGTTGTAACTAACAAAATTGGTAGCTTAAGTACAAATGATGAGTTGGATAATGAGGACTAGAGATGGTGAAGATGATTTGGATTGATTGATATTGAATGGTTGAGATTCGAGAAAGGGCATGGGCTAGTATCAATCCATGTGCCAATTCATTTCATTAATTGTGGATGAGGGCATATTAAGCCTTGTGATATTTTGAGCTTTTGGAGCTATGTTGAGCAATCCCTCCAACTATGAATAAGGCCACCATCTAGAGGGGGCAAATTGGACCTCAAGTTGCGTCGCTCTCTTCCTTCTCTCTCCCTAGTCTCCTTTAATTCTTTTAAGCATGGTCTCTATGTTCATGATTTTGTTGACTATGGTTAAATTTTAACTCCATTTCTAACGATTCCAACAACAAACTTGCCTCTACCCTTGATGCAAGAAAGCAAATAGCTGACACCCAAAGGTCTGTACTCAATACTTACAACAATAATAATAATTAATTAATTTAAATATGAAATAATATTATTATTTTATTTAATCCCTTTTTACAATCACTAATCACTAATAACTAATGTAAACATAATGATTTATTATTTCAAAATACTACATAATAATAATTACAAATACTATATCATAAACCATAATTATTTAAAGATGGAAGGGGAATACAAATTATTTAATGATGAGAATGGAATTTATTTTTAAATAAATTATAATTATTTAACATGGTAAATTATTATTTTTAAATGAAACATAATTATTTAACATGTTATTTATATGATGGGAGGGAAAGTGGTTTTTAAAAAAATAAATATCTCAACATGTAGAGAGCGCTATATGTTGGAGACAATGTGGATCTTTTTGCAGAGAGCTAAGGAGCTAAGAAGCAAGGAAGGGAGGAGAGATGGAGGAGCTAAGCTCGAAAAGGAGGCGAGGAGGTCCACATAAGGAGAGAAGGGGGGAGACAAGGAGAGAAGGAGGGAAGAGAAGGCCACACGAAGAGGCTGTGGATGAGGGAAGTAGGGAGCCACATAGAGGAGAGAAGGAAGGAAGAGGCTAAGTGAAGGAGAGAAGGATAGAGGATGAGGTCATGGAGAAGAGAAGGAGGGAGTAGGAGGCTACGCACGATGGAGGCTGCATAAGAGAGAAGTAGGAAGGAGGAGGAGAGAAGGAGAGAGGAGGAAACTGCACATAGGAAAGCAGATTTGAGGAGGAGGTCATAGAGGAAAGAAGGAGGGAGAGGATGCAACCAAAGAGGAGAGGAGGAGATGGTCAGTGGAGGTGATGGAGCAAGGAAAGGAGGGAGAAGAGGAGAGATGGCCACAATGGAGCAAAGGGGGGCGAGGAGGTTGTGGAGGAGGAGATGGAGGGAGACAAGAAGGAGGAGGAGAGGCACTTGAAGGAGCAAAAGTGAGGAGGCTGCAAGGAGTCAACAAAAGAGGAGGTAAGGGCATTGCAAGGAGTTGATGAAGCAGGAGGTGAGGAGGTTGCAAGGGGTCGATCGAGGAAGTGAATGGAGGAAGAGATTGTGAGAATGGAGTGATCATAGGAGTTTATATATAAGTTGTACATAAGGGTTATTTTTAGTTATTTTACTTTTTAAAGGATTTTAAAAAAAAACTATAGAAGAGGCAATTCTTCTTCCTCCTCATTCCAATGGTGAGAGTTTCTTTGCAAGCTTCCAACATATAGCTCGATTTTTGGGGGAAAAAAAAAAAGAATGCACAAGTCGAATGCTCTCATCATAAGGCATATGTCCCATCTCAAGTTTTTCCCACATGTGGCTCTTTTCAAGTAAAAAATGCAAAATAAAGCAACATGCCAGTTCCTCTTGAACATATGGTGTATTCCACACTTTCACATTGAGAGTCCCTTAATTCATATAGCTCGATTTTTGGGGAAAAAAAAAAAAGAATGCACAAGTCGAATGCTCTCATCATAAGGCATATGTCCCATCTCAAGTTTTTCCCACATGTGGCTCTTTTCAAGTAAAAAATGCAAAATAAAGCAACATGCCAGTTCCTCTTGAACATATGGTGTATTCCACACTTTCACATTGAAAGTCCCTTAATTCCAAGGAAAATTTCAAAATTCCTAGTTTTCTTAACATGTAGTTGGTTTCTAGAAAAAAAGAAAAATGAAGCAACAAGTTAATTGCTTTCAAACATATGGATTATGCCACGCCTTCACATAGAGAGTCTCTTGTTTTCCTTAAAATTTTGAAATCTCTAAATTTTATTGATTACATATGGCATACTCCACACCTTCACATAGAGAAGTCTCTTGTTTTAAAAACATGTTTCCACATTTGGATTTTTAACCAATTTGATACCAAAAGATAAGGGCTTTTAAAACATGACTTTAGGTTTCGACTTTTAAATCAATTTTATACCAAAAGTGAGGGTCTTTTAAAACATGTATCTAGATTTTGATTTTTTAATCCATTCGATACTATAAAATGACTTTTAGACTTTAACATTAAGATTTGAACCATGTATTTAAAATAAATAATATATGTGCATGTGTACACACACACGCATACACACACACTATCCCTTCCTCCATTGGTTCGGTCACTTGCTCTTTAGTTCTCCCCCTGACAACCCCAAACCCCTCTTTCAATTTCTCTCCCTAGTATTTCCCTCTTTTCACCCACTCTCCATTCATTTCCCTCGCATTTCCCTTCTTAAATTTCCCCCTTCCCCCTTTTTTCCCTTTATTGTCTTACTCTATTTATTACCTTTTAATTTCTTAAGGTCTTAAAAAAAATTATTTCCCTACATGCCATTTTCTCCTTATTTCCTTTATCCCTACTTTTTTTGCTCTTTCCTTTTATTTTAAAATCTCCTTTTATTTTTCTTCTTAAATGGTCTCCGTAATTTTTCTTCTTAAATGCTCTCGATTTACTTCCTCTTCATAATTTTCTATGTCATTTGGCCACGATATCCCTTGTTTTTTCTAAAATCTCTCAACACGCTCTCTCTCTCTCTCTCTCTCTCTCTCTCTCTCTCCCCCCCCTCTACATCTCTCTCTCTCTAGCCTCCCTCTCTCTCTCTCTCTCTCTCTCTCTCTCTCTCTCTCTCTCTCTCTCTCTCTCTCACCTCCCATATCATGTATTTTTTCTCTCTCGAATTCCAAAAAGACCTCCCTTCCCCATTTTTAAACCTACTCATCCCCTTCTACTAAAATAATTATTCCTAATCTATCCGTTTTCCCCTAATTCTACTTAACTCTCTCTAAACTCACCCCCTCGAAACCAAACCCCCACCCGACTCTCTCACTACTCAACTTGCTTCATCCTAACTAACCTTTCACCTTTCGCCCTAACCCCTAACTCGACTAATACTCGCCACCTCCCCAACCCCTCACTTGACTAACGTTTACTCCTTTCCCCCCCTAACTCCACTAACTTCAGTAATACTTTCCACCTCCCAACCCCTCACTTGACTAATGGTTACTCTTCCCCTCCTCCCTCCCCCCCCCCCCCTTCTTCCCCCCCACTCCGATTATCTATTATCCCCAACCCGCTAGTTTCTTCAACCCCCAACTACCTCACTCCCCTCACCTATTTAAGCCTCTCCCTCCCACCTCCTTCTCCCACCTGCTCCTACTCCCTCACAACTCCCTCGGCTGTCCCGCTGCCTCAGCTGTCATGCTGCTCGACTTTTATGACCATGTGCTCGTTATGGGTCATTGACCCTCTGGTTGTAGACCTCTGTGCTGTGGTAGCAACCCTCTTCTCCTCGTTGTCCCTATCGCTTCTCTCATTGTCCCTGCCAATTCTCATTGTCCCTGCCCACATCCTTTGGAATCTAGAGCCTTGGACCATTGCTGCACGTACACTGCGACTTGCGCCTCATACTCCATAGATTCCTTAACCTTTTCTTCCCCCCTTATTTCTTTAACCCCCCTCCAAAACCCTCCCTCCCCCTCTCTTTATCTTCTCTCTACATCTTTTCAGCCTCCCCTTCTTTTTTACTAAAAAAAAATTACACTTTAAAAATTTACCCCCCCTCTTACTATATCTTTTTCTTTTCCTTTCTTTTTATAATCCCCCCCCCCTTCTCTTGTTCTCAAAGATCTCTCTCTCTCTCTCTCTCTCTCTCTCTCTCTCTCTCTCATCTCTTTCCCTTTATTCTATCAATCTTTCCCTTGTCTAATTTTCTCAAATTACTAATTTAAAAAACCCAATACCCCTTCACTTCTCCCTCTCTTCATCATCTCACACAAGCAAAAATCCCCCTTACTTAGTTTGTCTTTTCACCTTCCACTCCCGTTGAGAATGTATCACCCTCCCCCACCTTTATTCTTTAATTGTTGGTTCCCAAAATATTGTTTAAAACCTCTTCTATATATTTTTCCACCTAACCCTTCTATTTATTAACTTTGTTTCTTTCAGGTTTTCCCCTCTACCCAAGACCTTTCTTTCTTCCTTAATCCCCCCCCCCTATTTCCCCCTTTCTTTTCCCTCACTTGTTATAATTCCCTTACAATAGATTACCCTCCTAAATTAACCTTTTTTCACACTACATTTTGTTACATCGAGCAGGTTAAATATTTGGCAATGCTTCTATTTTATTGTGACCCGGATAACAAGGGAGGGGTGTCTAACACCTGTCTTCCCAACAAAAGTTAAGCTGGTTCTTATCATGTTTGCTTGTTGGATGGTGATAGGTAGGCAGACTCCCCTCTTCAATAATAGTGATGCTTGCCATGACTCATCCATGCTCAACTAGCAGTGGGCCATTTCTACAAAGTGGCCCACTGCTAGTTTCCTTTATAAACAGGGATTCACCAACTTGTACAAACTTTTCCGTTAATGCGATTTCCTTGTCTAGCTTCGCTCTTTTGTCTTTTCACTATGCAAAGGGGAGTTGTAAAGTTTTCCACACACACACACTTCTCTCTCTCTCTCTCTCTCTCTCTCTCTCTCTCTCGCTTTGTGTCTCTCTCTCTTTCTCCAGTTTTCTTTTTTTTCCCCCTTAATTTTTAATTAATTTTGTCATTTATTTCCTTAATTTTTCATTTTTTCTATAAATCTCCTACTCTCTTAGAAATTTCGTATATTTTTTATGTTCTAATTTTAGGGTTATTTTCTAATTTTTTACTTTTTCGTCTATCTCCTGATTTGTTACTTCCTTTTTTACTTTTTTCTTAATTTACTTTAGTACTTTTAATTTACTTTATTAAATTTTAATCTACCTCGATTTTTTCATTTCTTTCTTTTTTCCTTCCTATTATGTTTTATTTTTTATCAATAGCTATTTTCTTGTCTGATTTTCTATAAAGTTTCTTTTCTATAATTTTTCTTTTTTTTCCCTATTTTACTCCTATTTTTACTCCTAATTTACTCCATTTTACTCCTTAATTTTTCCTAATTGACTGTTTGCCCCATGACTTTTTGTATCTTCTAAAACCTCCAGTACCCCTACCTCGCTGCACTCCTTGCCTCCCTTGCCTATCCGTTCATGCCCTTCAGTATTGGCATAGTCTAACAGTCCCTGTGAAGGCGTGCCCACGCTCTGCCCACATACGTATCGCCCCCCTTACTAAGCCTTTGGCCTCTACAGTCTTGTCCCTTTGTCATGTGGTTTGCCTCCTATGATAAGCCATTGGCCATTTGATGAACAACGCTCTGGTCCCCCCCTTGTCGAAGCTTGCTCTATACTACCCGTTGTTGCCACCTACTCCCTACCATCCATGGGCTTTACAGCTTAATTAATGTCCACGGCCATGCCTTTTCCCTCACAATACAGCTCAATGACTCCTTCTTAACTCCCTCTCTAGTGTAGTCACTATAGTAGACTGTGGCTACAGTCCTGCGGCTCCGATCTTCCATGTCTGTGTTACTAACCTCGACTACCCAGCTACGCTGCCCATCATGGTACTTTCTTTTATAAGGTGAAGGATGTTCACACAGGTGCACGAAGCGTGCACCATCGTAATACCTCAAGTACCGCTCTAGACAAAACACCATGAGTCGTGGACTCAAAGCTGCAGTCCACGGGTCCCTTTTTCCTTTTAGTACTTAGAGGTTCCATTTTTACTAGTCATTTTATTAAAACATAGTTATTAAACCCCCTCTCTTTTAGTTCTAATTACATTTTCTTACATTATTAACGTCTAGATGTCATATAGGTCCCTTTATAATGTTATAAAAGTTTCTTTCTATAGATAAGTACTTTTATCCTTTGGTTTCCTTCCCTCTCTATACTCCCCCCCCCCCCCCCCGCGCAACTCTCTATATATGTACCTATATCTAGCTCCCCCTCTCTATAAGTCTCTATAGATATATAATCCCTACCCCCCTCCCTAATAAGTATCTACCCATAATCTTCCCTCACCTCTATTGACTTCTTCTTTCCCCCTCATTCCTTGATTCTCATGCTCAAAATTTATACCTTAAGTTTTCATCGACCCTCCATCCTAACCCTACTTAAATCCTGCCTTTTGTCATTGACATCTTTTTTCATTAATTTCTTTTTTCCTCATCTTCCTATCCTTATCTTAATTATTAATTTCCCCCCTTCTCAATAGCAATACCTAAGTTCCCCCTCTCTATATATTTATTTCTATTTTTTTTCTCCCCTCTTCCCCCTCTATATATAGGTATCTTCCCCCCTCTTTTTCTAAAAAATTCATTTTCCTTGGGTCTCCATCCTTCCCAGTTCTTTATTATTTCCCCAAGAATTTCCCTCTTGAATTCCCCTTCTAATTGACCCCCTCCTCCCTCTCAATTTCCCACCTCCTTTTTAACATTTCCACACTTAAGAAACCCCATCGTTTTTTCACTTAATTTCTTACATCGTGCTGGTCAAGTTTATGGCTAAGCTTCCAATTTATTGTGACCTCGATAAAAGGGAGGAGTATTTATGACACCTGTCTTCCCAATTTAAGATAACCTAGTTCTTATCATGTTTTCTTGTTGGATGGTGGCAGATATGCAGATTCTCCTCTTCAGTAAATAAGATGCTTGTCAGGATTGTACCGGAATTATATTTTTTGTTTACACTTTGTATGAACAACCATGTAATAAATAATTTTTTATCCAGCCTTATCTGAGCTTTGTGTGCCGTGTTGTTAAAAGGTTTTTTATTTTAAACACACACACACATACAACTCTATGTGGACTCTAACACACACACACGCATGCACGCACGCACACACGTACACACATGCACACACACGCACACATGCACACATGCATATACACACCCACGCACACATGCATGCATGCACATGCACATGCACTCTCTCTCACACACACACACAGAGTTTCTATACTTTACACACACACACACACACACACACACACACACTTGTTCTTTACTTTGCAAACACGCACATTAGTCCCCACACCCCTGCCCTTACCCCCCACTTATGATTTACTCAAAATGAATGCCCCACTTGAAAGCTTCCCTTTTACTTTATTTTTTTACTTCCCTTTTAATTGTTGATATTTATCTATATATATCATATATATACAATTATATCTGTTCATATAGATATTTAATTATTTCGTTATGTAATTGTTCTTAAAATAACTATATGCCCTTTAATTATTAATGGTTGATCACTTATTCAAGTTTGCACAAGCTTCTTAGGTGAACTTTTAAATTTGTTGATCACTTATTGATTTTAGCTTACTTATCCTTATTTTTTCTTCTCCACTTTCTCAAGCAAAAAAAACCCCCATTAAATTATTTGTTTAACTATCTTTTTCCCCCCTTGCTCCCCTTCACAAAATGAACCTTTATACAGTATGCCCCCCCCCCCCCCCACCTCCATAAAAGTTAACCACTGAAATGCACTCTTCTCACTTAGCTTATGCACACTCACTCTTGCTTGACATATGCTTTTCCCTTCCCTCTTTATTTATTTTCTCCAACCACACCTTACCTAGCCACCCTTACATAACCCACATGCATCCTCCACCACCCCTACATAATTAGTATACTTGTCTTACCTTGCAACTCTATAGCCACGTTCGCCACCACCCATGCCTCACCCATGCTCTAACTCACTGCCCTTGATCGCATGTTCCACCTCTTTTTATGGCTCGCTCCATCCCTTCTTCCCTTATTCTTTTCTTTGTGTTGTCTTGCTAGCTTCCTTCTTGGTCTTTCTTTAGGTACACATTCAGTTGCTCGACATTCTTTCAGCTTCATGGTAGCCTTGTTTGATCAAGTCGTTGCTTTCTTGAAACTTGGTCGCTTCTTCTTGCACCGCCCACATTCTTGGTGGTTTCTCCATCCCCGTTTCCTGCCAGCTCTCACTTTATAGTCTCTACAAAGCTCTCTGGCTGTCTCCTAGCCCTTTCTTTGCTCCTTGGTGTCCCTTACTCCACCGCCTTTGCCCTACATATCGTGTCCAACACTCAGCTCTTTACGTGATCAGAATTGTGGACTATGAGCGAGAGTTCTTTCGGAGTCTCTACTTGTAGACAACATAGAGCACAAAACACTTCGTGTTACAAGTTTTGGTCATTATCATCATCTTATGCTCTGTGTGTATTATTCTCTATGTGTATTCACCATGAAGCCGCTTCGCACCCATTCCAAGATATTACTCAAGGCCACTCAACATTTGACTTTGTATTCAATGGAGAATGGAAAGCTACATGCTAAAAGAATGTGTGTAAGTGTTAAGATGCAACAAATCGTGTTGGCACGAGCTCCAAAACCCAAGAGGCATGTATTCGAGTAGAATATTCAATAAGCCTCCTTTTCAGCGACTCTTTTGACTAGCACATCATTGTATAAAAGGAAGTGGATAGTGGCGTTTTCGTGTCACATCATTTACCTTTTTTAGATCGACACATACTCGGATCTTACCAATTTCTCCATGTGGAAACCCCTCCTTAAAGAATAGAGTACAAGAGCAGAAGAGTAGAGGTAGAAGTAGAAGACATGTCTTTTAGAACATAACATAATAATAAGAAGTGGCTATTACAACGTAACATAATAAGAAGTGTATTACAACATAACAACATAACATAATTGCAACAAGTGCCAAGAAGCATCATCACAGAACGTCCACCATCCACATGACTGTCACCTTGGAAGTAGGTTACCATTCACCCAGACCCGAACTGTTGCCCAATTATGATCGTCTTGGGAGGAATTAGTAGCCCAAATTGTGATTAATCCATCATCCCCTACAGAAAGAACACAATCCAGTCCATCTGTGAAACCAGAGTCCGTTTGTGAAGCCCAGAGCGGCTTATGTGTGTTGTCATATACCACCAAGTTACAGTCTGTTTGCATAAGAGCGAAGCAGTTTTCACCTTGCCCATTCGTCCCCGTGGCGAATATGGCGGTTTTATTGCTCTCATACATAACAAGATTGCAGTCATCCTGCATCACCAACCAATATAGATGCCCTGGGGATTCGAGGTACTCGTTGGTAGCCAACTCCTCTCCATTGATATCGTCACTGCTAACAAGGTAGGACGCATCAATGGGACAGTCTTCAGCGCCATAGTCGGCATCCAGAGGAGGTTCATCGGGCTGCACGCTATTTGCAAGGCCTGGGTGACGTTGGCCGTGAAGTCTCAACGATCCATTGTCGATCAGTTGCACCTTGGAGAGATCAGTGGTAGGAGGAGGGGAGATAAAGCTTTGGGAAGGTCGGTTGGAGATCACTCGCAACTCATCATGAAACCGTCTTGCCGTGTACTGAATCCGAACTCCTTGATTTACTCCACGGATGGAGGTGGGACGAAACGCGGCAGTGTTGCGGTATGGTCGATTGTATTGGTTGAGCATATCATTAAAGATAGTATTGCAGCGATTGATAAGATCTTGGCCGAGGATAGAAACCTGGGGGATGTTGTTGCGGTCCATGCAGAGGGTGCAATACGTGATGGTGACACGGATGCGGAACCGAGCTGCGGTGGTGGAGTAACTGTGGGAGAAGTCGGGCGAGTAGACGACGCCAGGGTTGAGCTGAGAAATAGCAGTGCGAATGGCAGGGGGGATGGCTGTGCGGACACCGCGCGAGGTCGTGTAGATGGTGTGGTCAACAAAGGTGGTGGCGGTGCATGATCTGCTGATCGTTAACAAGATCAGAGCGAGTAGATTCAAGCACAAAGCAGCCACTGATCCGGCGTATGGTTCCATGTTGGATGCACAAACACAGCAATGAAGAAGTTAAGATGTCAATCTCAGCACTAATCTGCAAAAACGGCTGCAAACAATCGGCAACGTGCGAATCAAGCTGCTGAACGCACAATTATACATGCAGAAAGTAGATTAAAGCACGAAACAACCACTGATCTAACGTATAGATCCATGTTGGGTTGAGGCGAATGGACAATCACAGCAATCAACAAGTTGAAAGGCCAATCTGAACACATTAATTTGAAGAAACGAGCGTAAACAATTGGCCTTCAAAGAATCAAGCTGCTGCATGGATGCTTCTGCAGGCCAACTCACAAGACTTATGTCGCAGCCCTCGCGTTTCTTGGTTCTTTCACCAAATGTTGTGTGAAACTTCCTATCATCCACATCGCCGTCCCTTGTTTGCTTCGCTCAATACGAAACTTCTACAAACAACAAATGACGCCTTGCATTCTCACAGATGGGTGTTGAGGAGAGAAAGAACGAGAGAGCACTGCATGATGTGCTCGAGAGCACTACGTTCATTATATCGATTTTTTAACTTTCATGGAGCTTTGGATTATATCAGTAGAGAAGGAGGAGGATTCTCGTGAGGATTTTTTTTTTGGGGGAAAAGAGAAAATAATCAAACAAAATGAGAGGGGCTCATGTCCATAGTTAAGGCCTTACGAGTACTGAACGCTTTCTTTGCAAGTGCAAAGATGCATGACCATCCTCAACTACTCCCCATCTTGAAGGTGGATCTTTGATTCTTAAATTTTGGCTAAGTCTTAACCCATGGCTCGGAGACCTTCCATCTCCTCCTTCCTCTCAAAGGTGACCTTCCATCTCTTCTATACCATTGACCTTCTATCTCCTCCTTGCCCTAAAGCTGCCTCTTGTCTTTCCACCTCCTCCCAAAAGCATGTCTCTTGTCTTTCCACCTCCTCCCTCCTCCAAGCCTCCATCCAAGAGCTCCTTCTTTATGACACGTGGAAGGTTCTTTTTCTCCACGCTACCACGTGTCCTCTCCTCTTTTTTTTTTTTTCGGGTTGATAGGTTAAAGAGTTTTGTGAAAAATATGAAATTTAATGCCAAGTTCGCATGTGGTCGCCTACCTTTTTGTTCCCACAAAAGCAAGGAGGTCAATGGTTTTGAAGCGTTTGCGGGTAAAAATTGACCCAAGATTATGATATTTAACATGGGGAATTAGTTTTTTCCATAAAAACCATTTTCCACCATGTCATTGGGGCTTTAGAAATCATCTTGACTTATGCATGCAATGTAGGCCAATCAACCCATGTGTTTATTCTACCTCAAATTCCTACGTGGAAATTAGATTTGCAAAACAAGGCCTACTTATGGATGAGATTGCATGTCTCGATACTACAGTTCGAAAAAGAGAGAGGATTTTGTCAAATAAATTTTCAGATTGGCTATTTGGATTACAATTAATAGAAAATCAATGGTTAGAATGAGACTTTTTAGTTATATTTCTAGTTAATGTCCAATTGTTTCAACAAGAATTAAACTTGCTGACGCTTTTTAGCATTGCCTTACAAGGCCGCCTGTGAAGATTGATAGATGCAAAAAAAGTGATGGTGACTATTATTTTCATCCTTAAAAGAGAACATTTCGTCACTATTACAATGAGATTACAATGCGATAGGGCTTACAATATTTACAAGATTGACACAAATATGGGGGATTCACAAAAAACAAGAGTACAATGGTGTATTAAAAGCCACTCTACTGATTTCTTTGAATGTAGACAGTAATAAGCTTTCAAAACCCATAAAATCAAGACACAGTGCCTTCCTCAAAGATTGCTGAGTTAGAGCTCCCAAATATTTTCTCCTTATGATTGTTGATATTCTTGTTTAGAGCTATAATTTATTTCAATAGTTTAAGTAAATTGAAATGATGTTTAAATATATCTTATAAAGTACATTTTGATTTTACTTTAAGAATAGTATTTCTTTAACTAATTTTAGGAAGGTAGATAAAAAGAGGTTAGTTTGATTGTCCATTTTCCTTGTTTAAAGCCATGACTCAATTTATTTCAATAGGTTAAGTAGTTTGAAATGGGATTTAAATGTAAGTAGCTTTGTATTTTAGTGTAAGCAATCACATTTTGAAAGATAGATAACAAGATAGTATTTTAGTTTAAGCATAGTGTTTCTTTAATCTAATTTTGGAAGAATAAAATAAGATTTGCATCTCTTTTTCATGTGGCTAATCTTGTATTCTTGATTTACAAATGTAGATTTGTATAGAGATGGAAGAGCTTTGTGGAAAGGTACCAACTTTTTATATTTTGATCCCATTTTCCATCTCTATCTTTATGAGAACTTTAGATTTGAATTATTTTACACCAAAATATAAAAAATTAGTTATTGTCAATTGTTTTTATTCTTATGTTTCTTATAAATAGTGAGTCTTTATCTAAATTTTTTGTTTTCTTGCATGAGTTAGATTATATTATGTGAAGAAGCAAGAGTTTTGTTAAGGGGAAATTACTATTTTCTCTGATTACTTTTAGGCCTTTGATTTTTTCAGTTGTAAAATTCTAGCATCAATTATTAGTCATTATGTCTAGGTTTCATTGTTTATTGTTTTTACCTTCTCAAGGAAATAGGTAAGATGGAGTTGAAAATTGAGCAATATCAAAGTAAGTTACAATCTATCATCTTGAACAATATAAAAAATTATAATGAAAAATGGATCCCCCAAGTATACAAAAAAGTATTCATGGACCACAATGCAACCAAATTAAGAAAAACAATTTAAAGGACCTTTCAAAATAGCAAGGTGAGAATTCCACACTTTGAGGTGAATTTTGAGGGCAAAACAATAAACAAGGTCATTTTTAGCACGTCTTCACACCCAAAGATAGCTATGCTCATTGTAAGAAGCCCTTAAATATCAGAGACTCACTTATAAGTTTTAAGATGGGAATTCATGAGGTGTGTCTCTAGTTTTGTTACTGCTAACAATGAATAGTGTGTTCTAGATCTATATCTGGTAAAAATTTTAGAGTGGGAGCATGTAGGATGCTGACTAAGCTATTGCATTTTGAGCTAGGGAGGTTTGAGTATGAAGCTTGCACCCCATCAAAATTGAAGAAAGAATGGAAATTTTTTTAATGACTCCAATTTTTGTCCTACATGATAATGAGGGAGAGCATGGAACATCTTTAAAAAATCTCCTTACTTTGCTTTGATAGTCATAATGACCACTTTCTAGTATAGAGACAAGAAAGATTATAGAACTTCAATGTTTAATGATGTGCAATCTACTGTAAAAACAAGCATTGGTGGGAGAAATGTGCAATTGAGTTGGTTCCTACCATTCCTACATTAGGTGATAAAAATGGGAGAAGCCTTTATTACTTGTAGGCTTATTGCCAGGTTTTGGATTATTAAAGTGTATCTAGCAAGGAAGAGGAGGTAAAATTTCCTTCTTCCTTTTTTGTTGTACACTCTCTACTACAGCGGCCTTGCTTGCTACATTTTCCACATTTTTTATGCATAGGGTTTGAAGTATTTAGCTTTAGTAAGCCCTTTATTTTTATAATAAGTGCATTTATGAGTTTTTGACTTAGTATTAAATGCTTCATTAAAGTGATTGTGCCTAAATTTGCTTTGCTTCTCCTTTGAAGAGATTAGGCACATTCTTCAAAGTTGTGATGAGATTAGTATATAGTTTCATGATGATCTTGAGAAGCATTATGATTGCATCCTCTTTATCAATTGGAGCTTTGATTGAGGCCAATTGGGCCATGAGACCTTCATGTGTAAAGTAAATGTACCAAGATCAGTTTGAGTGAACTCAAGGCTAAAGAATTCAATTTTAAGAGATTTTTGAATTCTTTCCTTTGGCACCGTAAAGTTTCACCATTTTATCCCACTTTAACTTGGCCATTTTAAGCTCGTCTATATGGTGGATGAGGCTTTGATCAATGGTAAGAATTATGACTGCATGTGGCCACTCATCCTCCTTGAAGTTATCAACATTTGTAGGATCCAAAGTCTTCTTCCCATTTACATACATCCACAAGCACTAAAACATATGCAAGTATTTCACTTGTGTGTGCTAGGAATGAAACCCTTTGCCATTTACTTTCTCAAAGGATGAGATCTCTTTTTCCATTGATGCTCAAGACGTGAAAGAAAGAGTAATGGATATTTTATAGAAGCTAATGAATATTTACATACAAAGTTTTTTTCCCATTTACATACATCAATAAGCCCTTAAACATTTGCAAATATTTGACTTGTGTGTGCTAAGAATGAAACCCTTTGCCATTGAATTTCCCAATGGATGAGATCTCTTTTGCCACTAACAAGACGTGAAAGAGTAAAGAATACTTTACAAAAGCTAATGAACTCTTATCTTTTTAGAGCTAAAAAACTAGAGTTAAAAAGAGCCAATGTGTATTCAAAAGAACTCCATTGAAAATGCTTTAATTGTATGCACATTAGAGAACCTTGTAAACAAGGAGATAAGGGGGTTTTATTAAGCTACCATGTATGAATTGTGAGTACTTTCTGAACATTACAAAAATATTTAAAAATGGTTCTTGTAAAGAAGGTCATCGACATGGAATAAAGGAGTCTCTAAGGAAGATCATTAAGTAGCAAAATTGTTTTCTGAGAGCAAATCTTCTGACAAGCCAAAAAAGCACGATGACTTTCAAGAACCCATTCCCTTCATCATTTGTAGAGCCTGGCAAGTTGTGGTTGAATAAAAGCAATAACCTTGTGATCTTTGAGAGACAAAATGACTTTTGTGAACAATCAAGCACATGATGAACCAATAACAAATAATAACACTTCTTTTTACGCAACATACTGTATCAAAGTCATTGATACAACAAATAATTCATCATTCCATATGATTCTTGGCAATAGCTAATTAACAGAAAAAAGGCTCCTTGTAAATTCTCGATGATGATCTATAGCTTTTATTTCATCAACAAAGGTAATTAATAGCCAATACAAAGACTGATGAAGCCAAAAAAAAAAAGATGCTATTGAGAAGAGACAACCAACAAAATCTACAATCCATTGAGTGCAAAAAGAAACTCAAATTTGAGAACAACTAATTGGAATAGATATGATCTAAATTAAAAATCAGCATGAATCCATTTTTCTCCTTTGAACCAAAAAACCGGGCATTGATCAATAATGAGAATCAGCCTTAAAGGCATATACAACTGTACCATAGTTTTCTTTGAGACATAAAGTAATCGAAAACAATAGGAAAACCCACTTAATGGTTGAGCAAATAATGAACAATGCATATAAGTGGGCATGCAAAGCATTATGTTGGTGCATGTAATGAACAATGCATTATGTAGGGCATTATGTTGGTGCATGTAATGAACAATGCATATAAGTGCACTTAGAAGATCAAAAAATGCTAATGAGAACACGTTGAGCTCTCCCATGACAAAGTGAGGATCCTACTCTCCTAGTTACTAAGACTACATCCTAATGCAACACTAATCTACGGAGGATGCAACCTAAGTGAAAGCATGATGAAGAGAGTGCTCATGACATGTATCTCAAGTCAATTAGGTTCCAAGATAGATTAACTTGGACTCATAAAGAGAATCTTGAGATAGTGCAAAGTGCTTGATTGATATTCCTTCAAATGAACCTCCCTTTTATAGGTGAGGGTACTTACATCCATTTGCTTGCTCACATGTGGGATATCTCTTCCATGCCATGTGGCAGCTTACCCTTTGCTCATACCTTTGCTCTACATGTGCTCATGGCACCATATCTCTCAACACCTCCCCTTGGTGCCATAATCCTTTGGCTACTGCAAGGTGGTCAGATGTGAGTTACAAATCCATCACCTCCCCTTAGTGCATGCATGCTACTTAAGGTGGTCAAGTGTGGTTTTTACATGTCAATACCTCCCCTGGGTGCTTTCATAGCTACTCTCAGGTGGTCAGGCTTGATTTACAAAACATAGGCAAGGTTGGCAAGGTTTTTGCTTTTCAATACATTCCATTGATGTCACCTTTTGGCTCATGGCTTGATGATGACTCCGCGTAGTTGACTTGTTGATTCTTCAATCTGCAATCTTCTTCCTTGTGTCCGAGCTTCTTGCAATGGTGACACTTTGGTTTGTTCTTCAATCTGCAGTCACTTTGATAGTGACCCATCCTTCCGCAATGGTAGCATTTCACTGATGTTTTACTGAATAGTGCTTGTTCTTCATTATAGCTGTTGTATGTTGATGTCGATGTCGATGCCTTTAACTCTCTTTCTTTTTCGAGAAGAGAGGATACACATTCTTCAAACTTTGGATCTGGCAAATTCTTCAAAGTGGTTGTCAATGCACTATACTCTGCAGGCATGCTTTTAAGGAGAATTGCAAGTGCATCTTTCTCTCCTACTTTTGCATTTATGCCCTCTAGTTGAGTCATAATGCTTTTGATTTTGTTGACAAATTGTGCCATGGATTCATTGAAGCCCATGTGCATACCATAGAATTCAATTTTAAGATGGATTTCTTGGTTTTTGGCTTTTGCACCAAACACTGTGTTCAACTCATCCCATGCATCCTTGGCATGATCTTTAGAGTCTATATGATGAATTATGTTTGGACCTAAGTGCAATCCAATGAGTGATAGTGCTGCTTCATCTTGTTCCTTCCAAGCATCATTTTGTGCAATGGGTATGTCTTCTTTTACAATCTTCCAAAGCTTTTGGTGCATCAGGAGATATCTCATTTGTGTAGACCATGTGTGAAATCCTTCCCCGGTGAACTTCTCAACAGTTGGAGTGCGGATTGCCATTGCAAAGGTCTTACCAGTTTGATGATACTTTCAAATCTGGCAGTGTCTAATTGCATACAATGATTTTGAACAGACAGGCGCGTAGAGCTCGAAAAGACGATCACTTTTCCTTTTTGGAGCGTGTGCAAATTTTTCCTGGATTGCAAGTTATGGCTTGTTGAAGCTTTTGTGAAGAAAAGGGGGCCTTGATGATGTGGCACAGGGATTCACATGCTGCTTACAAACTGTGCTTAACAGGGGCTGTGTGCTTAGGTAGCCTTGTGCCATGTGGCAACCTTCTAACCCAAGTTAGTTAACCCAAGTCTAGATTAACTTAACCATGGTCCACGCAACTAAACCTAACCATGGTGATAATTAAGGTAACCACAGTTAAGTCTTATCTTGACACGTGTCAATCAATGAAACTTTGGAGAAAGAAAGAGATCTCTGAAGATTTTGCGACGACGGCGACGGAAAAGACTCAGAAGCTGCGAGCTGCGGACGGAGTGAGCTGCGTGTGCATTGCGACGCTGAAGATGGCTATGGCGACGCTTGGCAGCTATGGCAGAAGCTCGTCGTGCTGATGGTGTAGTTCGGCCGTGGCTGTGTTGGTGACTGGCTGCAGGGAGCTTCTGGAGATCGATGCAGAGGTTTCGTCGGTGGAGGTCGTTGGTCGACCAACACGAGAGAGGCCGCGCTGCTACAGAAACGTTTGTTGCAAGGCATATGAAGCTTTGAGCATTCGTTTGGTTGCTCGAGGTGCGCTGTTGAAGACTATGGAGCGTGAGCATGGGCTGCTCGTGTAGTCGTTGTAGGCATAGCTTAGAAGGTCGTTTCGTCAAGGTACTGCTCTCCTTGATTGAATCCTCTAAAGCCTACCTTTCTCTCAAAAATCAGATTTCTAATCTTCTCTCCCTATCTTTTTCTCATAAGAACAATGGGGATGGAAAATCTCTCTCAATGACGGAATTCCTTCAATGCCATGGAAGGAATCAATGGACGGAAATTTGCTCTCAATCTAAAAAACTAAAACTAACCTAGGAGAAAACTTGTGCTCCTAATGCAACCTACAACTAATCTAGGAGACTAGACCTAAGCTCTGATACCATGACAAAGTGAGGATCCTACTCTCCTAGTTACTAAGACTACATCCTAATGCAACACTAATCTACGGAGGATGCAACCTAAGTGAAAGCATGATGAAGAGAGTGCTCATGACATGTATCTCAAGTCAATTAGGTTCCAAGATAGATTAACTTGGACTCATAAAGAGAATCTTGAGATAGTGCAAAGTGCTTGATTGATATTCCTTCAAATGAACCTCCCTTTTATAGGTGAGGGTACTTACATCCATTTGCTTGCTCACATGTGGGATATCTCTTCCATGCCATGTGGCAGCTTACCCTTTGCTCATACCTTTGCTCTACATGTGCTCATGGCACCATATCTCTCAACATCCCAAGCATTTTTGCATCATCTCTATGTCTCGCTAAAGAGGGTCTCGTCCCATTATGTTCAAGATAGGTCCTCCATCTATCCAAATGGTTTCCATTCCAAATCAAGAATATTATAAATGGATTACTATCACATACTAGACCTATAGCTCAGATGATGCCCGAGTGTATGACATCCCCTAAGCATGCGGCTTTTGCCAATGCTTTTGCTTGCATATCCTCGGGTGTCTTGGAGTGCTCTCGCACATTGCGAAAAGGAAGGGACATTTTAAGAAGGAGGTTCCTTAGGCACCACCTAAGAAACCTCAAACACAAAATTATCCTCTCTTGAAGAAAGAGGATTATGAAAGTGCCAGGTAAGAAAATTTTTGCTTCAAATGTTTGGGCAAAGACCATGCTACTTGGAACTACCTAAAAATAAACCAGCTGGAGCTAAAGCCCCAAATATACCTCCACAAAGACAAGTGCATGTGGTGCAAGTGTTGCCGCTTAATGGTACTGAGAAGTACACTGAGATAGAGGTCTATCATGAGGATAGCACCCACATGTGCTGTCTATCATCGACAATGTGGCAGCCCACCTTTGGTCCTCATGATTTAATGAGGATGCATGGAAAAATTAAGGGGCAAAGAGTAAGAGTGATGGTCGATGATAGTGCAACACATAATTTCTTAAACTACTCGTTAGTTAAGAAATTAAAATTGCCTGAGAGTCCCAGTGCCCATAAATACGTGGTCTCTTTGGCGAAGGGCAGTGATAAAAAAGTTTGGGACACCATGATATATGGTGTAGAGGTGGATATTCAAGGCTATTAGGATGCCTTGGATTTCCTAATCATGCATCTCAACCGAACAGATGTAGTGCTTAGTCAAGAATGGCTGTATAGTCTTGGGCATAGCTTACAAAGGAGTTATCTTAATAACTCCATTATGTTTGAAAAAGAGGGTAGAGTCTTCCAGATTCAAGGAGAACATGATGTGCCTAACTCTTCTCTTATTTGTTCGATGGAATTGGAATGAATACTACACCAAGAAGAATGCGAGGTATATCTTTGTGAACTTACTTTTATTGGTGATTTTATGTTTTCTGCATCGAAAAGAAGTAATGTTGTTTTTTAAAATGTTAAAAAGTATAAATCTTCTTTCAATGATTTAATGTTTGAATTTAAAGATGTTTTCCGTCTAATTTACCTGATGGTTTACCTCTTGAGAGAGAAGTAGATCATAAAATAGATTTAATTCCTGGATCTACCCCTGTTTGTAAACCCCCATATAGGCTTAGTCAAATAGAGGAACGTGAGTTGAAAGACAGTTAACAGAATATCTTAGGAAGGGCCAAATCCAAACAAGTAGCTCACCTTGGTCTGCACCAGTTTTATTGGTAAAGAAAAAGGATGGTACTATGCATTTATGCATAGATTAGCGAGCACTAAATAAAATCACCATAAAAAATAAGTATCCTATGCCTTGCATTGATGGGCTCTTTGATCAATTGCAAGGGGCAAAATACTTTACTAAAATTGATTTAAGATCAGGATATCACCAAGTACGAATTAGGGAAGTGGATGTCACTAAGACATCATTTCATACTAGGTATGGGCATTATCAGTTTAAAGTAATGCCATTTGGATTAACAAATGCTCTAGCAACTTTCATGACACTTATGAATAGTGTCTTAAGGCCATATCTAGAAAAATTTGCTGTAGTATTTCTACACGATATCCTTATTTATAGTAAAACCAGGAAAAAGCATTTGGAACATTTGCAAAAAGTGTTCCAACTGCTTAGGGATAATTCACTCTTTGCTAAAGAATCCAAGTGTGAATTCTTTGCAAAAGAAGTGAAATACTTGGGACATATAATATCCTAAGAAGGGGTTCGTATGGACCCTGACAAAGCAAGGGCCATATTGGAATGGCCACATCCTACAAATCTAGAAGAATTACAGACATTCTTAGGTTTGTCTGGATTCTATAGAAGATTCATCCAAGATTACGCTAAGATTAATGTTCCGATGATGAACCAGCCTGAGGGGAAGGGAAGCACCTTCATATGGGATGAACCTCAAAAGAGAAGTTTTGAAAAATTTAAGGTAGCTATAGCAGCAGCTCCTGTCTTAAAAGTAGTGGATCCCAATGAACCATTCGTGGTTGAGACAGATGCCAGTGATTTTGCTACTGGGGCGATACTTATACAAAAAGGTCGACCAGTGGCTTTTGAAAGCAAAAAGTTAGATCATGCCCAACGGAATTACTCGGCATATGAGAAGGAACTATGTGCTATAGTCTATGCTTTAAAAATTGGAGGCACTATTTATATGGTGCAAAATTTGAGATCATCTTTGATCAAGAGAGCATTAAGTGGATTTGTAATCAGCCAGAGCTTAAAGGTAGAAAAGCTGGATGGGCTGAGTTAATGCAAAAGTTTGATATACATTTGACATATAGGAAAGGGAAGTTCAATGTGGTAGCAGACTCTCTTAGCTGAATGCCAATTGTTAATAAATTGAGTTTTACGCAATTTCAAAATGATTTCCTAGAGTCCTTAAAGGGGAAATGTGAGTTTGATCCTCACTTCTCTGAAACATGGAAAGTAATTAAAAATACGGATCCAACTAATTGAGAGGCTTTCACTGAGGAGTCGCATGGAAATGGTGACACACCACAGGTTGGTGATAAAGGACTCAAGTGAAAAAAATATATTATTGAAGATGGCTACCTACTCTACAAGGGTAGAGTATGTGTCCCGGTGATAATGACATTAGGCGCCAAATCCTTTTTCAATGTCATGATAGTCCGAGTGCTGGACACCCGGGAATTCAGAAGACATATGTGCTTCTGAAAATATAATTTTTTTAGCCTAGAATAGGAAAGGACGTCCAAGATTATGTATTGAAGTGCCAAAAATGCCAGGTCAATAAGGCTGAACGCCTTAAGATAGAGGTCTCCTACACCCATTGGAGATTCCATTTGGCAAATGGGAAAGCATCTCCATGGATTTTATTGTGGGATTACCTAGAACATAGAGGGGGCACAACTCTGTGTGGGTAATTGTGGATCGGTTGACCAAGATGGCTCATTTTATTCCTATAAGTGAAGATGTTCAAACTCCAGAATTAGCCAAGCTATTTGTGGAGCATATTTATAGATTGTATGGGATACCAACCAGGATAGCAAATTTAATAGCCATTTTTGGAGGCTGTGTTTAAGAGGTTGGAAACCTCATTGAATATGAGCACCACGGATCATACACAAAGTGATGGTCAAACTGAAAGGGTCAATCAGATCATTGATGATATGCTTCGAGCATATGTAAGTAAATGGCAAACTAATTGGGAACAGTATCTGCCCATATTAGAATTTGCATATAACAGTGCCAAACATTTAGCTACAGGTTTTGGTCCATTCATGATGATGTATGGATTTCAACCAAGAGCCCCAATGATAGTGGGACTCAAAAAAGAGAAGGTTCAAGATGCCAAAGACTTTCTTGAGGATATGAATCAAATGCTTAAGTTAGCTAAAGATAGCATAAGAAGAGCTCAAGATAGAGCATGAAGTTATGCAAACCCCCATCATAGAAAGTTGGAGTTTGAAGTAAATGAGAAAGTCTACCTTAAGGTACCTGAATCTTCAGAATCTCTAAAGACAGGTATATGTCTGAAGTTGTCACCTAGGAATTGTTGACCATTCACAATACTTAAGAGGATTGGAGAACTTGCTTACAAATTAGCCTTACCTGAGGCATGTAGAGTACATCCAGTTTTTCATGTTGGTAGGCTAAAAAGAAAATTAGGAGATGATGATAATCTCATTGGAAATGAAGTCCTAATTGAACTCATTGAACCCGCATCTTTACCACATGAACCAAAAAAAAATTTTAGATAGACAAGAAAAAAGAACGTGACACACCATATGGCAAGAATATCTAGTTAAGTGGAAAGAGAGATCTGAAGAGAGTTCAACATGGGAAAGGATAAGCAGTCTCCAAAGGAGGTTTCCCAATTTTGTTTTCGAGGACATGAACCATTCTTAAGGGGAAGGGAATGTTACATCAGCCATAATCCCAGAATCGTCTAATGTGCTTATGGTGGCGAACCAAGAAACCAGAGGGCTCGATAGTGCTTGCATCAATATGGAGTGCATAAGTAAGGCCTAAATGGGCATAGAGACTCTAAGGTCCAAATAGACACATGGCACTCAAGAGAACACCATGTGGCAGGCACTTGGCTAGGAGGGAGGATTCCAAAAGGAACTTGAAGAAAGGCAAGTTCATGTAACAAAAAGGGGAATCCGTGGTAGGGTGGAACGCACTGAGCTAAGCCCCCTTGATGGTGATGTTACAATAGGCCAGGGATAAGGACTTTATTGGGTAGAGTGTGATAATACAACTCATTTATCTTGTTGATGTTGCTAGCGAGTGGGTCCCTATGTGAATGTGGTTCAACTACTAAAGGAATTGGGTATGTTATCGTTGCATGGGCTCTTTTAGCTCATAGTACATGACATGGTCTATCCAAATAGATCAAGCATTGCTAATGATGCTTGCTTTTTAGAAAATATCTAGCTATCTTTTGCAAGGCTTGCTTGGCACAAGTCACCACAAACAAGTATCTCTACGTCTTTCAATGTTTTGTGGTAGCGATTATGCTTTATCTCATGCATATGCATGTTTGTTGCAATGAACGTGCTTTGGCCATCTTGTCAAAGGCTATCACCTCCAAGTTTTTGTACATTGTGCACAGTGCATGGATTATCTCATTCGAGAGACTTTTGTAAGAGAAGGCAAGTAGAGGAAGATAGAGAGAAGAGTGTAATGTGGTACCACCTATGTTGTTGTATGCTACTTTTCTTGTGTAGGCAAGCATCAAGGGTTTGGGAAAGTCCATGTCTAATGTTTTGTGGTGTGAGTAATGGCATAGTAGAGCTTCAACTAAGAGAAATAAGGTAAGTGTCTTGCCTGTCCCTACAAAGTAAACACGTGTTGCAGGGGTCAATCATTTTTTGAGTAGCATGTCTTCGACTAGGAGCTATTGCATTGGGCTGAGATTGCGTACGGAGGAGTAAAATTGGTCGTTAGCAAGAGCTTGTATGTGAAATGATGGCAATGCTAGGAAACCATTGCCTTTGAGGGGGTCTAACTTGCATTGGAGGTCAAACTCATTCTTGTCACTTTTATTTCATGTTTGTGTGGATGTTGATAAGGGAGAACCATGAATGCTTAAAAAGGGTGCAATGATGGATAATAGTTTATTGACTTATGCATGTTTGGTTCTATTGTTTTGTGATGTTGGTAGTACATGTCATGCTAGCTTGGGAATGTGCCACCAAGTTTGTGCTTGATTGGTTAATGGCAAGTAGAGCAAGCACAATTCTTTGTAGTGTTTTTCAAGGTCCTTTGATTTATTGTATTATGCGGGAGTACTTACATTAATTTTATGCAAGCCTATTGTCTATGTAGTTGCTAGCAAAGGATGCCAAACAAATATCATAAAGGTGTTGCTTTCTTTGCATATATTTGCCAATAATATTAGGGGGGGAAATGTCAGTGCTTTGTGAATCCATTGTTTCTAGTTGCGCATAGTGTTTTAACAACATTTTTCTTCTTCCAGTGCACTTATGTTGATGTAATAAAACTCTGTAGTGCTTTTTGTAAGAGGAAGCAACAATGACAAGTATACAGCTTGTTGTGCACTAATAAATTGTGTAGTCAAAATTGCATTGCCCACTTTTCACACACATTTGTTAATCAAAGTGTTTTTGTCAACACACTTGGACAAGGCATGTTGAGGACATGTTTTATAGTTTTTTGACCTTTGTAATGTATGAGGTGCAACATGGTGCAACTCCATTTGGATTCAAGAATGAATTGAACGTCGGTGTTTGCCCCCCAAAGGACTAACAAGGTCTCATTGAAATTATTAGTATAAATGTCTTTAGGACTCCTTTTGAGCAAGAGGGAAGGCTACAAAATGTTTGCATGCAATGTGTTCATGTACTCTTCTTCAAAAAGTGCAAGTATGGAAAGAAATTGGTTAAAGTCAAGTAGTTCAGTAGTCGAGTCTACCAGAAATGCACAAATTTTCTTGTAGTTGGCTTTGCATTTTAACATGGTGTTGCACTCATTGAGTGGAAGTGAAATCCTTATCTTTCTATGAGGGTATGTGGAAAGCCAAACCAATGACACTTCTTTCTTTTATTGTAAGTGCTAGTGTGTTGGTGCATCTACATGCCTCTATTGGATAGCTTGAATATTGTAATGTCAATGGTGATGTGGTTGTCCACAAATTGTTCTATTTCTAAATTTGAAGCCAAAAGCCATAGATCGGTGTGTTTTCTATCCAAAGTAGACTATGGTCATGATGGCTTCCTCTGTTTTGAAACTCTTTGATGAAGAAAAAATCAACAACCTTGCTAAGGATTGTGGGGTCTTTCTTTAGAATGCGCTTGAGAGGTTGAAATTTGTGGACATAGTATCATGCTATTGTCACTAGATCTGAATGAATTAGATCACGCAATATGCTGATGTGAGAGCAACCGAATGGTGGTACAAGTTGCTTAAATACTTAGCTAGTGGATCCCGTAGCTTCTTGGTAGTAGTAGTAGCAGTTGACAAAGTGACAAATAAAGTTGGAGGCATCAATTGCCACACCATAGCAAAAAGGTTCTTTTGAAGCATGTGCTTGTAATCCAAAGAAGTTTGCAAGCATGAGAATTCTCAAAAACCAATGCAATATTGAAGCAATCTTTCTACATTCATATTTTCAAGCGCATCCTTGAATTGGAGGATTTTGTTGTGTAATTGTCCTTTGCACATGCAAACCCACGTGGATGACAATGCTTGTTGAATTAATATCTTCATGGTCTTGGACAAAAGATTCTCTATAGGCAATACAAAACATCTAACTATGTTTGTTAGCTCCTAGCATGCCATTTCTTGATATGATATTCACTCTAGACTTCTATAGTCCCTTGAATTTTCATAGAAAAGTATAGGGAATGCAAGCTCCTCGTAGTGCTTGTCTTTGAATATGCTTAGAAGGCATGAATCCTTCAAAAGGGGCATTGGAGATTGTCTTGTCTTCAAAATCCATCACTTTCTAGCTTATATATATTCCATGGACAAAGGTGTTAATTGGAGGCTTGTCATCTGGATTCTGGATCCATTCATCCTTCCTTGTTGCTCTTGTCTTCTTGCAATGCTTCCATTGCTGCTATATATTGTACCCATAGAGCATTGAGTTTCACATTATAATTCTTGTATAGGGTTGTAATCAAAGGTTCATTGCATGCGTTGATTATGAGCAATGGGTGAGCTAGACCTCTCATGTAATTATGAATATAATTGAGCTTTTGCATCAATGCCACCATGACTATGGCACTGTTGTATTGAACAATGCGTGTGCTAACAACATCGTGACAAATGACTATGAAGGAGCATTCAAGTGGGGTGCTAAGGGCGTGGTAAGGTGAGCCAAACAATCATATAGCAAAGCTCTAATACTTGATGTGTTATTCAAGATGGTGGCTACACGGTCACTTTGAGGGGCATGTGCTTGCAATGGTTGGAGCATGGCAAGTAGGTTTTTCCAAAGCGAGCCAATGTCAGCGCTCAAAGGAAATGGATGCCAAAAGGATTTGAGAGAATGAAGCATATGCACACGATTGAAAGAATTCAAGCAAGTGGTTTTAAAGTATCAGTGTTATTTGGATCTCTTGAATAAGTTTTGCTTATGGAAGTCATATGCATGGAGATCTTCAAGAAGATCCATGTAGTAAGGGTACTTTGCAAGATGAAGGTAATGTTGAGAAACCATCTCAACATCATGTGATCATATGTGCATAGCACTAACCCAATAGAGTGCTATAAAGGAAAGGGTTAGGTGCCCTAACCCTAACCCTTAAAGGGTTCGTATATATTCTTTAATTTCAACTAAATCTAGTGTACATTTAGTCATTTGTGGTGTGCTCTCTAGTTGTGCCCTCTCTCCTCATCTCCACTCTTCTCCTCTCCCCTCTTCATATTTTTTATGGTATTAAAGCTCCCTTGCCTTCCACTAAGGCATCTAGATCATCGCGAGAGAGATAGAGATTGAGAGATTAAGAGTTCTTGAGTGTTCTCTGTCATGAGAGAAAAAATTCCTTTCATCTTTCATTGAGAGAGTTAAGAGAATTTCCATTCCCTTCTGAAAGTTCATGCTTTGAGAGAGTCGTTGTTGTGAGAGAGAGAGAGATCCTAGACCTTACTCTACTATGAGGGAGAGACAAAAAAAAGGCTCATAGAGTTGGGCGACTCGAAGGCTCATAGAGTTGCACTACCTATGGCCTTTGAGAGCTGGGGCTTCTAAACCATCCACAATAGCCCTTCAACTATGTCTAAACGACCAACTGCAATAGTGACTAAATGCCATCGATGACATTTGTGACTTCTCTACCTAAAGGAGAGAAGGCCGTTGCCTCAACGAAGCAATGCGCGACACAGCCTTGCTTGCAAGGACAAGCATCCATGGCTCTCAAACAAACTCCTACAAAGACACTCAGCTAACCTGACTGTTGTACACAACATTGACGGCTAGTCTCCTAACATAGGCACCTCCACCTTTAACACCATCCATAGCCATGGACCATCAACCACCCTCGCTAATGCCATGACTTGTGAGTGCATCTCTATCCGGCTCGATGTGCAAGGAGTGCACACGACTCCTTGACCAACCTCTCTAAAGACAAACTCTACACTATTCCAGTCACACCTCTAGCCTACATACAAGTAGGCTCAGCAAACTCTACATCTACCTTGGCCAGACGAACTCCATGGCACCAGCAGCCTCTACTCCAACGACAAGCATCATCCAATAGTGAATGCTCCAGCAAGCTTCCACGAGCATCACGGCATCCTCGGCTCTCCAAGGCAACTCCTTTTGCCTCTCCACCATGAGTATCCCACAATAGCAAAAGCGTCCACCAATAGAGGTCACCATAGTGCTCCAACTCTTTTCCTATGACATGTAGGTAGTAAGCAATGCCTCAGTAGCGCCGAGCAAATCCTAACGATCTCTTTATAAGGTCTTTTGGACCTTAGAAAAAGACACATGGCAGATTAGGTGTAATCATGGTTACATTTTGTGACCCTTGGTTAGTTTAGGTGTGGTGCGTACATGTGGCAAATAAGGTGGGTTAACCCTAAATCTGGTTGAGTCAATGGTCAACTAACTCGTGTAAACAAAACCTTGGGTTAGCCTTCTTGATAGGGTTGGTAAACTTTGCGCCACTTGGCATCCTCATCCACAGGTGCCCCATCGTTCCCCATATGGTAGCCTTATCCACATGTGACATGTCATCAGTGCCCAATCAGCACATCCAATCATCCTACCATGTAAGCTGCTCAGTCAGCATCCACCTCAGCACAACCCCTACCCGCACAGTGACCTCTCCATTGGCACACTTTTCTCTTTCATGTGAACACACAGTTGCCACCCGGTGCTCTGCTAGCACACCTCTCCACAGGCACTGTTTCTGCATCTAACCCCCTCTTGCCACATCATCATTTTCACCCTTTTTTCAACCCTCCACCTAGATCAAGCCATATCTCTTTATCCAGGAAGAATTTGAGGGCGCTCTAAAAAGGAAAAACCTTAAACCATAAACCATGGCTTGAGGTGGGTTTGGTGTGCCAAGGGAACTTCCTAAGGTCACATATTAGATGCCTATGTCTAGGATGAGCTAGTTACAAGGCACTTATGATGTGGTTCAACCATGCAACATGGTTGAACTAATAAACAATATTGGTCACTAACGAATCCTATTCAAAGACAAATTTTAAACTCTTGTCTAGTGAGAAACTCAAAGGACTCAAATTCATTGAATGAATCTTGAAGCCAACTAGGAATACCTAGTTTTATAACAACCAAAAAAGAACCCTCTTTCACTTACAAGCATCATACTATGTTAGAGTGGTAAAAAATGCCATGGAAACAAGAATAAAACCTAGTCATATAATAGAAACCTTGTAGCATGTATTATAATATTCAATGCAAGCTGTGAGCTCAATGTGGGGAAGGGGATGCATCTTTGTATTCCTCTATATCAAGGAAACTTGCATTTATTAATGACATACAATTGCATCATGTATGAATTTGATTCTAGATTCAAATGTACAACACTTTTTTAGGGTGACATAAATTATAATTATCATACGGTAGATTTTGTTTTGAAGAACAAGAAAAATATCAATTATTATATTTTCACATGCTATTTATAAATGAGATAGACATTTGAAAAAACTGTGCGATTTAGGTGGAAATTCACAAAAAGTATTTACATAAAGATATAGAAACCAAAGTAAATTCTCAACGGATTCTAGTAAGTGTTGTCACAACATGTACATGTATGAGCATAAAGATGATTTTTTACATAGAAAAATGATTGGCCATATTAAAATTATGATCTAGGACAAAAGCTTGCAGAAAGAAATAAAAAAAGGAAAGAACCATATTCATCTATTTTATCAATGTCATTAAGTGAATGATAAAAGCATGTGAGAATTTGCTTTAACAACTATTCCTAATTTAGCAAAAAACATAAACATCTTCACAAATACATTTGAAGATTCATGTTTTGACATAGCCTGTATGTAACAAAAAGAATCAATTAGGATGTTTTAACGACATCAACATATCAAATTAAGAACATGATAAGGAATGTATACCTTTGATACAAGAATAGATCCAAGATGATCTGGCCTAAAATACTAGTCCAAAAATTGGTAGAGTGACTAGATAGACTAGATTTCATGTAAGGGTATACTAGAATGTGATGCAGTAAAACATGTCTATATCAAGAAAGAAAATACCCAAAAGTATAGTGTATATGTAACACACCATATACTATAGCCTCATAAAAGTCACCAAACAAATCCTTTTAATTAATGGATTACAAATGCGCAAGTGTGCACTTTTGACCATGTCTACTTAAGGGCTGCATTAGGAAGTCTATAAAATGTTACAAAATGAAATTTTCCTAAGAAGTGGAGCAAAATGCTATGCATATTGGATGACCGCATACGACTTCTTATTAGCCTAGTAAAAGTCATATTTGTATACCATCATGTTAGTTGACATATCAAAATTCTATAATGCCAATCCATTAACATGGGAAAATGGCCTCCAAGAGACATTGAAAATCTTCATAACTTTAATCTCCATTAATAAAATCCCTAGGAGACCAATCTATCGAAAAAGGTATAGCATAAACACTAAAAATGATCATTAATTTGATAAGAAAGCCATCATAGTAGAATCATTTTGGCCACAACAAACATGATGATCAAATTGGGTGAAAAGTTAGGGAGACAAAAGAGAGAGAGAATATTTCATCAGTAGGTGAAGGCTTCCACTTGCTCTTTCTTTTATTGTCAAGGTGCATTGTATTTATTCCCAGATTTCAGTGCCTACTATGGAATGAAGGTAGATGGGTTTGGCATTGTTCATGATGCTGAAAGTTTATGTTGCTACTTTTTGGAGAAAGCTCATGTAAGTTGGAAACAAATTCTCTCATGAGGTTTAAAATGCCATACCTTTTATGTTATGAAACATTCAAATTTAATAAGAGTTGATGCCTTTTCTTTCCTGATACACATGGAGTTTACATTATTGCAATTTTATAAGAACCTTATCAACATGTTGAATTTTCTCACAAGCATCCAAATTGTCAAATGTCTTTGCATGGGGCTTTATGTGGGTAGATTTTCCCATAAATCTTGGGATGGTAGTTGGAGGGAGTCCCCCCAAATGGAACTACTCCGCTACATATGCAAATACAAAGATTATGTATTGGTTCATGGCTTGTGAGAGGTGGTTTGTTGTCTCGATCATTTTGGGCACATTATGCAAGCAATACTCAATGAAGGCTTCCATTATTAGAGAACCATGTGTGAGGATGTCCAACAAGCTTGTACTAGTGTGTTGATCCCTTCAAATGGGTAATGTGCCAAAATCTCAAAATAGGTCTATTAAAGTGTCTCCAAATAATTTTGAATGGTAGGCTTTCTCACTTGTCATTTCTATGAAGTATGGTATGAGAAATGAATTTCTTCTTTTGTTTCAGCTAAGCTTTTTGTTTCAATTTTTATGTCTGTCATTCTTAACCTTGCTCTTCTTCTTGCATTTTCTTAGCCATTTCCAACAGTACTTTTTCATGTGGCCATACTTTTCACAATAGAAACATCTGACACAAGTCCAAGAGCTAGACTTGCTCATGGAATTCCCCCTTGAACATGACCTGTTTCTACCAATTGATCTACCTCTGGAGTGCATATCAAGGCTGTATTTTAGCCCATCATACTATAACATAACACTATCATGGTCATACATCTGGCATATATGAGTATACAACTCATATGCATGGCAATCTACACCCTGTACACCATCATGTACTTGCAAGTAGACTGACTTTGAGAGTGATGACTGAATGATAGAGCATGCTTGCTCATCCATGTCATCCCAATCACTCTATTTAATGCTATTAGGTTTGACACCTTTGCATTGAATGGGCTTATGCTGCCTCTTCTGCACTAACACATCATAAATCTACTCTTTCCAATACTGAAAGTTCGATCCATCCAACCTCTCAATATCAAAGAGGGCACTACCAGCTGTAGATGCTATATCTATGTTACAATAGCTCACAACCAAAGAGCAGTACAGTGCAATAGGCAACCCAAGTGACCAAAAAATATAGTGTTGTCCGAACAATTAGGTCTCCAAATAAACTGGCTGATCCAAAAGCACTCAGCCATAAGGAGGCATATATATGATACCAGTTGTGGGAGAGGAGAGCACACACAAAGGGATAAGGAGACACCAGAAGTGGTGGAGCAAAAGCTGCTCTAGCTTATTCCTCTATCATATATATATGAGTATACATGGGCAATGTACAAGTGGGTGGGCACACTCCAACAAATTGTTTAGCCAGATGCTGTTACAAATTTAAGTGGGTATAATACTAAGGATATATAGCTTAATCTATTTTATGGCTCTATTTGTTTACCCAATGCCATTTCAAATTTAACCGAGTGCAAAGGAGGCAAGTTCCAAGGACAGTATACCTAGGACATGGGATCTTGAATAGCAACATAACAGTGGCTGCTTATTTGCTTTCAAGATTCAGAGCAACTGAGATATGAAGTAGTCATTTTAATAAAACTTTAAAAGGATCATTTCTTTGGTTTTCTTTACCAACACCCTCTGGCTTTGCTATTCTTTTCAACTACACAATAAATTACATCTGGTATGCTGACTTTGAGCATCACTATTCCATGAATATTTTCTCATGCTTAAACAAAATTTCACATGGTTCCAAGGCCCAAAAGCCAAAATGGATTGGCCAGAATATTCATTGAGAATTCAATGAAGTATGTCAAGTCTGAGCATCACTATTCCATGTATATTTTCTCGTGCTTAAATAAGCTTTCACATGGTTCCAAGGCCCAAAGTTCAAAATGGATTTGCCAAGATATTCATTGACAATTGGGTGAAGATAAGCCTCATACTCAGGTTGTCGTAGCATATCAGAAAGTCATAATCTTCTAATTTCCTACTTATGGACGTTAGCAGTTGCTTTTGTGACTCCTAAAAGCTATTGTTTCCTTTCCACACTAAATGGATAGGACGAACAGACTGAAACATCCTTTAACAATTTGAAAACCAAAGGAAGAAAAATTGATAGTGTACAACATCAGCAAGGATATTGTTGTATTTGAGCATATACATGCAAATTCTTGACAAGGTCAGCATGAAGCTAAAATAATGTATCACCTATGGAACAGATAATTTACAACCATCCAACACCTTGAACCTTTTCACTAAAGAATCTTTCCTTTCTTTAGATGCTTTGAACATTATAGCCACATGCTCACCTCTTGCATAACCAAGTTTAAGGCTACAAACCCTCCTTTTTTAGAAATGAAATCACTATGGAGAGGAAAATCTTTCCTTTCTTTAAATGCTTTGATTGTTATAGCCACATGCTCGCCTCCTGCATAACCAAGTTCTAAGGCTACGAGCCCTCCTTTTTGAGAAATGTTGCTTGCTCTTGAAAATGACTATGGATAGGAAAATCACATCCTGACTGGTTGGAAAATAGGCATGAGCTCAAACTGTAAAAATCGTATAGTGTTACAAACCTAGCCCTAAATTCTTCCACAACAAATGCTTGGGAGCAGGAGATATCCAAGGCACCAACCCCAGTGCAAAGACTTGTGGTGAGCGTCAACAAATGTTTAGGAAGCTCTCCCCATCAACCTTGCCAAGGCAGCATTAAGCTGTTGCAAAAGCAACCTATTCCTCCATGTTTGCATACTAAACTCTACTCAGAATAGTCTCTTGCTATGATTTACAAAAAGTTTCATATTGATAAAGGTAAGGTAATGAGCTCAGTACTATTGAAAATTATTGAGTTAAGAATAAAAAATTAGCATTCTCTTATGTACCTTTGAGAACCCATTAACAGTAAGGGCGCGGTCCCTCATCCTTTGCAAAGAAGCAAAAGCCACGTGCTAGCTAGCTTGAACATGATGTGCACATAGATTTCATCTGGTAACACCTGTATGCATAATCTTCTCACATAAAGGCTAGATGTGGAAAGCTGAGATCCGTGGCCACCACATATTTGAAGAGGGGCTTAGCCCTTTGTCATCGCTGAGAAGGAATTACTCAATCGATTCATAAACTATAACTAGTCTGAAACAGATCATAGTTCCTTAATGAACTTTGAGACAAAGATTTGGTTTTGAAAATTTTGTCATTAGAGACCAAGGATGTATGCCACCAGTTGTGGAAAAATGAAAGAATTTGCGCCTTCATATAGTCCACTTGAAATGACAATCTAGGTTCCTTGCCTCAAAGTTAGAAAACACATGGTTCTTCCTTTAAGGGTTTTTTTTTTTTGGGGGGGGGGGAGGAGGGAGGGGGCTTATACAAAATCGCAATATATCGTTCTCTTTTTTTGCCAAGTCTATATGCATATGCAACCTTTCTTGAATCGTTAGAAACAATAAGAAGGCTTTGCCAATGCATCCAAGCCTAAAATTTTGTTCTTCCCATTATTTTTTATGCATCATTAGCAAATCTGCTTATTGCAATTCATATAGTGAGCGTACACTGGAAGGTTGATAGACAAGTGTAATGCAAAATGATAAGATCAAAACTGCTCATACATGTTTCAAATGTGTAATTGATACAGATGTCTCAATTCTATTTGAAAGTTACATATATGTCTACCTGAAGAAAGCAATAAAATCTGGCACTTACACACCTTAAGGGTGTTCGGTGATCCCTTTGATGAACTAGAATGATAGTCAAGCTTTTATCCTTGAGCAATTTGCTTCCTAATCTCACCTTTAATTTTCCCCTGCAGGTCCTCATGAATCTTGGCATGTTTAGTTATAAAGTATTGGGCTTTGGTCACTTGCATTTGCCATCTGCTTATATTGAGTTTCTAGCAAAAGCAATGCAAAAAGCACTATGCTTGCTACAAATCGTGTCCAAAGATTTAAGAGTCACAATAGATGATGGTATTACAGTGTGCACTGTGTCCATCAGAGGGTTGGAGTGAGTTTCCACACCCATTTGCAGACTATCATTGTATAAGGTGCTGAAAGGCTAATTTTGCAATTTTGAGTGCCTCTTTCTGTGGCATTTCATCTTTTGCCTTTCTTTGTTGAATCTGTAGAGTAGCAACACGACCCTTTACTGAGCCTTCCAAGGTTAAAGATACATATTCAAATGGCTCTTCACATGATAGCTCCTCACACTCAGCTAGATCACACTCTTCATAGGACAACTCCTCGCACTCTAATTCACATGACTCAACTCGATAACACTCTAATTCACGTCATATTACTCCTAGTGCTCATCTAGATCACACTCTTCTTTAGAATCAGACATAGCTACACAAGAAGGACCGAAATCCAATGAGTCATAATTATAGGAAAGAAATTGGCTTAACGCTTCGTCTTCCTTGCTCTCCTTTTTGCTATAGTAAACTAGCACAAAGGTGGTCCTGCTACTGGTGAGGGTGTATTTTAGCACCAACTGCAAAATTTTACTTTCTGATTGCTTTTTTACCTCAATGTTGGATATTAGGCATTGGTATTCTTACTTCTGCTGCAAGAGTGTGTATGATAATCGCTTGTATCATCTACTAACCTGTCAGCTGCACGGATTTGCACATGAAGTTTGCTTCATGAGGGTGTTCACTACGGGCACTGATGGTGATCTCAACATGGAATGTTGGTTGCTGACCTACTTGTACTTGTTGCCATATGGTGTTAGGCAAGGTCCACTCTTACTGCTACTTGATTCTTTGCCTTTGCATTCTTGATTGGAAAGGCAATTGAGTAGTCCTACATCAAAAAAAATTGTGTGTTTTGCAAACTTTTATCTACATGGAGAATCTTGCCTCCATGCACAATCGCTAGCTCTTTGTTCCTTCCTAGGAGATAAAAGCACTGAATGCAATCTCGTGCGATCTAAAGCACAGATGCACAACCTCAACAGAGTGAATAGTGATAACTATGAAAGCTCATGAGATGTTGTTTGTCTCAAAGCCCGATTTCTTAGAGATTTAAAGAAAGGCATTGCTTAATTCCATAAAAAAGAAAGCTTCAGGGAGCAATGAAGCCGGGTAGCGATGGAGGGTATGAATGAATTGTTTGGGTGACAAAGGCATTGCAGGTGTGATCTTTGTACAGATTCAACACAAATTGAGCTAGTGGAGCTTCAAAGTGGACGAATATGACTTCTATACGATATTCCTCACAAGGGTGAGAGACCAATGTGTTGGGAGATGAATCTGAACCTTCGTCAAGGATCCATTGAAAATTGAGAAGCTAGTTGTTTTGATCAAATGTCTAATGGGAAAGAATTAGGGCAGCAGTTTGAGCAATCAAGAGCGATCCAAGAGGGGAAGAGGGTAGGAGGGAGGGATGACATGAGGGGAATCTTGTGGGAAGAGGTGAAACGATGAGGTGGGTGATGCCAAAGGCACATTTTCGTATGAAATCTTAATCGATAACACCACTGTCAAAAGAGCACCTCAGGCTATCTTTATTGCAAAATTCAACAAACAGAACAATATGCATAGCTTGAGCAAAACAATTGACTTCTCAATTTTCAATGCAACCTTGACGAAGCTTCAGATTCATCTCCCAACACTTCTCCACCCATTGGTTTCTCACCATTGTAAGGAATATCGTATAGAAGTCATATTCATCCACTTTAAAGCTTTGTACTAGCTCAATTTGTGTTGAATCTGTAGGGTCTACTCAAAACACATAGTGACTACTTAAATGATTCCCTTTTTCCTTTACCCTCAAACTATAAATGCCATCATCTCTAGAGGGAAAATCTAGCTTCTGGTTATCATCTTGTGCTCGTTTTTGTTCAGGATCAAGTAGCTCTTTGAGTTTTTCTTCATCGGTCTATTTCATTTTCAAGCTTTTTAATATCTTGGCTGTTGACTTTGCCAAGATTCCTCATAAATTGAGAAACATGGACTTTCACAGGATAATCGAGAAACCTTGACTTTTATAGGATAATGAGGCACACTATGTGTGGCTCCATAAATCTTTAAATAAACCAGCTTTTAGCTTCAAGGGATGTGGGTTTTAACATGAGACAAATTCCAAACAAGGATATTGTTGTCTATTATAGCTTGAACATCTCTGCAAATCTAAGGCAAATAAAGCCGAATGTAGGGCCACTTCATATCCCCATCTAATATAAAGGCTTGAATTGATGCTTCTCACTTATCATGAGGAGCTGCTAATAACTTCTACTATGCATGAACTATTTCATCAAATAGAGGGTTCGTTCCACTGTGAGATGGACTTGTCTTTGCTCTAATTTCATCATATTCCTACATAGGGAAACGAAATTCTTGAACATCTCTGCAAATCTGAGGCAAATAAAGCCAAATATTTGTAGGGCCACTTCATATCCCCATCTAATATGAAGGCTTGAATTGATGCTTCTCTCTTATCATGAGGAGCTGCTAATAACTTTTGCTATGCATGAACTATTTCATCAAATAGAGGGTTCGTTCCACTGTGAGATGGACTTGTCTTTGCTCCAATTTCATCATATTCCTACATAGGGAAACAAAATTAGACATAAGAAAACATAAATGAAACAAGTAAAATTCTACCACTTTCGACACAATGACAATTACCTGTAGCTTGTTCTCTTTTACGAAGGTTGAGCAAGGCCATGAGATGATAGTTGAACCCAAATAAGATAGCTCAGCACCATTGCTTAGAGGAGGATGGCGAAATGGTGGATAGAAAAGAAGGGGAGTCTTGGGATGAGGACGAGATGGTAGTTGCAAGACGAGGCGAACTGGCTTGTGAGGTTGTTGGGGGAGAAGATATTTGTTCCTCCAATGATCTGCAGTCGAAGGCATTCCTTTAGAGGAAGCTCGATTGGAGCTTCAACCCAACCAGAATGCTTGCATGGCTTATCTGTGGGATTTAAAGATCACCAATTATTTGCCTTATCCTCACGTGAAGTGCCTTGTCCCTTGTTCTTGTGTGATCTTGGTACCCACGAGGCCCCTGCCTCCTGTCATCTTGGGATTCTTGATTTGATGATGTGAATGGTTTTGAAGTATCCCGATGTCTATCACTTTGAACCCGTGGTCTACGCTACTGATGGGTATGTTCTTGTAGGAAGATCCCCACCCTCATCCTCCCAATGACAAGAAAGATTTGGCTGAGGAACCCAAACTTCTAGCATAGGATGGCTCCTCCCTATTAAAATCATCCCTTATGGAAAGGCTTTGCTTTTTCACCTGTGCCTTAGAGGTGGCTTCATGCTGTGGCTTGGAGATGGCTTCATGTTGGTATCTTGCACCCAATCCACACCAATCGGCATCACTATGGACTGCTGTAATGGAAAGGCTCTGCTTCTTAGCGTGTGCCTTGAGGGCAGCTTCAATGGGTGTAGAGAAGTGCGAGGACAAAATGGGAATGCAAAGGATGAAGCTTTGTCTCTCGGTTCTGCAAGCTGAGTGATCATCTACTTCTTATGCTATTGATTGGATTCAACATCTGAAGATGAAGATGAAGAAGCAAGGAGCTCTTCTACACACTTGGCCTCAAGGATTGCATATTCACATAATCACGTGAATTTTTTTGTGATTACGTGTCATGATGATGTATTTCATGCATTCACACATAGATACAATTATGCTTTTACACTATCAGGTGGCCTTGACCTGGAAACCAGATACATATTGGCAGTAGTGTTGGTATTACTGTCCATAGTTTAACACAATACTACCAGTGATAGTATTAATCATACTGACGGTAATTTTATTACTGCCAGTAGTGGAAGTATTCCCGCTAGGAATAGTAGCACATTTGGCAGCAGTATGTCACTTACCATCCGTAGTACTACTACCACCAGTGGTGATACAATAATTACCAGCAGTAGTACTACTAGCCCAAGATATATGCCAACCGCTAGTTTCATTTTCACCAACAGTGGATTGAGAAGAGGTAAAAATCCTCCTCTCTCCAAGTCTTGGCTGAGGGGCCTAGTCCAAGAAGTGGTTCTTGGTCCCCTGTCTTGAATAGAACGGGGGGGCTAGTTGGAACCACGACCTGGAACTAGGATTCCTCAACCCTCCACATAAGGAGGGGGTCTATTTTTTTAAGAAATTACCTTGCATTTGTTGCATGCATGCATTGAAAGAATCATTTGTTGCATGCGTGCATTGAAAGAATCATTTGTTGCATTGAAAGTTATTAATCTTCAAACTTTTACATTAATACATGATAACTCCTTTGCATTTCATGTAATTAAAAAAATTTAAGAATGCATAGGGTGGGAGTTATTGTCAGATGCTTGCCTGCTCACTATTATGTGGCAATTGTAGATATTTGCTAGTGTCAAGTGAGAAAGCTTTCTATGCACACATAACAAGATCTACTCACAAGCATGGCCTCAACCACTGGCACTAAGCGAAAGGGGAAGATATAAGTAAGGGCAAGCACAAGACTCGAGTGATGAGAAGCATTCGGGATGCCTTTTTTATTAGGGTGTGCAACATGGAGGAGAGTGAGATGGAATCAACCATGTCTAGTTTCAAGGGAGCTAGCACTATGAAGAGGAGGATTCTTAATGATGCTAAGAGCAGTTTGCAATCTGAAGGTCATGATGACCTTACGAGCCGAGTGCAATGGGAGACAGATTCTATGCTTTGGGTTGATAGCTTTATTGGGAATGCAAAGACCACTTCAACGAAGCATGCAATGTAGACCCTGCTCTTGCACAAGAGTCTGATGTCTTCAAACTAACACAATGGACAGGTGTATGGGCCAAGCACAAGAGTAGATTCAATGCATCATATCGACGTGTCATAGTGGCTAAGAGCTAGGAAAAGAATACTATAGCAACTTATGGGCGAGCTATATCCCTGGCTGTAGGTGAAGAGCAGTTAGCCTCTATACCCTCTCAACCATTGGAGGTGATGAGGTTCAAAAGGCACAACACATAGCTAGTAACATAGACAGAGTGCCAATCTTGACCTATGTCACAGAGAGGGAGATCCAAGTTGGTGAGAAAATCGACTCCGGCGGATCCTATGGCATTGTATTTAAATTGTAGTTGGTAGGAGGTGCAGGGTTGCCATATCACGTGGAATATGTCAGAAAGAAGTACAAGGGCAATATTGGAATGCATACACAAGAAGCAAGGAGAGAATAACTCATATAGATTTTACACCCAGTCCTTGTACGTGTGATTACAACAACCCAAGAAGAGCCACTGTGGACCATCATGCCATACTTTAATGGCAGTAGCTTGTTGTAGTTCCTTCAGATTCTGCCAATGGACTAGGGCAAGTTCACATGCTACTTCCACCCTCCTTCCACCATGTTCTAAGAGGAGGAGTGGATCTGATGCCCATAGCAAGCGAGGAAGTCCAAGCTACATTGGAGAAGGAAGATATTGCTCGAATCAATGTCTTTTGTGAGAGTCTCTTCCATATCATCCATGCACTTCTGGAAGGTTTGGCAAGGTTGAACACAGGAAGGTGGATGCACATAGACCTGCACCCGGGCAACATCTTATTGGATTTTGTTGGAAAGTCTAGATGCCGAGTAGGAATCATAGACTGGGGGATGGCCATGAACTTCTCGAAGAGTCAAAAGGCATTCAAGAGTCTGAAGAAGAAATCTTTGGAGACAGATGTCGACTTTGCTGAGAGAGTTTATAGGAAAGAGGAAGGGCACGAGTGGAAAAAGTGGCTTGTACCCGAGCTACAAGAAGTAGCCTTAAGAGATAGATATACATGCCATGCAGATATCTATGCATTGGGATGGATCATTGTTGAGATGATTCAATTTTTTTAATATGCTTGGGGTTATCTTGAGAACGATCAAAAAATTCCTCCATGTCATGTCATTAATTCCATTAAACTTCATGTGCATGAACAAATGATGCATCGCATTGCCGATCAGAGAAAGCCACCTACAGAGACCAGTGATATCTTAAAGAGAGTAGAATGTGAGGGAGAATTGGCTATGAGGCCTATGAAAGAGATGACTCTTGCCCTTAGGCTTGCAACATAAGCCACATTTTTTACCTTGTAATATTTTTGGGACACTATGTGTCTGTTAAACTTATTGTAATAAACTTCTTGTTCAAAAATAAAATTATTGAGCTTGAAAGCATTTACAATTTGAAAAGATGCCATTTATGTTGTGGATGTATGGCCATTTATATTATGGAAAAATTGCAACATTTGAAAGCATTTATCCAAGATTGCAACATGTACATTTTGTTAAATTAAAGTAATTTTGTTATAACTTATTTTGCATAGCATATGTAACAATTTCTATCATACATGGGATATGTAACATCTTCCTCTTTCATCGAGCATATTGCACATGACAATTGCATCTTGTGTCCTGCCTCACACATCTTGAACTCACAAATGTTGAATTTGATGCACGTAGACTTTGCATACTATTGCACTCCAAGCATTCATATGTACTACACTATCCAAACTGCACTTATAACTTCTTGTGAGAATGTCATAAGGAGAGGATACTCCTCCTCCGCACAGGGAGGAGGAAGGATCTAACAGAGCAAGCAAGTGTCCATTGATGCAAGAGGAGGCTGAAGAGGAGGCATGACTTGTCAAGCATCAATGCTTACAGCTTGAGCAGCTATGCAGGGTTGCCAGCACAGTGCCCAAGCATGTGCCAGACACTATTGCACGTACATCCGTATACGCTCAGCCTGGAGGTTTGTATCTTTAATAATTCAATTTTTCCATGCCTCTAATATTAGATGTATCATTTCTTATGTCTTTTATCAATAAATATCACACATGAACTAGCAATCAACACCATGGACGTTGGTTTTGCAGGCATGCAATGGAAAGAAGTGAACAAGCTGGTCTCCAAACAAGAGCTTTTGGCAATCTGGCCCTTAGAAGCTGATGAAGAGGCTACCTCAAGCAGCTGGGTGAGGAGACATAGAAGAACAACAGAGGGAGATGGAAGCACCCTAGCCCAAGCAGCATGGGAGATGGAAGATAGCAAATTGATGAGACGAATGGATTCGGCAAAATGCCAAGCAAATATATATTGAGGTGTATGGAAAGGCACCACACTATAACAAAGTGGCGATGTACTTTGCCAAATTCTTATACGCACACTTCATTAAGGATATCCAAGTGGACTTCACATCTTATAAGGACAAGCATATGTGTGGTTGTACTGAAGTGACAATCACCCAGTCACAATTGTCCAAGGCATTGGAGGGTACACATGGACCACTGAAGCAACAAGTAGCACAGCTTTGTGAAGAGAACTTAGCTCGATTCAAGCAAGTCCAACGTCTAGAACCCAAAAGGATGCAAACTAAGCTGGAGCTTTAAAATGAGATTATAGCTCTACGTGTCCAATTAAAGAGCCTAAAGAATGTTACCAAAGACAAGAAGTATCACTTTGCAAATGCTTCTTCCAATTGTCCATCACATAGGCTTCTATTGCATATGATGGTGAGTGGTATGCCAGTTGGTATGCTCTCAAGCAAATGAGCCTAGTCAAGAGCACCACATTTGGCATTACCACCCCCAGAGGCCTATGTGATGGCAATAAGGAAGAATCAAGTCTTCAAAGCCCAAACCCTAAACACAAGATATTTACAATGCACGATGAGACAATAACATATTGCAATGAGAAATACTATACAATGCAAAATTCTTATCCCACCCTAAACCTCAATCTTCAATAAAAAAGTAAGAATAGATTCAAAATACATTGAGACGTTCAAAACCCTATTGCCATCATTGCCACAATTCACAAGTCACTACCCTCATCATGCTCGTCATCAATGTCCTCATCTTCATACCCATGTGGAAGGCGAATATTATTTCCTTTATCTTCATCAGATTCATCCTCCTCATCGCTATCCTCCTTGGATGTTGCACCATTAGTCCCAGTTTCATCCTCTTCTTGGGGTTCTGGAATCTGTAACGATGGGACTGCTCCAGGTAGGATAGCATCAGGCAGGATATTGTAAATCCATTTTCCTCATATCCAACATCTCCTAATGTTTTAAGGACTTTATGATTGGCATAGATGTACAATAACTTCTTAGCGCGATCATCTAGAAGTCGATTTCATAAAGTACTATGAATGTACTTGTAATGACTCTAGTTTCTTTCTGAGCCCGAGTTTGAGAATGTCCCTCATTGCAATCGGTTGTAGAAGCTCAAATGTGCCCCCCAATCATCATCCACCATTTCCAAGCAGATGTAGTTTCTGCCAATGCTAGAACATCGCTCGATGGAAACAACCCCTCCTTGCATTGATACTTAGCTAACTCATTACAACACTTTACAAACTCATGGTTTTGGGGATAATAATGTCGCACCACATTATAAATGTCATGCATAACAATTGGGATCTCTTCGGACTTCATGTTCCACCACTCAGGGTCTAAAAGGTACCCAACACTATGCAATGGATTGTGAGCTTGCTCCCATTGAGGCCCAAACAATTGCCACAATTCCTTGCATTTTATAGCATTAAATGGTCTTCTCTCATTCTCTTGGCTTGGGCGAGTAGGGAGATTCCTCACAATAAGAGCCAATACTCCAAAAGTGTATCCATGCTTTTTCGATTATTGGAGCCTTTGAGTCCAAAGCCCTAAGTGCATATAAAATAGGTTTCATAACATTAACATCATCTTTAAACCGTTTCCATAATGTAGGGGATTCCAATGTTTCTTTCAGGTCATGCATTTTCTCCTTTATTGTCCTATCGGTCAACTCTGAGACCCCATCATTCAAATGCATCACAATGAAATGTCTCTATAAGGAAACTCATATTTTTAACCAGGGATTGCAAAGTGTAGAAGTACATAGCAAATCTCATGGTTGCTAGAAATTGCAACATGGTAGAACCATCACGAGACATAAAGATTGCTTCAAGTCGTTGCTTTGATTGTATTAACTTCACGATCGATCAATGCCCCAATCATAGATTACCAAAGCTAAATGAAGCCATGGTCTTCCCAACAATATTTGGTATGTTGTGGATCCCTTGGAAAGATTCAAGATAGTAAACTGGAGAGTGAACTTGACTCCATCAATTTTTGTTGGCACATTGTCAACGATGCCTAGTAGCTTCATTTTAGTGTGGTCGGCTAAGCAGATGTTGAATGTAGGCTTCTACATTGGAGGTAGGCCCCATTCTTCATAAAAATCTATTGCTAGAATGTTTACACCAGCTCCGTAGCAAATGTTTACCCCAGCTCCGTCATCCACCATTGTAGGGTATTGGCCAAAGGCTTTATGCTCCAGTGGGATGGTTACATTCTTGATGTCATCCCTAGCACCAAATTTTACCAAAATAACATTATCTTCTTGTTCAAGTGGGGGGAAGTATTGTGAAGATTTTATCCATCCCTTGAAACTCTCCCACATTGTAGGGCAATTTCTCAGTAAGTTTCCAATTGGCATTGTGATGGTGTAGCTTATCAAGCTGGCTAGTGCAGTACCATCCAATTGGGCTTGTTTTATCTATTGCTTCATTAGCATTGGAAGGTGTTGGGCTCAATTGCTATGTCAACGCTATGGGCTCTAACCTCCACTGCTGCCATCTTGTCTACCTCAAATTTCTCTTGCTCCTGTTGTACCCATTACTTCAAGGCTTGATAACGAGCTTTCTCAATTTTAGCATTGGGGTATGCTTCCTTTGCTTTTTGGGTGGAACTATCTGTAGATGTGTTGGGCATGGGCTCACTGAGTTGTGGGATTGGCGAGGCTTGTTTTGTTAGAGGGATGTTTGCTTTTTGAGTGGAAAGGAGTTTTTTCCATGCCGCTTCTTTTTGCTGCCTTGTTATGATCAAGACTGGCTATGATACCACACTTTGTGTAGCCACACTATGATTTTCCACCAAGGGTACATCAAATTTTACTTCATTGGTTAGGTGGGGCTTTGGTCTAAGCGGGCAGTTCATGCATGCATGCCCAACACCTCATTCTTTACACACAAGTTGAAATGTAATCGGGTTATCCTTGTGTGGGCATTCCGCTATGCAGTGGTTTTTCCCACAACAGAAACACTTGATGTGTGTTTATGACTTGATTTATAGTCATCACTATCATATTTCTTAGTTGGATTATGGAGTCATCTTGTAGCCTTTCTATTTGGAACCTTCTTCTGAACTAGTTAGATAGCAGTGACCGTGTGGCTCTTTCTTCCACAAGAAGATCGAGGTACCATTCTGAGGCCTCATCGTTTAAGGCCATCAAAAACCAAGCAGCTTTGGTTTCATTTGATTAATCGCCTCCAACACAACATGTTGCATCAAAGAGTTGAAGGAATCAAGATCCCCTTGTTCATTGTACTTTAGCATTTCCAATTTGCCAAAGTGTCTTCTACCATTATTGTTGTTGTGGTGGTGGTTCCTTCGTTGATCGAAGTAATCTTTGGGATGTAGATCATTATTTTCCAGTTCTTCTTAAATCCTTAGGTCCTCCATGCTACTTGTCGATGGTGAGAGGTTGAATTCTTGGAGAGTGTCAAGGGCAAAAGAAAGTTTATGAAAGCCTGCAGGTGCTAGTCTTCGTCTAGATCTAAGGTGCATACACAATTCTTAATTGTATCTTTTGAGTGAGTGCATTTGACTTTGAAATCCACAATTGATCTCGACCTTCGTAGCCCAAAAATGGTAAAAAATATGCAATCGATGGGTCAAAATCAATTCCTACATACTGGCAACTATCAAGACCCAAAATGATGGTAAAATGACTTGAAAATTTTCTTTTGATATAGATCTTTGCATGCATGAAATTTGGGTTCAAACTAGGTGCGATTTGGCCTATAAACTATCAAAATACGAGCCCTCAGAGAAGGGGAAAAAATGCACATTTTTTGGATAGAGACCTTTTTTTTTGGGGGGGTAAGGGGGAGGATTGGTTAAACTAACCTAATCTAATGTCCCTAACTACCTATCAGTTGGGTCCCTCTCCCCCTTTTTTTTTTTGGGAGCCCTATCTAAACCAAATGTACTATGGTTAGTTTGACTAACCTAGGCATTAGTTAGTCCTACCCTAATATCTCTCTCTATCTCTCCTTTTCTCTCTCTTCTACTTATTCTCTCTCCTCTCTATTCTCTCTACTCTTTCTTCTGTCACACACTCTCTCTTCTCTCACTTTCTCTACCTCTCCTCTCTCTCTTGCAAGGCGGCGATGGCATGTGATAGCGTGCAATGGTGATGACAACAGTGTTCAACGTGTGGCAAGGACAGCATGTGACAACACGCCGCAGCGATGGCTGGTGAGCGGTGAGCAAGTGGTGTCTCGACAAAGATTACCTATTTTCAAAACTCTTCAATTTTCTTTGCCCCTATCAAGAAAGGGCAAGGGGGAAATAATGTAGGGGCTTAAAATAGAGGCTCTTTAGACACCCATTTTGATGTGCACTAGTGCACATCCAAAATGAGGCTTTGGAGAGACCCTATTTTCCACATTAGGGGCACCTTGGTTCAAGGGGGATCAAAATAGGAGCTCTTTAGAGCTTTATTTTGATGTGTGTAGGTGCACATCTAAAACAGGAGTGCCCGTATTTTCCACACCCTTTAATCCAAAACTTGGAACAATTTAGGGGTGCTTTGTGTTGAAGGGGGGACTAAGTGGAGGCTCCTTAGAACCTCCTTTTGATGTGTGCTAGCACACATCCAAAACAGTCTTTAAAGAGTCCCTATTTTTCACCCCTTTGACTAAAAATGGGAAAGAACTAAGGGCTCCTTGCATTGAAGAGGGCCCAAAGTAGGGGTTTTTTCAATCCCCATTTTGTTCTTCACCAAAACACATCCAAAACCGAATTTGGAGAGCCCATATTTTACACCCCTTCAATCCAAAATGGGGACCAATTTAGGGGCTCTTTGGGTTAGAGGGGACTCAAAATATGGGCTCTTTAGAGCCCCATTCTAATGTGCACCAATGCACATCCAAAACGGTCTTTGGAGAGCCCCTATTTTCCACTTCCTTTGATCCAAAATGGGGAACAACTTAAGGGCTCTTTGGGTTGAAGGGGGATAAAAATAAGGGCTCATTAGAGTCCCATATTGATGTGCACTAGTGCACATCCAAAATGGTCTTTGGAAAGCTCCTATTTTCCACCCCCTTTGATCCGATGGGGATAACACCAGTCGGAACTAATCAGGTAATGTGGCAATGGCTTACTTGGCTTGGTGGAGTTGGATCTCCTCTATGGTAGTGTCTATAGCTAGACTACACGTCAAATCACAAAATGCAGTAAATAAATTTTATCTTGATTCATTTTAAGTTCTGGGTGCACTGTAATGGATTAGAAGGTGGTTCCGATGATGAGGTTTTGATGATGATGACTTGTGGAAATGTCAAATGGCAGATTTGAGGTACTCAGCATGTAGAGCATAATCTGGTGATCATTTTTTCATTTTGGATCACCTCCGAATTCCCCTTAGATCAAAAGTTATGGCTCCCGAAAGGATGGCCAATGTTTTATCCCAAGAGGGTGATCAAAATGATGATGTGGATGGAGTGATGTGGTAGTGGAGGTCACACGCCAAATTCACTATGTGTCTATGAAGAGGAAAATGTGTCTGTTTCGCGCTCTGCCATGTGGCACTGATGATGTGGTAGAAAATTGACTTGCACTCTGCCATGTGGCATTGACGACATGGCAAAAAGCTAACTGGTAGGGTGATTAGGCATTGTGTGATTGGGCTGCTAACATGGCACTATCACATGTCATGATGATTGGCCAGTCAAGGATGATGTGGTAATTGTGGATGAGATTACCATGTGGCATAAGAGTGGCCACAAACTTAACCAAGGGGAACTCCACCTAACCCTGGCTAGATTCTATCTAGCTGCATGTCACCAAACTAACTTGACCAGGGTTATATGAACCAGCCCTATCTCCCACTTGTACTACTGACCACACCTTGTCTAACCAAGGTTGGATTAACTTAACCATTATTAAACCTTACGTGCCACGTGGCTTTTTACTAAGGTTTGAGACCTTGGAGAAGAAGATTCTCCAGAAGCATCGATGAGAGAGAAGCCACAAACTGGACGATGGAGTTGGAGTCTGCACATAGCGTCCGATCAAATCGATGGATTGCTTTGGAGAAGTTGCCTTGAGCAGGAGCCGCTAACGTGTTGAAGGTTGATGTAGGAACTAAGTTGATGAGCTAGACGAGAAGCCATCATTGCATGCGTTGAGTTGCAGAAGTGGTTGATCGCCCGGAGCTGCCTTGTAGTCTCTATTCATAGATGTATGGAGGCGGGCGAGAGCGTTGTTTATTTTTATATAAACCACTCAACAATGGATGAGTGGTTATGATCGCTAGATGTAATCTTTTGGCCTTTAAGGCTTGGAAGCTTTGCAAGCTGTTGGCATCTTGGTTAAAGGGACAAGGCTATCAAAGGAGCCTCCTTGAACTAGTGGTTATGCTCACTAGGAGTTTGCTCTCTGGACTTGCGACATGATGACATGGCTAAGTTTATTTCATAGTAGTAAATGAGCATATTATGGAAGATTTGTGAAAGAAATTATGTGCCACTTATGAGAAGGAAACTGCCTCTAATAAAGTTTACCTGATGAAGAGGTTGTTTGAGCTACAGATGAAGGAAGGGGTCACCATTGCTTCTCACTTGAATGAATTCAATATTATTTTCAGCCAGCTGTGGGCTTATGCGATAGCTCAAAAGAGTGATGTGTTCCAAGTTTTTCAAAAATGGCTAGCTTTGGTTGAAAATCAGTCAAGTAGAACTCTTAAATGCCTATGGACTGATAATGATAGAGAGTATCTCTCTCATGACTTTCAGCATTTCTATGATACATGTGGGATTAAGAGGGAGCTCATGTCCCCTCATACTCTAGAGCAAAATCTAGTTGTAGAAAACATGAACTGCACCATTTAGGAAAGGTTGCAATGTATGCTTTCCAATGCAAGTCTTTCTGGTGGTTTTTGGGTTGAGGCAATGAAGGTTGAAGTGCATGTGATCAATAGATCACCTAGTAAGACTTTGGATTGTAGTAAGGTTCATAGAAATGATAACCCTGCAAATATGCTGAGACGAAGAGTCCACCTAATCAGTGGTTTGAATATTGTCATGTATTGATGGGCATTGGATAGTATGATCATTGGCTATTCTCCCTTAAAGCCACATTGGATAGTATGATCACTGGCTGTTCTCCCTTAAAGGCACATTGGCCTTTAAGTGGGAGGTTGTGGGGGTTAAAGGCCACTGTGCCTTGACCCCGGTTATGTACAATACTCAAACACATATATATATATGGATGACATAGAAGATTAGGGTGTTCTACACCCACCAAAACTTGTGTGGTTCTCTTTTGGCTCTCCCTCTCTCTCATCCTATTCCATTATGCTTTTGTTAAGAGCACTCTCAATAGCTTAAGGGCAAAGAGGTGACATTCTAGTCGAAACCCATAGGAGATGGGCCAAAAAGGCGACCACCTTAAAACATCATACACAGCCTTAGTTAAACACTCTTGGTAAGCATAAGCTCACAAAGCAGCCCAAACAGTAGGAGAGGGAGGAGGAATAATGAAACAATGGCAAGGAAGCAGGTGGGAGAACACGGCTTACAGTAAACTATAACTATGTGCAAAAAACATAAAGCCCTTTCTAATGGTTTCAATACTACCACGATCAAAATCACCATGAAAGATTTTATTACCATCATATAAATCAACCTAATTCAAAATTCTAGCACCCCACTAGTGAAACTTCTTTGGACTAGATTAAATAAAATCCATGCATACTTATGTAACAAATAAGAAAGAATCACTTTATAAACAAATTTTCACCTTAGACCCACTATTTTTTCTCAATTGATTTAAAGCTGCCACTTTTAAATAACCCTCAATTAAGGAAGCTATCAATGAGAGAAGAATCAAACCGAAGGGCACCAACCAAGGGATATCAAGAGAAAGCCATCTAAGTTGATGGCGGAGGAACTCAATATCCTACTCTTTGACTCTTATAAATAAAATAAAAATGTATATGACTATTATAGGCTCATACATTAATGAATGAGACCAAACAAAAGGTTAATCAAATTTCATTGAGAGAATGAAAATCAACTTTCGACAAGGAAGACTATCCTATATGCTTAACACCATATAAATCAATTATCAAGTTAGACTCAATGACCATTCTTTTAAGCTAAGAGACTATTAGACCACTGCTCATTTTAATAAGCCTATGGATAGAATTGGAATTTCCATAAATACTTATATAACACCATCTATAACATCGACATTAAAAACCAACAAAAAGTCAACAATATGACCCCGAAGAAAGAGATGGGAAAGCAACTAACCTTTTGAATGACATATAGGAACTCCACACATTAACCAAAAAGCACCCAAATAAAAGGCATACATAGCAAATGACTCTCAATTAGATCATAAAAATCCATGAAGCCGACCATATACCATCTTTATGTAGCAATATGTAGATGAAATATATTTCTAGAATAATATAAATCATTGACAACAAATATCATATGAAGATTATCCATCATTCACGTAGTAAGCATGAATGTTCGTTGAACTTTTTAGTAGTATCCTGGTATGTCTTCTCACTTTTGATCTTGGCTTATGTGTGCATTTGTCCTATCAACTACATGACTGGATCAATTTTCAATGTACAAGTAAAATCAAATGCAACCATATACCATTGCCCTTAACACCGCACAAGTGAGAATAATTCCTTTCTATAGCGACCCTTCTGACAAAGTGTCCAAGTAGAATTCCATTTACATAATCAAATTCACATCTATAAATTGTAAAAAGTACAACAATACTCATGACTAGTCTCCAATTATGAATAGTTAGGGATAATCTGCCATAGAGTACTCCCCAAAGTTGCCAATGATGCATCCTTATGCCTTAGATTTATCAATGCTAAACCAATGGAGAGGTATGCTGTCTCACCTGGCACCATCACAACAATAATAAAGGTTTAAAAAATACATTTTTGATGTGTGCCAGCACTGAAGCCTAGCTTCCATAGTTGTTATCCATGTCACTCTATCTAGCTTAGCAATTAACATTTTAAAACTCCAAAAGTAATCAGAGGTTGGCTGCTAAAAAGTTCGTGAAATTTTTATAACATGTTAGAAAAATTCCCAAGAGAGTAACCAAAAACCCCAAAACTTGGGGGGCCCTTAAAGTAGAGACATTAATCATGACATGGAACCCTCTGGTTTCCATTTCAAGTAATCCATGCTCATAAACCTGCAAGATAGAATCTTAAAATGGTCTCCCACTCCTTCATCACCATGGTCATTCTATTCATGAGTATAAAGGATTACTTTGCCAAGGGGTGTTATAATGAATTTAAAATCAATGGAAATATGTATTGACTAATCCTTGCTTCATAAATACCACAAATTAGGCTTAATGTCTCCTTGACCTTGGGACCTTGGCACCTTCCTTTTCAATCAAAGTTGGAATCATGTTTTTGAAATGCATTTCCATAAGAGAATCCTATTCCCCCATAGTTCTACTTTAGCATATTAGTTGATATATATGAAATATCTTATAGTTTATGAGAATCAAAACAATAATTTATTTCTCCACTAGACCAATCTAACCATATTATATGAAATATCTTGTAGTTTATGGGAATCAAAACAATAATTTATTTATCCACTAGACCAATCTAACCATATTTTCAAAAGCTAGGAGTCTCCAAATATATTTTCCAAACTAGGAGTCCAAAGTGTTGAACTAAGGGTAAAATATAAAAACCAGAACATTAAACTAATCCAAAAATCCCCTCCATCCATCAATAAGTCCAAAACTATTCTGTGACTGTAAAAAATGTACGCCATTAAATACATCCTAATATATGATCATCTCTTGCCATGTATATGGACTCTACATGGAAATTTTCTTATAAGGAAATATATATCTATTTTACTTCTCATATGGATCTCTAATATACTCTAGACTCCCAAGTAAATCTTAGTTAGGAAAAATCATTATCTCCTCCTTCTTCAATATTATCAAACCCCTACTTAGCATAGTCTCCAAAAGCTAAGTAGGCAATGGAATCTATGGAAACACTTTATGGTATTGAATCTTTTGGTCCACGATTTGACTTCTTTATCTCCTATAAAAAGGCAAAGCACTTTCAATGGTCCCTTTTCACGAAGAGCCATAACCCTTCAAGAGATTGGTCACACCCCTTAGTGACCCCAAGGGCGCAAGTCACCTATATTATTATGAGGTTCCCTAGGTTTCACAAAAAGGGTATACCATATGCTCTTTCCCCAGGGCACCAAGGACCCATATAAGGCCTTCGATCTGATGGACCTTCTTGTAAGGTCACTTCTCATTCAATAGCCTCCCAAATGAAATGGCATCTTAGGCAATGCGTTTAGTTGAATAGGGCATTCATTGACAGATTTCTCTAACGATATGAAATTATGCCGGGTATGTGTGCGGTAGATACATTTGCTGCTTTTTTATGGGAGAGTGAACAAGAACCTGGAATTGACTTTACAATTTCCTATATCTCAAGCTATTCCAATTGCACATGCCTGCATCCTTGCGTTTTGACAAATGCAGTGGACTGCTCACAGTAGATAGTTAAGCACACGACTCAATGCTTCATACTATTATCGTGGGTGAGCAATAGAATGCTCATGGGAACTAGAAGTTCAAAGCTTTGATAATCTCTATTCCTTTTTGAATTTCCCTCTTAGTGCATTCTACGGAGAACACAATCGATTGCATGCTATAGAGAACTTTGAATAGTAAAGAGCACCATGTATAAGGGAATACTACCACGAGAGAGCTGGGGCTCTATCTATTTTTTCTCTAGAGCTTTTCTCATATGAACTGCTTTGTCTCATTATAACTCCGTGGGCCACAGAGAACTGTTTTGACCAATGAGCATTTAAAAAGACCTTTTTAGAGGACTCAATGAGAACCTAACAATTGTAAAACACTCTAGGAGGGACTATGGAGTCTACGTGACGTTGACTAAGTAGTTTACCTTGCATCATCGATTGAGTAGTTTGCATTCATCTCTTGTCTCCTCCGTAGAGATCCTACTAAGCACAGTGTAGCAATGATTGCATGAAAGTTCGTGAAGCTCTGGGCCGAGTAGAGGTCAAGCACTTGAAAAAAATTAGTCTCTTTTCTCCTCCCCATTATGTAGAAGGAAACATGTAGAATAAGGAGTAAAGGAAGTTCTCGTGATAGAAATTAGTTTCTTACCTAGTCGAGATTGAGGCCAGCCAAAGTTTCGAATAGCCCGCACTTCATTGCCAACCAAAGTTTTGAATAGATCATGCTTCATTGCTCTAATGTTTTGTCACAATGCCTTGTATCTCCTTTCTTCATACCATAGGCAGTAAAGTGCAACTACCTTGTATTGAGGTGCTCGAACCTTGTGCTCTTTATTTTTCCACTTCTTGCATCAAGTTTTCTAAGCTCCGTGCAATGCTTTTGGGTCTTCATGTCCTACCTCAAGTCAAACTATAATGTCAAGTTGTGCGAGTAATGCTAGAGCCAGATGGCACATATGCTAAATCCCCACTCATGGTCACTAGCTAGTGAGCCACTAAGTAATCACTTCTCAATTACCCTTGATGTAAAGCACTAGTCCATTGTCACACTTGGCCCATTAACTCTATGTAGCTCATCACATTACAAAATAAAAGATCTCCATTAGTCTAATGCAAAGGGTATCCAAGGGTACATTATACCAATCGGGTACTAAAGCAATAGTATCTCCTCTCTGTGTATTATAACATGCACTAAAGCTTGTTAGTGTCCATCGCATTCAATGCACACTCTCTATAGTTTGTGGATGTATCTTTAAATAAAAATTACCAATGGAGAGAGGTCCATGGCCTCATATCCCACTCCATAGCTTCATATATCCATAAATATTATCCATAGCTTCATACTCCACTTCATTCATATCCTTATTGCAATTAAGATAGTGTAATAAACCAATTAAATTAGGGACCCACGTGGTAAAATAATATCCTCACCATTGGATGTATATCCACCAATAATAAAACCCATTCTCTAAAGAATGTATATTCACATTTATAGAGTCCAAACTTAAACAGCTCGATGTAGACTTTAAAGGTGTAAAAAAAGGGCCTAGAGAGAAAAGGTGAGATAGAAGGAAAAGGAATTAGGAAAAATAGGAAAAAGGAAAATTAAGAAATTAAGTGGATGCAAAAGAAAAAGGAGAATAGTTGTGTGTGAATTAAGGCATTGTCCATACCTTGATCTCACTTAAAAGAAATTTGCCCAAATCCAATAATGTAAATATAAGCCTCTATATTCTATTATTTTTTAAGCATCAAAATAAGAATTTGATTTTATATCAATAAAGGCATGGAATATAGAATAGTGACTATATTTCTTATTTATATTTTTGTGCTATCTTAGATGGATTTATTTCCAACTTTTTTTATGTCCTTTTGTGATGCTATTCAAATTTTATAGAAAGAGTTCTCTGCTATTTAATCTTTTTTTCCAGAAAAAGCATTGAAAAGATTATGAATATTTGTAGTGTTATGTTTGCAGCAGCACTTATGTTAAGGATGCTCATAAAGAGGATTAAGGATACCAAATGATGTCCAATATAAGGAGGATGTTCACCATGCCATGATATAGATATGGGTTGTTAAGGATACCCTTCCACATGATGGGTGGGCTTGATGGTCAAGATATACAATGTAGCATGAAGTAGTAGGCTCAAGATCTCAACCATAGGAAAGGCCTTTATGAGATGGAGAGATATCTAAGATGAGACTTGGCCTCCACTGAGAGGCTTAGGGTGTAGGAGCCAAACTTATCGTTGGATTCAATCATGTTGAGTATTCTTTCCATTCTTCATGCAATGGGTTCAACGAGTGATAGGATGTTGCTGTCACATTTCTTCAAGACCATGGGACCTAGATTGGAAGAGACCCAACTCCATGGCTGAGGGATGTACACTTAAACCCATGAGACATCCTAGAGATGACCAAATCCTTTTATAGTTAGCTATTTCATGCAAAAGAAAGGAGACTACTTAGGTGAATGTAGCAAGGAGGTCTCAACTTATATACTTTTAGTAGTAATACCACGCATGATGAGATGGTTAGAGTCCCCTTTTATTGATGAGGAGATGATTGAGACATTGTTGAATGCCCACCTTGTGCATGATGAGATGTTGGAGGCCCCATTATTGAAGACGAGTGCTTGAGGTCTCGAAGGACCACCCAAGGATAGAACGACTTAGCTCTAATGTCCTTTTGATAGTATTGGTACTTGATCAGTACCTCTCTCTGCTTGGCCTCTTAGGAGATATTTGATTCAAGATAGGTGACCTTATCACTCTCCTAGAGATGGATATGCTCTCCAAGGGGGGAGATAGAATTGATATCTGCCATTGGAGGCCCATGTTACAACTAGGCATTGTGTCTCGAGTTTGTAACTTTGTCTAATTCGCTCAAAGATCATACATGGCATGCAAATTGTTTTATTCAAGAGAGGAGCATCGTAGACAATGTCTTCACTTTTTATAAGGCCATAGACTGGATGCAACAAGAGTCACCACCACTTGTGATCCTTTTTTTGGATTTTCAAAAAGCATGTGACTAAGTTGTTTGGTCCTTTTTTGAGGGCACTATGCAACCTCTAGGTTTTTAAGCATAGGGAATGCAATCTTAGGCTAGCATGCATAGAGCTCCAACTAGCTCATCATTATGGACAAAGGATGTGAGGTATCTTTTCACTCATAGAGGGTAGGGTTGGTAGGGTTGCGCTAGCCTCTTTGTCAGAATAAAGAGCCTTGCGTCTATGCATATGATAGTGCCCTCTTTTTAGATATAACTTTATTTTGCCTAGAGAGGGTGAGACACTTGCTAGATGTATATTGCTTGGTATCCAGAGCCAATTGCAATTGGAGCAAGTCAATTCACTTTCTCACATGCATGGAAGACACTCTCACATAGGCCCTAGGCTTTTGCTAGATATTATCAAGAGATGAGACCATGTGATAGCTTGGGTGCTACGTGGGGATTGCTTTCTTAGTCGAGCAACAAATTGCCCCTATCCTCAAGAGTGTCCACCATAAAGTCCTATATCAGAGTTCCACCAAACTTCCTCGGTAAGGAGAGCTTTGGTGATTAGTCGGGTCTACATTGCCATAGCGTGGCATATCGTGTTCTGTTGTTGCTTTCATTGAGGATGGATGTTGCAACTTAGGCATGTGCATAATTTTCTCATGGGCGACTTGTGAGATTTGATGGTACTTAGGACACTGAGGCCAAAGTCTTAGCAGACAATGATTCTATCCCATGTAGATGCAAGCCTAGGCTCACATCCCACCATGGTGACAAAGAAGGCATGAAATTTATGACCTCTAATTTCCACTTATAGAACCATAAGGGCGTAATATTACTCGCATGTGTCATGGATTCAACAACATACCTCACAATGGCTCTTGCAGCTCTAGCAGAGTGGTTAGCAAAATGTACATGATGATGTAGATCACAATGGTGGGGGATGGGCAATGTGATTGAAGATGTAGTGGCACCAACCTCGCAATATAATTAGCAACAACATATAAAATCAATCTAATCAACAAGGGTCTAGTTGTTTGGCAACAACCAATTTTAATCAGGAGTGTGTGATCATATAGGTTGTCAATGTGGTTGTTTTGTTTGTGTCGTGTTGCTATGGTTATCCATGCCATTGGCACAAATTTCCATATTCAAAGCTAGATTTGATCCAATCTATGGTCTCAGTCAATCTATACGCATTAGAAGTGGTTTGGATCAATTAGATGCTCCAGACGAGAACATATATAACGATTCAATGGAGTATTATTGAAGCATACGAATTTGGACCCCACGTAGAAGTCAATAAGTCCTTCCCCTCTTGTATTTTATTAGAGCTTTTTGGTTAGGTCAAGCCAAGCTATAGTTTAGCTCCCATCTGCCAAGGCAAAATCACATCGGCATCGTTGATTTGCAGGTAGGTAGAGTAAGAAATGACTTCTTCCTTTCTCACTTTTCGTTGCACGCATTACAAAGAACCACTCTCTATACAAAACAACATGACTTGTGTCTAGTCACATTGAATGCTAGATTCAACCACCTCTAAATCATGTGTGTATACACGCTTATAGTGTATTGCACCTAGTGGTAGTCTAAGAGCCAACAATCTAGCAGATTGGAGTCCAAGGGCCAAGAGTCAACTGACTTCGTGGCAATATTTCATAAGCTCTTCTTCCCCAAGCTACCATGTCTTAAAAATTATTGCTTTCTCAATTTGAATTGTAGGCATTACAAAGAACCACTCTCTATGTGAGACAATGTGACTTGTGTCTAGTCACATTGAATGCCAGATTCCCCAACCTCTAAATCTAATGTGTATGCATGCTTTTAGTGGTTTCCATTGGTTGTAGTCCAAGACCCAATAGTCTAGTGGATTAGAGTTCAAGCGCCAAGAACTGAAGTCCAAAAGTCAAGAGTTGGATGGCATCTAGCAATATTTTAGAAGCTATTCTCCTCCAAGTTGCCACAAGTCAAAAAAATTATCATTGTTTTTTTCTCGCATGGGTAATAGGTAGAATGAATTTTGTAAGCTCTTCTCCTCCAAGCTTCCATGTGTCAAAAAAGCATCCTTCTTTTGTTTTTTGATCCAAGGGTAATAAGTAAAACTAGTATGCAACCCGCGCGTTGCTGCAGGGGGGAGAGAGAGAGAGAGAGAGAGAGAGAGAGAGAGAGAGAGAGAGAGAGAGAGAGAGAGAGAGATCCTTTGGCACATGCATTGATTGGTTCTTAAATTGCTAATCAATTAACCTTGCATACTTGGATTGGCTTTTGAAATTTTGGCTAAGTCTTAACCCATGGCTTTATCTCCTTCTTTAATTCCATCTCCTCCTTTAATTAATTCCATTGACCTTCCATCTCCTCCTTTAATTCCATTGGCTAAGTCTTAACCCATGGCTTTATCTCCTCCTTTAATTCCAATGACCTTCCATCTCCTCCTTCCTCCCAAAGGTGAACTTCCATCTCCATTCCATTGACCTTCTATCTCCTCCTTCCTCCCAAACTTGCCTCTTGTCTGTCCACCTCCTCCCCACTCAAAGCCTGCCTCTTGTCTTTCCACCTCCTCCCCTCTCCCAACCTCTGTCCAAGAGCTCCTTCTTTGTGACACGTGGCAAGCTATTCTCTTCCAAGCTACCACGTGTCCTTGCTTTCCCCCCCCTTTGTCCATGGTTAATAGGTTAAAAGATAGGTAGTGCTTCTTCGCTTGCATTGGCAACCAGTTGCCCCCCCTTTGGAGCCCTTAGTGAGAGAGGCGTTGGTTGGAAGAACCTTTGGTGACCTGGTCAAGGAACTAACGCTCTAGAACTTGATGATCTCTCTCTACATGTGCCACTTTCACAAAGCTCAAAAAATGAGTAACAAAAAAGAAAGAAGAAACAACCCACTAAGGTGCGAAGGGCTTGCCATGTGGTACCTCCCCCCATAAGCCTTGCCCAACGCACTCCCACCCCCTGGCCATTTTTGAATTCTAGAGAAGGTTTGTTGCTTCATTGTGCCATAGTAGTAGCAACAACAGCAATGCACACACCCCCCACTAGTCCCCTGGTCTAGGTTTAAGAGCATCCTACTTGTCATCACACTAAGGCTCGTTTCAGACGCCATTTGAATGATGCACTTAGTATTCTTGTGCGGGCGTCTACTACTTTCACAATGAGCAAGCTTGCAAATCGCTGCATAATGACAGGTGGTAAGGCAAAAGTTTTATGCTATAGTCAGGCAAAGTGGTTGTGCTTGAACTAGCACGATGGTCAGCGTAGCAAAAGATTGTGTTGCACAATGGTGGCAGATGGTGAAGTTGTGCAAGCAAACATGGCAAGGCAAAGGCTGTGTGATGTAGTCAGGCCAGAGGCATAGCAACAGTCTATGTGCTCATGAGTAAATGCATATAGTGCCATGTGTCAAGCTCTACGCTAATGACCATGATAAGATTGCATCTCATTATTACGCTATTGCGCGTTCATGACGTCGAGAAAATTTTCGGTGAGAGCGCGGGTTTGCACAAAATTCAAATATTCACCCAAAAGTGCATCATGTCACAGCCCCAAAATGGCCCCAAAAATAGTTTCACGATTGGCTACACCTAAGCAAATATTGATCCCTATTTCCATTTCTAATTAGTTTTCTTGTAGTGTCTCCTACCTCCATGGCACTTCTAGAACACTCGGCCTGCATGCTCCCATAGTTCTTAAGTTGGCCTTGCTATATTGCCGCAAGCACACTCCCTATTGCCTCTCCCAGATAGCCAAAACACAAGGCAATGCTTGCTCCTTTGATCCGTACACCTTGCTACCCTAGAAGAAAGCCCCCTTTGAAACGTGTCTACAACAATTAACCTCTGCTGGCCCTCTTGTATGTTGGCCCAATCTTTCCTTTTTTTCTTCTCAAAAGTGCTCCATAATTGGATAAACAATAAGTGGTAGCCGTTTAGGCTTGCCTTTTATAATGCCATAGGCTTGAGAAATGACATAATTGAAATTTATGTGCCAACTCTAGAGGCATGGCCTATGTGTTTAGCGATTGGAACGATAAGACAAGCATACGACTCGTCTCAGATATCCACACACCATCTGGCATCATCCCCTTGAATGAGTTTTGCGAATGTTGTTGTTTGCGCCCAAAGGTGCAAGCGAATATAATTTTGCCAATTAAGTTCTACGCTCCTACACTCTTTCTTCGTTCAGACGGGCGTGAAACTTGCCTAGCTTAGGGCAGTCACACTGCCTAGCGCATGCCCAAATGAAAGCAGGAATTAGTAGGGCGTGGGCTACACACTAGTTGGACAAAATAAGAATAATAGGCTCTTCATTCATTGCAACAAGGTGATATTGCCTACGTGGTTTTGGGCTGAGGACCCGTTGATTGGCCTTAAATATTGTCTTCAGATGATGAGTGGGGGATAGTGGCTGTCCATGAAGATGGGATCCCCCCCTTTTTGTGTGATCAATCGTGCCTCACTACTTGGGCACCATGTAGGGGGACGCCCCTTCCTTACAGTGGGTGGGCATTAGTGTGTAACCGGCCTAAGGGTGTGTTCATACTGCTCGGTGCTTGCCCTCAAAAAATTCAAGTGAAGGGTAGTCGGTGGAGGTGGCCCAGCAAAAAAAAGGGCCCCACCCACTCGCATAGGAAAATAGTGGGTGGCATATGGAGGCTGCAGAGCCCATGGTTGACCGTTGGGTGGCATGAACGACCACACATGGGAGGCCATTTGTCCGTTTCTTTTCATTCTCGTGGGGGGAGGGTTGATTCGAACCGGGCCGAAGTCTCTCTTCAAACCCACTCTTTCATTCTTCAACCCGACCTATTGAACCCTCTTCGACTCCACATATATTCGCTCAGGGCGAGAGGAGGTGCATGGACGGGAGCTGCGCGAATGTTCTTCGATGAATGTTCTCAAACCGACAATTCCGACCATATGGTAATTCGCCAGTTATATTCAAGTTAATTTTCCATCAACCTGTCGCTACTAATACAAATAGAGGAATAACAGTGCCGGGGGACAACCTACAAACTGCTTCCACTCTTCCACTCTAGTAAATATGATACAAAACCTCTCTTAAACTACTTCCACTCTAGTACATATGATACAAAACCTCTCCTAAACTTCATCCACTCTAGTACATATGATAGAAAACCTCTCTTAAAGTACTTCGCTATATGTAGAAAACCTCTCTTAAACCACATCCACTCTAGTACATATGATACAAAACCTCTCTTAAACTACTTCGCTATATGTAGAAACCTCTCTTAAACCTCTTTTAAACAATGTCCACTCTAGTAGATATGATACAACATCTCTCTTAGACTACTTTTGTATATGTAGAAAACCTCTCTTAAACAAAGTCCACTCTAGTAGATATGATAAAAAACCTCTCTTAGACTACTTCTATATATGTAGAAAACCTATCTTAAACAACTTTCACTCTAGTACATATGATACAAAACCTCTCTGAGACTACTTCTGTATATGTAGAAAACCTCTCTGAGACTACTTCTGTATATGTAGAAAACCACTCTTAAACAACGTCCACTCTAGTAGATATGATACAGAACCTCTCTTAAACTAAAACCACTCTTAAACAACGTCCACTCATGATACAAAACCTCTCTTAAACTAATTGCACTCTAGTAAAGATGATAGAAAACCTCTCTTAAACTAATTCCACTTTAGTACATATGAAAGAAAACCTCACTTAAACAATCAGTTTGAGAGCTTCTCCACAATCATGGCTTCTCAGTCGCAGCAACGCCCCATCAAGGGACTCAACAAACGCCCCGACGGGAAGCGCTTCGTTGTATGTCTCCGCTTCTGCCTCTTCCTCCCCCCCCTTTCCCCTTTCGTTTTATCATTAGTCTCATCAAATCTTTTGTTCTGTCCTCCCAGTTCAAGAGCTTCGCCTCAAGAATCGAGGAGGTTGATGTCGCCGTCTTCCGCAGCTTGGCCCCTGTCAAGTTCGAGCCTACCTCGGGAACTTCGTTTTTTCACGAGTCCCTCGTCGCATGGAGGGTACAGAAATGGCATTTTTTGCTCTTTGTTTCGGTATCTTCCTCGCGCTTTATCGGTAATTTGCTGAAGGCCGGTCCTTGATCGTCTTACCCTTTTCATTACAGGAGCTTAACAGCGCTGCAGATTTCACATCAGTCTACGAAGAGCTGCTGCCAATTGTGCAAACTCTGCCGCAGTTGCTACTGCATAAAGAATTGATTATGAACAAACTTCTGTCACGATTGCAAATGAGTGCAATTCTTTCTTTGGAGCCCATACTCAGGTAATGGAATGCGTGATCCGAGCTTAAAATAAGTTTTCCTCCTTTCGTCAGAAGACGTCCATTCACCTCTGGGGGTTGTAATTCGAACGTCCATTTTGTATGCAGCCTGATTGCCATATTATCCCGTGATCTACGGACAGACTTTATTCCGTAAGCATGACATTCTCTGTCCCATTCATATTTTGTAATCTTTTGATAAGCCTCTCTAAGTGCCTCTCTAAGTGACTCAAGGGGTAGAAGGACAGTTACCTTCGACGTGGAATTTCACCTTTTGTTCTTATGTCACATTTAAATTCCGCATGCTTCTATGGAAACTATCAGTTTCTAATAGGTAGGCAAAGAGGGATAGCCAGCAGCCAGCAGTCGTGGATGTTCTGTCTAAGCTTCTATCCTTGCTTGTTTTCTGAATAGGTTTATACCTAGGTTCATAGGTGCTTGTGTAGACGTTTTCCATTCAGGTGGAGATCGGGAACCTGAAGTTATTGAACAGGTAATGCCGTTGGTTGCCAAGTGAACTTATTTAAGAAATTGAAAAGTCTAAGTTGAATAGCTTCCTCAGGTTTTGATATCTCTAAAAGGTGTTTTTATTTTGTAAAGTCGTCAGGAAGTTAAGAAAGATTGACATTTGCCTTAAAAGTTTTAATTTAACAACTCACTCCCGCAGCTTGAATGGTTCCCACGAATCACACTAGCTCTCAGATCTTCCTAACACAAGCAGATAAGATAGACACAAATAATCTGTTAGAAGTACACAGCAGAAGAGGCAGCTAGAGAGCTTCATTATCATGCTTCACAAAATACGGATATCGGCTAGTACAACCGTCACAAAAGGAGCTCACAAATACTCTATGTGTGGAATGCTTTTAATTTTATTGTATCAATTTCGGTCCCTACCAAATTATTCAATTTACAAGTTTAATGAACACGCAAGCCAAGGGGCTGATTGCTAGCTAGGGTTCGGACAGATCATAGGACAATTGTAAGTTGTTAGGTTATGACTGTTAATTGTGATTCCTAGGTTCTTGATGGGATCACTGAATCGCTGGTTTGGTGAACATTTATTGTATTGGACAATTTATAATTAATAAAGAATGCATGCATATGCATTAGGTGGTGGAGATGGGGATGGAGAACACAACATAGATAGAGCAAAATCGTGAATCCATGAATTAAAGTTTCAAGCATGAAGAATGAAAGAGTACCAAGGGTTGTCAACATGACAAAACCCTAGGCAACCCAATGTAGGGTTAGAGCCCAAACTCAACCACTAACTGTGGTCAGAGGAAAAACCTTAAATAAGAAAATCTTCTAACTAATGATTACATTTACCTTTTCCTTAAATACATATTTCCAACACCCCCTTGCCATGACAATGTCCTTGTGTATTTGCAATGATAGTGTCCTTGTGTACAAGGAGTGATCTCAATCACCAAATGGAAGTTTAGCTTCACTCACCACTACATCTCATGACAACAGTGGGGAGAAATCTCACCACCTATGTCTCCTAACAACAATGGCGGGAAAGCCCACCACTATGTCTCCTAACAACAACTTGTTGTCAAGAGGCATAGTGGTGAGAAAGATTGTGCTTCTTACCACAGAATTTGTAACGACCATGTATTTGATACTAGTGCTCCTCATCATTGTGGTTTGGAAGACCAATAAGGTCCTCCTCTTTCTCATTATCCTCATTGCTGGTATCATCTTCTTCCTTGAGCTCCTCCTCAATTGGCTGGATTGCAATGGTAGTTTCAATTCTTTTTCATCGTCCTCATCTCATATTATCATCTTCTCTGCCAATCTTTTCCTCAATTGTTTGGACTTGCAATTCATAGGCTTAGATTACCCATCGTGGTGGTAGTTATGGGCCATTATACTAGTGTAATCCAAGCTAGGGTAAACCGATCTGGGCCTTGACCCAAGTCGCTTGTTAACCTAGAGCTTAACACTCCATGAGCAGTTGGCTAAAGGTCCTACCTATGTCGTATCAAAATTTGAGAACTATAGTTGCTGCTTGTTATCAAAATAATATTTCTACTTTTTTGTTCTACCTCACCATTTTGAGAGATACCCTAGAGAAACATGCTTCGATAACTATCCAAGGGAAAGTTTCCAGATTAGCATTGAAGCATTTAGCATAAACATAGTAGAGGCTATACGTTTGGGAGAGACTAAAATGAAATTGTTTAGACCTCACAAGCAATTGTAGCTTGAATGAAGAGATTTTGGACTGCTTTTTGATTAGCCTTCTCCTTTAGTGCTAGCATTCATCATGGCTAACTCTGTCCCTCACCTCCGGAGTGCCGACAAAAACTCAGTACGAAGACTTTGTATAAATGGATGCTCAAGTGTGTGTGGGTGTGTGGATTTGTATGTGTGAGAGCATATTTTTATACTATGGTCTAACCCCACTGTTGGGCGCTGATGACGTCAGTGGGGATGTCATAGTAGCTAGTCCTTGCTATGCGTGAGTTCATGGCTTTCAACCTTATGAGTGAGTATCATGAGATTGAAACTGCACTATGTTGTGTTTTTAGAGGACGACTTTGGGAATGTTCCTAGATTCATCTAGGTATATAGAGGCTATATGTACACACTTTTCCTCGATGCTTGCAATATAATAGGTCGTTTGACAACTGCTATCACCACATGTCGTCCAGTGTGGTGGATGGGCACAATGAGGCACAAGGACTCCTTTTATATAGGTGGATTAGTTAATTGCATCCCCCCTCCCATGATTGGTTGACTTGTCTCCTCTAGAGGCCTGACTAGACAACCAAGCTGGTCCACAGACCCTGATCGACCTCGCTACAACCCTACCTCATGTCCAAGTTTTGTTGAAAATGGGGAGAGTGTGAGAGACACTCATCACATGATTGGAGACAAGAGCTGAGGCACGAACTGATGTTGATAGATGGTTGAATCGTAGCAAGTACATGGCCTCATTTTTAGGGTGGGCAAGCCTTATCTTCCCACACTGACACCTCATAGATGAGGTCGACACACAAGAGAATCTAGATCCTATAATCTAGGGTAGGAATCACACCTACCACATGAGGTGGCATAAGTGGCCTCAAGACTCTTCACACTCACACAACTGTAGGACACTCCTAGGACTCTAGGACCACACACACTAGGACTCCGATAGTTCCAACAAACCCCCCTTCGGAGCTAGGGTGAGAAACTATGACATCATCCAGACTGTGCATCCCAGGCAATCTCAGAGGCTAACAACTGAGCATAATTCAGAGGTTGAACCAAGCACTCTCATGGCTTAGGTGTCAACGTGATCAGAGACTCAAATCTGAGCATGAATACATGACCAACTCATAGGTCTATTGAGTACACCAACATCCTGGAACTCGGCCAGGCCTGATAAAGGAAAGACATAACAACCCCCCTGTCTCCTAACTGGGTACATGGAAATAAGTGGAGCCTTTTATAGGACAAGGCACACAAAATGACAAATTATTACATCATTTTAGGGGGACTACCCAAGGCAGAGTACCTTACACACACACGATTCTAGAAAGCCCACTCTTCATCTATCACCTCATGGAGGGATAGACCAGAAACAACAACAGTGCAAGCTTGTTCCTCAGGTCCAGAAGGTGTAGCTTCATCGTCTTCGTCCTCGCTCTGCTCCGCAACCAGATTGGCATGTTCTTTGGCTTGTACCTTTGCCATCTTCTTGAAGCAACGATCCTCTGGATGGCCAAGCATCTGACAGTAATTACATTTAAGAGGTTTTCCTTTCTTCTTGGGCTTATTCTTGAGAAAGAATGCTTTGTCAGGTTCAAAAGAAGATTCTGCTTTCTCTGTAAACCTACGGTAGCTACCATATCCTTAAAGCTCATATTGCGGCTGACTCTTAGGACAGCAAGGATCTCATTGTACTTGGAAATGTCTTCAATACTTGAGGGAAGTACAACAACTTGATCATCATCTTCAACAATGGCTCGGATGGCAGATAATTGTTGGAGAATTGACCCAAGATTGCTCAAGTGTTCATTGAGGGTTTCAGTTTCCTTCATCTTGAGCTTGAAGAGTTTTTGTTTGGAATTATTGATGTTATTTCCAAACAAATTCTCTAATTTTTCCCAAACGTCATTTGCAGTCTTATCAAAATCCACATGGTGGATAAGGTTGTCAGCTAAAGCTAGGCCAATGATAGCCATTGCTTTATCATTTTGGTTCTCCCACCAACTGATTCTAGCATCATCACTTTGGGGTTTTGGCTCCTTGCCATTGGTGATATTCCATATGCCTTCTCGCATAAGAAGAAGCCAGAGTTTCGTCTGCCAAGTTGGGAAATTGTTCCATGAGAATTTCTCGATGAACGAGGAGATTTTTATGCTATCCATTGGTGGGAAGGTCTTAGCTGTTATTACAGCCAGTGTCTAAATCCCTTACAATGTTTACTCAAAAAAAATAGGCACAGAGGAGACCTCAGATTATCAAGAAAGAATGCTGATTTCAGCCTTCAGAAGCATAACTTCAGGAATGGAATTGGAAGACATGGAGCTATACTAGATACATGTTTCGACAGTAGCTTAAAAACAACAATTTTCATGTCATACCATGTGAGCCATCCTGTCCGGACTGAAACTTGCAGCAGCACCTTCTTCAGTTCACGGCCAGCTGTTGGAAACAGTGCGCCCCTTTGCTGAATTAAAGGCGATGAAGAGGGCTGGAGAAGACGAACAGGAGCAGATTTGACTGTGGCGTCTTCAGAAAGCATGGCATGGCGACAGTTCCAAGATGGCGTGAAGAGGCATTTTGATGCAGTTTCGATGGCCGGGTGAGACGGTGACATGCGAGTCGATGGCCACGGCCTTCACAAGGTCGTCAATCGCTGTGCATGCGAGACGCCGCCAAATCATCGCACTTATTACAAGACACGGATCACAACACCTTTGCAGGAGCTGTCGCAGGTCATTACATCCCGCAAGCAGCATACAGTTTGATCTAGACCACAAGTGAACCCACGAACTGAAAGAACAAATCTGCAATTTCTGCCTTCGTGCTGCTGCCTGAGAGAGATCTCAGATCATGGACATAGATCCCAAAAGAATAAGCAAAATGTTGTTGGAGAACTGGTGGCGAGTCACATCACGATCATCCTGGCGAGTTTGCATAGTGAGGGGGCGTCCGCTCGTCAAGCAGCAAACAGCATCAGACCATCACGCCATCCTTTTCGAGTATGGTGTCCAGATTAGTTCAGGTCGGCAGGGAATGGCGGGCTGTATTGCTGATCATGAGCAAAAAATTGAGGACGGGTAGCGGCAAACAGGGCAGCGCAGATGATCAGTGCAGGACCATATCAACACACAGCGCAGGTAGAGTTTCGGGCAGCAGCAAAAGTCACGATCAGCATCAGGTCGTCAGTCGAACAGTAGATGTCAAGTAGCAAATGGCTGACATCTCAGATTGTCAAAGTAGCGCTTGTTGATGACGACCCAAAGACAGCAACTGTAGGTGATGGTGGCAGCTACAGCTCCAAGAGAGGGAGTGCAGGAGCTAGCCTCTCCATAGCTCTGATACCATTTGTTGAAAATGGGGAGAGGGTGAGAGACACTTATCACATGATTGGAGACAAGAGCTGAGGCACGAACTGATGTTGATAGATGGTTGAATCGTAGCAAGTACATGGCCTCATTTATAGGCTGGGCAAGCCTTATCTTCCCACACTGACACCTCATAGATGAGGTCACACACAAGAGAATCTAGATCCTCTAATCTAGGGGAGGAATTACACCTACCACATGAGGTGGCATAAGTGGCCTCAAGACTCTTCACACTCACACAACTGTAGGACACTCCTAGGACTCTAGGACCACACACTAGGACTCCGATAGTTCCAACAGTCTATACTTCACTAGTTCTAAGAAATACTGTTGACTTGGCCCACAGGTCCCAAGTGACCTTTAGTTAGGCTTCTTTAGGGCTGTCCTATAGGGCCTCCGTAATCCCTTTTGCCATTCTAGTTCCTACTCTAGCTACCTAGCCCTCTTGGGTAGGTCTTGTATTGTGCCCATGTCGCCAAATCCAACAACATTGCCCCCATGGAATCCTTATATGTGCAACCCACATGGAGCCCATCTTTTGCCCCACATGGTAGCTAGATAGAGTTCCAAATTTACCCACGTGAAAATTTTGGTGGAGAAAATGGGAGCTAGCTTTCTAAGAGCCTAACCATGATGCAAGAAGAAAAGTTTCGCGGAATAGATCTACACTTACTATTCACTCATGAAAACGTGCACACGAAAAACTCACAAAATACTTGGATACGAACGAATCCAACCAATTTAGTAACATACTTCCAACAGAACAAACCCAAAGCCAAACAAAACGCTAAGCAAGGAGAAAACTTGAGGCACTTACAAAAAGGCACACTTCTTTGTCTACGTGTAGTTTGAGTAGAGTCATACCATCACCAAGACTCTCTTTTTGAGAAAACAAAACTCAAAGTTGCTATCCACATGACTTGATAGAGGCCTAGGAGCCATGTTGATCAATTCATAGGAAGTGAATACATGCCACAATACGCAAACTCAAATGCACGTAATAGAAAGCATAATCAAGAGCAAAAAATGTTTCACCATTTGTTGAAACCTCATAGGAAGCCAATAATTATGTGAATCAAACCACATCTGAAACCACATAGGAAGCCAATAATTATGTCAATTAAACCACAATAACAGAAACAAGCCCAATGTCCATACAATACTTCTATTGGCCCTCCATTAAAGATACAACCCATATTTCCTAACTAAACTAAAAAGGTAAGAGAGATAAAAATGACCATGCCACTTTGCACCCAACAACACAATGCACATCGAATAAAATAGCTCCACTTTTACTCGTAAACACTCTCTAAGCACTTAGAGGATATCAAAGATGCCACTTTATACAACTATCCCAACTAATCTATGCAAGAGTCCAGGGAGCTCTCTATTCCTCATTCTCAGTCTCTTTAAGTTTTGAAAGTTTTCTTTTGAGCTTTTGAATTGTAGTTTTGGGTATCTAAAGTTATTTGGGTTGCAGGTATTTCCCTAGTATAGTTCTTGGTTGTGAATTACATCTTTATTAGTATGAACTTGGATCAGTTGTGAACAAAAGGGTTTTGGAATTCTGATTTCAGCTTTGGGTAGTGTGTGGAAAAAAAAACCCAAAACCAAACAGACCAACCCGAGGAAGAATAAAATTTTTGACTCTAGATTTGAGACTCTATGGAAAAAGGGAAAGCAATTGCAATGGAAGTTGGGCAAGAAGCCTCACAGGTGGATTTCGTCGTATTGGAGTCTGGTTGACATAGTAGGTGTCACGCCTTGCGGTCCAAAGAGGATTGCATTATTAGAGAATGCCTTACAACAAATTCTTGACTTAGCAATTACAGGCTAATGTAGGGCAATCCAAACTTAGAAAGATGGCCAAAGTATATCTATGAGACCATCCAGGGAAGATAAAGAAAAAGCTTCTATGGAGTCTGAAACTAGTATACATATGGTCAATTGGAAGAATACCTCAAGTTAGGGCAGCTTCGGCCCAATTTCTCACCCTTCGCTTCGCCAGTGACATTGAAGAAGAAGAAAGATGGTACCTTTCGTCTCTGTATAGATTGCAGAGGATTGAACAATATCACTATTAAGCACATGTATCCGATGGCTCGATGCATTACATGGAGCCATAATTTTCAGCAAGGTAGATCTTAAGAGTGGCTACTATCAAATCCGGATTAGAGCCAAGGATGTGCATAATGTTAGAGGTCAATGCACCCATCTGTGAGCCCTTGATTAACAAGGGGCATGGAATCATAGAGGTATAGGGGACAGTTTTGGGCTTCATACTAGTAGCAAACAGAGGTTGGATGGAGGCCATACCAAGTAGGGCATTCATACTCCTTCCGCTAGTAATCTTTTCTCTTATACCATCCCTAACTTTGGAGAGTTTGGGAAGTTGGCTGGGAAAAATTACCCCATGTGCAAGGTAAAGATCCGGAGTCACCTTGTGGCCCAGAAGCTGTGGAAGCTCTCGACAGGAGTGGACACAAGGCCGGAGGATGTTGTAGATCACATGAGAGTTTGAGTGAGAGAGGAGGAGAGCACAGTGACACACAAGTTAGGGGATAAGCAATGAGTAATGTGTGTGCCTCCCCAAGCACACGGTAGACCTTTTATATTAATGGATAAGGTTACAACCACTAAGTACACTGTACTTAGTGTACCTAGCAAACAAATGTACTAACTGTACTTAAGTGTACTAACTGTACCAGGGTGGCATTAGTGCCTTTACCCCCACAACCTCCCACTTAAAGGCAAAGTGCCCTTAAGTAAATAAAAAAAACAGCATATACACAATGGAGTACATAGCCCAGTTGGGCTCATCCTATACCCATCAAGTGTCGACAGTGTGCTAACCGCTCTGCAGGCAAACCTTTTGTCAACAGATCTGCTGGATTGTCATCCGTATGAACCTTGACAAGCTGAATCAGCTTATCATCTATCACCTTTCTGATGAAGTGATACTTCACATCAATGTGCTTTGTCTTTGCATGGAAGACAGGGTTATGTGCCAACTGAATAGCACTCTGGCTGTCACAATGCAACAATGGAATATCACCTGTAATGCCCAAATCTCCCACTAGCCGAGATAGCCATAAAGCTTCCTTGCATGCCTCTGTAGCTGCAATATATTCAGCTTCAGTGGTGGACAAAGCTATGCACTGCTGTATCCTTGATACCCACGACACTGCACCTCCTGTGAATGTATATACATAACCGGTAGTAGACTTTCGGTTATCGGGATGACCAGCATAATCTGAATCAACAAAACCATGCACCTTTGCATCCTGCTTGCCAAAGCATATGCACAACCCTTGTGTGCCCTTCAGGTATCTCATAATACCTTTCACTGCCTCCCAATGCTTCTTACCAGGGTTTGCCATATACCTGCTAACCATTCCCACTGCAAAAGCAATATCAGGTCTGGTAGCAACCATGGCATACATGAGACTGCCACAAGCTGAAGCATACGGAATTTTGGCCATCTCAGCCCTGTCAACATCTGACTGTGGGCTGTCCATTGCACTGAGTTTCACATATGGAGGCAATGGAGAACTAAGAGTCTTCCCCTTCTCCATGTGAAACCTTTGCAAAACCTTGCCAATATATTCTGACTGAGACAAGTACAACAACCGCTGTTTCCTGTCTCTCCGTATCCGCATGCCCAGTATGTGATTTGCATCACCAAGGTCCTTCATATCAAAGGCCTCATGCAATCTCCTTTTAAGATCATCAAGCTCTTTACGAGCTTTACCTGCAATAAGCATGTCATCCACATACAAGATAAGGATGAGTAAGCTGCCATTTGCAGCCCTTTTAGTATAAAGGCAGTGATCAATATCACTTCTCTTGAAACCTTGGGACCTCATGAAGATATCAAACTTTTTATACCACTCCCTTGGTGCCTGTTTGAGCCCATAAAGACTCTTCTTTAACTTACATACAAGTGACTCCTTGTCCTTGACTGCAAATCCCTCTGGTTGCTGCATATAAATCTCCTCTTGAAGATCTCCGTGAAGAAAAGCTGTCTTCACATCCATTTGGCATAATTCCAAATCCTCACATGCAACCAAAGCAAGTACAGTCCTGAGTGTAGTCATCTTGACCACTGGAGAGAAGATCTCATCAAAATCTACACCATATTCCTGCTTAAATCCTTTGACTACCAACCTGGCTTTATACCTTGGCTTAGCATCAGGTGTGACTTTCAATCTGTATACCCACTTGCATGGTAGTACTTTCATACCCTTTGGCAGATGCACCAATTCCCAAGTACCATTTTTATGGAGACTGTCCATCTCGGACTTCATGGCTAGTTCCCATAGCCTTTTATCATGCATTTGCACAGCTTCCTTGTAACAGGAAGGCTCCCCACAATCAGTAAGCATTATAAAGTCTGCCCCTGGAACAAACCTTTGTGGCTGCCTTGTCCTCCGAGTGGACCTTCTGACCCATTGGTCTTGCTGTCCAGCCTGGTTTTCACCTAAAACAGGTGGCTGTTCCATCAAATTCTGTGGCAAAACAATGTCTGGAACATCTTCCACATGTGGTACATCATTTAAGATGTCTTCCGCCATAGCGGGCTGTCCATTTGGACCTGCTGCAGCCTGTTGTGGCTGATTTACAGCTTGCCTGAACTCTACAGAATGTCCCAAATCATCAATGTCAATATCTGACACATGTGAGGGCTGTTTTACAGCTTTAAACATGCATGATTCATCAAATAAGACATCATTGCTGCGTACAATTCTTCTACTGACTGGATCCCATAGGCGGTACCCCATCTCACCCTTGTCACCATATCCAAGAAATATGCATTTAAGAGACTTAGGATCTAGCTTGTTGCGCTCTTCTCTGCGTATGTGCACGTACGCAGTGCAACCAAAGACCCTTAAGTGCTTATAGGACGGAGATTTCCCTGTCCAAAGCTGTTCAGGCACTTCGCCTGCTAGCCTCTTATTAGGCGACCTATTTATGAGATGTACTGCTGTCTTCACAGCCTCAGCCCAAAATCCATAAGATAAAGCAGCATGTGACATCATAGAGCGGACCTTTTCCTGTATAGTTCTATTCATGTGCTCTGCTGTACCATTTTGCGGTGGACTGTAAGGAACAGGGAGTTCCCTTTGAATACCTCTAGCATCACAGAAATCACTGAATGCTTTAGATAAATACTCCCCTCCATTGTCTGAACGCAAAACCTTCAGTGTTTTGCCTGTCTGGTTCTCAACCATGGCAAGCCATTTCTGAAACACTGTAAAGACCTCACTCTTCAGCCGAAGAGGATACACCCACACCTTCCGTGTGGAGTCATCAATGAAAGAAACAAAATACCGTGCACCTCCAAGTGAAGGACTAGGCATCTCACACACATCTGTGTGTACAAGCTCAAGCTGAGCATCCTTATGTCCTATTTTCCTTTTATGAGGGCACTGTAATTGTCTGCCATAAATGCAATGCTCACAAAATTTAAGATCAGAAAATTTGAGAGACGGTAAGTAGCCAAGACGAGCCAACTGCTCCATTCCACTTATGCTCATATGTCCCAACCGGCTATGCCACATAGAAATATTCGGCAGCTCGGTTGCATAAATATCAGCATGATTACATACATTGGCATGAAGAGAATACATAGTGTCAACCTTGGGACCTTTGGCAATAACCAAGGCACCTTTGGTGACCTTCCATAAACCATGACCAAAGCTGGTCACAAAACCTTCATCATCCAACATACCAGTAGAAATCAGATTTTTCTTGACTTCAGGAACATGCCTGACATTGTGTAGCATAAGCTGAGTACCATCGGCAAATACAAGCCTCACATCTCCAATGCCAACAATATTGCATGCATGATTATCTCCCAGAAACACGACTCCATTACTGCCTCCTGTGTACCTGACAAACAACTCTCTGTAAGGTGTAACATGGAATGAGGCACCTGAGTCAATAATCCAAGAGTGCATATCTGCAAGACTGCCTGCATGAAGAGAATGAGCATCCAAAGTAGAGAGAAAGAGAACCTCTCCCTCACTGTCATCACCATGTGTAGAATGAATTTCTTCAATCTTCACTGTACTCTTGCCCTTGCTTACTGGTACTATTGCCTTTGCATCTGCATCAGATTCCTTGGCCTTGTCTCTCTTATCATTCTTCAGCTTATAGCATTGCTTCTTTGTATGTCCCTTCTTGCCACAGTAGTGGCACTCAATATCTTTGTTGGAGCGGGACTTGCTCCTACTCTTTCCCTTTTCCTGGGATTTACCCCTTTGCTGATTTCTTCCCCTTGCATTCAAGGCATTGTTAGGCTTTGACACATTCTGAGCTTTCAGCTTTTGCTCTTCCTGCATAATCAGCCCTGTAATATCTGCAAAACTTATAGAAGCATTTGCATTTGTAACAGCCGTGACGAACGTATCCCAACTCTCAGGAAGGGATATCAAGAGTGCCATACCCTTGGTTTCCTCGTCCACCACATACTTCTGATTTGCAAGCTGAGTTATGATAGAATTGAACTCATTCAGATGTGCATCAATGGAAGTGCCTTCCTTCATCTTCAGGTTGAAGAACTTCTTCAACCAATATATTTTTGTTGCTGCACTTTGCTGCTCATATGTGTCCTGTAACTTTTTCCACACACCCCAGGCAGTATTCTCACCATCAACATTCCAAACAACACTCTCATGGAGTGACAATTCAATGATGGATTTTGCTGACAAATCAGCCAGTGCCCAAGCATCATCTGTCATGCCCGTGGGCTTTACACCTTTGTGCACTATTGGAGCATGAAACTGCCTGAGAATAAGAACATTCAGGACCATCTTTTTCCACATAGGGTAGTTAGCAGCACCCTGCAACTTCTTGATGTTAAGAAGTGAAGACTCCGATGATGAAGCCATTATAATCAGCAAATAAACAATTCAACCCAAGTTTGGGTGCCTGACTCACTGCAAACCAAGTGCACACTTGCACTTGAACTGTGCTCAAATATTTAATTCCCGCAGCGGAATAAATAGGAACTGAAATGCACACAATATCTCCCACTTAAACAGAGATGTATCACTGTTTACTGCTTGCTGCAGTTTCAGTACAGCAACTCTGTTTGCATCATTTAATGCACTTTTGTACAACCAGCTTATCTCTGAAAAATCAGAAGCATTTGCCCTTGTAAAATCAGTAAAAAATAGCAATAATAAAAGCTTTTTGTACCGCTGTACGCTGACTGAATTCAGTCAAACCTGTTGACTTTTAACTGTCCTTGACTGTACCAGAAAGTACAGCAACAGATTTTCACTGTTTAACAGTTCAATGTCATGAATTTCAACCTCCTTGACACTCCTAAAACTGTATTTAACAGTTTAGGACAGAAATTGGGCAAAAGCCCCTTGACTGGAGGTAAAAAAAAAATCACAATTTCACTGCATTACTGCTCTCCTGACATTTATAAGGCATATGCATAAGTCTCTGGCAAAAAAAAACATTCCCTTTGCAAAAGCCCCTTGTTTGACTAGCACATTCCGTGCTGAAGTCTGCATTCACTTCCTGTGTACCATTGGTCACAAATGCATTTAAATCTGCAAAATTCAATCTCCAATGTGGAGTCAGAGACGCAATTCCTGCGTACACAAGCCCAATGTAGGCTCTGGCTACAAAAGCCCCCTTGACTCTGCAAAGGAAATTGAGGATTTCCTCACACAGTGGCATACAAGCTCACTGTATTTGCATCTGACACTAAAGATGCTCAGTTAGAGCTCACAGGACCCTGTGGCTGTTCCTGCACCTGCAAGGACAATTTTGTACCTGCTGTACAACTGTACTACTGTCTGTACCTGCTTGCACGCATCCCAATGCAAAAAAAAAACTTCTGCTTCTATCCTGTCACTTGTTCTCTCAAATCACATTCTTATCCGCAAAGAACAAAGATGTACCTTGCTGTATTTCTGATTTTTTCAGACAAAGAATCTGATTTTCATTTTCTTTTTCTTCGTCAGGTGCGCTATGAAAGGGAAAAAGCCTCTATACCAGAGGAGGTGCGCAAGACGAGGATTGAAGAGGGAAGGCTAGTCGGAGGCAGATGGCTGTCGGCCCACAGCCGACAGTCGGCAGTCAGCTGTAGGTCGACTGTCGACCTGTTAGAGGTCGACCCTGTCGGCCTTGCTCCTGGCCGACAGAGATGCGCGCGACAGCACGCCTGTATTGCGCGCTTGCCTGCAGTAGATGCGCGCGACAGCGTGCTTCGCTTGCGCGCTTATCTGCTCCTCCACACCTCCTGCTGGCAGTCCTTGCGCCCGCGTGCTGCTTCTGACCTTGCCTTAGGCCAAGACTAGTGGCCTTCGGCTGCTCTTGCAGATGTCCAGCCGCAGCTTAGCTGCCGGCTGCTGTTTGCCCTTGCCACAGCAGACGGCTGTTATGCAGCCGACCCCTGCTCAATCCCTCGCACGACCTGATGTGACAGCAAGCTGCACGCCTAGCTTCAAAACGCGCAATGAGGTAGATAGACTCGTGCGCAATGCAGCCGCCTCGATGGCTCCTGGAGAGCTACTCCTTCGAAGAAACAAGGACGAGCTGAAAAATGAGATAGACGGAGAGAAGAGCTAGAAGAACTCGGAGGGAGAAGGGGGATGGGCAACCCGGAGAGGGAGAGATTGTGTTCCTCGCTCTGATACCAGTTGAGAGTTTGAGTGAGAGAGGAGGAGAGCACAGTGACACACAAGTTAGGGGATAAGCAATGAGTAATGTGTGTGCCTCCCCAAGCACACGGTAGACCTTTTATATTAATGGATAAGGTTACAACCACTAAGTACACTGTACTTAGTGTACCTAGCAAACAAATGTACTAACTGTACTTAAGTGTACTAACTGTACCAGGGTGGCATTAGTGCCTTTACCCCCACATCACAAAGGTAGGATTTTGATGCCGGTGGACAAAGATGAGCTCGAACCATGAGAGGATAGAGATGCCTAGGCCTTGGATTTAATCATAGGGATGACGACGGACTTTGTAATTTCTCATATCCAGATGGCTGACACGTCATTGGAGGTGTGGGCCACTCTGAAGGACTTGTACGAGACAGATAACACTTCTCGTATCTTGAGTCTCCAGCACCAGCTTTTCAATATGCACATGGATGAGGGAGAGTCTGTACATGACCGCATTCAGGCATCCAAACCACTGGCAAACTGAGCTCAAGGCAGCCTCAAGGCTATCACATGCATCCACACCATCCTTAGGCCTTCCATAGGATCACCCTTGCCTTTGGGTGCTTACTAGAATCTGTTGGAGTCCTGAAAGGACTGCACACAACACGCATGCACCGCAAAAAGCTGCAAAGCAAGAAAGAACAAGGAAAAATCGAACCTAGAACCAACTCCCGCTGTCTGTGGCAGAGGGGCGAGCTCCTTCCTCGCACCTATCCTCTGTCCAAGGTCTAGGTGTTCTTATGAATTGTGCGTAGGGCAAATGGTTTGAAGGAATCCCAAGAAGGGTAAACAGGAACATCTAAGTGTGGCCTTACAAAAAAAATGTGGCAATCTAGGCCCATCTAGGGAGATTGGGGGCTCTACAGAAGAAAAACCACGGGAAATAAAGTGTGTGTTGTATTAGGGATGTTTTTGGAGTTTTGACCCAAGCGGATAAATTGGATGGCAACAATTATTATGTGTGGAGCTTTATGGTTAAGGATCTTTTGGTTGCAAAGAACCTATGGGGTTATGTTATAGGTGAAGAGGCCTGACCAGGAGATGCCGTCATTGCTCCTGGTACACCTCAGCAAGGAGGTGGACAGCAGGCTTAGGAGAGGCCAGTTGTACCAGTCGCACCCGCTGCCCCCCAATATAGGATCATAGGAGATGGGATGCCAAAGATGCCCATACAACAATGCATCTAATGCATGTGGCAACATTGATTGCTGAAATGAAAAATGCAAAGTTTTGGCATGCTAGACTTGGCCATGTGAACTATAGCAGCTTGCAGTTGTTATAGAGACATGGGATGGTACATGATATGCCTTCTTCGGAGACTCCTCCTAGGCAGGTCTGTGAATGCCTATTGGGAAAAATGCACAGGAATGCCTTTCCTAGAGATGGATCTGTTAGAGCTGAGAGAAACTTGCAGCTCATGAGGACACCATCTCTAGGACAGCATCTATATTTTGTTATTTTCATAGATGATTTTCAGATTTTCTTGGGTGTATCACTTGAAAGAAAAATCTGATGTCTTTCAGTGCTTCAAGGGATTTGTAGCTATGGCTGAGAATAAGTCTGATGCAAAGTGCAGACTTTGAGAGCAGATAGAGGGGACTATGCGTTAGATGCCTCAAATAATTCTTGAAGGAAAGAGGTGTTATGTATCAGTGCACAACTCCTTGTACGCCTTAGCAAAATGGTGTTACTGAGAGAAAGAACAGGTCTCTGATGGAAATGGCTAGATGCACTTTCCGTTGGAGTATCTAAGGACTTGCACATAAATTTTGGAGGCCTTTGTGTGGGATACAATTCTCTCCAAATGAAGCCAACATTTTTATAAGAGTTCCTCAATGTGATTATGGATCACTAGTCCTTGGGAAAGAGTTTGATACTATGACTATTTTTCACTAGGCATGAATATCTCTTAGGGGATGATCACATGTGATATAAAATGTCTCAAATTTGAATATTTGAAGCCCTCGGTGCTAGACAATCTTCTTGCATCCAACGACAGGAGTAGTTTACAGGAGATGCTCATGTGGCCTAATTGCAGCCAACTTCTGAAATTTTAAGTGCACAAGGTGATATCCTAAGCTTCCAAAGGCTGCTGTGCATCAGTATGAAAACACTGTATATACTGATTTTCTATTGGCTGCCCTGAAGTACCTTCAACTGTTGATGGAATCAACCCTTCCAACACATCCTGAGCTCCTATATTGCAGCTGTCCATCAAATTCAGTCACAGACTGATCCGAGTTCGATAGAGATGGTAAGCCTTGCTCTCACTGCTATAGCCAAAAAGAATGCATCTTATTGCCTTATCATCTAGCTTGCTGCTCAACTTACTAGGCATATGTGCATAGGCTACACAGCCAAACACCCTGAGGTAGTCCACCTTGGTTTCCTGTTATACCAAGCCTCAAACAGTGTAAAAATTCGCAAAGGCCTTGGTGGCGCATCTGTTCAAAACATGTGTTGCACACATTATTGCCTGCAATCGAAGACTGTGTGGTGACCTCTTGACACTGGAACTTTTAGGGATCCCGCATCCTGCTCTTGGGCCTGTGGATGCATACCTTGTGCCCCAATCACCCATGTGTCCTCTGGAAGGTTGAGAACAAAGAAAGCAGGGTGGAATCGCACAAGGAAGGCCAAGGCAAAGATGCAGTCAGAGAGTGAGGCAGCTTCCCAGGCTCAAGGAGAGCAGCCATGGAGTGCCCCCTCTGTACGCCCTAAAACGCCAGAGGATGAGACTTTCTCGGATGGCTCCACCCAAGGGGTCTGGGACTCCTGCTGCAAATGCTGCTGATGCTGAAGTGTTCCTCTCTATGTGCGCGCTAAGGTCTCTTTGCCTGTGACAAACTTTGCTGTCCTAGGTGAACCTGCGGAGGCAGGGGAGGGCCCCGTCTCTGACCTTAGGGTAGTCCCGTGCCATGTGCCTCATCAACTGACATCGAAGGCACTGACCCGGTAACCTTGAGATCTCCAGCATCTGGTGGAGCTCCCCCCTGTCTAGAGTCTCAAGATAGATCTCCTCTAGAAGGGACCCCGGGCAGTCCACCTCTAGTCGGAGTCTAGGGACCCCGTCCTCTGCTATAGTTGAACCTGCCATGTCCAGTGAGAATTCCAGCACTGTGCCAAAAGCGCGACCTATGGACGGAAGAATGGATCTGTACTCTTGTGGGAGCCCCGGGAAGCGGAGCATCACTAGAAAGCGAAGTACACGGTGCGTCATGTCCATGTAGAAAGACTCCTCTACCATAGATGGTGAGATCCTGAATGGGGTCACCTTCAATGCTAAGCTCGCTTGGATCCAATCACGCACCTGTCGCCTCGTAGGAGTAAGGCTCACGATCCTGCCTACCATCTGCTTTATCCTGCAGTGATTCAAGTGATTGTTTCATCTGCTGCTTATCTTCCAGAGAGAAAAGGACCTTGACGGTAGTGGGAATCGAGGGTGCTGCCATAAGAGCAGACCAGGGTCACCACCAAGAAACCTCTACTCCAAGGGTGCGCAGGAGGAGAAGAGCGAAGAAAATGAAGAGGGAGAGGGCAACCACGACCACGCCGAGGAAAAGCCACCACCAGGGGGAAGCTGCGAGGGCACCACAAATGCCAAGCAGCCCTTTGAGGTGGGCTTCCTGCTCCAGGAAATCCTTGAGGAGGTGCGAACAGCCCGATACTATTTCATGATCCCTCTACAAGGGGGGCAGCCTCCAAAGGGGGGCTGCTCTCCACCTTTTGGAGCCCCTAGCTGCGCAGGCTGAGTGCACACAACGTGGGCAAAGCACAGCCCAAAGCTGCAAGCACAGGTGGGGGGGGATTGCAATGAGGAGGTGGGGAAAGGAATGGCGAAGCAAGGGGAGATGCAGAGGGGTAGCTGAGGCAGAAGGTGAGGGAGGGGCAGCGATGTGAGGAGAGAGCTCAAGCAGCTCGGCACTTCATCGAATAGTCATCTTTGAAAAAACACGCGATAGCACTTGTTAGACAGCGGGCTACATCATGGAGACTATAGAGGAGGGGGGTTAGACCCGGATAGGCCACGCACTAGCAGCGATCCATCACTGGTTTTCATCCTCGTTTTCATCCTGGATGCCAGCCCTCACCAGATCTCGATCCATTGTTAGACATCTGATGGAGTTGGTACCACTAACAACATACATAGGTCTAGCCACTCGGATGGACAGTTGACTGATTGGTAGACGGCTAGGGTCTTCTTTTCTTGGTGTTTTCCCCTTTTGTGTTTCTCTCGCAATGAGGTAGTGCGATGTATTACTTTTTTCACGTCATAGGCATCTGCCTTGGGTACGGGTGCCCGTTTTGGTGGTCCTACCCTTAGCTTTCATTGTCATAGACCATTTGGACTTTCGGAGACTTTAATAAACTTTCTTTCTTTGAGACAATTCTTTGCTCATCGACAACAAAAAGAAAGTCCTGTATTTGGGGCCACAAATGGTGCCATGGATAATGTACGGATTGTATGAGCTAAGTCAAAGCACGGCTAGAATAGTTGTGTGTATGAGGTTATGCCATTTTTTGGTTTATGTTCTTATTAACATCTCTTTGTCTATCATTTTTCTCACATGGCAGCTACACTTTATGACAAACTCAGATGGTCGGGGAAAGGAAAGACAGCAGGATGGAGTCGAAAGTTACATTTTGCACTGATCTAGTATTAACAATTCTGGATCTCCGGAAACCATTCTAATTTCAGCTATTGTTTATACATACATATAAAGACGGAGACAGAGACATGGGCCCTGTGGATGTGGATGTGGATGGAGTGTCTTTAGATCATGGAGGACCTGCAGTGGCCTTCGAGAGATGAGGTTGAAGGATACTGTGCTCAATCATGAAATAATTTTTCATCATTCATGCGCTCAGAATATGGAAACATGATTGGTTATGAATGGGTACTTGGCCAAGATTGTTCATCAGAGTTCATAGTAGTTCCTCAAGCACCCTCAGCTTTAGGAAAGACAATTATTTCATTTTTAGATTCTGTACATAGTGCTAGCCTTTGTCTCGGCTGAGTCTGCCAGTGCCGACAGAAACTCAGAACGAAGACCTTTGTATAAATTGATGCTCCATTATGTGTGGGTGTGTGGATTTGTATGTGTGAGAGCATGTGCTTATACTATGGTCTACACCCACAGTTGGGCGCTGATGATGTTGGTGGGTATGTCATAGTAGCTAGTCCCTGCTATGTGCTATGGAGTTTATGATTTTCAACCTCATGAGTGACTATCATGAGATTGAAACTGCAATATGTGTTGTGTTTTTAGAGGATGAGTTTGGGCATGTTCCTGGATTCATCTAGATATATCTGTTCACTGCCAGGGAGCTCACATTTCTGTTTCTGATCACGATAACCTTGCTGCCGTTAAGGACAGGTTGAAAAATCAGTTCTCAGCTATTAGACAATTTACAGCAATGCAGCCACAAAGACTACTGCATTGGAGATGGCTCCCAGTCAAACTTTGAACCAAGTGCACACTAAGGCTACAAGCTCTTTTGGAGATGGAGAGTGCACATGATGTAAAACAGCAGCAATTGAAGGCTGCCTTCGATTGCTAAACCGTTTAAGCAAAACCCTAACATGACGTGAGGAGGTGCAATGGAGAAGCTGTGGAAGGTAGGGTTTCAGCCCCTCCTGTGACCTGTCTTCAAATCACATTCATGGGTTCTGACGTGATTGGCTGGCCTTGAGTGTGTGGAGTGGTGAGTGCATGTCCATGTGACATGCGGCAAAGCTACGCATTGCTGATCACTGTGGCACCTATCTTTTCCTTCTTCGAGGGATGTGTGAGAATGATATGCCACATCATAGCCCCTTGAAGTTTCGCTAACCATGTCAGTGACAAAAAACCAAAGCATGGATTACCCTAGGCCTTAAGGTCTAACCTACTGCTCGTAAATGTCATAGTAGCTAGTCCTTGCTATGCGTGATGGAGTTATGGTTTTCAATTTTATGAGTGACTATCATGAGGTTGAAACTGCACACTGTGTTGTATTTTTAGAGGATGAGTTTGGGCACGTTCCTGGATTCATCTAGATATATGCCAACTGCCTAACTTAATCCATAGTCTTTAGTTATGCTCTAACAGACACTGCTTAACAAAATCAATAATCCTCTGGCTAGGGCTAAATCCTCCCCTCCCCATATTAAGAGAAATATGAATCTCAATTTTTAAGCCATAGAAATGAATCATCGCAAGTCATGGGACCTGAAGTCTAAGGGTCCACAGGATTAGGGTAGGTGCCTTCTTAATGCTTTTTAACATGTAAAGGAGACAAATGAATTTCAGCCAGTGTTCATGATGTGGGAAAGGTTATGAGAAAACGAGAGACCTTTGGTTGCTATTTCCACTTATACCTTCTCAAGTGAAGGATGATTTGATATGTATTCATGCTTTGTGTTATTTGGATTGGATGTTCAACAGAATTGTATTGTATTGGCTAGATCTGTGTCAAAATTGCCCGATGACACCTGACCTACTTGCTGGCTTAGACCTTGAGCTATCTTCCCCTCTTTTGCAGGTCTTTACATCGTCATCTTATATTTTCAAGTACATGCAGAAGCTTCTTTCAAAGGATATTGGTTATGTGTTGAAGTAAGTGATAGAAATATACTTTTATGTGTTTTACAAGCTTTACATTCTCCATTTTGATAGCCTCTCTCAAGAACCATACACTTTTAAACTTCAAGCTGGTAGATTGAGATGCTATGTGTTTTGTAAATGAATTTCCAGGGCAACAAAACGGCTTCGATATTATCATCGGTCCTATATTCAAGAGTTTGCAGCTGAATCTGTCTCTTACTTATTGAGGAACACTTCTCTAGAACAATTGGTTAAAGGTATGTATATTTTCTTCTAGTTTTTGGCAGGCCTAGCAGAGCTGTGACACGCTAATCCGATGTGAGTTTGGATGGTGCTACATGCAGGCATTAGAAGGATAGTCACTGAAGTTTCCTGCAAACCTTCAAAGGAAAATGTCACCAGCTGCAGCTTCTTATTATGGCACACACTGAAGGGTCCTGGCATCACATTACATTCTCGGGCTGAGCCTGTTTTACGGCTACTTCTGGAAAGCTCAACGTTCCAAAAAGCAAAAAGGAAAGATCCTGGTAGAGGCCACAACTTTCTCAAATCATGACATAGCCTGAGAGTAGGAGCCCCTACATGGCTTCAAGTAGGCACTAAATTTTTCGAGCAGACCCGTGTGAATCATAACATGAAAATGTACTCCACTTTCTTGTGGGCTTGCTATTTCCGTCTCACTACAGGTGTTATATGTTGAAATGTTGCAGGTGGACAGGTTGTGATTCAAGTTTTGTCACAGACTTTTTGCCGCCTTTGTGAAGAACTTGATTGTAAGAGACTGTCATTGCTATGGGTTTGCCTACTAGATGAAGTTGACTCCTTGCTGATTGAGTATGTTAAAGATGAGGCATCCCTCAGTCGCAAGGACCTGGTTGGCAATGGGCTTGACCACGAGAGTGCAAATGTCATAATGCATAGAGGAAACGGAGACATTAAAGTTACAGAGGACACAAAAACAGGTGTATTGGCAGGTCCTGAAAATGTGGATCTCAAGCTTGCACAGGAAACTGGCTTGTCAATATCTTCTAGAAAGAGAAAAGGCGCTGCGCAAGAAAAGGAGGACATGCAGGTGGAAATGGCTCGTGTACTTTCTTTACTCAATGATGTCCTTGAATTCAGAAATGGCACTCGGGTTTCTGGTAAACCATACAATATCTGTGTTACTACTTTGTTTGAGAAATTTCCAACCCCTTATTCTTTCTCGCTTCTCTGCACATACCCTTCCTGGACCCTACATTTGACCAGGCTCCTCTCTCTCTCTCTCTCTCTCTCTCTCTCTCTCTCTCTACCTTGATCACACCAGCTGCAAATAGAAACAGGGGGATGGAAAAAGATGCCAAGGGAGAGTAGAATATGCCAACTATGTGATCAAGGTATGGTTGAAACAGAAGAACACATGGTAATGATATGCCCTCACTATGCACACATTAGGGAAGAGTTCAATCACCTCCTTGAGGGACATAACAAACTGGCTGATTTGCTGCATAAAGGGTCACCTTCAGCTTTAGGAACATTTGTGTATAAGCTCTTCAAGCATAGGAATCCACCTGAATCCTAGAAGGTGGTTTCTCTTTCCACCCTCCCATCTTCGGGAGGAGCTTTCATGTACTTGTGATATTGTATTGCTCAGGTCCCATAGGCCGGTTTTGGTCTTCAGAGGACGATAATATATTCTTCTTCTTCTTTTTCTTCTCTCTCTCTCTCTGTGCTGCCTCTGTTCCCTCCGATAATATGAGCTGCACCAACTCTCGTTTGAGCTCTTGAGCTCATAAGATCAGCATAGTTTAGTGCTCAGCAAGGGCCCTGGTGCGCCCTTTGCTCCAGCCCATTGAGGCTTGTATGAGTTTTCTTTTTGGTGTACTGTCCCATAGGCCCGCGAGGCCTCCCGTGGACGTTAACACATCTTTCTTTCTTTCTTTTTCTCTAAAAAATTTTCTTTGTACAATGGATTTCATGCTCTGCAAGCATCTCTCTTTCTCTCTCTCTCGCTCGCTCGCTCTTGCGTGCCATAATATTTTCTTGGTACAATAGATTTCATGCTGTGAGAGCATTTGCCAGTGAATCATATAATCTAAATGGTTGATGTGCAAGGTGTCCATGGTTGTATGTGGTTGCTCTTTTCAGATTTTATAATGGCTGTTTTTGCGCATGCACATTTTCACGGTTAGTGGTTTTTGCATGCAGATTTTGAGCCACTCTTTGCTCTGTCGCGCAGACTTTTGCAATTACATTTTTTCCAACATGACAAAAAAAGGGGGCTGTCTGAAGCGTCAATGGGACCTTTGGCATCTGTTAGAGTGTGTCAGGCTGCTACATCTCAGCTTGCTTTTCAAATTGTAAGGTTCATACTAGGAATCATAAAGAGTCATTCCCAAGCTGCTGGGGGTAGCATTGGGCCAAGTGCAATTGTATCTCATGCTCATTCATGGACACTAGTTTGGAGCTGCTCAGAATATACAAGGTAAATGCTGTGGTAAGAATGATTCATAGTTGAGGTATTGAAGGAATCTATTTTGTCAAGGAATTTTCATTTTTTGGTGTGATTTTACTTCAAGGAGGCTGATTTTATTCACATCCCCTTTTTCGAGTATGGGAACTCACTGACAGCTTTTTGCTATAGTTTACTGTATTTTGTTCGTGGTTTGTTGGAGCAAGATACCGTTGCCATTCAACCCTTTGCACCTTTCTTATTCAGGTATTACCCATGTCATTGGAGGTTTTTATGCGTGTCTTATATTCACGTTGTTTTGTTGTTTCTGCTATCTAATTGGAATAGAGGATTGTCATCTAAAAAATGGATTACAAGATTTGATGCATTCACTGTGTTGCCTTGTTAATGCCCAGGACTTTTGATGAATACATAGATATACATCCCATGGATGTTCTTCCCTTGATGATGGATTTCTTTGAGAAGCTAGGAACAAATGTACAGAGCTCACTACTTCGTGTGATAGAACAGTCTGATAATTTGCACAGGCTAGTTTCTTTTATTTTATCTGTAATTGAAGATGCTACGCAAAGGCTGGAGGGCAATATATCCAAAGAGGCAAGAAATGTGAGTTTGGCCTCAGAAACATGGTCACGAGAGCCTGCTGTCTTGTGGGCAGCATTGAATTGCTACCCATATGTAGTTTTGTTTCGGCAACAGGATTGCTCATTGGCTTGGAACTACATCCTTGCTTTGGATATTTGGCTGTCAATATCTAAAGGTGCGTAGGGGTTGCACTGTATGCCACATATCTGTTTTTGGCTTATCTGCGTGTAAGTACTTTTATATCTTATTCTCGCTGCATTTGGTCACTTGTCTGCAGAGGACACTTCCAAGGAGCTATGGGAATACATGTTGGCAGTAGCACTCTCATCTGAGTTGAAAGTTATGTCCCATTTTCCAAAGATGAAGCTATCGTCACGCATTAGTGACTTTTTGAGCTTGGCAGTTCGGTATAGGCATTCACCTCATGTGTTGAAGAGTGTATCTGACTTCCTGGATATGTGTTCAAGGTATGTAATTTATTGGATACCTTGAGGTTGGCATTCACCTCGTGTTTTTGAGCTTGGCATTCACCTCATGTGTTGAAGAGTGTATCTGACTTCCTGGATATGTGTTCAAGGTATGCAATTTATTGGAGTGTAGCAACTGATTAGACGGTCTCTTATTACTGGTATAGACCCATCATGTAGCCTACTGCATTTTCAAGTGCCTGAACTCGTATATTCATCTGAAAATCGTCCTTGAATACTTAAAATTTTTCCACGGTAAAGAACTTGATGGGGTCGCATTGTAAATGACACTCTTAAAAGCAGGTTGCAGCTTATAAACAAAGCTGAGCTGCTTGAAGTTATCTCACTTTATATTGCTAGTCTGCCTCACATTTGAAAAGAAGCTCTTAGATGAAGCTGGCCGACTGGAATCTTTTTGCTTTATATTGTTGGTCTGCCCCGCCTTTTAAAAGAAGAAAATTATGAAGGATCCATACCAAAACCAAGGGTACAAAGGAGTGGGAAGCAGTGGTGCAGCCCACATATGGTTCTATAAAAAAACTAAGGGTACAAAGGAGTGGGAAGCGGTGGTGCAGCCCACATATGGCTGCTGCCCTGATATGCAGCCACGCTTCCATCCTGCATAAGCCCTCCTCCTATGCTGTTCCCACAGGCATCACATTGGACAGCAAAGGACCTGCGTAGATCTGGCAAGATAATGGCAGAATCGGAGCATAGCTTTTCCTTAAGCTCCTCATAGGCTGCAATTTCTTTGGTATCCCACCTAAAAGGCACTCCTTTCTTTTGTAGAACATGGAGGGGCGATGCTCTCTCTTCAAAATAGTGGATGAACCACCTGTAGTACGAGCATAGACATAGAAAGCTGTGTACTTCATGGATATTCTTCAATGCTAGCCAATTCCTAATGGCTTCAACTTTGGCAGGGTCCATCCTGACTCCATCTTTGGACACTATGTGCCCCAGAAAGTGGATGTCGTGCATGAAGAACTCACTCTTCTTGGCATTGATTAGCAGCTTGTGCTTCCTGAGCTCTGCAAAAGACAACTGCTAGATGCTCCTTATGCTCAGCTTCACTCTTAGAGAACACTGATATATCATCAAAGAAGGTACCCACATGCTCTCTGAAGATTCTGTCGATCATTCTATTGAGGGTGGCAGGTGCTTTTGTCAACGCAAATGCACAATAAGGAATTCATACAAGCCACATGAAGTTCTAAAATGTCATCCTGCTTCAACATGTATCCACTTGCTTGGTACTATTTCTTTTTGTTTTTCAATAGTATGCTTATTAAGAAATGAAATGTTTTCCTTCTGTTCAGTTACGGACAATGGGGACTAGGTCTAGCATTTGAGGGTGGACCCCCTTGCTTGGGGTTATGGGCATTAGTGACCCACAAGAGTGATGGCCTCTCTTTGAGAGGGACATCTAGAAACCACACCCCACCTGAGTACCCAAACATGGGACCAATCAAATGCACAGATTGCATACCGACCTAGGAACCATTCAAGAGAATGTTCCCTGAGCTTTGGGTGTGGGCCTGGCAGCATGCCAAGAGTAATGGAGATGCAAGATAAGACGACAAACAAATGAGCTCAGTATGGCTCAATTATGACCTTAGAGTACGTCAATAGATAGTCTAAGCTGTTAGGAACCCGTGGGTGTGATCAGAATTAAATTCTGACAACTTTGAAATTTTAGGGTTTTTGGGAGTGACGTGGCAGCTGACACGTGGCAGACTGCCACATGGAATCTGAGCTGGCAGGTCAGTCCACCTGTCCCACACATGTGGCAGCATGCATGGCAAGTGGCAGAGCATGCAGGCCAAGTGTTTGGCCCCAAATCTGGTAGATTTGGGGCAGGTTGTGGGCTGTCCTCTTTGGGACTGCAGCCCACCAAAAATCTGGGACAAGTGTCCACCTTCCACTCTAGGCCTAGGGGGGGGCTGAGCCTATAAAAGAAGGCCTCTCCCCTTCATTCCACACATGAAAATTTCGTCACTTTTCTTCTCCCTCCTTTTGGATGATGCAGCAGAACCTCTCCAGCTCCTTGGGTGCAGCCAGCTTCTCCCCAGGCCATTCTCTCACCTCAGCAGCACTTTCTCTCTCTACAACAGCACATTCTCTCTCTACAGTTCCAGCCCCTCCTCTCCAGAAATCTGCCCCCTCTTAGCTCTTCTGGAACAGCAGCAGCATCCTCTCTCCTTCACCTAGCCTAGAGCAGTCACAGCCCCTTTCTCTCTCCTGCTGCAGTCTTTCTCTCTCTACTGCAGAATTTCTCTCTCTACTGTTCCAGCCCATTTCCCTTGCAGAAATTGGGATCAGCATTGGCACTCTCTCTCTACAGCTATCACTCCATAAAATCTTTCTCTCTCTAGCCTACAGGCTGTTTTTCTAAGCTGTTCTCATTCCAGCCCCATTTCCACACTCTCCTCACCTAAGGTAGCTTCAGAGGCATCAAGGACTTCATCTACAAAAGGGTCAAGTCACGAAGGGAGCCTGTATTGTCAAGTTTATCTCATTTACAGCACTATTTCATGTTGTTTCTACTATCTTTCTAGAAACTAGTGTTTGTCTCTAATGTTGGATGTAAGTGGTGATTGTTGCAGGCTTCTTCCTTGTGGATTGGGCAAGCCAAGAGCTGAAACCTGAGCTTGGAGTCCTCCTTTTTGTTGTCTACCTTATACATATGCTCTTGAGTCTTGTATCTAGGTCCTAGGTTTTCACTGAGTTCATCAGTTTGGAAGGTGCATTGCACCTTGGTCTTGTATCTCCATTTTCAAGAATAAAGTGAGCCTGGATAAGGGGGGGGGGCCGTCTTGGCCCCTCAATCATATTGCATTCTCCAATGATGTCACTTTGTGTTTAAGCTGTATAAGTCTTAATTCCAGCTTAATTGCAAACTCTTAAGTTCAAGTATATGTGTTTGGCAACTTGCAATCATCTCATTCAAATGCCTCTGCAAAATCCGTTGTTTGAATTGATAGAAAGCACCGAGTAGTTTACATAAAAGCTGTCTTATGCACATCTTCAGGCTGGTACTTGGGCCATGTCTCACTAAATCTAGGCATGGGGCCGCCTAGGTGGAGGGGTGGCACATGGAGGAACCATGCCACCTCAACATTTAATAATATAACTACCATGGATTATGTACAACACACCTAGGCAGGGAATACGCAGCATCTCCATGCTTGGGACCATCAAGCACAAAGAAGGGCTTGAGATAACGCTTGTTGATCACCTTCTTGCCATGTGGCTCATGCAGCTCCTAAACTTGTACAGACCCATTGCTACGTTCCTTAATGACTATATGGACCGGTCCACATTGGAAGGAATTGTTTATCCATCCGGTGGTCCAATCTATTATCAAAGCATAGCATAGCATCTCCCTCAGCAAAGTGTCTTTCCCATCCCTTGCAAATCTTAGCATCCATGCAGGCCTTTTGTTGATTCTTTTGGATCTTTGTTTGATGTAGTGCAAGGTATCGAGTCTCATCTAACTTATCAAGTTGTACCAACCTGGCCTCTACCTGTTCATCTTTTGTCATCCTCTGTTCTTGGGCTAATCTCAAGGCAGGAATCTCTATCTCTAGCGGTAAAACTACCTCAGTACCGTTCACCAACTCAAAAGGAGTGTGACCTGTAGACATTTTATGGGTGATGTTGTAAGCCCACATGGCTTCAGTGACCTGATGATTATGTGATGGTACCCACTCTTCAAGTCTATACGGCTGAACATTGGAGACTCCTCTAGCCTATCCAAGATATCATCAATCGTGGTTATAGGGAATCTATTCTTGATTGTTATCTTATTTAGAGCTCTGTAGTCTATGCACATCCTCCAGGATCCATCTTTCTTTTGCACAAGCAACACTGGTGAATAAGAGGGGGAAGAGCTGGGATGAATCAACCCCTTGTCCAAGAGATCTTTTACCTGGTTCATGATCTCCTCCTGCTGGGCTGCACTAACTCTGTAGGGAGGCTTGTTTGGCGGGCTGCTTCCTAGGATTATATCTATGGCATGATCCTCAAGTCTTTCTGGAGGTAATTCCTGTGGTAGAGAGTCAGAAAAGCAATCTTGAAAATGAAAAAGAAAATCTGTCCTCTCTTTTTCCAGCTTAGAAAGATTAGAGCCTTCTTCAGCTGAATGTTCTTCTTGTGCAAAAACCAAGCATGCTGAAAGATGCTTTTTCATTACATTAGAAATAGCTGAAGGAGATACAACTGGGATAGACTTCCCTTTTAGTTTTGCATCCAAAACATGGGTTTTGACACTATGAGTCAATGTTAGCGTTTTGTTTCTGGCATCCCAAAGAGCCCCCACCCTGTAGTGCCAAAACATCGCATCTATTCAAAGGCATGATATAGAACTCCTCTGTGTCCACATAACTCTGAATGTGCATGTGTAACTTGCCAATTACCAGAGTGACTGACTCACCGTTCCTAGGACGAGCCATATCTGCATCACAAAGAAGTCCCATCTCTTTTGCTTTGATGCCCAATTTTCCAGCCAGCTCTGAAGAGATGAAATTGGCATGGGTTCCTGGGTCAAAGAAGAACAAAGCTATTTGGTCACGGATTTTCCCCCGCTCTGCAGAGCTCCGTGGCATTCACATTCTGTTTGCCCCCAAATACATCCAGCATAAGACCAGCTGTGGGCTTTGGCTTCTTACCCTTCTGGTCATTCTTCCTTTCTTCCCTTTGCTCACCTTGCTCTTATGAGGGGTACTTCCTCTTTCAGTTAAGGCATTCAAATGATTTGTGGTCCTCTTCCTTGCATATGTAGCACTTGTTGGCATCATAAATTGCCTTCTTCTCTCCGACCATCATCTTCTGTCAAGGTGGCACTCGCCTCTGTTCTATAACAAACCGAGCCTTAGAAGGCTGTCCAAATTTCCTAAACTTTTTAGGAGCTTTTCGGTTGCTGCCCCTGAACCCCGAAGTATTTCCCTACAAGAGGGCATATGCTGCAGTGGCATTTTCAATGAGTTAGAGACTTTAGTTTAGTGCAGCAGTACCGGATTCTTTGGGCAGCCCACAACAGTACATTTCGATCTGTTCGGACAGCTCCACATGCCTGTAAGAACTCACGGGCAGCAGTGCTTTCCAGAACTTCTTATTGTACTCTTCAGGTTCTTGCAATTTGCTGCAATAAGCTTGTGCCAAGCTGTCATTATATCCACCTCAAAGGTGGTTGTGAGCCAAGCAGCTGAAAACACTTGCTTGAATTGTAGGAACTCTACCCTGCAGAAACAAGTTGGTCCACCACTCAAGTGCATTGCCTTTGAGAAAGGTGGCTGCCTTTCTGACCAATTGCTACACAAAGATCAACCTTCAGCCTATCTTGCATTCCATTAAAAGTCTCAAACCTTACTGCGGCCCAACCTTCTTTGAAGTTCTTCAGTTTACCCTTAGGTGCAATACTGTCATATATAGGTGGCTGCAAAAATGGAGGTGCCATCATTTGTCCCATGCTCTGTGCATTATTGCCACTTCCCATGGCTACCCATCATCCGAAGCATTCCCATTTGCATTCCGGGCTGCATCCCTATATTGGCATACATCATATTGGCATTTTAAGCTTACTACTGTTACTGATAGGGGTTCACCTTCTATCTTCCTACATAGGCTGTCCAACCATTGCCTGAAAAACAGAGCCTCTTCCAAAGTTTTTGGATGCATCAAGGGAGGGAAAGTTTGCTGTCCTTGGTTAACAGACTGACAATTGTTGGCCTGTTGGGGATTTCCCATTCCAGGACCAACTGAAGGCATCACGGGTGGCTGTCCGCCAAAGGGTATATGTCGAGGTGTATGCCTTTGCTTCTTTTAGCTGCCTTTTTGCTTTTGGAAGGGGCATTCAAAATTTCAGCAAGGTTGTGTGTCAACTGTGTTAGGGTGTCCACTTCACTTGCCAACTGTACCTTAAACTGAGCTTCTGCATCTAATTTTTTAGCCTTATTTGCCTCATCCTAAGAAGCCTCAATAGCATGCTCTAAGGAAGTCTTCATACTGAGTTTCTGTCGGAGTTGAAGGGCAGACTCAGCCATGACGAAGGCTAGCATTAAAGGAGAAGGCTAATAAAAAAGTAGTAAAAAATCTCTTCATTCAAGCTACAACTGCTTGTGAACTATTTCATTTTAGTCTCTCCCAGACGAGCTTCTAAACCTAGCTGATAAGGCAACACACCACTTAATATAGAAAGAATTATTGCAATATGAGCAGGCCACAACATGGAGGAAAACTTCACAAGGTGAGATTTGCATGTCTGCTAATACGGTAAAAGCATAGATCTAGAGGAATCCAGGAACATGCCCAAACTCATGCTCAAAAAACACAACATAGTGCAGTTTCAATCTCATGATAGGCATCAAGCCATCCCAAAAAATAGGGTCACCGTGCAACTTGCTCGTAGTTAAAGCTCCAAGGTTTTCCACCTCATCCTAGACACACAACAATAAGCCACAACATTCCATGCTGACACGACATAGCCTGCAAAAGTCCTCAATCTATAGCCCCACACGCTACTATCTACATTGAATATTCGAGCCCTTTGAAGTCCAAACCAATTGTTTCTTGGTGCACCCATTTAGGTGTCTAGAAAGCAACAAGCGTGAAATGCAAAAGCCTCTCTCCACTCTCTCATGCTTCAGATTATTGTGTGATTACTGTAGAGTGCAATGACATGCAACCAACAAAGAACGTAGGGGTAGAGAAATCGACGCAAGATATGATCCTTCAATAGGGAAGAGTGCCCGGGACTAGTATTGTCTTGCTCAAGCAAATCAACGAGCATGCTGTGTGAGATGTGTGAATGATGAAAAAAAAGGCGCACAATGAGACATGAAGGGGATGGTAATTCTTTGTGAATAATCTCCATTTACTCAGTTTGGATACACTTTACTCAATTAAATGACCAAAGTTCCCCCAAGGGTCATTAGACCTTATAAAAGTGCCCTCTAATGTGTCTAACACCCCACCCAGGTGCCTAATGCATGACTCTTTTTATTTCATTCATAAAATAATTTGTACTTGTGCCATGTGAAGCTGTGGCTCCAACATCACGAGCCCTCTACTCATATGATCAATTGCCATAAGAATCTTGATCAATGTCCATCATACATATAAACATATGTCACACCACCCAAATGGTGCATAATATAATAGTATTCTAATGTAGTAGTTCAGTGTTTCTAAATCTGATAACTTTACTAATCAGCAATAAATATTTTTCATGTAATGACACTCCCTTTTGCTTGGATAAGTAAAAGTCCCCTTCTGAAATCTTTCTTGAGATTCTCTTGATCACTTCGTGGCTGCCTCTTTTCTCGTGTATGCTCTCTCTCTTCGTTACTTCATTTTCATAGCCTCTTTATAATCTTCAAGTATTAGACAAAATTCTAACAAGAATTCTTCTTTCATCCATTGTGAAATTTGAATCACTGGTTGGTTGATTTTTAAACTTCAATAGATACATATATCTTGGTTTTAAACTTCAATAGATACATATATCTCTTCTTTCGACGCATACTCTTTTGATATACAATGTGTCTGGAGTAATAACTTCAACCATGTCTTCAAGCTCGGGTTCCTCTTGATGTTGGATATTCAAAACAATAGAAATATCACCGCCAAAACTGTAGAAATATCACCGAAGTATCTCATCACCTTGTACACATAAAAAACATTTTAAATACGCCAGTGAGCTGGTGATCTCAACTCGTATACTCGTGACCCCTGTGCTAGATACATTACTGGTGAAATTTGGAATGGAGCGTAGAACTTCAATGCTAGCTTAACAGCCTTGTACTTTTGTTCACGGACTTGATCCTCCTCTTGTCAATCTTTAACAAGACCTGATTATGTTTATCAAAGTGAACTTCTTTCCTCTTCTTGTTATGTCTTGGGGACATGATTTCTATATGCAAATAAACCTGTGGATACTAAAAGCCCCTAGGATTTGATGTTAGAAGTGGGTCCAATCCTTAGGTGCACCCACTAGGCCCAAGTGCTAGGCCAAGGCAAGGAAAAGAGAGCTCAAAATGTTGGGCCCAAGGGAAGGCATAAGTGTGTCATTGGTAAGTGGGTTAGGGGCTTTAATGAGCCACATGACAGTCTCCTCTTTGCATGTGAAAGCATGTTTGGCTTTAATGAGCCACATGGTTTTGCACGTGATGGCATGTAAGCAGTCTACTTTGCTCCACGAGACCTGTAGGTCCCTGCTCTGCTCCGCGGGATTGCTCCAACCATCATGCTATTGTGCGGGGGGGCACTAAGGGACTGCTTACAGCCCCCTTGCTGCTGCTGTATGCTCCGTCATGGAGCTGACACTGTTGCGCCCCTCCGTGGAGCTGCTGCGAGCTAGGTGGTAGCTCAGCAGCCCTCTTGGCTGCTAGGAGTAGCCCCTACAGGGCCCTTGGTAGGCACATTGCCTGCCCCGACAAACCTTTCCACCGACCCACCCCACCTCCCCTGCACGGGGGGCTGCTACAAGCCTCTCCAACTGATCATACCTGCAAATACAGAACAGCCCTTCAGCACTGATCAAGAAAGGGACCAAATGGGATCAATGGGCAGCCCACAAGACCAGAAAACAAGAGGCGAAAAGGAGCATAAGTATAGTGTCATCTGGACCAAATCGGAGAAAATAGACGACAAGAATATCAAAGGATGCTTATCAACAATCAAGGAGGTGTGAATTTCATGATGCTGAGATTGAATGCATACAAAAGAAACTAGGGGAAAACTGGAACGATGAGCTCTCCACTCCAACCTACGTGCTCAATTACAAGATGATATGAAGAAATGGCAAGGGGAAATGCAAACGAATGGGCCAAAGAGGTACTCGAATGCTAGATGAGAAAACCAACTCTCTTGTCTCCCAAATTGAGATGTTAGAAGTCTAAGTCGCCACTCTCAAAGATGAGAATGAGAAGTTAAAAGGCAGGGGCACATTGGGAGGAAGGGGAGCTTCAGCCACCTATCCAAGAAGAACTGAACCAATGAAGCAATTCAAGGACACAAAGGGGACCTCAGAAGAGGGATGTAAGCTGATTGATGAGCTGAAATCGGAGAATGAGCACCTCAAGAAAGAAATGGCAGCCTAACAAGCCACTATGCAGGGAAAACATGTTGAGATCGCCGATGGGTCTAGTATGGTAGATTATCTGCTATGCTCACTAGACTTTGTCTCACGGGTACACGACTTCGCCATAGCCCCCTCCCCACTCTGAGCTAACCACTCATACTTGGCCTTTCATATCTCTGCCATCATGCCAGCCACAGAGAGAGTGCCTTCCATGCCCGCACGCATTCAGATCCACTTTGATTGTGCCCTTGACCTAGTGTACGTGAGTCACCTATCTAGGGAGCTCTCGGCCCTACTTGGAGATGATACAGACCTTGCCAGCACATCCGACACCCTTGTCTCAGTTATACAAAACGCTGCCACCAGATCCTTTCCCACGACCCAATCCATGCGGCTCCGAGATGGGAAGATGCCTCAAAACCCTTGGTTCGACGACGAGTGCAGAGAGGCGAGAGCATACTTCATACACGAGCGGGCTTTGGGTCACCTGACGTCACCTAAGGCGCATAGGATCTTTCGACGATTAACATGTCGTAAGAGGTGGGCCTTCCTCACATATAGGATGGATGAGGTTGTCAGTTCTTTTCGAGGAGGAGACCCGACCACTGGATGGGGGTTTCTATTGAAAGGGAAAACACTTATTCCCATCACTGACCCATATATATGGCACACAAATACGCATGTTCCCTCTATGATGCGCAGATGCAGACACTGTCGGATACGTCCTCTATGCCCAAGCCCACCACCCGTCACTTGTTCACCACACAGAACATACGAGCTGTGCTTCGTCGACTACACAATCGGAGAGCGTAGGACCATGAGGGTCTACGGACCAAGCACTTTGCACACGGACAGGAGGTTCTAGCTTCGGTCCTAGCACAGATGTTCAACTGGGCTGTATGTCACGGCTTCCTACCTACTTGGAGCACCACCACCATTTTGCCGATACACAAAGCTGGAGACCCTATGGAGATCGGGAATTACCATACCCTCATGGTTGGCCATACGCTGGCCAAGATTTATGAACCAGTTCTAGAGAGGGAGCTCGGCAGTCATATAGAGGCTCGGGGGCAACGGGCACTAGGACAGGCAGGATTCGAGAGACAACATTCTACTCTAGATCACGTCTTTTCTCTGAGGGCTATCATCGAGGAGGTGAGATCTAGACACCAGAAGGTCTATGCATGCTTTGTAGACTTTCGAAAGGCATTTGACATGGTTTCACGATCTCACATGATCAGGAGATTACAGGAGATGCAGATCCCAAAGACATTGATATGGGGAGTGATGAGTCTATATGAGTCAATCATAGGCAGAGTCCGTGCCCCAGGTGGTCTATCGGATTGGGTTAAGAGTATGATCGGAGTGAAGCTTGGTTGTCTCCTCTCATCGACCCTTTTTAGGCTCTACATTGATGAGATCACTTTTTCCATAGACCGCCTAGGAGGCGTAGGATCACCACTGGCTGATCTTATGATATAGATACTGTTATATGTTGATGACATAGTCCTTATCTCATCCTGTACATGATACAGAGGCTGATTAGACACAGCGGCGGGTCACAGATTTCTATGCCTTTGAGTCAGCCCTAGGACACATTGGGGTGGAGGAGGAGGAGCTAGCCGATATGCGAGCAGTCTGGATTTTTGAGAGAGGGGTGTAGAGTCCACTCGGGATACGGAGAGCGACCAGAGCACCCTCTATTGAGGTCAGACCTTCCTCAGAGGAGACCGCCCAAGACGAGGGGTCACTCTGAACATAGCTCAGCGAGTTCAAAGATCGAGGAGATCGCGTCCCCCTCTGCCACCACAGCGTGAGACTGCCAGACAGATGCAGATCCGAGACATTTTTACTGCTCATACACATGCCATCACGGTGCCGGGTTTCGGATTCTAAGCTTCCGAGTTCCAACCCTAGTCTCAGCCTACCCCAGATAGCACGTGATATATCTTACACTTGATTTTGCTTGAGCTACTGAGCTATTGAGCTTCTGTATTTTATTTTCTGCATAGTACTCAGCAAGGGCCTTAGCACATCCTTTGCTCCAGCCCTTTGTGGCTTGTATGAGTTCTTTTCCCTTTTTGGAGTGTTTTGCACATTGTCCCATAGGCCCTCGAGGCTTTCCGTGGACGTTAATATATATATATATATATAAATTTCTTTCTTTCTCTACCTTGGATTTCTCTCTCTAGCTTTGCACCTTGAGGCTGTTACGTGATGCACGGAATTCTCTCTTGCACCCTGTGAGAACCTTCACGCATTTTGAGGCTTACGGGAAATTTTCCACACATTTTGCCGTGAGGCCTGTTGGCATGCAGCCTGATGCACATTTATTGCTCTATGGACCTGCTTCACATATTTCAAGGCAGATCTCTGATCGTATGGCTGGCTGGCATCTGCTGTGTGGGTGCATCCCGAGGTGTCATTATTGCTGTATGGCTGTTTTCACGCAGCCCAATGCTGATTGGCTGATCGTACAGACTATTTACATGCACCCCAACTCATTGCTGATTGTGTGGGTCATTTTGCACGCTCCCCAATGCTCATTGCTGGCTGTACGGATCCCCGTCTCTTGTTGATGATCTTCTCCAGGCTGAGTTCTCTCTCTCTCTCTCTCTCTCTCTCTCTCTCTCTCTCTCCAAGCTGCCAATTTCTCCTGCTAGCCCTTGCTTGGTGGATTTGTTGCCTCCTGGAGGTGTGCTTTAACAATGGATTTGCCAGTGAAGCAAAGTGCAAGGGGTGAGCCCTTGTTGTAAATGCCAATTCCATTGAAAAAAGCAATAAATAAATACCAAAAGGGATGCCAAGGTATTTGGAGCCAATCTGCATCTTTTGTGTAATGGTTTCTAAGCAGGGGCATTCTAGCCTCTGTTTCGTGTGTGTTTAAAGTTGGTTTGTCAATGATATTCAACTAATGGAAGTCGCTGGGAATGATGCAATTTGGCTGTGATTGATGTGGATGACCAGTTAGTTACAGTTTACTGCCCTTCAGCTTGCTAGAGGCTGGTTTCAGTGGTTCCGTTGCTAGGGCCATCACCATCTTTTCACAGAGGTGAGCCCTAGTAGTGCTGGGACAAGGAAGTCTTTGTTGCATTTTTATTACAGCCACCAAGTTCAGCCACGATGGTGAACACACCCAGTGATCGGGAGGAGGACTCAGAGTCCTTTGACTCTGAATATAGGGCATGGCATGAAGAAGAAGAGCAGAATGATGGGGTGCAGGATAATGGATGCTCAAGTGTGTGTGGGTGTGTGAATTTATATGTGTGAGAGCATATGTTTATACTATGGTCTACACCCACTGTTGGGCACTGCTGACGCCAGTGGGGATGTGTATGTGCTATGGAGTTTCTGATTTTCAACCTCATGAGTGACTATCATGAGATTGAAACTGCACACTGTGTTGTGTTTTAAGAGGATGAGTTTGTGCATGTTCCTGGATTCATCTAAATATAATTTTCGCATTGTTACCCTCAGGTTGGTGTTCCTTTAGAGGTGTGTAAGAAATTGCTTACCTAACATTGGGAGAGCCTTAAGAAAGATAGCTCGAGAGAAGGAAATTGCACTGGGGAAAGGTCTTCAGATTCTGATGTGAACAAGACAAAGTTTGTTGGTTGTTTTCAACAACAAATAGTTGTAAACTGTTACATTTCTTGGCTGTAAAAAATTGGAAAGGAGAGCAGACAAATTGTTAAAGGGACATATCAAAATAAATCACCAATCTCTTTGCTGCGACCATAAACAAGGGTTTAGCAGGCATGCGACACAAATGAAGCACTAGGCAAGTGATGAATTGCTGTTAGAGGACTTGCACCTCCATCTAGTTGGTTTTGGAGGTCGTTGCAAGTACATAGCTGCCCTAGGTGGCATGATAATTGGGGATAATATGGTTGTACTGTAAAAAATAATTGGCATGATAATTGGGAATATTTTGGTTGTACCGTAAAAAATAAATTGGGATGGTAAAGAAGGCACATGCAAAGTATTGGATGTGTAGAAGTTGCTTAGTATTGGCTGGAACAGCATTTGTTAAGTGTGGCACAAGTAGCTTTTCAAGTAGGGAACATATTTTTGGTATCCGGTTTGCTCTTTTTGACAGTGGACCCATTAGGAGGAGTGATTAGTTGGAAGACAAACAAGGATTGTTTTATGTACAATAGGGGCTTTCCCCCCAGGGATTGGCTTGCAAGGTAAGCAAATGTATTTGCATTCCTTTCGTAATGCTTGGACCAATTGCTTGAATCAGAATTGTGATTTTGGATCTAAGGGCCTCAACTTTTGATGCAACAGCAAGCGGTACGTGCTCTCTCATTGCAGCTTGTATTGAGATTATAGGGGTCACTTCCCCACTGTGAGCCCCCACATGAGGAACCCATGAATGCCCACTTCATGACTTTTGTCTAAGACAGTGATAATTGCTTTGAGGAACATGATTTGCTGACAGAGACATGCGTTCTGGAGGTTTCTTCAAGGTTCAGCTGGAGGATACTAGAAGCAGAAGAAGGTGAACCTGTTGAAGCCTTTATGGTAGAGACGGGGACATAATAGGTCAAAAGAGTATATTGTTACCAGTGGGTTGCTCAGATGTGAGCTCATTTGGAGCTTGTAGTTCAGGATTTCTAGAGAGATACTTGGTGAAGGGTACCTAGGTGGATCACCTAGGGATCTCATTGCGGATGGTGCCATAGTGATGTCGGATTGAAGCAGATCTTGGGAGCATTGTACTCGGTAGGAGCTAGGTTGTCGTTGGATTTCGAGGGGGACAGCTGGATATGCTTGATATTTTTACCACCCATACAGAGCAGAAGAGATCAAGGAGATGGTCTGCAGTGCCTCATCATTGGCTCTGCAGTGCAGCAAGGAGGTCTGCTGGTGCAGCATCTAAGCAATAAGGCTTTAAAAGTTATGATTGCCTCTTTTAAAAGTGATATTCTTGGTATTTCTGAGGTTCATAGAGCTCATGTAGGAGTTGTAACTTTGGGAATTGGGATATGGTGCTTGATAGGATAGGAACCTGAATATGGTTGCAAATGCTTTTGGAAGTGATTTCCCCCCCAAATCCTAATCTGGGCAAAAGGCCTTGGATGCAGCCACTTGGAGGCTCTCTATATCCACATCTAGCCATGCTAGAGTCTTCACTTATCCCAAATGGGTTGACCATCTAACAGTGGAGGATACGTCAATTAGCACATATAGTTGAAACACGTTTCAAGGCCTAACTGGGTCCTGAAACACATTTCAGGAAAAGCTCCAGCCAGAAATGCTGTTTCAGGGCCGAAACGTTTCAGCCCCCTAAAACGGCTGGCTGAAATGTTTCAGCGTGAAACACATTTCAGGACCCTGAAAAGGGCTGTTTCAAGTAACACAGGCTCCCTCTAAATTGCGATTTCCGCCGGCAGGTATTCTCTCTCTCTCTCTCTCTCTCTCTCTCTCTCTCTCTTCTCTATGCGTTTTCATTTTTGGCGTCCACTGCAATCTTTCACTCCCTCCACCCCTTTAGCCTCACTCTCTTGGAGTTTTGAGGGTTTTCTAGCCCTCCTTCAGCCCCATTGACTCCCTAGGAGTCTTTTCTCTCTTGGAGGCTGCTTCAGGCCCCCTCTATCATCCACTCCCTTTCAGCCCTCCAAATCTGGTAGGCTGTAGGAGGTAGCATTCTAAATCTGTGTGTGCTCAGCTCAAAATCCTTTTTTCTGAAACCCCTTGATGATGTAGCGTTTCCTCGTGTCAGCCCTCCTAGAAACCCCGAACCGTTTCCGTCTCCCCTAACTATGCATATAATTGATTTATTTCACATATATGGGACTTTTTGAGCCTCCTAATTTCTACATATCTTTTAGTGCTTCTATGTGGGCCTTTCAGCTCCTGTATACATTTCTTAGCTATTGTTATATTGCATGTATTTTTGAGGGAGAGCTCCCCCCCCCTCCCCCACCCCATACACACACACACACACCCCCAGAAACAAAAAAAAAACCCAAAACGGAAAAAGAATTAAAGAAAGGGAAAAAGAGAGACGACCATAATGTAGCTACTTGTTGGGAGTCATTGTCTCTCTGAATTGATTTGTGCTTGCCTTCAGGTATCATTATCACTTGCTGTATTGGGTCCTTGAATAATATCTTGTTAGTTACTAGTATATCCCCCCTTCTATTGAAAATTCGCCATGAAGGCCCATATGATCATCGTGCCACACGGTCCTTTCACTCCCGCCACATGGAGAGTCCATGAGAGTCATCATTAAGTCTTTCCACATCTCGTCGGAGCTATCAAATTTTGCCAAAAATAGTAACGATATTCAGTTAGAGCAACAACCCAGACAGACCTTAGCCTTCTCCTTTAGCGTTAGCCTTCGTCATGGCTGAGTCTGCCCTTCACCTCCGGAGTGCCGACAGAAACTCAGTACGAAGACTTTGCATAAATGGATGCTCAAGTATGTGTGGGTGTGTGGATTTGTATGTGTGAGAGCATATGTTTATACCATGGTCTACACCCATTGTTGGGCGCTGATGACATCAGTGGGGATGCCATAGTAGCTAGTCCCTGCTATGCGTGATGGAGTTTATGGTTTTCAACCTTATGTGTGACTATTATGAGATTGAAGTTGTGTTTTTTGAGGATTGAGTTTGGGCATTTTCCTAGATTCATCTAGATATATAACCATTAGCCAACCAATCAGCCAATCATCAATGGGCATGCTATGATAGTTTGTGTGTCATTTTTCACTGACTAAGAGTGTGGTAACTCAGCACTAAATTTGAAATTTCATGCAGGGACTTCAGCTCTAATGATATTTGTGGACATCTTCCATCAGAGTTAAAAGGGGAGGATTCCCTTTCTTGGTTTGTGGATAATTTGGGGTCTTGCAATAAACTGTTGAGACTTTCCACTTTGCGGTTACTGACCCATTATGAATCTTTTTCCATTCATCCATTATTGGATGACCAATTGACATCAAAACGGAGAAAAGCCAGTGATGGAAGGCCTTGTAAGGACAGCAATGTGACTTCTGGCAGTGTATGATTTTTCTTTGATGAAATATGTAGCCTTTTGTTTTCCCTCAGATGACAGTAGCCATGCCCTGCTTTCTTGATGATTATTGCGGTTTTTCCACGCTTAGATGCAGTGTTCTTCCTCTTCCCTGATTTTGCATTTTTCATTCTTTCAGATTTTTGGACATCTCCTATCTCTTGAAGCAGCACCTTACAGTCTCGAGGCTGGTCGGCGAAGCGGCCTTCTGCTCACTCGATTGAAAGTTGGTGCATGCACAGGGAGTATGCCTGAGTGCTACTTACTTCCTTTGACACATGCTGTCATTGGTGTACTGCATAATCGATTCAGAATTCTTTGGGACGCTGCCATCGATTGCTTGGCAGGACTCCTAGAGATGCAGAAGAGGACTGTTTGGGAAACCTTTATTGGCCATCTTGACTCCTGTCAAGCATTGCTTCTGTCAAGAGAAGAGGATTCACAGCATCCAAAGACTTCTAATGATGACAATTTGCATAAAGGTGCGTGGTACTTCCAAAATCCCAAATTTTGGTAAGAGCAGCAGGTTTAACGTGTGCGCTTTATGATTAAATGTTGCTATCAAATAAAGGTTCATGTCTAGGACTTTATAATTCTGAAGTCTAATTAGTGCAATTTGTCTTTTTGGCACTACCAAAAGATCTACAGTGTCGTTTGGACCACTCCCAGCATTATGTTGAAGATGGTACTGATTTTGGAACTCTAGTCACTCTTCTTTTAAAAGCATCACAAAAGGTTCCAAAGATTATGGAGGCTCGATCTCGGCAACTTATTCCTCTCTTCCTTACATTCGTCGGACGTGCTGAGCCAAATGTAGAGGGGTACGCACTTGTCCCATGCAATGTGAAACTTACATTAATGGTTTGCTTCTGTCAAAAGCAGCTTAAGCCTAGTTCAATTTGTTTTTGGCTCGCCTTGATCTAAATTTCATATCTTTTCAAAATCGATTTCTTGATTGTTTTTAAAGTACTTGGGATTTTTCGATACATAGATCGTAGGAGATGCGATATACCGGTTTTTCCTTCTTTTTCTTTTTGAAGTGGTACTCCCAAGATCAAGTGTGGCTTACTTGTTTGTTTCACAGATCAATGGAAGCAAAAACCTTTTGCAGAGGCAAGAACTGGAAGGTTGTTCTGAAAGAATGGTTAGATCTGCTGTGCATGATGAAAAATGTTCGGTCTTATTTCAAGAGTCCAGATGTAAAGGAAATCATAATCAACAGGTTAGCTTTGCTGTCTTGCTGGTATTAGGGCATGGTTATTTCAAATGGTTGAGGAGATTTTATTTTTACAATTTAGTATTGCTGTAGGTTTCTGATGGACAGGGATCCTGCCATTCAGTTGAAAGCCTTGGAGTGTTTGCTTAATTGGAAGGACACTTTTTTACTTCCATATGAGGAACACTTGAAGAATTTGATTTCCTTCAAGACGGCACGTGAAGAGATGACCACATGGAACATAGGACAAGATAGTGAACAGGTGCAAGGCAATCACCGAAAGGAGCTGATTCCAGTGATTTTGCGGTTATTATTTCCAAAGATATTGAAAACCAAGTCAAGGCTCCATAAAAAAGTATGTTGTTTTATGGCATATATTACAGCTCCTTCAGCAGCCTTGTTTCTTTTGCTCACGGAAACTACTGTGGTTTCTTAACTTCTGTTTTCTGCATGTTATAGACTGCAGGTGGTGTTCAGCGGAAGGCAGTGCTCTCCTTCCTGGCTCATCTTGACATTGAAGAATTGTCATCCTTTTTTGTCCTTCTTTTGAAGCCTTTAGACAGTGCCTTTACCAGGAATGGCATGGAACAAACTCAGGGAAGATGTGCATGGCAATTGGCAATAGAGGAGGGGGTTAAGCCAAGTTATATTGAATGGGTAGACAAGGAAAAAGTAAGCTGTCTGTCATACAAAAAGAAGACAGGGTTTCTCCATATGGTGAAAGATGCCTTGGAAACATTTGAGGGTGATCGCCTCAGTCCTTACCTTAATGCACTTCTGGCTTTTGTTTTCAGAATATTGCAGAATTGCCAGATAGCGCTCGATGGGACTGGGAACATAAACAAAGCCAAAGTTCTGGTGTATCAACAGTGCAAGCTTGCAGCAGGTAACAGTGGACAAGAGTTGATGCATGAGCATGCAGCAAGGGACATTGGACAAGAGTCGATGCATGAGCATTCAGGTAGAGCACCAGTGGAAGGGGATTCTAACTTGGAAATAAACTCCAGGGCTTCTGAGCGATCCAATGATATGGCTGTTTCAGATGCTGAAACCACAGAATTGACAGTTAGTGGAGCAAAGGATCTGAGGACACTTGCTTTTAAAGTTATAGCCATTGTTTTCAGCAAGTATGATAATTTGGACTTTTGCCCAGATTATTGGGACATATTTCTAGGTGTTATCAAACCCTTGATTATTAACTTTGGGCAGGAGGGTGCTAGCAATGATTCTCCTAGTGCTTTATTCTCATGTTTTTTAGCAATGAGCAGAAGCCTTGTGCTGGCTTTAGTGCTAAAACGTGAGGAGGAACTTCTTCCAAGTTTAGTGTCAGTTCTATCTCACAAAAATGCCAGTGCAGCCCTAGGCTTTATAGAAAACATACTTGATTTGGAAAACGAGGCCTCTGTGGAAGAGAAGGATCTAGTACTAGATATTCTCTTACCACATTTACCAATATTGCTATCAAACATACAAGTTCTACTCTCATCACAGCAAAGAACTTCCAGGTAAAAATTGTTTTATGTGTTTGTTGGCAGCCTTTTGATTGTAAAATGAGAATATAAGTGTGCTTAACAATGGAAGCATGAACTTCTATATGTTTCACTTCTTATGTTTAGGGGCAAAAAGGTATCCTACGTGGTTAAACGCGGGCTGCATATTCTTATTCAGCTCAGCAAGCACATCAGAACATCAGCTGATGCTGTTCGGCTCCTTGATGTGTTGATGCCTTTCCTTACTGTACGGAAAAAAAACGACCAAGGTATATCCCTGAGCCTCAATTAATCATTTTCATATAAATTTAGCTGTACTTTTTAAATCAGCCTTTTTATATGTATGCAGAAGCATTAGTTGAGGTCTTATGTGTCATAAAGGCACTTTCTCCCACTGTGAACATCGAAAGCTGTGAAAATATTGTCTCCTCCTTGGGGCCTTTGCTGGCTTATATTCAACATCAGGATGTACGGTCTGCGGTCTGTCAAGTTCTGTTGTCACTCTGTCGGGTTGACCCTTATCTTGATGCTGTGGTAAGATGAATTCTACATGATTTCAATTTTCCTCTAGTTTGTAGGGTACATTTTACTCTGCATTGTTCCCCTCCCCTTGGATCATATTCTGAATGCACTCATGTCTCCTTGTGACAGGCAAGGCTACTAGCTGATCTCAATGCATTTTCAACCTCAACGGTGGGAGAGTATGATTACGACTGCAGGTTACAGGCTTATGGACAGTTAACTGCCCCATTCTTCTCTCAGTTACGGTATGATTGGGCTTTATTAGCTATCTCACAGGCAATTTATGATATGGGATCCGATGATATCTCAATAAGGCAAAGTGCTTCTAATTGTCTCTGTGCATTCATACACTTCTTGGCATCTGTGGTGGATGGCACCACAAATTACCAGGACAAGAGCAGATTGTCCACTTCATGGTCCATTGAATCTGTTCAATTAGTTGTGAAGAAGGAGCTACTTCCAAGTATCAGAAAGGGGATGGGTTTGGATTCTCTTGCTGTACGAAGGGTAAGAAGTGCAATTGCCAAATGAGGAGCAGATAATTTGATTGATTTGAACATAGTGAGATGCTCATTTCATGAAGCTATTCATCTTGAGATATGTTAAGAAACCATCGTAAATTATCACTCTCAATGTCCCTATCCCTTGCGATAAAGAATTAAACATCATAAATGACCAATTGCCATGAACGGCTGAAAGGAAGTGGGTTGCTGAACCTCCGTTAAAAATACCTGAACCTATGTCATCGTCAGGATTTCGACAATGGAAATTTTCAATCTGTAAACCCAAAAACCATCTGCACCTAATCCAAACGTTAGCTCAACATCTGCACCTAATTCAAACGTCACTGCACACAAATAATAAGAGCAGTAAAGAATATGTTTGGTTTTAATGATAAGCAAAGCACTTTCTGTTTTTCCTCGGTCCAGAGAGCGATCCAATTAGTGTCTGGAAACCAGGCATATGAAGTGCTTCATATGTAGGGCAGACGATTATGTGCAAGCATACAACCAAATAGATAACAAATTCAAACATGTTTAGCGTGATAGCCTAGCCACCATTCAAACCTAACATAAAACAGTGGTCTTGCCACCCTACCATTGGTCACACAGGTGGCTGAGGTCTAAACTCTAAAGCATCTATGAGCCAGTCCGTCTGATAGTAAGAACAGTATCCAATACCACAAACCATGACGTGAGCATGAGGTCTATACTACTTTTGGGTGAGTGAGGGAGAATATGACCCCCTCGTTTGTTTTGATAGCTGTGCTCCACCATGCTCCAACTCCTGGGTCATGAAGTAGATCATGTCCTTTGATAGTTGAATTGTTGGTATGTTGATAAATGTGAGATGTCTAGACCCTTCCTGTGCTTATCTAGGTCTGAAGCCATCAAAGCTGCTGTTTTGAATGATTGGGACCATCTGGGCGGTTTGCCAGCTTCGCAGACACTGTTCTCATGTTTGGAAATGATCAATGTCTCGATGGAGTCAGCATATTGGCTGTCATTGATTCAATGTCATACATATGCTTAGAGGCTTTCCTCATACTTGGAGTTGAGATTTTGTTATGTTGATATGGTTTGCAGTGGCGTCAGTCGTCTTCTATCCTCCTATGCTATTCTAGGTCTGAAGCCGTCAAAACTGTTGTTTTGAACGATTTGGGACCACCCGGGCAGTTTGCCAGCTTTGCAGACACTGTTCTCATGTTCGGAAATTATCAGTCTTGATGTAGTTGGCATATTGGCTGTCATTGATTCAATGTCATACGTCTGCTTAGAATCATCTTGAGGCCTTCCTCATACGTGGAGTTAAGATTTTTGTTATCTTGATGTGGTCTGCAGTGGTGTCAGCCGTCTCCCGCTTGGTGGTTTTCTTTCTAGTTTTTAATTTCTTGTCTGTGGCTAGGCAAACTTGTGCATATATGGGAGAATGACTTTATGATTTGCAAAAGAAGAAGAATAACTCTCTCCTCTCTATGTTGTGGAAGAGGATTTGCACTAAGTTTCCTGTAAATGACAAACTACAATAGGTCAAAGAAATGATGATGAAAGAAATAATCAGTTCTTCATTAGGAAGTTATTCGCGCAGTTTTGTTGACTCCTATTTGAATCTTTGTAACATATTGTATCCAAGACCTTGGCGTTCTAAACCTTTAACCATCTTGTAAGTCTAGTCATGTCTGGTTTGAGTTGTCATGTATGTAGAGAATTCTGGATATAGCAAGCGGGTTTGCCTTCTGCTTCTTATGCTTTCGTTTTGACCACAGGAATGGGTGTCTTTACTTCGATATATGACATTGAATTTACAAGATCTTTCTCCTGTGAGTGAGTTTGTTCCTCTTGTGAGCATGGACGCAGAAGTTGATTTTTTCAACAACATCAATCATATACAGGTGCGATTCCTTATGAAAATTCTGGAGCGGGTATATGTCATGGTTCTATTGGCATGCTTGGCAAATAACTTGTTTCTTATTTTGTAGACCCATCGAAGGATCAGGGCAATGTCAAGGTTCAGGGAACTGTGTAATCTCAATAAATTTTCCCAGGTGAATTTGCACAACAGCATGAAAATTTTGCAGCTTTAATCCTGAATATTTCCTTTTCAGTGTATGGATTGTCTGGACCGTGGAAATGATTTCTTGCGGAGTCAATTACTTCTTCTTTGCCTTTCACAGGCCTTGACTCTTGCCATTTTATGCTGGTGGGAGAAAAGTATTCCAAAACAGTAAAGATAGAAATCCATCAATGTTTCCATATTTTACCTTAACGCCTTCCTTGTAGTTAACCTTAAGAGTCCAATAATGCAACTGACTTCTTCTTCTAAGGGCTCTGTATTTCCCCTCGCCTTCTTGAGCTGCAGCTCCATCTTTAATTCCCAAATAAGACGAAGAAAACACCTGTTTAATAATCACTTGTATCATTACTAGAGCACATCAGGCTCTAAAGTATTCTACTTTATGAGTAGTGTCTTCTTGAATCAATTTCAAGAAAACAATCGACCATTCTCCTTGCATTGCCATACATTCAAATAAACATAAGGCAAACTTTAGCAAGATAAAAGAGATACCTAGCCTTAGACGTTTGTAAAAACTATTTCTTGGAGCGTTTTTTTGTCTAGATGGAGTGATTTGCAGATAAATTCCATACTGATACTTTTCCAAGTAATATGAACCTCTTCTTGGAATTGCTTTGGAAAGGACTTTCTCAAGAATTTCTCTAATTTCCGTTCACTTGCTCGTTAGGTACCGCTCTTGAAACTTCTCCATCCAAAAGAGAGTATTGCTAACTGATAAACTGTAAAGCTCTGTCACTCTGGCCACATTAATCCATGAGAGACCATAAGGATTTCTATTTATTCTATAAACAGGTCCCAAGAAAAGAAAACTGGAGCTGGTTCTTGAGCATAGCATGCTCCATATTAAGAAACAATTAAACTGAATATCATTTAAAGAGCTGGTTTTTGAGCATAGCATGCTCCATATTAAGAAACAATTAAACTGAACATCTGAAATGAGAGTTTGTTTGAGTATGCTTGTGCTTTCTACGTTAGAAATGTATTTTTGCTTCTTTGTAGAAACGATACATAAGTGTAAAGGGCCATTTAGCTTTTTATGTTTTAAATAAGAGAGAGAGAGAGAGAGAGAGAGAGAGAGAGAGAGAGATTCCAGTTCTTTGGAAGATTTTGTTTCTTGACTTGCTTGTTTATTTTTGCTTAGTCACCTGCTTCCTTTCTTCTTTATTTCTTGTTTTCTTTCTCTTTTGTTTATTTGACGTATTTTAGTAAGCACTGGGTTTGCCCAAGAGACTCCGCGGGTCTTTAGAAACCCAGTATAGCTGCTTATGCTTGGGCACTGATGACGACATAAGTGTTGCTTTGCTGGCTAAGTATGTCTTCCTTTTGTTTTTCATAAAAGTTTTTGTTTACCTCTTTTTTCTTCTCTTTTATTTTCTGTGTAGATTTTTTATCTTTAGAACAACAAAAAATCTAAATTTGTATGATTGGACTTATTCTAGTCTTACAAAGGTATACGAATATCTGAAATGAGATAACTGGAAATATATAACTGTGTCATGATGGGCTGAAAGCATATTCATGGCTGTCGACTGGGCTAACTTAGAACATGCTTAGGTCTCCCCTTTGTATAAGAACTCTTCAAGCTATGCTTGAATCATATAATTTGATTGCTTAGGAATTAACTGAGAGACCAAGCTTTGCACTAAATAGAACCATAGTGAAAGATATCCATTCTCCTTTGCAATGGCAAAAACAATATAACTTGGAATAAATAGCTATGTGAAACTGATTTTGAAACTCAATGAACACACGCTTCCATTGAGGTGGCCTTCCCTTGAACTATACTCCGTTTCTGAAACAATCTTGAAGACAAAACACTTCTCTTCCTTAGCACATCTATGCTTACTCTGCAAATACCTCTTGCAATTCATAACAGACATCTGATCTCATTGATCACAAGAATTAATCCCATAGCTCCATATATTTTTGGCATAAGAACTTCGATATCTTTGCTATGTCCAATGCTTGGGTTTTGTCCTATCAAGAAATTGTTTAAAAATCCATTGAAGTGTAACTTCGATAAATAACCAAACCAAAAGTGTATTACTCTTTTTTCCTTGAAATAAACAAGGAAAAAATATTCAGGGCGTTGAGACAAAAAGTAACTATTAAATCAAATATACTTAGCCTTTACTGGGAATCCCTGTTTAATAAGAGGAGGTTCCAACACCCTCTCTCACTGACACATGTTGAGCCAACCCCGACTCGTCGATGGAGATGCTCCATTAGCTCCTATCGAAGCCTTGTGAAACAATACGGTGTTGTCGTCGTTTCCAAGTCTTTCAACCAATGGGTCCTTTTCCTTCAGGTCCGGTCCTGTGTAAGCAAACCATCTTGGTACACAGGTCCATTCTTGATAGCACCACATGGTGTTACCACCACCTTCATTCATTGTTAACATTCCCGTTTGTGATCCTGAACAAACCTGATACAAACATCTTCCAGCTGTCCCCCTCACAACGAGTGAACAACGTGGAGTCTTCTAGGCACCATGCTCCCAAGGTCCGTTTCAACCTGTTTTGCAAGGTCCGCAACCAAATAACGTGATCCACGCAGATCTCCCAACGCAACTATAACTCTAGAATACTTGGATCATAAGCTCCCCCTGAGCTCTCAAGCCAAGTACTCTCTTGGCTTCAGCACAATTTCTTTTCCTATTGATGTTTCTGTCTCTATGGCAAAGGCTTCAACAAGTCCACCGTTTCCACCTTCTAGCATCTTGCTTCCGAGCTTTGGAGAAATACCAACACTTCCCCCTCTGCCTTCTCATGGAGGCACATTCAATTTCCTTGTATGCCCCCTTCAGTACCACAGCTTCCATATGACCTTGAATCCAAAGGTTTTTCCCAGGAATCTTCCCTCATGTTAGTAATATCAACTAGATAGCTAGAAGAATCCAAGCACTCATTGCTGTCCTTCACCTTCACAAAGTTTTTTGACACCTCTCCATACCAATTCTCAATGTCAGACATTCTTGCTGTAACACTAGGTCTGCATAGCTTACCTCGGTAACACATGGAGATGTCACCAAGAAAAGCTCTTCCTCGACTAACACATTACTTGAATTCGTGGACGACTCTGAATCCGAATTAGACTCTTTCTTCTCCTTTTGACGATCCACCTTCTTTTTGTGCAGTCCTTTGCAAAGTCTTCTTCCTGCAGAAGCAAAGGCACTAGTTCCTCGAAATTAACTCATCTTTCTGCTCGCAAGGTTAAGGTGGTTTCTTTTCCATCTATTAAAATTTGCCCTTGCCCATCACCCAATCGTATCTTTTAGACATTGGCACATCAATTCCCATGGGATCCTTAGGAGGCTAAAAGTATGTCTTTTAAGAATTCCTTTACATCTTAAGGCATCAAGGATAGGAGCATCACTATCCAAGATGGTAAGATATCCAACTTATCATCCGAGTCTTCACCCCTAGTTTTATGGATGGTTGTATGCGCCACATTGATGTCCTATACAATGTTCCTTGGTGTTGAGTTGTGTCATCGGCAAATTGTTACACAATTCTCTTGAGACTACCTCATGGTGGATGAGCCATCCAAGTAATAATAAAGGGGAATTGGGCATCCTTGTCTAATGGATCTATTAAGCATAAATGATTTGACATAATTGCCTTTCATACTCAGAGTAGGGAGATAAAGTTGAGAAATTAACCATATCCCAAAGTGGGAGAGAGATGAAATCCAATCCAAGTAGTTGTATGCTTTGTCAAAATCAATCATCACAAAGTAAGTGTTTTGTTTGGGTATGTTCACATCCTTCCCAAAAGTGATCATAGCGTTGAGTAAATGTCTTCGACGAATCAATCCTTCCTACTCTTCCCTTATCCAAAATGTCATTTTCCTTCTTAATCCTCACAGCCAATGCTTAAGCAAATATCGTGTAGCTACAATTTAACGTATAGAGAGTTCTCAAGTTCATGATCATATCTTTATCTTAGGTATCATTTCGATTATACTTCGACGAAGATGATGTAGGAGTGTCCTTCTCGGACCTATGTAAGCGATGTTTTCTTATGGAATTCATACCCCAACCTATCCTTCCCAAGGGTTTTACCATTTGGCAAAATGATGGACAATAATTTAAGATTCTTTGGGTGTCTTTAACAATAGTATGTCATCCTTTTTTAGTAGAGGCACTCCTTCTTTTAGACTCTTTTTCCTAACCAGCCTAAAACAATCTTTGGTAGGTCAATCAATCTTTCGTACCCATATACAATCGAACTTGTTTACTTTTTTATTCTCTTGCTCCCTAAGCTTGCTCCTCAGTTGCAGTAGCATTGACTACCTTTGGTCTATTGATCTGTACGATCTAGATGGAGAAACTCCGTGATCATGCTCTTGGTAGAGTTTGGCTGCATGCCTTTGTATCTTGAGCAAGTGCTTTCTATGTTTGAGGATCTCATGGATGAAGGCAGCAATGCATCTTTGATTTGGGTAAGAGAGGAAGTTGGAGAGGGGTCCTAAACCATCTTTGAACAGACAACGATAACGGCTTCGAATCTCATAGTACATAGGGCACCTGAGAGCAAAATGCTCCTCCAACTCGATCTCATGGCAATCACACAGGGTGTCGATGCGATGAGACATGGAACTATCCGAACGAGATTCTCAATGGATGTGTGAGGTGCATCTGTGTATATCTCGGTGGATCAATGAATTGAAATCGTTAAACAGTGGTCCTTGTAGAAGCTACGATAACGGCTTTGAATCTCATAGTGCATAGGGCACCTGAGAGCAAAATGCTCCTCCAACTCGATCTCATGGCAATCACACAGGGTGTCGATGCGATGAGACATGGAACTATCCGATCGATATTCTCAATGGATGTGGTAGGTGCATCTATGTATATCTCGGTGGATCAATGAATTGAAATCGTTAAACAGTGGTCCTTGTAGAAGCTGAGCTTCACTGGAAGCTCGTTGGGTGCCAACCAGGTCTTGAATGTGTGTAGCTGTAGGTGGTCCTCTCGAATGACGTGGTTGGCCTCGTGATAAGTGCGCGGGGCTGAAGGGGCCTCAATGCTATACTGGAAAGGGGGTAAGCGATCCATGTGGAGCCCCAAAGTCTTAAACCATCTGCGTGTATGCGCATACGTCTATGATTTTTAACTCTTCGGGCTCTTTCCCTAGTGTCATAACAGAGCTAATATACGCGGAGACAATTTGTTAGATTGATTCACCTGCCAAGGCATTTAGCTCTATTTTCATATGTGAGTCCCTCAACATTAAGAGTTGTGATACTCACTTTGTCATGTACCATTTCTAGACTTCAGTTTTTGTTTAACCGAGGTGGGCTTTGCACTGGTCATCTTTAGTGCCAACCTAGCTTGCCTACATAAAACATGTTTTAACTTGTTTATCCACTGCCACAATTGCAAGAGACTTACATGTCCTTCCTCTTCTCCAATCATAACATTGTTGAGCCATTCCAACTCTTTCAAATGATTTGCCCATTTGACTTCACCCTGCTACATATTGTCAACCGACGAAATTGCATCGTCATCCTCCAGGCTTTTCTCAGCATCCACAAAGGACCCATCTATCCATCTTGAGATTCTTGGGTCATCGTGGTGTTCTTTTACTACAGCCGTAAGATTTGGAATTTACTGCTCAAGGGTAATTTTTAAAGCCCTATTTGTGTCTGACAAGGGATTGTTTTCTTAGTTCTTGACAGTTGTCTCAGCAACATTTCCCTTGTTAGAGACAGGTTTCCAAACTTTCAAAAAAATATTTGGGGGGGAGGGGGGGTGGGTTCTTATCATTAGTCACTGGTCCTTATTGAGTCTCTTTTCTAAATCCATAAGACACAAGACTTCCCCTATCTGTGGTGTGCATCGTCGAGAGAATTTCTCTTTCACCACCACCTGATGCACCCGATCCAGCTCAAGAACCTAGACACTAGGTGAATGAGTGGACAAGATGATGTGCAGAATCCATCATGGATGGATCTTCTTATCAAAATATTTAACGCAAGTACAGTCTTGCATGTATGAATGAAGACGTGTTGTGTGACTCGGACGTCTAGCTTGAGTCTCATGCAATGATAGGTGTCTTGCATGGTCCGCCCGGGGCTCCCTGCTGCTTTTTTGGAGAGTTGGCTGAAAAATGTCCTAAATAAATGGGACCCAGGTCTCCTGACTCTTCAACCTTGAGTTAGTATTCGTAAGCAATGCTTGAGTCTTTTATTGGTGAGTCAGAAATGTGAACGTGCCACTTTACGTATACAATCTGATCGATCGTTAGTGGTTATGATTTACTAGTTGATATTTTTCATAAAATTCTTCTTCTATTCAGTTCTTTTGTAACAGGGTAAAGAAAAGGATATTATTCAGCGCTGTTGGTGATTAGCACAAGTTGGATTAGTGTACAAAAATTGTTCTAGGTTATTTTCTTCTTGTCTGGAGCAAGAGGGGGTCAATATTGGAATGAAGCTCAGATTCAATGATTATGTATTGTGAACATCGGTTTTGCAGGGAACTCTTGTTAGAATATTTGTTCCCCTGTTTATGAACTCACTTTTTGAAGGAAAAGGAGATAAGGATGGAAACCTTGTGCAGTCTGCTGTGGAGGTGTTAGCATGCATTGCTGCACAGCTGCACTGGGATCCGTATTATGGTTTACTGATGCGGGTATCCCGTATGATTTTGTTGCATCCTGAGCATGAGAAGTCATTTATAAGGTTACTGTGCTCCATACTCGACAGGTTTCATTTCCATATGTCATCAATCTGTGATCAGGGAAGACTTGAAATTGTGGAGGTTGTGGAGGCGGCAAGCTCACCTCAGGGTGAATTTTGTACAAAGGCTGAAAATGAGGGTTTCTGTGTGAAGAAGGATTATTTAGATACTCAAATGCATAGGGATTCTGATATGCCAGAGGCAATTCAAAAACTTCTCCAGAAGCGGATACTTCCAGAGTTCAGCAAGTTGATGGTCTCCAAGGCAAACATTGTTAATGTTTATGTTGCGCTTGCTGTTGTCAAATTATTGCAGCTGATGCCCAAGGAAGTTATGGAACTTGAACTGCCACGCATCATTCAAAACATCGTGAACCTATTAAAAAGTCGAAGCCAGGCTGTGAGGGATGAAGCGAGGGCTGGAATTGCCGCTGTCTTGGGGATTTTAGGTGCTCCTTTTGTGGGTTTTGTTGTTGAGAAGATGCAATCATCGTTAAGAAGAGGATATGAGGTGCACGTTCTAGGCTTCACTTTGAATTCACTAATTATGAAGGTTTTTCCTTCATTCAAAGTAGGGGAGATTGACTATTGTGTCGAGAAAATTTTGGATGTGTTGGGAAATGACATTTTTGAAGATGTATCAGAAGAGAGAGAAGTAGATCAAATAGCTTTCAAGATGAAGGAGACAAGAAAGACCCAGTCATTTGAAAGTGTGAGGATGGTTGCCCAAGCAGTGACATTTCAACTGCATGGCACCACTCTACTGAAACCAGTGAGAGGAAGGCTAAAGGATGCTTTGGTTCCCAAGACCAAAAACAAAGTAGAGAGGGTGCTAAAACAGCTTGCCTTGGGTATCCAGTTGAACCCATCACTGACGCAAGAGGAGCTGTTCGTTTTTGTTCATGGACTGGTTGAAGATGGCATGATAAAGGAGAAGTTGGCATCGAGAGGTGGAGCAGTTGCAAAGATTTCAAGTTCTAATGTAAATAGTGCGTCTGTAGCACAAGATTCTTCTTTAGTTGATGAGTCTGACAGTTCACAAAAATTGGACTCTGAGAATAAAGCTCTTTTGCCCAGTCATCATCTCATCACTGAGTTTGCTCTCCTTCTATTGGATTCTCATTTGAAGCGAGCTAAGCTGAACAAAGGGGATCATCATATTTTGTCGATGTTGGACCCAATGGTTGTTCTCCTGCAAGACTGCCTCGAATCTAAGCATGGAGGAGTCCTGGGTTTGGGTCTGAAATGCTTGTGTCATTTACTAAGGTTTCCACTGCCATCTCTTGGCCTGATAAGTGGCGATCTGATCACAAAAGTACTTACAATGGCCCAAAGGTTTGGGAAAGCTGAGAACCATGTTGCTCAGTCATGTTTTAACGTCCTTGTGGCTCTTCTGAAACATTCCAAGGGTGCTCAACTTACAGAGGAGCAGCTGCGCTTGATTCTTCAGTTTCCAGTTTTTGTTGATTTAGGGATGACTGAAAGTAACACGGGGCTTGCATTACTTAAGGCAATTGTAGGTCGGAAACTGTTGGTTCCTGAGCTTTATGACATGATTAATAGAGTTGCTCACCTTATGGTAACTAGCCATTCTGCCTTAGTTCGCCGCTACTGCAGCCAAATTTTGTTACAATTTTTACTTGATTATCCCCTCGGATCCAAAAGACTGCAGCAGCATTTGGACTTTTTTGTTGCAAACCTCAGGTTTGTCTCCCATAATCTTTTGGATTCATTTTTCTTTTAAAAACTGGACTGTATTTGTAATTTTTTAAAATAGTGGATTAGGCTGGTCTAAAATTGAGAAGCCATGGCATTCAGGTGGGAAGTTAACACAAATTGGGGATTAAATTTGAGGTTTTCATGACTTACTAAATGCTCGTCTGTGAACGTGAAAAGTATCACCTAACACATTTCCCTTTAAAACATGTTTTATTTACTGGGTACTGAACTGATTCCTCTACCCATTATTTTTTTGTCATTTTTTTCTTTCCCTGTGGGGTTTTTTTCCTCTTTGGAAGTTATGAGCATGCAAGTGGAAGAGAAGCTGCACTTGAAATGTTGCATGCAATTATTGTGAAATTCCCAGTTCAAGCTGTCGATGAACAGTCAGAGACTTTGTTTTTACCATTAGTGACAAGGCTAGTTAATGATGATTCAAACCAAGCGAGAGCAATGGTTGGGACTGTCTTGAAGGTTTTGATGGGCAGAGTTAGCCAAAGGTCACTGCAGCGAATGCTGGATTTTTGCTTCACATGGCTGAAGGGAGATAAACACCAACTCTGGCGTGCAGCTGCTCAGGTTTACACTCCTTTCTAGCACTCCTTCCCGTTTTTATCAAAATGTTGGAGTCAATTAAGAAGAGAACTATACACTAACACGGATTTTGGTTTGCAGGTACTGGGATTTTTGATTGAGATCATGAAAGAAAGGTTCTCTCCTCATATCCATCAAACCTTAACATCAAGTGTTGTGTTACTGAAGCTCGTATCAGAAGCTGATGGGAAGGAAGATACAAGAATGGGATCTGCACTCTGGCAAGAGGGTTATTACACACTAACATTGCTTGAAAAGTTGTTAAAGCAGTTTCCAGATGCTTGTTTACAAAGAACCTCTGAGGTATCTTATTTAATACATGGCCTGCCTCTCTTACAGTCATGTATACACATTTTAACCTCTTTATTGCATATATTTCATCTTCATTGTGGTCAAGCCAACCTACAGAAGATAGAAAGCAACATGGGGCTGGTACATTCTCAATGTTTCACAAATATCCAAGATTTAACAAATATTAAAGATGAAAAATTCAAGATTCCACACAAATAACGTAATGTAGTGAATGGAAAAGTAGGACTACATAAGGTCAATGTTGGCATGCATTCAAGCATCCAACAAAAGGAGGTCATGATCCGCTATTCATCCGTTGTAGGAAAGAAGCTTCAATGCTGAGAGACAATTTAACTGAGAAATTAATCACTTGGTGTTTTGTATTTTCTATTTGTGCTCTTTTTTTTGGGGGAGGGGGGATCTTGTCATTTGAGCTGTTATATTTTCCTGCAGGAACTGTGGGACCTTGTTTGCTCTTGCTTGCTACTCCACCATGTCTGGATTCGGAAGGCATCTTGCCGTTTGTTAGACATATACTTCACAGCTCATCGGTTGCATACTGACAGCACAGGAAAAGGTTATCCATTGGAAATTGCAACGGAGTCTATTTTATTGCAACCTGCTAGGCTTATTCTTCTGGCAGCAACCCTTTGTGAAGGACTTTGCTCGCAGCTTATAGATGAAGTCTTGGCTGAGCAGATTTGGAAAATTTTACTTCTGGTTGCTTCTTACTTGTATTCTACCTTCCCCACAACAGAAGGGATGGTTTCATGGTTGGAATTGGCTAGTCAAAGTGAAACTGCTGAACAAGCTAGAGTCATGAAAGCTTTGAATATTCTTCAGGTGCATTCGTGGATATTTAGAGAAGGTGGGAAGGCCAATAAAACTACGGAAGAATGCATGCAGAGAAATGAAGGGTCAATTAATCAAACAATCAAACACAGCCAACAAAATGAGGGCATAGTTCAGCGAGGAAGATATTTTGTCCTTTTTCCTGTTTTCAAACGCTTGGAAAAGATTTTGTTACGAGGCACTGATATTCAGGTAATCTAATCATTCCTATTTAATTACCTCCATTCACATGCATGATTGACAATGTGATATTTAGCTGCTCGTTTTGACTTTTTTTTTGTGGTGGGTTGGTGAGGGGTTAGCTTCTGTCGGTTGCACTAATATCAATTCACACGTGTAGGACCACACTAATGGAAGGCAATGAACTCCCTCACCCTAGTGGCACAGCTCCTCAAGCTCTTATTGTATTTTGTGCATCTCAAGGTTGTCTACTCAACCTACATGCGGGCCTCTCAGCTTCAAGATTGTAGCAACAAAACACAGAAAAACTGAAAATTAGAGTGCTTAAAAGATAATATATGTGGACATCCATTAGGTGTAATATTATCTAGAAACATAGCTACATGCAAAAGGAATCCCATTCAAGAGTGCAATTGTGAGTGTAATATAATTCTATCCTAGGTGCCATAAGCTCTTGTTGGTGCCTCTTGGTAACTGCAATGCCATTGTTAGTGGGTCATATGCTTCAATGCTTAGGAGAAAAAGGACATATTTGTCAATTTAGATAATTATGCAGAATGTATATGATTTCCAAAATATGAGCGCTTCTTTATCTCTAGACATAGAGGACATCCAGATGTCATGAATCAGTGTCATCAACTGATAACAGCAAAATCGTCCTGACTCTTTTCACGGGATATGAAGAAGACACTGTTTTGCCAACAGAAGCAGGCTGCAAATCTGAAATAAATACTCCTTGGAAAGTAATGTGCTGGGAAGCACCACTATCTAAGTACCATACAGCATATGTGAGGCATCACTCACACTGAGTGAGGGCACCTCATGGTTGGCATCATCATAACTGCAAACCAAAAAAGACCAATCTTCTGTAACAAGGTTAGCTGAGGCACTACCCTTGTTTGCATCTGATACATTGGAGTCTGAAACTGTCATTCCAGCTTCTCTCTTGTTCCTGTATTTCTCCAACCTTTTCCTACATTCATTTATGTGGTGCCTAGGCTTCTTGCAATAATAGTATTTACGCTTTTTCTTGGGCTGACTGCATTTTTTTGATAGCTGAGCTGAATCAATCCTGGATTGAGAGCCACCAAAGTGAGGCTTATTTTTGCCTTTGGCCAACAAGGCTCGGTCATCATCATGCACCTTAACAGTCATATTTTTCCTAGTCTGTCCTTCCTGCAACAACAGTACCACAAGGTCATGAAAAGTGAGTGGAACTGTACTCCTCATGGACAAATTCAAAAATTCAAGTACTTATTTGGCAAGAATTTAGAGTCACAGATATAAACATACTATTGGATATGACTTCCTCAATGTTCAGTACCTGTTCTCTAAGATCTTGGATCATAGTCAAATAATCTGACATCGAGTCACCCTTCAATATCTTGACATTATCAAGTTCTCTTTTGAAGAAAGAGACCTTGGCCACATACTTTGCTTGAGATATATTCTCCAAGGTATTGCAAGCTTGCTTGGAAGTCTTTGAGGAGCAGATATGAGGTATGAGGAACCTTTTACAGACAAGACAATGAGAGACAAAGCATGGGCATCTCTGGCAGCCCATCTCCTCTGATCTTTGTGTAGGGGCAGCAGGTGCAACTGCTGCAACTGGCTTGACCTGACCTGAGCTGGCTGTCCATTGAGGCTATCTCCCTACTGAGGTACCAAGAGCAATGATTGCATCTCTTGGTCGGGCGTCTTCACCTGTAACATCACCTCATAAATTCCTTGCAACCAAAAGATTGTTGACCAGAAAGTCCCATGAGAATAATTGGTCCCATCCAAATTATCCTCTAGTATAGAGGTATTACTGACAACAGGTCGAAAACTACTAAAAACCAGCTCGAAACCACCAAAAAACAAGCGGTGCTCCCCAAAATAGGGTATGTACTGTTGGAATCGGCAAAGAAAAGGTCGATTCTGATCAGAAATAGGTTGTCCTATTCAGAAACATCTTTTTTTTCCTCCCCCCCAAAGAAAGGAACCTTCTATTAATGCTTGAAAGATTTCATGCAAGACAGCAGCCCCAAAGGTGCTGAGTATGGAAAAAACGAAAAGGCTGAAAGAAAGAACCGGCCTGTTCCAGAGAAACCCAGCTCACTGCCTAGGGGAGCTATGGTACTGGGGCTAACAACCAAGTGGGGGGACTATACAACCAACGAATCCCTCGCGGGGCGAAGATGTAGAAAGCCCCTGCAGGCCAAGCCTTGTAGAAATAAGCACGCCTCTCAATAGTCGCCCTGGAGCTTGGAGTCCCACGCTCCCAGGTGGATCGTAGCGTGTATATGATGTCTTGCCAGATGGTGACTAGGGTAGCTGAGGGTGGAACTGGGTGCTCACCCATCACGAGGCTGCAATGAGCCACCCAAATGTTCCACGCCGTGATGCTGGCTGCCACCTCCCAAACGCTGTCCTCCCTAGGAGAAGGGGGAGCAAGGCTGTCAGGAGGGGCTGCCTCATGGAGTGCTATCCTCTGGATGCTCTGTCCTTGTATTCGGTAGGCTGGGGAGATCTCATCAATTTGAAGCGCTCGTCCTCCCTTTGTCAACCAGGCCACCATCCCCCAGGTGTAGTCTCTCTGAAGACTCTGCATACGTGTCATGATCCTGAGGGCCCCCATCCAAATCCTTGCTGCACTACGACAGCTGCACAGGCAGTGCGGGATAGTCTCCAGAAGACCATCGGAGCAACAATGGCAGTGTCTCTCCACTCGCATCTGCTCCAACCACGGTCCGATGGGCAAGCCTCCTTGGGCAGCCAGCCAGAAGTAGGATATCTTCCTCGGCCGCAAGCTGGACCATAACCGCATCCAAAACTTAGAACGAACATCTCGGGGCACTCTCTAGGTAACCCAAAGCCTCTCCCTCGAGGGGGTCCACCTCAACGAGTCCATCTGGAGTCTCTTGTCAATCCATGTGGTGTAGGAAAAGAAGGGCACCTCATCCACCTCAGTGTAACCAGAAAACTCGTTTCGCCCAGGCGAAACGTGTCGCATTGGGCGAAACGCCCTCGTGCCAAAGTGTTACTATTTTTTACTCTTTTGAGTGTGCCCAGTGTGATGTGTGTATCTGAGAGCTCTTTTCACACAAAGAGAGAACATGGAGATAATTATTTATGTTTGATATATAATTAATATAAAATACAAAATTATAACCCTTTTCTAGACGAAACACCTGGCAAAACCCATAAACGTTTCTAGAGACGCTGATCCACCTGCTCAGCAAGGCCGTCCCTGGAAGGCCAGAACCACTCTCCCGGATCCCACTGGACCTCCCTCAAGGGTCTACCCTCCCACAGCCAAAGGCCCCATCTAGGGGCATCTTGCCCTGAGATACTGCGAGGGTCAATGTGCCACTCCTTCCCCAAACGTCCCACCACTCTGATCATCTGCCAATGAATACCATCAAGACTCCCATCCATCTCAGGGTTTCTCTCAGTGAGTGGTTGAAGTAGGCCTCCAGGTCCTACACGGAAGAAGTCGGGGTGTGTGCTGCCTCGCTGCATCAACATCCTCAAGGGGACACAGTACAAGAAAACTGCCCCAACCATCTGCTGTCTCTCCATACGCGAAGTCCCTCCCACCAGGACTCAGGAATGGCTAAGTCAATCTCGCTCATCCGTTGCCGTGCACCTCGCAGATGCGCTAGGGCGTCAAGCCTCGCCTCTGCCTCCATTGGTAATTTGCTCCAACAGCCAAATGACCCGGCCGGACCACTGTTCGACTGTGCCCAACCAAGTGAGTCCGCTGTCCGAGCATACGTCCCTTCTGATCTCCGATCTCTGGGTGCCACCTAAGGGGCTGACGCTCAAACTCCTCTCTGCATGTGGGCGGAGCACGAATGAGACCCCCTGCGAGTCTCTGCCAGACCCTGTGGAGGCTCCTCATCAAGGGGGAACCGTACCCCGTAAGGGGAGCCTTTGAGAAGATCCATATGTGTGAAGGTTGCCACTGTCCCCCAGTGTGTGCGGTGTTCCTTAGAAGCCCTCGCTGTAAGAGGAGCTTCCAAGGCTCTGCACTTGGGGTGAGGCGGCCAATAACCAACTTGCCCAGAAGGGCTCTGTTCTGCATCTCCGGATCAATGATACCCAAGCCTCCCAGTGCCTGCGGTATGATCGTTGTCTGCCAAGCTACTTGGGCTCTAGTGTTTCTTGTGCCATCCGAACTTGCCCAAAGGAAGTTCCAAACCAACCGTCGAAGCTGCCCGATGCATCCTCTGTGAAAGCACCAGTAGGAGGCGATATAGCAGGCCGTGGCAAGGACCTGGTTTGCCACTAAGGCACGGACCGTTAGAGAGATATTGGCCAAGCTCCAGTAGAGAAACTTGTGTCGAACACTCTCAAGGACCGGGGCGATCTACTGCTCTGCTGTAATGTCAATACCAACCTGGCATCCGAGGTATCTCGCTGTTTGGCCCCGCGGTATCCATCTGAAGCCGAAGTCACTTCCCCACTCACGAATTTCCTTTGTCTCCTCAAATCCTGTGAAGATACCTATGGATTTTGTCCAGTTGATCCGTGCACCCGAGGCCTCGCAGTAGATAGCCAGGGCGCCCCTGACTCTCCCCAGACTCACTGTGGTGCCCTCAACATACAAGGCCGTATCGTCTGCAAACTCCGAGTCAAGCAGCTCCTCCTCGTGTGTGATTGGGAGCCTCAACCTTGTGAGGCCTTACCTCTCCGTGTGAAAGAGTTGGCTGTAAAAACCTGTGGTCAGGTTTAAAATCTCCTGCGGGTCAGTGTGCATGATGCCTTGCAAATCACGGAGACGTTGCAATCGTGTGCCTGCCGATCGGGGCCCAATGGTCTGAAAAAACTGCTTCGTCATCCTGTCCCCCTACTGCACCCACCGTTCCCAGGAGGAGTGATAGGAGAACTCAGCCCGCCGAATTTCCGTGTCCTGAAGCTCAAGGCGAGCGCTATCGAACTTGTTGCTAAGCCACTGAGAACCTAGGTCCTACTCTTTGAGCTGCTCTATGGAGGCAAGGTCTCTCCTCAAAGCCCGCTCACGCTCCTGAAGAGTCCTCCTCTGCCTAAGGGCGTGAGCTTGCAACTCCTCACTGCTCCTCTTGATCGCATCGGCCACCCACGCAGCCCAGCCCTCGCACGGTGTCATCTGTGACTGCTCCCAAATCCCTGCCATGGCCTGTTGGATCTCCTTGTCGTGCAGGAGGTCCTCTGGAATGCATATTTCCTTCTGGGGGGGACCTCAGTGGGGCTGATCTAAGTGAAGTACTACTGGAGAGTGGTTTGACATCGTGGTACCTACTAGAATCCCGGTAGAGCCGCCTCTGTGCAGTGCCCAGTCCCCAACATAAAAACGGTCTAGTCTCTCGAGGAGTCCATCATGTCTCCTCTATCCGAAGGAGAAGAGAAGTCTACCAGGTGTCCGACTGAAATCTAGGTCTCTGCCACTGATCATGAAAATAAACTGCTCCTAGGTGCTACGCTCTGTTGCTGGCATCTCAGAGAAGGCGGCGCCGCCTTGCTTGTCTTCCCCAAACTCTAGATTGTTGAAGTCCTCTTCAACAATTCAGGAGTCTACATCCGAAAGACACTCTGATAGCCTCCTCCAAAAGATCGGGCGGTGTTGTCTGCACGCTAGGGCATACACGTTTAGGATCCCAATCCTGGACTCTCCTGTCCAAACTCCCATCCAAACTGCCCGTTCTGGGATGAGCTCGCCTTGATCGTGTACCGCTCCGTCCTACTGCAGGGGACCACTCCTTTGGACCTCTCCCTTGGAGAAGGTGGTGTCGTCGTCTGATGTTTGATGCTGAAAACATGTGCTCTTGAATCAAAAGGATGTCCACTGTCCGCCCTACCAGTGCCCTCTGCAACTCCTGCCGGAGTATCAAGTACTGCGGCTGGCTACGAGCACGGTCGTGGAGCTCGTGAACGTTCCAACTCACTATGGTCCAACTCATGAGGACGGGGGTGCTGAGAACAAGGCTCTCCTGTAGGTGGGTGCCTGTTCCAGAAAGATTGCCTTGTGTGACTTTGTTGGGGGTTTGGAGGGCGAATACTCCGTGTTTGTGCAACGATGTACTAGGGTGGATACCGGCTCAATACCGATCTTCCGTGCCCACTTCATCATGAAGGAGACTTCCACCCCGAACAGCTCCGCATACTTCTGGAGGGGCCAGTAATATGCATGCTCCACCTTTGCCTCCAGCGGCAATCTGATAACTCCTACCGCCAAATACACGTGAAGCTCAGTTGAAAGTTCACCTCTACACTATGGGTGTGCCAAAGGTCCAGTCCCTGTGGCCCCATCCACTCGTCCATCATGCGTGAAATATGATCTCCCATAATAGCATCAAACACCTCTGGGGACCACTTCTCCAACCCTGTGGAGGCAAACTGGAATCTCCAAATGGGATGTGTCTGAGAGCCCACTGCACTGATCAAACCCCCCTTCTGGGGCTGTAGGACCATGAGCGTTACCTCTAGTGGTAGAGGATACGAGTCCGGAATCTCCAGATAGTTCCAGGGTCCTAACCTCTAGAAGTCCCGTGGTAAGGGACGCCCAAGCTGGAGGTTGGAAGGTGCTGACCGGGAGGACGAGCCTTGTCCCTCTGGATCCCTCCTTGGCTGGACCGACTGCTATGATGAGGAAGCAGAAGGGGGCGTCATCTTACCCTTGCATGCTGGCAGGGGCGTCGAGGCGGAAGAACCTGCTGCGGAGGTGGAGAGAGGCGGGGAGGGAGGTAGGGGAGCGGGGGGTGGAGGGAGGGGGGTGGGTGGTGGGAGTGATCATAGCAGGAGGGGTTGGGAGGAACTCTGGAGGGGGTGGGGGAAGTGGAAAGGAAGAGGGGGAGGGATCTGGAGGGGAAGGGGGAGGGGAAGGGATAATTATGACCGCAGGCCCCCCCTATTGATCAGGCTCGTTGGGTCTATGGATCCGCTCATCTGCAGAGCCGCTGTCGGGCTAGCATCCGCAACTTCCGTCATCGCCGCATCTGGAGCTCCCGAGGCTCGCTGTTGATGAAAGGGTGAGTGCGGAGGTTGAACCTCCAAAACGAGAGGATCATCTGGCTAGGCGGTGGCCCCGGCTTTTCCTCCTTAGGGGCCTCTAGGTCAACCTTCTCCCTCTCTCTGCGTCTAGCCCCTCTGCCTGCAGCGCTTGCGGGCCTGTTTGCTTGGTTTCTTTTTCTTTTTAACGTGGGTCCAGTCCCCTTCGGAGGGGGTAACCCAGGGGGTCTGAGACTCCTGCTGCTCTTGCCTGACAGGGTGCTGGACTTGGGCTTGCTGACTCTACATGCTCTGCGGGGGTGGGGAGGGAGGCACTCAGCCATGGCCTTGGGGACAATCTTTGGCTAAGTGATCCATCAATCTGCAATGGAGACACTGGCCTGGTAACCCAGAAATCTCCACTCGCTAGCGAAGTGTGCCCCCTTCAAGAGTCTCTAGAAGAATCAACTTTGGGAGGGGCTTTGGGCTCTCAACCACTAGTCTTATCTTGGGGACCGCGTCATCTGCTACCACTGTTGCGGTCGAATTTGGTGGAGACTCGAGCACTGTGCCCAATGCTCAACCAATGGAGGGGAGGATGGCTCTCTACTCCTTTGGGAGCCCTGGGAAGCTAAGCGCAACCGGGAAGCGAGGAAACATGGTGTGTTGTGTCCATGTCCTCCATTGTAAAGCCATGGTACCAAGGAAAGAGGTACACCAAATGCAGGCCAAGGAGGATGGGGCTCTGCTCCACAAGTGTCAAGGCTGTGTCAGGGGAGCTCAGCTAGATGAGGAAGACGCCTCTCCCATAGATGGTGACCTCCCGAATGTGGTCGTCTTCTTTTTTTTTTTTCAAGAAATAGACTTCTATTAAATAAGAGAAAAAACCCGCGAGAGCAAGCTCTAAGCGGAATACATCATGAAATCATGAGGATAAATAAACCCCCTCAAAGTGAGGTGGAAAACAACCAAGGCTGAGGCTGAAAGTTCCACCTCAACCCTGTAGGAGTCTCAGAGAAGAAAGGAGAATCCTTCCATTCCTTGAAGAAAGAAGCCCTCCTAGCTGAGGCTGCACGGGATTCTCCTTGCATACTCGTCCATACGGCCATCAAGGTATGTACAGTGTCTGTCTAGATACTAGCCAATGTGTGCGAGGGATGAACCTGAGTTCCCTCCAATGCCTCTGTGCATCTGGCTCTCCAGATATGCCAGGATGCTATGCTCGCTAGAATCTCCCAAGAGGTATCCACAGAGGCATGTACAGTTGCAAAAGGAAGGTGTGGTATCACATCCAACGAACAGGACTCAACCCGATGACGTCGAATCGAGATGGCCCGAGAGGAGTCAAGTCTCTCATAGAATATCTGAGGCCCTATAAGAGAAAGCCAAGCCACTGAGCCCCATGGCCACTGAGCCCCATGTCATAAGGAACGGGGAGTGGGCAAAGTGACTGAAAATCCGAGATACCCCCATCCAAATCATCCTCGCTTATCTGCAATCCCATAAGCAATGGTGAATAGTCTTTAAAGCAGAGAGGCAACGAGGGCAAGTAGGGTCGGCTCCGAATCTGGATCTCCAAAGGTTCACTGCAATCCCACCATGGATAGAAAGCCAAAAGAAGAGAGTGATCTTCCTGTGGGATTTCCAGAGTCTCTTCGAAAAGCACCTCTGCAAATCCGCAGTGATATCAAATGTCTCCCAATGAGGAACTCTGGAAGGTCTCCAACCTCTACTACTGAGCTGGAATCTCGTGGCATTACTGACCGTGTAACAAAAGAAGGAGAAGCTCTCTCTTGATGCCCTGTGTCAATCCACTCCCACTCTCCAGGGTCCCACTGCAAATACCTAATGGGAACTCCCCCGTAGAGCCAAAGCCTCCAAGATTCAATGGAGAGTAGCCGCGGTCTGGGTCGAGGAACCACTCTGAATCTGATCCCTGCACCAAAAGACCTACAACCCTGATAGGCTGAAAAGCAGATTTAAGTAAGATGTCCTCTGTGGACCTGAGCAATTTGCCACCATCATGCACACTAAAGACTAAAGCATCCTCATGTGCATCTCGAAAGGCCAAAACCTGAAGAGGAACACTTCTCTCGTAAAAGTACCTGCCCAAGTGGAGCAAGTGAGTGGCATATCATCTGTGTCTACCCAATCCGCTAGAAGAGCTGCCTCAATCTGCAAGATCCTCCTTGCACTCCCTCTGAGATGTCCTGTCAACTGAGATCTGGTCTCCTCTGGAAGCCTGCGGAAAGCTTTAAATGACCCCAAAGATGATGCGGGTCCCCTCTCCCACCTGGATCACTGCATGTAGAGTGAGGCACCAAGTGGTCTGCCATGATCATCCAATATACTGTCATTCCACATGATCGGTTGCCTATCAATCTCTTCACGAGAGGAAGGAGGAATCCTCTGAAGGGTGCTCCTGAAACTGGCCCATGCTTTCAATATGGCAACCATGAGAGGGGACGAAGGTGATCTGAGGTGTGGTGTGGTGAAAATCCACCTAATACTGCTCATCGAGTCTCCTTTTGGAAGAAGGTGTGCACGTGTGTATGTTGCTAATAAGAAATGCCTTCCACGGCTCCTACCCTGGCATAAGTCCCTGCACCACCATCGTGCAGATTAAAGCTCTGCACTGTAAATCTGGATCAATGATATTAAGACCCTCTTCTTGTGTAGGGAGGATGAGGGTCTCCCAAGCCACCCTGGCTAACGCATCTGCTGTGCCATCAAGCCCACTCCAAAGAAAATTTCTGGTCGGTCTCCTGAGCTGAGTGATGTAGTCCCTAGAACGGTACCAGCATGAACAAACAAACCAGGCCGTGGCCAAGAGGACCTGGTTGACCACCACAACTCTAGAGGCAAGATCCAGCTTGGCTGAGCTCCAAAAAAGGAGCTTCCTCCTGATGCTCTCCAACATGGGAGCAAACTGCTGCGTGGAAGAATTATCCAAGCCGACCTGGCAGCCCAAATACTTGACAGGCACACCCCTCTGAACCCAAGTGAATCCTATGTCAAGCCCCCAAACTAGAGTGTCCTTATCATTGATCCAAAAGCCATTGGATTTATGCCAATTTATCTGCGCCCCCACCGCCAAGCAAAATAAATCCAATGCTGTCCTGAAAGAAGTGAGCGTCTGTGGCGTGGCATCCAAGTAAATTGCTGTGTCATCTGCCAACTCACTGTCAAGTAGCTCCTCTTCCCTTCTGATGGGAAGTCTCAGCCCAAAGATGTCAACTTGAGATCTAACATATACTCATAGCTTCAGCCACGAACAAAAAAAGAAAAGGAGCAAGGGGGCATCCTTGACGGACTGATCTGGAAATCTGAAATCTCTCACCCCTTACCCCACCAATAAGTACCTCGCTGTGGGCTGATCTGTACAAAGAGGAAACACCTCTGATCCAAGCATCAGTAAAGCCAAAACGTAGAAGGGTGCCCTCCAAAAAACCCCAATCTACTCTGTCATAAGCTTTCTCAAAATCCAAGAGTAGAATGGCTAGATTCTGGCCGCTCTGCATGGCCCACTCTAAAGCTTCCCAAAAAGAGAGAATGCTATCAAAAATGCTTTTGCCATGCACAAATCCCGTCTGAGTGTCATGAATAAGATTTGGGAGAAGGGGCTGCAATCGGAGGCTGATTGCCTTGGCCAGAATCTTGTAACATGTCCCCAAAGGTGCGATAGGCCTCCACCGGGACACTAAATTTCTGCAACCTCCTTTCGGGATAAGGTGGATGAGACCCTTTGTGAGCATCCCGGGCATCTCGCCAGCTTCCACATAATGACACGTTCCCCTCTAATGTTGGAGGCATACAGGTTAAGGAAACCAACCTTACGCCCTCCAATCAGAGAATAATCCACTGAGCCCTAGAGGGAATAATGACTCCGTGTCCAACAACTAAGGGGAGAACCGACTGCGAAACTGAAATAGAAGTGCCCCTCCTAGTGCCCAAGGCAGGCAACCAAAAGGTATGGCCAGAAAGCAACTTGCCTGACTGTGCACAATCTCTAGAATTCAGTTTGTGCTCTCGAATAAATAAGATATCAATGGAACCCCCAGTAATACCTGGATGAAGTTGATCTCGAATCAGCTTTCTGCGGTGACGATGTGGGATGCCACCTAGGTCCTGTATGTTCCAGCTAATAATCCTCCTTGACGGGAGGATGTAGAGTGGAACACCTTACCCAACCTAGTGGCGGAAACAAACCCTTCAACAGGGAAAAACCTCTTGCTCGAGGAGCGAGGAATGGAACCAAGTGGCAGAAAATCAACAGGGGAAAGAACCCTGTCACCTGATGAGGAAGCCCTGTCAACAGGAAACCCAATCACTAGCTCAACTAAAGTAGAGGGCACAAACTCCTCTGGGAAATTTGAAGCATCTGTCAGAGCTGAAAATGAGTTCCTATGAATCAAGCCAGACATCGGAGTGCGAAGGATCCCCTCTGAGGGAAGAGGATCAATAGTGTAAACCATCCCCTTCCCTCTATCTAAGGGAGGAAGTGAGGACTGCTCTTGATCCTATGTCTGCCCTGCCGCGGAGACCTCTATTCCCTCGAGGAGAGTGTTTGGCACCGCTGGTTCTAGGGGAGAAGTTGCAACCGGAGAGGAGGTCGTAGCTGAAGCGTCTCGGATTGTGTGAGGTGAGACTGGAGGGACAACCGGAGGTGAAGCAGAGTCCACTAGTGTCTCCTCGTGAACTGAAGGAGGAATCTGCACACGAACCAGAACCCACTGGTATGCGTCAGGTGCCCCTGAGGTAGAAGGTCGAGAGGCACCTGAGGTTGAAGGGCTGACAAACAACAATTTCATCAAGGAGTTCAGTCCCTTCACGACAAGTCGATTGTGGGCCTCACACCTACAAGGCGACAGGTGCAAGAGTGAATCCAGGCGAGCTTGGCATTAGAGGGCGACCACACCTGCTCCTCAACCTCCACATGGCGGTCCTCCTCAGGATGGTGATATAGCTCCTACTCGCCAGAGTGCTCCTCCACTGAGCGCTCCTTTGATATCGCCACCTTCTACCTCAGGTACAGGTCCAACACCTGCTCCTCGACCTCCACATAACCTTTGGAAATTGAAGGGAACATGTTTAGTATAAATAAAATAAGTTTTAGAAAGCCCTATGAGTGAAAAATGAAATCTGAAAATTACTTTCTGGTAGCCTAAAAGACAAAACGGAATTGAATGCGAGAAAAACCGTGCGTAAAAGAAAGTGTAGTGATTGATAAAAGTGAAATACACGAAGAATACTTACCCCATGACTCGTCTTGGGCACTAGAAAGGAAGAAAGGTAGGCTGAAGCCGAAATTCCAGCAAACATCTAGTTGGACAGCAGGAGGATGGCTAGGAAGAGGGCGAATTTGCAAAGAGAGCAGCAGGGAGAGGGTGCAAATTTGCAGAGAGAGCAAGTGTGACTGCTTAGAACTGAGCCCAAACCTTATATAGACCTTGGGTGAAAGCAGAAAGCTACAAAAGCTGAGAGAGCACCAACAGCAGGCTGAAAAAGCTGCGAAAAAATGAAAAAACGATTCTAATATTTTATTCTCTAATTATAGTATTTGATTTGTTATTCTGTGTTAGAATAGTCTTTAGGAGTTATTTGAATACTTTAATTAGGTCTCTTAAAAATTTTGCCCCATGACCCCTCTAACCATGCGCACAATTAATTAATCTACGGCCTAGGACTCAGTTAACCCTAGAACTTACCCGCTTGTATCCAGCTTTAAACAACTCAAAATTCTACCAAACTGGAGCCATCTTTTAGCTCTCGGAAAGCCCTAGAAACTACATACTCATGGACTGGGTTTTGAGATCAATTCCAACTCACAAGACTATGTGTTCTAGATCTGTCCTCATTGACTAAGCATCATAGCCTAACACACCAAGGCTCACCCCCAAAGCCATTGAAGGTGTTAGGAGTAGAACAATCAGGTCTGGAGAACCCTTGTGGATGTGCGAAGTGTCATCAGTCTTGTACGGCATGTTGGTAATTTAATACTAGGTGGAGGGTGATCCGGATAGTCATTCGACTCGTAACTTCACTGGTGTGAAGTCCACCCCATCCACTAGCTTCTGACATGCTGTCTCACTGACTATGACGGACACAAAAGATCCATGGCTATGCTGAAGATCGCAAAAGAAGACTGTATTGAAGACGGTAGATCACACTGAAGGTGATAGAGCCACGCTAAAGGTGAATGGTCGTGCTAAAGGCGACAGATCGCACTGAAGGCAATAAGAGCTCTGATGTCCGGAAAGGATTACACTGAAAGTGACAAGTGCTATATTGGGGATAGCAATGCATGGTGATCAGCCATGAAAAGAGAATACTCTGAACTGCCCATGAAGATGTGCACATGATAGCAGAAGATGCCCAGCCGGGATGTGAAGTCGTGTCACAAGAATTCACATAGATGAAGGCACATGGTAGAGAGGAAGAGAGAGAGTGTAGATTAGGGAGAGAGATAATGATACTCAAATGGAAACATAATGGAAATGAAAGGAAATGGAAATGAAAGCAATGAACAACCAAGAGAGCACATACATGGCCAAAGGACTTGACTTGATTGATGTGACAAGTGAAAGGACAACACTCATATAGAGTGGACACACAAACTCAAGTACCATACGTATATGGAATAACTCCCAAGATGCCACATGGCACTCTCTCACACAAAGACTGATGAACTAGTTCCTAGTACACACTAGAACAGACTCTTTGACTATGATTTCTCCAACATCCCCCCTCAGAGCAAAGAGTGTGAGACCCAACACGCAAGAAGTAGACTGATCCCCCCTCCACTGCAATATTGCGTGTGATAGTGACTTCTTTGTCAGCTTGCGACCGGCAGTGAGAACCATCCCTCGTCACCCTCCCTTACTCTGAACTAGGCAGGAGTCTAGCATAGCCATAAGAGTAAACACCCAATACAATCATTTTTGGGGGACTATCCAGGGCAAATTACCCTTACTGACTCCAAGTACAATCATTTTAGAGTGACTACTCAAGGTAGAGAACCTTTATTGACTCAATAGGAACACACAGATAGAAGGGGGCCTAAAAGACCCAAACATCATCATCCTCCTCAATGGAGAGGCTTGACACTTCAACTGTAAGCGCATGGATCTCTACAGGTGCCTCTTTTGGTACTTGGTCTTCTGCGACCAAGTTGGCATGATGATGATCTTGCTCTTTAGCCTTTTTCTTGAAGCAGTCTGCTTCAATGTGACCTTTCTGTTTACAAAACCTGCAAATAACATTTTCATTGGTCTTCCATTTACTTATGGAAGCAATTGCCTGATCAATAGGAGAAGTTTCACGGGGTTCCTTATTACGATGATCTTTTTCAATAAGTAGAGCCACCATATCATTAAATGTGGTAATGGCAACTTCAAGGGTCTATTCAAACCGGGAAACTACTTCCATACTATTCATAAGGACAAACATCTTGTCCTCATCATCAGGTGGGCATTTCAAACTTGAGAGTTGTTGGACAAGAGATTGCATCTTTGCCAAGTGATCACTTAACGCATCATTATCTTCCTTTTTCAATGTGTAGAATTTGAGTTTCAAAAAGACTTTTGAGTTAGCGATCTTATTACCAAAAAAACTCTCTAGGCGATCCCATACTGCCTTGGCTTTTGACTTGAAGTCCATGTTGTGAATGGGTGTATTTGCTAGACAAAGACCAATAAGAGCAATGGATTTATCATTACACTACTTCCGTACCTTGAGATTGGTGGATGAAGCATAGAGTTCTTCATTTGCAATCATGTCCCAAACTCCTTAGCCATTGCTTCATTGTTACAACAATCATTGTGAACTGAGAGCTATGAATGGCTCTCGAACTTGGAATTTATTATCTTATCCCTCACAGCTTGTACACAATCCATCTACTGTGGTGTGGAAGCATAGCCTCTACAACTTTGAAAACTCCTATGATTGTTATGACCCTTGTAGAGGGGCTGAGGGGAATGAGTTCTATGACTGATGAAGAAATAAGAGGGGACTCCCAACTAGAATTTTACAAGATATGTACAAACGCTTTTAATTGTGTAAACAGCTCCACCACCTTCAAGATCTAGGGGAAGGTAATGGGCAGAGATGCGTATATTCTTGTGGACAGTGGTAGATTCCCATCATTGATGTTGCATGTGCTCGATCTTCTTGACATCTTAAAGGTTGAAGTGACTAATGGGACCTTCACTACCAGTTAAAATCTTTACACCAATGCAATAATCAAGCTTTCCTCAGATTACTTATGCATTACTGATTTATTGATCTTGGATCTAGGGCCCATAGAGGTAATAGTTGGTTGTGACTAGCTTCAAAAATATTGGATAATTTTACTATGAATTTACAGGACATGACAATGGCTTTCAATAGCAAGAGTAAGAAAGTGTGTCTGGTATACACTCTCAGAAGTTGTAGTTAGTCACAGCCAAACAAATGAGAAGAATCCTCAAGAAAGCTGTCACTCTTTATGCCATAAAATTTGAGGCTGGAGATAACCAGAAACAAAGTAAGGGCTTCAAAGTGGAAGATGTAGACATGTTAGGCATGCTACAGCAATATCGGGACATAGTCCAAGAACTCTCTCCTACTTTCCCTCCTAGAAGGAAAGTTGATATCCCATTTATTTGGAGGAAGGATCAAAGCCCATCATGAAGGCTCCTTACAGGTTTATCAAAGGTAGAGAAAGATGAGGTTGCCAAGCCGATCTGAGAGCTGTGGACAAATGTTTTATCACTCATTGTCAATCTTCATTGGTTCTCCTGTTTGATTGGTGAAGAAGGATGGTACTTCCAAATTATGCATTGACTACAAGGAGTTGAATAAAATGATTATAAAAAATAGATTCTCCGTCCCTAGGGTGGATGATTTCTTGGATGAACTGAAGAGATCTAGATAGTAATCCAAGATAGACCTCAAGTTAGGGTACCACCAAATAAGAATCAAGGAAGGTGATGAATATAAAACTGCCTTCAAGATAGAAAGAGGGCAGTACGAATTTCAAGTGGTGGCTTTGGGGCTCACTAAATGCTCTTGCCACTTTCCAATACTTGATGAACCTGATTCTTGGGCCTTATCTCTTCAAGTCTGTGTTGCTATTGTTTGATGACATCCTTATATATAGCAAGAGTAAGGAGGAGCATTTACAACATGTGGCCCAACTCAGAATGCATTTACAACATGTGGCCCAACTCAGAATGCATCAACTCAAGGACAAGCCTTCTAAGTGTGCATTTATGGTGCAAAGGGTGGAATACCTAGGCCACATTATTCCTCCCGAGGTTATTTCAATTGATCCTTCTAAGGTACAAGTGATGAAGCTGTGGCCAATCCCACGTAGTTGAGAGGATTTCTTGGTTTGACATCATTTTACAGAAGATATATCAAGCACTGCTCCGAATGAGCAGCTGCACTCACCGATTTTCTCAAGAAAGTGGCTTTTGTGTGGGACTCTCCTGCTCAGCTAGCCTTTGATGATCTCAAAAAAGCCCTCATGATAGCTCCAATCTTGTTATGCCAAACTTTTCAAGGCCATGTCTAATAGAGGCAGATGCAAGTGTTAAAGGTATAGGAGCTGTTGTGTCAAACTGAGATGGTAAATAAGTGGCTGGAAGAGTAATTGAGGCATTTTTGTTGACACACAAATGTCATGGGATAAGTGGTTATGTTTGGCAGAATCTGTCATAATTCTACATGGCACACTTCCATTGGGGTGTCCCCATTTGAGCCTTATATGGAGGTGAGGTTAAGTTACCTTCTCCACTCAAATATCAGATTTTCCTTAATCAACATGGAAGGGATGGGTCGGAGAGAATGCTGCACAGGCATAGGTATGGCTCATTGAAAGGTAACACCAACACTAAGCTGGCTCACAGATTCTATGCCCTTGTAAAATTCTTAGAGGGTATGTGATTTTGCATATCAATTGGACCTGCCTTCCTCTACAAAGATCCACAATGTAGTCCATGTATCCTTGCAGATGTTTTTGTCACTGCAGAATTGCCTCTTATGGATGAATCAGGGCAGATAGATTACATACCAGAAAAGATTTTGGGATACAGAAACAAAATCCTCAGAATAAAGTCTTGCTAGAGTACTACGTTAAATGGAAGGGGTTACCAGAGGAGGTATCATGGCAGCCTGAGAGTACAGTGCAGGAGTTTCATCTGTTGAGATGAGTTGGATGTCTTTCCATCACTATCTGTTTTACATATACATACTCTCCCCCACTCAGTTGTATACAAAATTCCTATAAGCAGGAGAGGACTGTAACAATAGTGAAATTTAGTTTAGCATTTAGTTAAATAATGGGCCCTATCAGTCCATAAAGGGTCACAATAATTCTAACTTCTTCCGTATTTCTGTACAAATGGTAGTGCTATTGGGTCTCTGAGGGCATGCCATGTGGCAACCCTGTTTCATAGTCCCATATACCATTAGGTGCTGGCCATAAGAGGGGCTTCAGATGTACTTGCAGAGCATTCAGATCAATAAACTTTAGAATCTGTAACTGTTTGGTACTTTCAAGGATCAGCCTTGATTAGCTGCACATGCAAGGACTGAATCTAGCTTTGGCTGGCCAGCATCATGGGACCTGTCTACATTCCATGTCCTCTTCCTATTAAGAGTGAACTTTCTCTATCTTTCCCTTCTATTTCTGCTATGTCTGCTTTCTGTTTTCTCTGGTTTCTCTGAAACTAGATACTGCTAGAAGTAAGTTAGTTGTTCTGTTAGAAAATGTCTTGTAGTTAAGGACTCTTGAGAGCATTTTGGGAGCTACAAAAGAGCTAACATCCTAGTATCTCTCCAATACAAGGTGTTTAATTGTGCTACCTTGTGATTGCCAGATAAAAGCTGTATTGCATTGGTATGAAGCAATCACAGAGCACCTTGGAGGGGAGGGTGTCCAGCCATATCTGTCAAGTATGCTGGTTCCACTTTTCAAAATCACACAAGATTTTGCTGCTAAAATCATTTCAGGTAAGGCTTTTTTCTGAATGTGTACACAATAGGTTCTTGTGGACACGTTGTAAGTTTTGCAAACTGTCCTTTGTGGCTTCTGGATATGCGTATAGCAATATATGATAATATGTGTGCTTTAGGTTGTCATTGAAATGAATCAAACAATTTCTCCATCTCTGTTGTAATTTTAAAGCATTTTGAAAACTTTCTGCAGACAGGTCCTAAGCACTCTAATTTTGTGTAGGTGATATCAAAACTCTTGCGGAGAGTGTATTGAATAATGTGAGAGAAGTCGTTGGTACTGAAACATTTGTACAAGCGTATAATCAGGTAAGACAGACGACAAAGAGTAGGAGGGACGAACGGAAACGTGCCGAAAAATTTAAAGTTCTTGTAGATCCTGAGCGTCATGCTAAAAGAAAGAGAAAGCTTAGTGCCAAGCGTCAGACACAGAAGAGGAGGAAGAAGATTGAACTTAGACACAGCCATGACTGAGAACAGTCGATTCTGTACATGCCCTTGGCACTGGCACTTGGTATCTGGAGTTGAAAGCAAGTGTGAGGAGACTTGAAGGGGAGCATGAATGGTGCTTTGTAGTATTATTGTTTACAGGCTCGTGGGGATATGATGATCTTCCTGTGCATGATGGTTGCTTGTACAACTAGTGGTCACAGGTAGACTTTCGGGATTGTACATAGAAGTGAGTTTGATTCAATGCTACATGGCCATTTTTCGGGTTTGATCATTTGCAAGGATGCTTGCCAATCTTGTTTGTTTTGTTTGCGGTTTTTTGGCTAGCTCTTCTTGTTGTCCTTGTGCTGCTGTAGGCTGCCCGAGTCTCCTTAACACTTTTTTAAAAAAGCGTCCTTCCAGGTATTGTAGGCCACGTTTCACCACTCATCCAATACCCATACTCCTCTCTCTCTCTCTCTCTCTCTCTCTCTCTCTCTCTCTCTCTTCCCAAATCAACTCGTCCCTCTAAGGGCAGTGCTCACGAGTACTTGTACTCGCTTGTTTTTATCGTAACATCCCCTTGGGCTGTAGTGGCTTCATCACTACCTCTTTGGGTTCCCATATTCTCTTTCAGAAACTTGTTGGGGTTTTAAATAAAAAGTGCAATATAATATGATGTCTAAAAAACAACGAAAAATTTTGGGCAAGCTTGGAACTGATGGGGCACATGAATACTCAGAAATCCAGTAAAATACACCAGTTCTTTGGTCTTTTAAATAACGCTTGTGTTGTGTGTCTGCCAGTATGGATACTATTATTTAGATCCTCTTTGTACGCAATGAAAACATGCAGTTCATCTATTTCAATCTTTCCTCCATTGAAGCCCAATTGAAAGACAGTTGCTGGGGTGGAATTGATGTCAATATGTAGCATACATCTTTGTGTTTTCCATTATTCTCAAATGAATAATGTTATTTGCAATGAAAATATGATGTCCATTTAGTCCAAAAAACTTCTCTATTGCTGGACTCCTTGATAGCAGCTCACAAATCAATATGCAATATGGATCTTGTGTTCCAATTATTATCCAATGAACAATGTTGCCATTGCATTGTTGACTTATCTTTTAAGAACTAATGTGATGTGGATGGCTACGGCTCCTCCAAGCTTTGTCACCTTCTTGTAGGTACGACTGAATGAGACTCTTACAATCATACACAATGGCTGCTTTCCTTTCATCTATCAATTTTTCTTGTGCATTTGCTTACAAGATCAATATCCATCGTCTGTAGAACTTGTTGTTTTCTTGACACTATGTTGAATACCTTGTCAATATCCTAGAAGAAGAAACCTTAGTTAAACATTTTTTACCAATCCAAGTAGGTTGCATCCTTAAAATTGGTGAAAGATGACCCTTCGCTAAATCTACACTATGGATTGGTTGGTATAACGTTGAAGGAATCGACACATACGTACATCCAGTGTCAAGTCATACCGTGAGTCCAAATACATGGGTGTAAGGCTTTTGTAGTTCTCCCCCACATCCTCCTTCTAAAGCCCTCTTTTTGCTAAGATGACTTGTAGTTCTAGCCTCACTAACTTAAATTACTATTCTCCTCCATTTCAAAAACAAACTCATACTTGTACGGAAGGACTAATGGCAATCCTTACTTGGGGGTTTGGTATGTCTTTATGTAATGAATAGTATCTTTGTCATAAAGATTCCAAAGAGGTATAGTTGTGATGATGGGTGCCATAAGGGGGTGGGAGGGGGAGAGGGGTGGGGGGATACGAGATGGTGGCAATGGAGGCAGGGGCTTCTCCAATGAAGGCTGAATTTTGATGTGTCTCTAAAAATGGGCCTTTCCATCTTTTGGTGTGTTGAGCCCCTCTACCTTGTGTTTGAGCTAGAATTTCATGGGATCATTCATGAAAACATGGATGGCTTTTAAAGTAACCGTTGTGAGAAGTATCATCATGCACACATGCGCAAATAACAGAATAAAATACTCTAGCTCACTTGAATGGGATTTGAGAAAAAGTTTACTTATAGCTTAGGGGGTATGGCAATAAGACAGAGAAGTGAGATTCTTCCTTTTGGCATTGAATGTTGATGTTAAATCTCACTTTTTAGGTTATGGTGCATTTCGGCTTGTTCATTTTAAGTGATCATAATTAATGTTTTGTCTTTTGGCTCTTTGGGACTCCACAAGCTATACATTGTATAGAAAGAAATTGCATCATGCATGTGCTTTATTAAATATTTGAGAATATACAATGTTTTTTGTTCTTGGAAGGTTCTTCTATCGGATAGGTTTGTGGTTGAGGTAAGACATTCTCCTCCAAAAGTTTTTAAAGTCTTGTTCCAACACATAACATGATCATTATTGCTTTAGACTTTATCGAGTTTCCATGGAAGTTAAATTGTACTCCATAACTTGGTATAATGTAGGCTTGTTTTGATACAATGCGTCTTGTTGCAAATGCTCTTATTTGTTTAAGATTAGACAAACCACATGAGCTATGCTTACATTCTAATGCATCGAGCAAGGTTGCATCTTATAATTTTTTTACTTTCTTATCTAAGGTGCATATTCTTGTTGGATCCTCCCTTTAAACATTAACACACTAGCTTTAGTGCATCTTGGGCCTCAATATCATTTACGGTAACCGTAGAAAATGTTGGGTAACAAAATGACTCGATATTGCACTACCCTTTATGTGAATTAAGTTATAGGCCGAGTGTTGCCTTAGATTGTTAGGAGTACTTCTATCACCAAGTCCACAAACCCTAGAGAGAACATTGCCCATTGATCCAAATGCCCAAGGGCACCTTTTATAATTGTCAAGAGTATTTGTATTAATCAATTCTACACTGCCATAGAGAACATCAATCATTGCTTGATGTTAAGCATCTTGTTGGAAGTGTCTTTATAAGAGAATTTATCAACCCTTGAGAGAACATTGCCCTTTGAGCAAAATGCCAATAGTTCCTTCTCTTGTTGGAATGGCCTTGTTAGACAACTCTTCGACCTCAAAGAGAACGGTGTAGGTGCTCAACTTGTGGATTAAGCAACTTTGAAATAATTGTCAACTTGTCATGAGATGATGTTTCAACATACTAAAATAGTGTTGAAAGCCCATGTTAATAGCTTGAGTTGCATATATGCATATGTGCACAATTGGTGGAAGTAGGATAGCTTGAGGGAGATGTGGAGGGAATTTTAGAATGGAGGAGAGAGAGAATTGGAAATGGGTAGATGGATTCTAATAGAGAAGGGGAGAGAAAACACAAGATGCCATGGTTTGAAGCTACACTACATTCTCTATGGGGATTGAAACCATCAATCTTACCTCAGTAGGTTGATAGATAATAATTCATATGTTAAATTCTGTATTGCTAGCCAACTTCTAGATTAGATTGGAGATTTTAAACAAGGAATACCAAGTTTTAAATCCAACGAAAGAAAGAACAAGGGGTTGACAAAATCAAGAAATATACCAAAGCTAGGAGGGGAAATGAATTTTTAGAGGGAGCCCATGATGGAAGTGAGAGAGAGAATTTAGGGGAATATTTGGAGAGGGGGAAGGAGAAGGAGAAGGATAAAGTGAAGGGGGTTTTAGATGTGGAGAGGGGCATGGAGGACGAGAGGGAAAGGAAAGTAGAGAAGGGGAAAGGGAATACAAAGAAGGGGAATTTAGAAGGGGAGAGGGGTGGGAGGGGGCTAAAGAGAGTTAATTTAGAAGGGTAGAGGGTATAAGAGGGGGAGAATTAGAGTTAATTTAGAAGGGTAGAACGAGAATGGGAGAAGTTGAGAAGAGAGAGACAAAGATTGATAAAGGAGGAAGAGGGAGAGGGAAAAGGGAGAGGTGAAGGGACTTGGAAAGGGTGAAGGGAAGAGATTTAAAGAAGGGACTAGAGGGAAAGATGGAGATCGGATTTTTAAAGGGGAGAGAGAGAGAGGTTAAAGGGAAGAGAGGAAGGGAATTTTAGAAGGATATGGTAGGGGGAAGGGAATTTTTGAAGGGGAGAGAGAAAAGGGAGAAGGAGAGGGGAGGGGAGAGGGAAGGGAATTTCATAACAGAAGAGGGAAAGATGAAATGGCAAAGACTAGGATTCGGGGATGAAAGAATGAATTTTTGAAGGTATGGAAGCATTTATGAGGTTCTAGGACTCTAATACTATGAACAAAAACTATACGTCAAAACAAATACTGAACATACATATTTAATACATAGACTATTCATGTTCTGTATCAATATTATTGCACAGAAGATCTCTCCAAAAATTCAGAAGAACTTCGCAAAACTACATTAGATCAATCATTGAATACACCATCTTCAAATACTAAGATAAAGTACTAGAACAGTCACCTATTCAACATAGAACAGTCGAAAGATATGGACTTTGTAATCATTGCATATTTGGAAGATTATTTTTCTCATAGGACCATATAACTTCCTTGGATCTCTCTCTTAGATACAATACCAAAAGTCGTATGAAAACCTAGGAGTTACATTGATAGGTGGTGTCTCCTCATATATGTGACTATATGAGATTTACTTCACAAACTTAGATCCAAATATACAATGCATATTTATTCATATACCATTGACACACCGATGGCTAGGAATTTGGGAAAAATTCTTGATCTATTACTCCACCGTGACTATGCTAGAAGAGAGGATGAAGTGCCTGGTGCAATACCAAGACTCAAGCTCTTTCCAAACATAAGTATTTTCTAGCCCAAAAGAAAATACTTACGAAACCTAAGTGCCAAAATATGCTAGTTGAATTTTAAAAGATGTTGTGTTGAAAAACATGATTGAAATTGTTTGTGTTAAGGAATACAGAAAGTTGTGAATTCTTCTTAGTAAAGTGATTACTCATAATGTGTACTGAACTTATATTCTCTTTTTGACATACATACATGCAATTTTCTCTTTAACTTCTATTGCATGTCAGAAAATTATATAATACTCATGAAATTTCCATCAACATCAATGTTGTCCTCCTCTACTAAACTTCGAATCTGATTTACACTTTTGTTAGAGCATCTAGTCTTTCCTAGAACAATGCATTCTTAGTTGTCAATTTTGCAGTTCCCTGGGTTATATTTACTACCTACACATGAATTGTTGCTTGCATCTCTTGTAGCCTTTCCTGAACATCATTTACCATTGTTACTGTTGGAGGTGGTGGCCTTCACCCCAGCATGGTGAATTGGCAAGGGGAGCCAACACCTATTTGACATGTGCAATCTAAGGAGAGTAATCCCATAAGCATATGTGTATATTATGTTTCCTTCGATATAAAGGCCTCATTTTCCCACTCTCTCTCATCCATCCCGATATTTTTTGGGAGGAAAGAGAGGCATTTTGCATGGCTAGGGGGAGGGGCTTGGGACCCCCCTTACCCGATGCACACATGGCACCTTCTGCGCCTTCATGGTATTAGAGCAAAAAAGAGATCATGCAAATTGTGCGTCATGAACTGTGGGTTGCATGGAACATGGTGGCGGCACACCTTCTGTGGACTATGTGCTACAGAGACATCGTGATCTATGGCAGGTAGTAAGTGCGACTGTGTGCTACAGAGACGTTGCAATCTGTGGTGAGTATTGAGTGCGACAGCATGTAGAAGTGTTGCGATCTACATGTGGAATTTAGTGCGAGATGATTTTTGACGGTGGCTCTCATAACTCGTTCCTCTCGTGAGATTTGGCAGCTAGCGACTCGTGGCAGTTTGGTAACGTGGACTTTCCTGTGTCTCACATGCCTCTTGTGTGGTTGGCCCCTCCTTGGTTTCGTTGGGGGTTAAGTTTAGCTCGAAGTTTGTCCACAGGAGGGTGTTGGAGGTGGTGGCCTTCACCCCTCACTTGAAGCATAGTGAATTGGCAAGGGGAGCCCTCACCTATTTGACACATGGAATCTAATGGGAGTAATCCCATAAGCATATGTGTATATTGGGGGACTTGGATATAAAGGCCTCATTTTCCCACTCTCTCTTATCCCTCCTAAGATTTTTTGGGAGGAGAGAGAGGCCTTTTGCATGGCTAGGGGGCGAGGCTTGGGACTCCCCATACCCAGTGCACACGTGGTGCCTTATACACCTTCACTTACCATCTTATCCAATTGGTTTTGCCTCAGTCACTTCATTCTATACTTCCATTTGGTGAGCCATTGCATGTACTTCCATTTGCTGAGCTATTGTATGTACTTCTTGTACTTGGGAGTTTCTCTCGAAACAGAGTTAAGGTGTTTTATGTCATCCATTCTTTTGCTAAATACACTAAAGATATCTAGGAAGACTCTCATGAAGATCATCAAGTATGGCAAAAATACCTTTGAATCCAAGATTAGAACATAGGAAGTGCATTCTTTTACCCAAATCTCATGACATTGCTCACAAAAACCCCCCATGCTATTATAAAAGCAGTCTTCTCCTTATTCTCTTTAGCCACTTGGATCTGATTATATCCATTGAAGCCATCTAGAAAGCTCTATACCTTGTGGTTTGCAATAGCATCTAGGCATGCATCACAAAATGGCATTGGGAATGGATTTATTATCATAACAATATTTAAATGTTGTGCTCATATTTTTGGTAAACTATTTTCTAAACCAATTTCACTTTTTCTACTTCATATGACCACAAAGGTGCAATGTGTACTTTTTTTGTGTTCATTGGGAAAATATTTTCTTTAGAGCCTGACTATGTATATAGGTATATCAATTTATGGCTCCTTCTTATCCTTTCAATTAGTATATTGATATGCACATGTTATTTTAATCTATTGAAATATGAATTTGATGCTTATTGAAGGTGACTTTATTTTAAAGACATTTTTTTGCATGTCCATAGACAATTTTCAAAAACAATCTCTTTGAAGCCTCTTTCTTAACATATTTTGTTATTCTTTAAGTGAATTTACACTCTTTTATAACTTAAAAATTATTGATGCTATTTTTATTTCCTCCAATAATTAGTGGTACCAAATCCAATACCTTCCAAGTTGGAGACAATTAACTTGGAGACAATTCTTACACATGGAAATGTGTAAATTGAATCAATATATTTATCTCTATCATTAGTGATACTCTTTTCATTTCCTCCAAAAAATTTAGTAATAAATATGCAAAAATGAATATTTTCTTTATCTAAATAATTTTCATAAAGTTATAGTCCATAAGCATTACTTATAATTATAAATTAAATATAGAAATATGAATATTTTCTATATCTAAATGTTATATGTACTAGTTATATTGAATAAATCATACCAACAAGTAAAAACATAAAATGATGTAGTTGATGTATTGAATAAAACGTGTGAATGAGAAAAAAAAAAGATTGCACTTACAAAGAACTTGCAGGGATGTAACATTGATAGAATATATTACAATTTATTATGTCTTCATTTGAAATTTGAAGAAAAAGTTGTAAATCCTGGCGAAACTTTAAATTTTATCTCATAAAAGTTTCAAATCTTAGCGAATGTTTCAAAACTTTATTTTTATTAGGGCATACAAACTTTCGACACCAATATAAAAGTTTCGCTTCTTAACGATCTCCAAACATTGGATCAACCTCAAGGGAGGTGAGGGAAGAAATGTCAAATCAATTTATATTGTAAGTTTCTCCAATTTCTATCCTAAATCTAAATTTATTATTTTTAATAATGTTACGAGTTTGTTATATTTTGGGAAATGATAATGATTTGTTTGTGTTTATGCAAGCATAAAATTTATATAATAATTCAAGAGCACATGGGAAGGATCTTGAAATGTGCATACTAGATGAAGGTGGTACAAGAGTAGTTTGTATCAAGCAAAAATGGTGTGCCTTACTCCTTTATGGCTTTCAAACATATGAATGTAATATTTTTCTATAACTTTAGTATTCATTCTTTATGAACTTGGAAAGTTAGTTTTTTATCATAATGTCTTTGCTCATAAAGAAACATTCAAAAAGGGAAGAAGAAAATAAGGTTCCAAAAAGCTTTCGTCAACTATTGATCATGCAAAGAGAGAGAGAGAGAGAGAGAGAGAGAGAGCAGAAATAAACAAATCCAAGTCATGGTTGATGATAATATTATCCACATTATCTCTTAAATCAAGGTCATCTATTGACTATGGAGTGATGGGCAATTACTTGGAATTACAAAATCTAATTCCTAAGGTGATTACGGCTTGATTATTGCAAATATTCGATATGGTTTCAATCATGCAAGATCCACTTTTGATGAAAAGCCTTTTACATATCAAAATACTAGGAAGCCTATTAAACAGGTCAAAGAAGTCTCACTTTCTCCAATCTAGAGAATAGTCATATTTCTAGAGAATAGTCATATTCCATTCTATATAGCAAGCTAGACAAGTGGAGGTAGCCATACAACATGAGAAACTATGTTCTCATGATTGCTTGTATTGGTGAGCTCTTTTAATGTGAATCTAAAAGAAATTTTTTCATGTAGGATGTTGTTTTCTCTTTACATGCTTCCAATCAATGAATTGGTGGATCTTTTTTTCTTGAAAATGATTGGGTATTACATTTAATTGTTGGAATTGGAACCACTACATCTTCGGCCCTTAAGAATGGGTATAATGTTATTTCTATAGAGAATATGTATTCCAATGCGAGTTCATTAACAAAAGGATTGCCAGCTTGCATACTCTACTTGAACAATATCAAGAAGTTGGTCTTTATGGAGGTACTTTTGAGCCCAATGTAGTGGTATTTATACCACTAGAGCCACAGCCTCCAAAGCTGATGACATATGGAGGTCATGGTTCTATAGATTTTTTAGAGACCATTGAAGAAAGCTATAATCAAGGAAGTTAATACAACAGGGTAAGAGAAGGTTCAATGCAATCACTTGCTTTCTTCTTTCTTTCCTTTCACCTCTTGCTCATCCCACTTTGCAAAGACACTATCTATTAAGTTCCAAATTTCACCTGTTTGAAAATCAAGCTAAAATAGATTATCATATCCTTTGGACTTATCACTTTGCCAACCTCCTCTATCTAATGGCAAGAAAATGCTGGTATCCATCTAATAATGAAGCCTTAAAGTAAAAAAAATTGCAATATTTTGATCCTCATTGCAAGTAGTTATAAACTCATTATGATAAAAGCAAACTTGCTCTACCATGTTCATTATCATTATCATTATTATTATATAATGCAAGAAGCTTGGCTTCCTCATTTGTCAAGCCTATGAATACTTTAGAGCTACAAACCTTATCATAATGATTGTTTGGATATTCTAAATGCAATTGCCTCTTTGCTTTAGCCAAATTTGTTCCACCAAGAACATAATACTTGTAGTCATCCATTGTTCTTCTATAAAATGATTGCTTAGAAGGAAATTGAGTTGGATCAACTAAAATGACCTGATCTACAACTATTACTTAAGGATTATTCCACATCCTTCTCTTTATATTTTTAACATGCTTGGAATAATTTTGCATATTTCAAGAGGGCATAGTCTTGTTCATGGATCAATAGGTGGACAAAGAACATGATTGATATTCAATATGTAAACTCTAATTCACTCCAAGTTTCTAGAAGTCCTTGATAGCGGAAGTGAGAGAGGGAGAGAGAGGAGTGCACACAAGATTGCTAATTGTACACTAACTTGTATTCCATGGAAAATAGGAATATATACATGGACCACTTAGGGTAGGGTTAGGGTTAGTCCCATAACCCTTATGGTGCAATTTACACACCATTGTCAACACCCCCTCTTAAATTGCACTACATAAGAAGAGGGTGCTTTACAAAACACAATTTTTAGATTTTCTAAATGTTGTATGATGGCAACATAAATAAAGATCAGAAAAGATCCATAAGAGTGAAAAAAGAGCACAGTGGAAAAAGTACGTACAAATGTGTACAACTTAACCTTCACTTCCCCCTCTTAAGTTGCAATTGGAAGACCAAGGTGATGTAAAAAATGTGCAAACTTATCTAGGGAAAGTGGCTTGTGAAGATATCTATGACCTGCTCCATGGAAGTGTAAGTTGGATGACTTGGCTTCCATGGAAGTGTAAGTCAGATGATGGCATAATGTAGTCCATGATCCCATGTACCATGAAGGTATCTGAGTATTCTCTTTACTCTGCAAGGAGGCAAGTCTTCTTGGGATTTTGCATGAATTGACTAAGCACAGCAACTACATATGTGATGTTTGTCCTGGTGATAGTCAAGTAGATCAAGCTTCCAATGAGCTGTCTATCATGTAGAGGATCTAAAGCTGGAGAAATGTCAAGTGTTGACAACTTGATATTGCATTCCATAGGAGTAGGAATGGCTTGCAATCATGTAGTTGAAACTGCTTAAATACTTTATGAGTGTACTTACCCTAAGAAAGTGTAATCCTTGTGGCATTTCTCCCTATTTCTATCATAAGAAAATCATAGAATTCTCCCATATCCTTCATGTTAAACTTTGAGGTGAGCTGACTCCTTGTTTTTTAGATGAGATGTCCACTGGAGCTCGTGATGATGATCAAATCATCAACATAAAGCACTACAAGAAGGATGTCTTATATAGTCTTCTTGATGTAAAGAGATGGACCTAAATTTGATGGCTGAAAACCAGAGATCAGAAAGTGACTATGAAGCCTTGCATTCCATGCAGGAGGAGCTCGTTTTTAACCATAAAGTGATTTTTGTAACTTGGAAACCTTTTGTTCCATCCCGCTAATAGCATATCCTAGAGTCTGTACCATGTAGATTTCCTCATCCAAAAAACTATTGAGGAATGCATGTTTCACATCCATCTGGTGTATGGGCGAATCAAGGTGAGTTGCAAGAGCTATGGCTATCCTAACGGTAGTCATCTTTGCAACTGGTGCAAAGGTCTTCTCATTATCTATACCATACTCTTAGGCATATCCTTTAGCTACCAACCTAGCCTTGTATCTATCAACCTCACCATCTGAGTTGAGTTTGGCTTTGTAAACCCATTTGCATCCTATGGGCTTCTTCTCTGCGACAAGATCTATCAAGGTCCAAGTTTGGTTCTTGAGAAGAGCATTGTACTCTTCATCCATTGCATGTTGCCCACTCAAGGACTTGCACTGCATCCTTCAAGGAGGTTGGCTCATCAAAATCTGTCACTTTGGCCATGAATGCATAATTGCTTTTGTGGGTCCACCTCTCAGGTGTTTTTTTATCACGAGAAGATCTTCTGAGATTGGAAGTGGAACTCTTAGGAATCCTAGTGATGATCATGGTAGTTACTGTATCCACTATGTGAAGAACCTTTTTTTTGCCTTTACTCTGAGTGGTCACTATGGACTGCATACTATCTAACTCTACAGGCAAAGAAATCTGATGTATCATTGGCACTACTGGCTGAGGCTGGAGTAGAAATGGTAGTCGAATTGTCAAAGTATGATGAAGCCTCGTCAATGATGATAACATCCTTGGATATAATCAACTTTTGCTTGACGGGATCATAGAGTCGGTATCCCTTTGACTCTGCAGCATATCCAAGAAAAACACACTTGATTGATTTGACATCAAGTTTAGTTCTAAGTGCATCATAAACATGAGCATAAGAAAGAGAGCCAAATACTCTCAAGTGACCAATAGAGGGCTTAGTTCTTGTGAATGCCTCTTTTGGTGTCATGTTTTCCAATGAAGCAATGGGACTTCTATTCATCAAGGACATAGCTGTGTCACATGCTGTGGGGGTTAAAGGTCACTGTGCCTTAACCCCAGTTATGTACAATACTCAAACACACATATAAATGAATGAAAAAGAAGATTAGGGTGGTTCTGCACCCACCAAAAGTTGTGTGGCTCTCTGTCTCTTTCTCTCCTTCTTCCATTCTTGCTTCCGTTGAGAGCACTCTCAACTGGTATCAGAGCCCGGGTGATCTAGCTGAGCGTGCGTGAATGCTTTGAAGCTCAGCAGCTCTGTGGGAGGAAGGAGAAGCTTTGTGGGAAGCTTTGTGGGTGACTTTACTTGCACCGAGTGTGCAGAGACCTTGGAGGAACCTTTGGAAAAGTCACTTTGGCTTTACGAAGTGGTTTTGAGAGCCTGTTAAGAGCTTTCAAAGAAAAAGTCGTTTTTTGAGCTTTTCCCTGTTCCGTTCGATGACAGAGACTCCGTATTGACTTGTGGAGGCAACTATTGCTTGCTTTTGGTGTCCACATTACTTCAGGAGCTTGGAAACACCTTCATTCTTGAATCTGGGATCATTTCATTGGATTTCTGACTCACTGTGTCAATTCCTGCGTTTTTTGCCCGGGAGTTGGAACTCAAGTTTGGAGTAACCATTTGCAGATCTGTCAGTTCCGGTGGACTCAGGAGGTCCTAAGACTTCTATGTTGCTCATCATTCGTACTCCGGTGGAGTTTACAAATAGCTCTGTTTCCAAAAACGTTTTTCAGTCCGTGTGTTGGACCCAGTGATTGAGACCACGGTTTCCAAAACCGTCTGTCCCATTGCGTTCCGGACGCCCAAAAACCCCTACTTGTCAGTTCTTGCGCGATTCGATGAAGGATTTTCAAAGTTATAAATCTCTGTGTATTCGATTTCGTCTCTCTGTTATGCATTTTTCATTCTAAGGTTTTGAAACCTTATATTTATGCCACATGGCAGTGGATAAGTATTGACTCCCGTTTCTCACTCATCGGTTGGGATTTTGGAGTTCTGGCAGAAGAGAGATATTTGCAGATTTTCTTGCTCAGTCCGATTATGCGATGGTGCCCATGTTTTGAGGCATCTCAGGTTCTATTTTCACTAGCGCTCATTACCGTGGGACTATGATTTCTTGAGCATACCTTATGCAGATCACTCTGGTTGCAGTTTGCGCTCATTCGTGGTATGCATTGGGTTGCAATGGATGATTTATAGGCCATTTGGATGCATTGCGGTCCTTGTTGGATGCGCTGATAGGCCCAAATTGCCTTGTGGGATGCTATTTTTATGGACGCTTTGCACATGGATGCTATTTTATGCTGAGGGACAGCTTTGACACATTGCAGGTGATGCACTGATAGTGCTATGCTCTCTTGGATGAGACATTATTGATGCATATGCCAGTGGACAGTGTTTATGCTTGAGTCATTTGGCACTTATTGGCATTTTCTTTTGGGCCAGATTTGCTCATATGGATGCATAGTATATGCACATGAGTCAGATGCATCTTTTGATGCTTTGAGCTTTGAATTTTGGTGATATTTCACTCTATTGTGGCATACACATTTGGGTGCACCTAGTATTTGGTGTGATTCTCTCTTGCAGGCACTAGCATTTGGGATTTTGCTTTATTTGCATCATGGCATCCTCTTCCATGCCTGAAAAGGAGTTTTTCAGCATTAAAAAGTTTGATGGGACAAACTTTTCTTTGTGGAAAGAACAGATAAGGGATGTGCTTATTCAAAAGAAGCAGATTAAACCCTTGGCAGGGATTGAAGCTAAGCCTGCAAATATGTCTGAGGATGATTGGAATGAGTTGGATGCATTAGCAAAGTCTACTATTAGGCTTCATCTTGCAGAGTCAGTTTATTTCACAGTAGTGAATGAGCAAACTACGGAAGATTTGTGGAAGAAACTGTGTGCCACTTATGAGAAGGAAACTGCCTCTAATAAAGTTTACCTCATGAAGAGGTTGTTTGAGCTGCAAATGAAGGAAGGGGTCTCCATTGCTTCTCACTTGAATGAATTCAATATTATTTTCAGCCAGCTTCAGGCTCAGAAGATGAATTTTGATGCGGAGACTAAGGCAATATTTCTCTTATGTTCATTGCCATCCTCGTGAGATACCTTCCGTACAGCTGTCAGTAACTCTGCACCTGGTGGAGTACTGAAATTTGATGATGTTGTGGGTAGCTTGTTGGCCGAGGAGATTAGACGGAAGTCCATGGATGGCAACAAGCAGGATGCAGCCTTAAATGTGCAAAGGGGCAGATCACAGTTCAGGGGGAAGTCCCAAGAAAGAGGGAAGTCTCGTAGCAAATCCAGGGCACGAAACATTGAGAGTGTTACCACTGTGGCAAGAAGGGCCATATGAAAAAGGATTGCTACAAGCTGAAAAGAGAGCAAAAGGATAAGAAAAAGAATGCAAATTGGGGTGCAAATCAAAAGGAAGAGAGTCCAAGGGAGGACAAAGGAAAAGTGAAGATCGAGGAGATCAATGCAGTCACACATGATAGTGACAATGACGTTCTCTTCATGTCTAGTTTATCTGCATAGTTGCTTGCCACTTCAGATGATGCATATTCCCAGGATTGGATTTTGGATTTTGGTGCTTCATTCCATGTTACTCCCCATAGGGAATGGTTCTCCACTTATGATAGTGGAAAGACAGGTTGTGTGCATCTTGGAAATGACTATGCATGTGACATAGTGGGAGCAGGTGACATAAAGTTTTCTTTTGCAAATGGGTCTGCATTTGTTTTGAAACATGTGAGACATGTGCCTAAGTTGACCAAGAGTCTTATTTCAGTGGGTCAACTAGATGATGCTGGTTTTCACACCACTTTTGGCTTTCGGAGTTGGAAAATTCAAAAGGGCTCTATGCTTTTGGCCAGGGGTGCCAAGTGTGGGACTTTGTATCCCTTACATGTATCAGGGGTATTTGATCATGTTGTTGCAATAACCGAGCAGCCAAGCACTTCTTTGTGGCATTGCAGGTTGGGGCACATGAGCCAGAATGGAATGAAACTCTTATGCCGTTTGGGTTATGTACCGCATTTGAGTTTCTCTGATTTTGAATTTTGTGAGCACTATCTCTATGGGAAGCAGACTAAATCAGCCCATAAAAGAAGGGGAAAGAAAGAGTTTGAAATGCTTGATTTGGTGCATTCAGACGTATGTGGTCCCATGCCTACACGGTCATTAGGCGGGGCTGAATACTATGTGACATTCATTGACGATGCAACTAGGAAAGTGTGGGCTTATGCTATAGCTCGGAAGAGTGATGTGTTCCCGGTATTTCAGAAATGGCTGGCCTTGGTTGAGAATCAGTCAGGTAGAACGCTTAAATGCCTACGGACTGATAATGGTGGAGAGTATCTCTCTCATGACTTTCAGCATTTCTGTGATACACGTGGGATTAAGAGGGAGCTCACATCCCCTCGTACTCCAGAGCAAAATCCAGTTACAGAAAAGATGAACCGTACCATTCAAGAAAGGTTGCAATGCATGCTTTCCAATGCAAGTCTTTCTGGTGGTTTTTGGGCTGAGGCAATGAAGACTGCAGTGCATGTGATCAATAGATCACCTAGTAAGAGTTTGGATGGTGGTATTCCTGAAGAGGCATGGAGTGGCAAGAAGCCCTCTTACTCTCATTTGCGTATATTTGGGTGTGAGGCATATGCACATGTGCCAAAAGAGCTTCGAAAGAAGCTAGATCCTAAGTCTAGGAAATGCATCTTTCTAGGTTATGGTGAAAGTGGAGAGATGGGCTATCGTCTCTGGGATCCAGAAGCAAAGAAGATCATACGCAGCCATGATGTGGTCTTCAATGAGAAGAAGATGCATAAGGCACCCATGAGGGATGTGGAAATGAGGAGAATCACTTTCCAGGATGTGAATCCACCTGCATATGTTGATAGACAGCAAGCTGTCCATGCACCAAATGTGCAAGAAATGGTACAACCAAGTACTCCCACAGGTATACAATCAAGGGTAGATGATGGATCATCTATTGGTGGAAATGATGAGCCAAATGTGGCTGATATGCAAGTGGGACAGCAAGCTGAAATGCCCTTGAGAAGATCATCTAGAGTGTCTAGACCGCCTGATAGGTTTGTTCCAGGGGTAGACTATGTGATGCTTACTGATTGCGGGGAGCCTTCTTGCTACAGAGAGGCTATGATGCGTGAGGATCAACGCAAGTGGGAGTATGCTATGCAATCAGAGATGAGTTCACTTATGAAGAATAAAACTTGGGACTTGGTTTCTTTGCCACATGGAAAGAAAGCATTGCCATGTAAATGGGTCTACAAAATGAAGGTCACAGGTGATGATGTGCCTAGATACAAGGCCCGTTTGGTTGCTAAAGGGTTCAAGCAAGAGAAGGGTGTGGACTTTGATGAGATATTCTCTTCGGTTGTGAAGATGACCACACTTAGATGCATGCTTGGACTAGTGGCATCAGAGGATATGGAGCTTATGCAAATGGATGTCAAGACAGCTTTCTTGCATGGGGATTTGCATGAGGAAATTTACATGGTGCAGCCGGAAGGCTTTGAAGAAAAGGGCAAAGAGCATTTAGTTTGCAAGCTGAAGAAGAGTCTCTATGGTCTTAAGCAAGCACCTAGAGAATGGTATCAGAAGTTTGATGCTTTCATTCGGTCCCAGGGTTTTAGAAGGAGTGAAATTGATCACTGCCTCTACACTAAAAGGGCTAAGGATAATAGCCTGATAATCTTGGCACTATATGTCGATGATATGCTATTGGCTAGCAAGAATACTTATGAGCTAGATGCATTAAAGGCCAAGTTGCATGAGGCCTTTGATATGAAGGATTTGGGACTTGCAGGTCATATTCTTGGTATGCGCATCACGCGTGATCGGAGTAGGAAACTCCTTTGGCTTTCACAAAAAGAGTATGTTACAAAAGTATTGCAACGTTTCAATATGGAGGGGGGGAAGGCAGTGAGTACTCCATTGCCTCCATATGTGAAACTGAGTCATACAGATAGTCCCAAATCAGATGAGGAAAGGGCCATGATGGCCAAGGTTCCTTATGCATCAGCAGTTGGGAGTCTTATGTATGCTATGATAGCTACTAGACCAGACATTGCATTTGCAGTGGGAGTTGTTAGCCGGTATATGGCTAATCCAGGAAAGAGGCATTGGGAGGCAGTTAAGTGCATCATGAGGTACATGAAGGGTACCAAGGAGATGTGCATTTGCTTTGGTAAAGGAGACATGCGTGTACTTGGGTACACAGATTCAGACTATGCAGGGCATGTGGATAGTAGGAGATCCACTTCTGGTTATGTGTTCACCTTTGCAGGTGGTGCAGTGTCGTGGATGTCTCGCGCACAAAAGTGCGTTGCTTTGTCTACCACAGAGGCTGAGTATGTTGCAGCCACAGAGGGTTGCAAGGAGGCTATATGGCTTGATCGGCTAGTGGGAGATTTGGGGATTCATACAGGTGTACCGACATTGCATAGTGATTCCATGAGTGCTATTCAGCTAGCACGGAATCCGGTCTTTCATGCAAAGACCAAACACATTGAGGTCAGGTACCATTTCATCAGGGAGGTACTTGAGGACAAGCGCATAGAGCTTGTCAAGGTTCATACAGATGATAACCCTGCAGATATGCTGACGAAGAGTCTACCTAGTCAGCGGTTTGAGTATTCTCGTGTATTGATGGGCATTGGATAGTATGCTCACTGGTTGTTCTCCCTTAAAGGCACATTGTCCTTTAAGTGGGAGGTTGTGGGGGTTAAAGGTCACTGTGCCTTAACCCCAGTTATGTACAATACTCAAACACACATATAAATGAATGAAAAAGAAGATTAGGGTGGTTCTGCACCCACCAAAAGTTGTGTGGCTCTCTGTCTCTTTCTCTCCTTCTTCCATTCTTGCTTCCGTTGAGAGCACTCTCACATGCCTCGGCCCAATACTGTCTCAAAACATTCTTCTCATCAAGCATGCATCTAAATGACTTTGCAATCACCCTATTATTTTATTTACCAAGCCCATTTTGCAAGGGGTATATCTGCATGGTACTGACCTTTCCCTTGATTTCTAGAGCATCCGAAATTCTTGCCTCTTCCTCTACACGATGCTCTTCCACTTCCTCTTGCTCTGTGAAGTCGATGTCATGATTCTTAGAATATGTTTTGAGACTATGTCTCAATTTTTCTTGCATGAGCATGTCTGACATGAGTTGAAATGTTGGTGGTGCATCTCATGTGACTAATGCAATCACAAACTGCCATAATCTGGTCCAAGTCCATTACTGGCAAGATGGACTAGTCTCTCTCCTTTGACCTCTTGTCCAAGTGATGTGAGTTGATCAGCAAGATCCTTCAATCTAAGTAAATTTCTGTTGCTTTGTGAGCTCTAGTTGTTGATCTGTAGTAAGAGTAGTTGTCGAGGTAGGCTCGAGTCTCTTTTCATCTTCTGCGTGGTAATGTCCCACAAGTTCTTTAGCTGAAAAGCGCTCAACATTTTGAACTTCCAATTGCCATAGTTGTTATCATCGAGCTTGTTACTTTGATCAAGAAATATGACATCATCATGTGATTTTGCCATGGTGCACCAAGAATTAAAACCTGTATACAAATAGCAAGCAAGTGCTGGTGATAGCCGGAGGCTTTACAAGGCTTGAAGAAGTAGTGCAGGATGCCAAATAGTCAACTAGTGACTTTACAAGGTGGCATCTGAGTGCAAAGGTGCAACTATCCTGAATCGGTAACCCAAACTACCAAGTGACTCAACAAGAGAGAATCTTCCATTTGTTAAAGAATGGGACAATTATCGATATGTGTGAGATGATACCAATGATAGGACTAATGCCGGTTGGGAACTAACAGGAAATTTTTGGGCAGGGCTTCAGTTGGCTTGTTTTAAAGTTCTCTCCTCTATGATAGCTAGTCCTATAACTAGTCTACAGATCTTTTGAGATAAAAAAGCAGCAAAATAGATTTTATCTTGATTTGGTTTGGTTTAGAGAGGATGCACTCTGATTGGTGGGGTGTCGATGAAGAGGTTTCTGCAAATACTACAAAGTAGAAATTCCAAGTGTAAAGTTTGAGGTGACAAGTGTGTAGAGCATGAGCTGGGGAGCAATTTTTCCTTTTGGAATGCCTCTAAACTCCACCTAGATAAAAAGATGCAACCCCCAAAAGAATGGCAAAATTTTGAGCACAAGAGGGCCCTAAAATGATGATGTGGATGCACTGGATGGTCACATGTAGTGTGCCTTTGAAGCACAAATAATGAGGTGGCACTATGAGATGGCATTGCCATGTGTCAAGTGAGGTGGCACTGGTCAAAAGTAACCATGGTTAGGTAACTATGGTTAAAGGTACTTAGGGTGATGTGGCACATAATATTGGGTAAGGGTGCCACGTGGCTAAAACCTGATTACTCTCCAAACCCTAGATCAAATTGACCTAACCAGAGTCTATGCTTATCTACCACATGTCACCAAGTAAACCTAGGGTAAAAAAGGGTCAGTGTCACCTAACCATGGTGGGCTTATCGGCCACATGTCAATGAGAGAGAAGGAAGAGAGAGATAGAGGGATAGGATAGTGAGAGAGTAGAGAGAGATGGTGAGCTTCTCTGCAGGTCAACGATGAAGTTAGGTTGCTCTGGCAGGGACGTGGATGTGGCCTACACTACCTTACGCTTGTCTATTTTGCTAAAGGGGCCATTGCACATCGGGTGAGAGTGTTTTAGCATGGAGGCAAGAGCTTTGTTGCTTGTTAAAGTGATCTGGTAGCCTTGCTATGTGTGGAGCTTGGTTGTACGTGCTTTTTAGTTTCTCGACTGAGTGTCGTTGATGGGAGACTATGTTGGTTGGGGCATGTGGGCACAGCCCCTATTGGTCATTGTTCATGCACGTCGTGTAGTCACCACTATTTGGAGCTTGGGAGGCCTTCATTGTAGATGGTGTTGGAGCAGAGGTCAGAGCTAGAGCCATTGTGTGTGTTGTAGAAGCATCTATTGTAGAGCTGCCATTTGGAGGCAACTCATTTGCACTGTTTTGTTGCTCGTTGTAGAGGGCTCATGAGCCATTGTGGGAGCTGAAGGCATAAGCTAGTCGAGGAGGCAATGAGCAATAGGAGCCACTTGAAACAAGGGCGACATTGGAGTACCATGGGAGTTGATTGGAGTGGCACTCAGTTTTGAAGTCCTTGGCCTATTGGAGAGATTGGCACTGCTGTCGGTCGTTGGAGAGCTTCACTTGGGCTTTTGGTTGTCATTTGATGTAGTCGACATCCTTTGGAGCTTGGCCGCTTTGCATCTAGTGCTGCTATTCAAATCCCTGTGATGGTGCTGAGGACCAAAGTTGTAGGTCATGGAATTGTGCTAATTGGTGTCACATCTCATAGGTGGACCTTTGTAGTTGCCTTCAAGCATCGTGTCTGTCATTGGTTGCTATTGTAGGCTGCACCTTAGGAGCCTAAGGGATTTTGTGAGCTTCCTATGTTGAGCTTTAGTACTTTGGAGACCTAAATGCTTCTCCATAGTTGCTCATATTGAACTCAAGTCTCTCTCACACTCTCTCAAAGTGGTAAGAAATCTCTCTCTCACTGTGGAAATCTCCAAAGTGGAGATGGAGGATGCCCGACATGTGGAGGGCTTATTGCCTTGACAACTTTCAAGAGCTTGTGAGCACCATTGGCTCGGATACCATGATAGCGGATGTGAGAGAGGGAGAGAGAGGAGTGTGACCAAGATTTCTAAGTGTACACTAACTTGTATTCCATGGAAAATAGGAATATATACATGGACCCCTTAGGGTTAGGGTTAGGATTAATGTTAGGTTTTGTCTCATAATCCTTATGGTGCAATTTACGCACCATTCTCAACAATCCTTTTATTGTTTATGAGTTCCCTCAAAGAGGACTATCTTTTAGCATTTTTATTGTTATTGAGTTCCCTTAAAGAGGACTATCTATCTTGGAGCATTAGTCCTATAAAAATTCTATGCACACCTTATGGGGATAGTAAGGGGTTTGTCATCCTCCTCCTCTCATACAATTATTGTGTCCATCACTACCTCTGATGGCACAAATGGAGCAATGGATATTAAGAAGTCAATCCATGTGTCATGTCTTTTTGTAAAGACTTATGCTCAAAAGTTGAGTTGCTTGAAGGTAGAAGTTTTATCCCATAAGAAATTCACACCTCCTCATTCCTTAAGAGCTCATAGTGTGCCAAGCTTCAACTCCAATGATGATAAAATCATTGTGTCAACATTACAAGAGAAGGTAGGTAAGGTAGAACATAAAAGCTCAACTGAGGAGTATGTGATGATGTCAAGCACTCCCTATGGTCACACCAAGTAAAAAGAGCAGCAAAAGAAGAAAAGTTGGTAGTATCCTTCCTAGTTATTGCTTTGATCAGTGCAAGGTAATCCTAGGGATCATTAAGGGAAGCCCTTGAATGTGGATTTGAGATTGTCAAGTTATACAAGACCAAGAGCATATGTTCTTCTATCATCAGGCCACATAAATGCAACCTTCAATACTCTTTGTTGCCAGAAAGAGTGTCTCTTAAAATTTGAAAAGGATGCCTCAATTGTATTATGAGAAGAGTATGTTCCACTCAACTGTGATCTCAAAGTCTATACCTGTCATGCATATATACACGGCCTCATGTGGGGGAATGAGAAAGATATTTCTTTTGAGTACTCTTTTGGATCTCAAATAGTTGGTTTGCAAGGCATTTGAACTTGCTCGTTGCTTGGGAAATCATAGGCTAGATAGATTGAAAAAATATTGAGGGAGGACCCTCAAATATGCATGGCCCAAAAAATGAGGACACTAGGTCCAATTGGAAGTATTTTCAAGGAATGGATGGATGGACTCTTTTAAAAACACACAAAATCATCGCCTAATAGTGGCACTCTCCATTTGCTGAATAACTTCTCCAAGAGGAAAATTCATGCATGTACAAGGACTTCATGAGCACCACACATGAGCCTTATTTCTCATTTGTGCATTTGACTAGAATATAAAAGAATGAATTCAAGAATATGAAAATACCCAAGTGAAATTGCTTTGATGTATGTGTAGCTTGTGTAGATTTGAAGGCCTACCATGACAAATTTGAAGGTATATAGAAAGGTAAGTGTGCTTTTATTAAATTTAATCCATTAACTGCCAATGTACATACATGAAAGAATACTTAATATATAATTTCTTTGGTGCATTTTGTTGCTATGGTAGTCAAAGATCTCTAAAACACATAGAGAAATGCAAGAAAAAGAAAGGACAAAGAACACAACTGGTAAGAGACCCGCAATTAATTTAATTGATGCACAAGAGTAGTACGATTGTTCAACTTGTATATATATTGAGGAAGTTCCAAAGGATCCACAAAGGTTTGGGATGCTCATCGAATCACCTGCCCCAAGGGACTACTTTGAGTTTCAAAGGAAAAAAACCCATTGACAAGTTAGCTAGAGGGAGCTTACAGGTGGAAGACACGACCAAAGTGGTGTGGTAACCCATAACCACTAAGAAGAATTGACTTATGCCCAAAAGCTAATTCAAGGAAGTTTGAGAAGTATCAATTGAGGCCATGGTTTTTGAATCAGAGAATATCTGTGTTGATTTATTCAAAGCATTAAAATAGGCACAGGTTCAAATCACGATCAACCAATTGTTGCACATAGTGCCAAAAGTTTGGAAGAAAATGGTAAAGGAATTGCTATAACAAAGAGTAATACAGAGAACATCGATGCTCCCATGGAGGAAATGATTATGTGCCCAAATAAACCATGTTGAACCAAAAGATGTTGAAGGTACAAGTCCATGATTAGGACTTGAACGATATATTGCTAAATGGCAAATCCAAGGTAAGCATTTTACCCCAATTTGTGTACAAGAAAATGGGCCTATCTAGATTAGACCCCACACCTTTTCAAGTGCAAATGGGCTAACAAAGGAGAATTAAACCATAAATTTGCTTGGTAGACCTTCATTCAAGGTAGCCTAGATAAAATAGGATTAGGGCACTTTGAAAATCACTACTCATAGTGGAAAAAAGAAATTAAATATTTTAAAGGTTGTCCTAAAAAAGATAGACTGGGTGTAGTTAGTGATTGCTCACAGAGTTATGGGAATGGAGCTGGATGATATCATACATGAGATCTCTCTCGTAACCTCCTCGCAAATGGAACTCCATATTTTTGGAACCCTCCCCCATGCCCAATGCCTACCATTTATTGTTCCATGTGCCCATGATGCACCTTTCCTTAAACCCTCTCAAGGTCATTCCAAATTTAACCTTTAATTAGTGCCTAGGCCTAGGAATACCCCCAAGACCCAAGCTATCTAATCCACATTAGCAAGCATTGGCAAGCCCTTTGGTTTCCCACTTTACCATAACTAAGCCATGGCTATCATGATTATGGCTACGTAATAGGGAGGGCCTCAAATGAGGAAGTTGTAAGAGAGAGAAGGGGCCTAGAGGATTTTAGGTATGCTATACAATAGAGGGTAGGTGGGGTATGTGGGGGAATAGAGTAGAGTAGTAGTAATATAAGCTATGAGATCCATAGACATAAAGGGTATCATCATCTTGCTTAGGCTACCAAATCTTTAAGAGCTTTTTATCTTACGTTACCCGTCATGAGGTGACTACTAGAGCATCAAGGGGGATTCTTTTCTATGGTGTAGTACTTTGCTACATAATTTTATAAATAGAAAGCTAAGTACCACACTTGGAATCCAAAGCACATTCTTATTGAGGCCATTTTAATATAATGGAGAAAAACAATTCTTAGAGCTGGTATAAGATTAGTACCAATAACGCCTACTTTGGAGGTATAAACAAAGGTCAGTTAAGCGAGCTATGAGGGGGGAAGAGTGGGGAAGAGGGTCACACAGAGGAAGAGGGGGAGGCAGGATTAGAGAGGGGGGGATGCAAACTATGGGAGGGGGGTGGATTAGCACTCTAAGAGGGGGTGTGCCAATGCAGACCACCAAGAGGGGGAGTGGAGAGGTGACATCCCCTGGAATATGCACAACTAATCCATTCAATATACCCATGGGACCATCCACATGTAAGGATTAGCATAAGAGAAAGTTTCACCATTGAGATCTCACCAAAATTATGGATGAGTATATCATCCAAGTGAATCAAATAAAAGTGTGAGCATGCTCACCTTCCAATAATTCAAATGCATTCTCTAGATCGAATGTCTCACCTTGAATACATGGCAATAAGCTCTTAATTAACAAGAGAAATTTAGCAAAGGTTTTCCATATTTTAAATCTCTTGCCAATATAAAAACACTTGATCCTCCATAGAAGCCAGAGGAAGTGAAAAAAAAAAGCCAAAAGATGAACCTATGCTTGCAACCTTAAGAACCTTGTAAAAGGAATAAGAAACCAAAAAATTACACAAACAACCCATGTTTGACCAACATCAAGAACCTTATAAAGAGGCACAAGGGACCAAAAAATTAAAAATGCCATGTTTCAACCAATTAGAAGGTTCTTATCACCTTATCCAAAGAAAGGCTATGCACCATAAAATAGTTATCGTACATATGAGAGAAAAGTCAAGGAAGCTAAGTTATATTAAGAGTATGTGTTTGTGTGTGTTTTTGAGAGAGAGAGAGAGAGAGAGAGAGAGAGAGAGAGAGAGAGAGAGAGAGAGAGAGAGAGAGAGAGAGAGAGAGTCCAGCTTGGTCTAAATGAAGACAAAAGAAAGGGTTATATACATTGGGGCTTTTTAGGGTTTACTTCCATCTCACCTTTTGTAAAGTTCATTTCCTAAGATATTTGAATTCTCATAGAGCTACCTTAGAGCCTCTATCTCATCATGGATCAAATCCAACTATTGAACAAGTCTCCTAATTTTATAGAATAAAAATAATATATATTTCTTATGGAATGTTTATAGGGCACAAGGCCAATTTCAAAATTTGCAAGCAATCATGCCATTGACCATGTTAGCAAGATCAAAAGCCCTATTGAGATGTTGTTGAAAATTTTATGGCCTTAGTTTAAAGGGATTTATTGAAATTTATTAAAAGGACACAACGTGTTAGATATTAATAAAGCATTAATATAGTTGAGAGCAATTTCTTTAGCTAGTAGTGAACCTAGGGCATTCACTATGTAGAAACCCCATATAGCATGTGCGTTCAAGGGGCATTTAGAAAACCCCCTACTCATAGACTTTTATAACCCATATAACCCCTTTTGTAACTTCAAGATGATAAAAGTGCCCCTTTTGTATGGAAATTTTCAATTAAAAGAAACCCCTTTTATATTTATAATTTATGCAACTCCCCAAGAAAATAAAGCCTATTAGAATCCACATGCTATCTTACATATTGATTAGTAAAATCCAAAAGGTAGTGAGGAGAGTCTCATTGGTGCTAAAGAGTGCAAATAACAAGGGCATCCACTTAGGATATATATGCAATGCTACATTGTTTATGATATCATATGCTTCAAAGACCCCTAAAAATGCCCTTAATAAGCACATTATAAGCCCTTGAAATATCAACCCTTAATCCTAAATATACATATGAACACACTATTCAACATTTTTTGACTTTCTTACTTCATTAAAATATTTTTCCAGAATGGTCACCTCCACTCAATATTCACTTGGTAAACTCCAAAATTGGGTGAAACTGATATTACGTAGGTTATTTCCACACATATATGGCATTCTAAGACCAAAACTTCTCCAATATTATAAGTGGTGATCTCCATTCAATAATGATCTAGTCAACTCTAAAATTTTCTTCAATTCTGACAATATGCAACTCACTTCTACACCTTTCTTTAGTATTTGATAGTGGAGATATGATAATATATGCATAGAGTTCATGTTTTTAATATAGGAATTGAAGATTTTGTTGAATTCAGCATATAAGTGGTGTAAAGATATACCATTTTTGTGAAGCATACATTGGCTGGTGTAAAGATACACCATATTGTTAACCACATTAGTTAACAAAGGTACCATTTCAACTTCAAGACATTTTCGTAATCCCATAGGGATCATGGAGTAGCTTGTATAGGAGATTATGCCTTGGAGCCGCACAGGCCCAAGAGAATTATAAAAAGAGAGGAGAGAGAGTGCAAGGAAGAGAAAAGGGTTGGACCTCCCTTCAAAAGTTGAGATGTATATAAGACTAAAAGTTTGGATTTGGTCTTCACTTGTTGTTTGCACCATTTGGAATACGAGCTCTCTTCTCTCTATGAGTTGTTTGGAGTCTTCTCTTGTTTCCTTATAGTGCATTTGTGACTGCCACTCCCCCTCCCCCTCCCTCTCCCCCTGTTTCCCCTCCTTCTCCTTTTGCCCATCCCTTTCTACCTCTCTTCCTACCTCGAAGGCCCAAACTTCAGCTAAATACCACCTAACTTCCCCACTCCCTTCGTAACAGCAATGCGAATTCGGGGCACCTTCACCAATATGATGGGAAGGCTTGGAAGTTTGAGCCTTCAAATATGGTAAGCATGATTGCTTAGCAAAGCAGAGGTCAGGAAGAGCCCTAATAGCCACCAGTTTCCACTCCACCTATGGTATTTAAGTCCGTGTTTAGGGAGCCATATGCCACTGGGTTGTAACCAACCCCCATTGTATTCACCCTATGATGATAGCTAGTGACTTGGAAGAGAATCTCGCCCATGACCACCTCAAGACTTCCAAGTGTTGGATCCAAGGGGGTAGTGTAGCGTTCCAGAAGGTCCACTTGTGAGACGCTTTACCACTAAAGCACAATGTTCTCTCGACTTGGACCCAATACACAAGAGGCGTGCCCACCCAACAACCGCCCCATATAGATCCATGTTTGGGGTGAATATGCCAATCCCTAAGGCCCATCAGTCCAATTGTTAAGGCCTACTTGGCCCCATGTCATCGTTCTAGTGCCCAATGTATCAAAATCCATGATTGTGCCATTGCCTCAGTGGGGCACCACTAAGGCCACTTGTGTATGATGCAAGAACTATTGTCCCACAAGCCACTTCAATTCCCCAAACAATTCTAATGGATGAGGCCAAGAGGATCCTAGTGCAAGCACTAGGAAGGGGGCTCGCCTTGCCTCTAATGTTTCCAGGAAGGGATACAAATCCTTCAAGAATTACAATCTTTAAATTTACTACCAAGTTTCTTGAGAAAGGAGATCGAGTCTCCCATGTTGAATGCTTTGAGCAGATTTGTGAGACATTTGGTGACATCAGATTTGGACAAGGTAAATTCTTTTGGATTAAGTCTGGATAACAAGGATGGACAATGGTTAAAGGCTTTGAACCCTGATGAGAAAATCAACTGGGATACATTGCATAAATATTTCATAGTGGGGTTCAATCCCAGTGCCCTAATGGAGTCCCATCAATTAGCTTTACGAGGTAAAACTCATCAAGGACTCCACACCGTCTAAAAAAGGGTGTGTGATGCAGTAGATAGGTATCACCTCTCACAAAGCTTAATCTAGTATGTGAGAATTGTATCTCATACATAATTGGATTCATGATAGGCATTCTTTGGATGCTCAGGCATTACAGAGTAGACTGTCATAGATGTGCAGCGTGCATTTCTCTAGTTTGGTTACATTATGACAAAATAGTTTAGCTAGATCATATAATAATCAAGTTAATCTAGTTGGTTACATAGTAATAAGATCCATCTAGTTTGACTACATCATAAATAAGTTCATCTAATTGGGTTACATAATAACTAGATCCACCTAGTTTGATTACGAGCCAACCATTACCATCCATGTCAAATAGTAAATTTTTGAATCTCTGTGTGTTATTTTGACATAGCAGTTAAAACATGAAATCTCATAGGCATAAACATTTTAGGATTCTTGATAGCATCCCTTGTAGCATACCAAAAAAATTCATCATGGACAAGTTCATGGTAGCACACGTTGCTAAGTCATTACCACAAACATCCCTTTTAGCAAAGATACTACGAGTTCAATTGAAGTCCAAACACTTGGCAATATAAGTAGGCATTTGCAAATTGTAAGATTTCTTAAAGTTTCTCTATGCATGACACAAAGCCTCTATGTGTATGAGTACATGCCTAATGAAAAGCTTGGATGAGGTGCTTTATAAACTTAAGGATAAACTATGTTGAGTCATTCTCCATTATGCTAGTTCCAAAGTGCTCACATGCCATCACACTTTTTTAGCAATCAGCAACATGATTCAACGTCACACCTTTTTAGAATCAACAAAATCATTTGGCATAGGTCCATGTAAATCACAATCAATCTTTAAGTCTGTCCACATGTGAAGACATTTGTCCTTCAATATCTAAATTAGATCCTACTAGATATCAAGACCAAGTCTATGATATTGGATCAAAAAATATCATAATATGTTATTTGACACCATCTTGGTCAATTTATCATATATTTCATTCCACATTCAAGTCCCAATGACATTCCAACTTGAATTCAGAATAAGTCAACAAATGCTTCTTAGCCAGATGTTGATATTTTATCCAAGAGTACAACACCATCCTATGGTTGAAACTATTCACAAGATCATCATTTCCCATCTGTAAGGATTCTTGTGCTATTTCATTAATGGTCCATTGACAAAGGAGAAGGATGATCAATTTTGGCATCGCGAGAATATCACTTTCCCTCCACATTTGCTTGGTTTCACAAACAGTCACAACTTAAGAGAGGGAAGTGAAGGTTAGTTCTCACTGTACATATTATGTGCACCATTTTTTAGTTTTCTTTGTTGTTTCCATAAAGCAACAAAAAGGCAAAAAACATTTTTTGTAAAGCACCCTCTACTTATACAATGAAATTCAAGAGGGGATGTTGAGAAAGGTGTAAACTGCCATTATCCTCTATGAATAAGTGGGGTAAACCCTAACCCTAAGGGGTGAACATGGATATTTTTTTGTTTTCTTTGTAATAGAAAGCAATGTATAGTTGGCCATCTTGTGAATGCAGTCCTCTCTCTCTCTCTCTCTCTCTCTCTCTCTCTCTCTCTCTCTCTCTCTCTCTCTCTCTCATCCCCACCCATCTTCTTCTTCCACACATTAGTGCTTTTTCTTCCTATAATATTAAGATAGCTAGCTACTATCAAGATTGGAGGATATTGCATTGTAGATAAGATCGTTTCTATCTAACCATGTAAACCATAATGCATGAGCTTTAAGCAATGAGCAGTTACTACTCTTGCTACTTTGACAAAATGATGGCCTTCCAATTTATAGGCTTCCAACAAGAATTTGTATTGTTTTCCAAACTTTCCTCACAAGAAGGCATGTGACAAATAAGCAAACAATTTCTTCCATGTGACCAAAACATCCTTTGCACATATGATCAAATTTTTGAATCCTCAAATTGAGTCTCACAGCATCAGTCCACAAAGCTTGATAAAGGATAAACCATATTCAGATTGACATTTTTTCCAAGGATATCTTTACTATGATATTGAATCTAGACTTCCAAATATGCAAGTCTTCATTTAACATTAGAGTTAGACTACTTTTTAAAAGGTCATCTAGGTCAGATGGAAAGAATGGAATGCGTAGGAAATGAGAGGGACTCAAGGATCTTTTTTGGGAGCATTTTTGGTAAACATGCAAAAATGGTGAGTACACACTCCCTCCCTCCTCTCCTCCCACTTCTCTCTTTTTTGGGAGCATTTTTGGTAAACATGCAAAAATGGTGAGTACACACTCCCTCTCTCCTCTCCTCTCGCTTCTCTTTCTCTCTTCAGATCCATTTTCTTCACTCTATCCCCTCAAAACATGCAAAAAAGGTGAGCACACACTCCCTCTCTCCTCTCCTCTTGCTTCTCTTTCTCTCTTCAGATCCATTTTCTTCACTCTATCCCCTCACCTACCCCTTTACTCCATTTTCTTGCTCCCCCCCAATCTCCCTTCTTGCTACCTCTCGCCTCCCTTCACATCTCTCTCTCTCTCTCTTCACCCCTTTCTCTTTGCTTTCTCTTCTCTACTCTAGTTGCTTGAATTTGTTGCTTAATCTTGCTTACTTGATTTTGATAATTATTTTGCTCTACTATTGGTAATGCTACTTCTATGGCTTGGTGATGATCGCTCCTACTTTTATTCATGCTGCTCTACTCTTGCTTTTAGTCATGAAACTGCTACTTTTTCTTTGGTTATGCTACTATTTGCCTAGTGTCTGTATATTCAATCTGATTCTTATTTGTGCATGGGATTTTTATTTATGCTTTGCATCGGGGGTTATTGGATGGTTGATGCTCTCTCCCTTACCCCCCATGCTCTCTCTCTCTCTCTCTCTCTCTCAAATGACCCTTGCTTTTGGGGAAAAATAGAAACATTTTAAGCACTGCCATCAACACATTGCTGCATTAATGCACCAGTACACGTCACCACAAATCATCATAAACATGGTTTTCTAGCAAAGGAATCCTTCATCAGACATGGCCTGCATAACATGCCTAAAATGATTGAGAGCACAATGACTAACAAACCAACCATCATGAGCCACATGATGTGAGACAATCCCTATAGAGCTATAATTGCAATGGAGTACTCTGACTTGTTCCAGGGTCATGGCTGCCTCCAATTATCACCCTAAGAACTATGGGAAAATTAGCCCATATGAGACCTCTACCCCAAACTCTGTCTGTGATTGGTTTTGGATGTGGGGTAATTTAAAATGATAGCAAGGTTTCTACAAAATTCGTATTAATGAAATATTTTCAATTCAATGTGTATATTGATAGCACAAACTAGGAACCATTTGAAAATAAGGTATTAGATCACTCACATGGCAATAATTAGCACATGGGGCCTTCCCAATATAATAATCACACTCACTATAGATGGGGCATGAAGCACAAGGTAGAAAGACATTGACCAAATAGAAATGATTGCAAAATTGTTCTCAATAAAAACTTCACTGGAGAGATTTTCTAGTTGAATGTGCACTGGTGTTCATGTTAGATTTGTAATATTCAAATTCAACCTTAGATTCTTGTGATTACAATCTTTGTAAAAGAACTTCATATTGATTTTGCAAATTCAATGAATACGTGGAATGCAGGCTTAATACATAGATGAGTTATGAGAGTAAAGCTGAAATTAAAGTGATTTAGCTGTCCTTCATGGGAATATCACGAACAAGTAGACTTTCCATCTTGTCACGAGTATAGGCATAGAGACTTTCATCTTCTCCGAATGAAAAAACATTGCAATGAATAGGTGATCATGAAAACACGGAGCTGCCATGAAAGATACAAATCAGCATAGAATGCCACTAATTCCCTTGTTGTTGACGATATGCTGCTCGTATCGGAACTTGAAACCTTCCTTTCAATATAGATTCAATATAGATGGTGCAAGTCAAGCAACATGCATCTTCAATTATTATCTTCCAATCACCCACATGTCTCCAAATTTCTACACCTAAACATACCTGTAGGTTTGGGAGCTGGTTGCAGAATTGATAACATGATAACTAATGATTGCAATCTAAAGATTTAGCCCATCCTCATCATTATCTCAAAATTGTAAAAAATTTGACAAGGGCGATGCGTGGAGATTTTCTGCTTAGTTGCTTCTGCCTAGACCAAACTGCTACACTATCCAGCCTACATTGCAAGAGAGGGTTCAGAGTGGCACTATTTTGAAGCTAATGCCAAACCTACCTTTACATTTGTAGAACAAAGATGATGTAGGACTTTCACTGGGCATTGTGATCAATCATGTGGCTGCAGACAGTAATTAATTTTGGCATTTTGTTAGGTCATTAGGAAAGTTTGCCGAGGGAGGTTGATCTCAATCCCACCTCTCTAGCTGTTGCGAACCATTCTTAGGCCCGAAAGCTTCTTGCTCAACTAGATTCAAGGTGTCCATGAGGAAATCGACAGGGTCATCACCAATGCATCCTACAATAGCAGTGCCTTGGATAACATGGACAATGGCAAGTTTGATTTGATGCTACTCGCATTGGAATAGTTTCACCAGCAAATCCTGCACGTAACCAGAGACATGCTAGAGACTCTCAAAAGCATGTCTCAACGACATAGGCTGCTTTGGCGAATTCCTTGGCACAAGTCGGCGGCTCACACACCTTTTGAGGTGAGCAAGAACAAGCTCCTATGAACTCACGTACTAATGAAGTCCTCCACGGTTTCACTCGAGTGACCAAAAAGTTTGCAAACTCAAACCGACACTCTCTTTCGCAGCCATGCCTCTCTTCCAACGAGCAAGAGCTTTTCAAACAAGATCTATAGCTTGGTTGAAAGCTTACCTTTTAGATTGTAGCTGATCAAGGTTATAATTGAAACCTTCAAAGCTGGACTCAAAAACTTGAAACTGTGGGACTTTTATGTACAATGCGCTAAAAATGTCTTGGAAGTTTAAACAAGATGAATTTCATTCATGTGGCCCAGAGAGAGAGAGAGACAGAGAGAGAGTCAAAGAAGATGAAGTCACTAAATGCATGCATTGAAAGCCTCTTACAAGGAGCATACTTGGACCAATCACCTTAAAATAAAAATTCCCTTGGAGTTGCCCTCACGTATTGTTTTCAAACTATGGCCTTTTAGTTGTGGATTTTATGTGGTTTGGGTTGCCTTTGATTAAATGCACGCCACTTGTGAAAACAAGATTGTTTCCTCTAGATATCCTCCACACTTTTAGAGTCTCTCTCTCTCTCTCATGGCTTTCAATTCATCATCTCCACCCTCCTATGGCAGGCCAAAAGAATTGAACCTAATAATACAAGGGAGCTATCCACGTGGCTTCATAGGATGCAAGAATTTGAGAAAAAGCTTTAGTGCTGGCCAAGTAATCAAAATTACGAAATTCGAATAAAATGTCAAAAGCTACCTGGCCGGATCTAGTTCGTTTTTGTCTTTTTTGGTAGCGTCCGTTTTCGCCTTCTGAGCTCATTTTCGCTCTAGCTCTCCTCTCGTTTTCGCTCTGCTTTTCTCTCTAGCTCGTTTTCGATCCGGTGGCTTGCATTGTTTCGGTGCTGGAGGCCTTTGCAGTCTTCTTGTTGGCCGCTCGTCTTCCGATCCCCTTTTCTTTTCCCAGGTATGGTTTCGCTGTCGTTCATTGCCTCTTGTCTTTCACTTCGAGGGTTTGCTGTGGTAGGGTTTGGCAAGATGGAAAAAACTATCTGATCTAGAAGGTCAAGATCTGTACCCGTCTGGTCGCACGTGCTTTGTGGGAGATAACTGAAGGAGTGAAAAAGAAGCCTGCAGATTAAATGGGCAATCTGATTAAATCTGCAGATCCAGATGCGATCAAAAAGTGGGTGCTCAAGAATGTGCTCTCAGCCATTATATCGACAACTACAAATTTAGTGCTTGTGCAGTGGTGCGTGCATCCGAGTATTGGACAATGCTGTGTGACATGTACTAGACAACTAATGCGAATCAGATTCTAAGACTCTAAAATTAGATCTTCATGCTGAAGATGGAGGAAGGTGATTGGGTTCGCTGATCGGGGCTATTGTTAGGTCTTTCAACTTGCGGTTCTTGCTTCTCTAGGTTCGGTCCTGTGCAAGCCCCTGTACACAATCATTCAGCTGTTCCTTTCATAATCTAAGGACAACCTGGAGTCTTCCAAGCACTGCGCTTCCAAGGTCTATTTCAACTTGGCTTCACTCTCTCAGTATCTAACCCACCTGAGCAATGAGATCCCACGGGCTGACCCACATAGAGCTCCTAGCCCAAGTGTATCTCCAGAAAACTTGGACCATGAGCTCTAGATGAGCTCGAAAGCAGTCCGATCAGGAATCAAAGAGTCAAAACCAGCAACAATTGTGGTAATCACAGAGGAGCTTTCATTGATAACAACTCCGAGTGTTGCTGACGTAACATTTGCAGACCTTGGTGTACTAGTATGTATGTTCGAAATTGAAATCTGGTCTGGAAGGAACCAACAACCTTTGTGAAGATGAAGGACATCAAAAAATGCTTAGATTGCTCTGAGTGCAAATGTTGATATCCTTGGCATGAGGAAAGTCTCTTTGAAAGGAAATTAGGAGATAGATGGAAGTTGGAACATTGAAGAAAGCACTTAAGGATTATATAGGGTAGTTGTGAGTGCCTTCATGTGGTACATGGCTTGTTTTCAGAGCGAGCAAAATAGGTGGATCTACTGGTGTATATTTTTATTGTGTATTCATTTAGACCTTAGTAGCATACTATGGGCAGAAACTTTGATGCATGTTTTCCAAGTAATGAGAGATTGGAGGGTGAAAGCCTCTTGGAACACAGAGAGGGAAGACTTGGTGCTTCTTGGAAGCAGGTGAAAGAAGTATGCTATCATCAGGAGGGAGCATGCCAAGCAATCCTTGCCAAGTCCGTCTTTTTACCAACCATGGAAGGTTGATCCCTCACCACCTTCATCTTGGTGATGTGCTTGTGAAGTGAGTCCCACTCATCCATGTGCATCGAGAATCCTCGCATTATTGTTGATCCCATACATATTCCTCATCATGGTCCATGTTGAGAACGTTGTATGTGCAAGTTGAATATGCGGAAGGACTGAATTTGCAGTCATGCCAATGATAATGGCAAGGGCCTCTACCTCACGCAAGCAGTTGGCTTCGGATCTTCACCTTCCACAATGGGAGTTGCTTCCGTCGAGCTTACCTGTTTTCCCAAACCTAGAGGTCAGTCTAGTAGTAGCCATGAGGAGGAAACGAGAGCCTGTGTAGGTAGCCATTTCAGCCACCTTACATGGGTAGCATCAGAGAGCCAGTAAGGAGTTCAGGGGATTCCTTGCACCACCTCCTCCATCGTCATGAATGCTACTACTTTTGTGACCTCTACCTTGACAAAACAAGAGCATGGGATCAAGGGAGACATGACATGCGGGAAGCGACCCCACCAGAGACCAGCCCTTGGTGATATAGTTCAGAGATACCTAGGCTAGGCTGGTGGCATTGCACAAGTGCAATTGCATCAGAGAGTCAGTAAGGAGTTCAGGGGATTCCTTGCACCACCTCCTCCATCGTCATGAATGCTACTACTTTTGTGACCTCTACCTTGACGAAACAAGAGCATGGGATCAAGGGAGACATGACATGCGGGATGCGACCCCACCAGAGACCAGCCCTTGGTGATATAGTTCAGAGATACCTAGGCTAGGCTGGTGGCATTGCACAAGTGCAACTGTGGTCCAACTTACCAAACGCTAGGTGGAGGAGCTATGGACTACAATCTTGCTGAATGAAGAATGCTTGCAGCTCTCGCAAGCTTTTTGTGAGCAGGAAACATGCGGGAAATTGAGTAAATATTACCATCAGTAAATACCCTATAACCGTTGGTACATGGCATTTGAAAGCGAAATGCTCCTTCTATTCGATCTCCTGTTGTTCACATAAATTGCAAATGTGACCCTCTCTTGGTATGCCCTCTGCTCGTCCACTCTCAATGCGAAGTCGGTGTGATGGAGCATGGACTGCCCAATCGATATCCTCAAGGAGTGGGGGAGATGGATCCATGTGTATACTGATGGATCAATGGAGCCCGCGCAAGCAATGGTCTCTGTAGAAGCTGAGCTTCACAAGAAGCTTGCAGAGTGCTAACCAGGTCTTGAATGTGTGGATCCTCACCTCATGATACAGGAGGGGGACGGAGGGGCCTCAATGTTGTACTGGAAGGGATTTATCAATGTCGAGTCCTAGGCTCAAGCCATCTACATGTATGTGCATACCAGCACCTCTAGTCACCCTAAGCTACCAAAGCCATCTATGAGGCTAGGGCCAACCACACTACCCTGTGTCGCGCCGTAGTGCAAGAGCCATACTCCTTGATTGTGTAGTAGATATGATAATTTGGAACGCTGTATCAAGCTATCGTGGGAAGCTCCGAACTCAGTCAAGACTATCTGATGTGGGACCGAATGTTCATTACAGATCATCCGTGAAAGGAGGAGAAGCTAAAGCCTCTCAACTCGATAGGACCACGTCATCTTCGTATAGCAGAATCTAGAGCAAGGATCTAGCTACAGAGCAGCCAGCCCTCCTTAGAGTTCTAATGAAAGTCTTAATAGTACTTATAATTGTCTCTGTTCACCCTACATCCATCCCCTTGCCCGAGACTCTCTTATAAATTGCCATGACTGCCCAAGTGATCTCCTGATCAACTTCTACAACGTGTTGTGAGTCGATCTCTTGGCATTGTCTCAAAAGCATTGCAGAAATACACAAGGCAACAATAAACCCTTTGTCTCCATGCCCTGGCCTCCTAATGACCCCTTTTGAGTGTGAGTATGTGATCTATGGTCCCGTGATCTCTTTGGAAGCCTGCTCGTTTGAGTTGCTGGAGTTATGCAAAGTGGATATATTTTGCGTCGAGCATTGATGCATAGATCTTAGACATGACATGTCCAATCATAATGATCCTGTAGTTTTTAGGCTCATGGGATCTCATGCCTGTGATGGTGTAAAGGGTCTGGGTGTCTTTCATTTTCTCTTTTATTTTCTGTGTAGATTTTTGATCTTTAGAACAAACAAAAAATCTAAATTTGTATGATTGGACTTATTCTAGTCTTACAAAGGTATATATACTAAGCCAAGAGGCTGCGGATGTGTGGAACAGGTGGTGTGTAAAGCGTGTAGGGCAGCCTTATGGAGTGAGCATGTGATCAAGGCAGCTCGATTGGTGTTGTGGTGTGCATTGTAAGCCGTTGGGATGGATATACTAAAAACATATAGGTGTGGTCTGCTCCTGGAGGTGGTGGTGGGACGGAGAAATTCTGATATGTGAAGTGGAGGTAGGAGATCCCATGAGATAGTCAACTACATTTGAGGCCCCCCCCTCCCCCCTCCTCCCCCCCACGTGGAAAACAACTGAAGCCACCTAAGGAGGGCCAATGATCTAGGCCGGGACATCCCAACCTTGTGTAGATCAACATCTGGTAATAGATAGAATCATCGCGACAATCCAGAAGTGAATTGTGAGAGCTGGTGTGTACCTATCCTTGTGTTGAAGTCTCCAACAAGAAGGGCTTCCTGTGGCTCGAGAATCCGTGGTGTTTGGTTAGAGGGCTGCATATGATGAAGTTTCAGCCTCCTCTTGCAGGTCGCGAGCAAAGTGTGGGGTCTTGGGAGGAAATTAAAACTGCAATGAAGAGGTCCTCTCGGGAAGGGCGTTGGTGTGTTTCTCGCCTCTAGGCGGAGATCACCCCGTAGGGATGACCCAGGAGTCCTCGTGTCTCCCGGGTCTCATCTCGGTATCCTTCCTCCCACTTGTATCCACTGACTACCAGCAAAGGGCGCTCTGGAATTTGATTGTGTCTCTGTGTAAAAAGCTATGTCTCGACCTATGTAAGACTCCAAGATATTCCTTGGATCTAACCATAATGTACTGTAACAGCCCCTATGTAGGGGAGCCACCAGATACCCGTTGGGGACCTATCAAGACTGCCCCTCTCGGACTATTGCCACTGCGGTTGACATCCTGCTGTGCTGTATGAGGGTATGCCTCTCCTCTCCTCTACATGTAGAGGTGTAAGGTCCTCATCCTCTACAAGGCGAGCATGAGCATCTCTGAAGCGAATGATGAGAGGCTGGTCTCGGTTGGGGTCCCGTCCTATACGCCAGGCCCTCTCGATCCCATGCTCTTGGTCTCCTAGGGTGGAAGTCACGAAGCTGGTCGCATCATCAATGGGAGTGGCAGGTGTGCAAGGGATGCCTGTGGAGCCTTATTGGCTCTGTACTGCTACTTCAAAATGGTGGCCTTCGCAGGCTCTCATTTCATGACATCCACCCATCTGGAAGTCTCTGTGAAGGTCGACTGCATGGTGGCTATCTGTGTCTCTGTTGCCTCAACTGCTGCCCCACTGCTCGGGGCTGTCACTACCACTGTAACCTCCTCATGGAGCTGTGATATCTTCTGACCCAGGCCATACATAAGGCCGTCTTGCTCCTCTCATGTACGAAGGCAGTCCTTGCTCCACTCTTGTGTACGAAGGTCGTGTACCTCCATGAAGAGGTGCTCCCGGATCTTGCGACCAGGAGTGGCGGGTATGGATATGGCCTGAATGGGGGACTGGGTGATAGAGGGTAGGGACATAAGGCCAGGGGACTGAGAGTGATGAGGGGACATCTGGAATGCGGATATGGTGAGTTTAACTGACGAGGGGAGTGGTGGCTGGCCGAGGAATAAGGGTGATAGAAAAGAGGTGTACTGTGGTAAGGCATAGAGAGTTGGGCTAAGAGGGCATGTTGGGGCTGCCCCTGATCACATGCAGGTGATGATGATGATGCTACTGCTTACTCCAGCGCTGTTGCTGTCACATCCAGATTCCAGGTGCCGTCACCTCCAAGGATGACGTAGTGGATGTCAGTGATGATGATGATCTAGAGACTGATGTTGAGGTCGAAGCTGCCCCTGATCACATGCAGGTTGGGGCTGCCCCTGATCACATGCAGGTGATGATGATGATGCTAAGAGGGCATGTTGGGGCTGCCCCTGATCACATGCAGGTGATGATGATGATGCTACTGCTTACTACAGCGCTGTTGCTGTCACATCCAGATTCCAGGTGCTGTCACCTCCAAGGATGACGAAGTGGATGTCAGTGATGATGATGATCTAGAGACTGATGTTGAGGTCGAAGCTGTTTGAGCAGAGGTTGTGCTGGGTGCCTTCGTGCAGCAGTGCTATCGATCTGTAAGCCACTGGATTGCTGCGTTTGAGATCTTGGGTAGTTTCTGTTGCTTCTCCTCCTCCTTGGGCTTCTCTTTCTCCTTCACAGCTTTATTCCCTTCTGCCATTTCTCTTTCTCCTATTTCTCTTTTCCTTTTTCCTTTGCAGAAATTACCCTTTGCTTAAAATTATGGAGTGGGGAAGGGCTCATAGCCCTTCACACCTTCCATTATCTGAAGGAGAGTGGCAGCGGGGGCGTTGGCAAAATGGTTGGCCGCACCCACTAAGTGGTGGACTGAAGGGGGCTCCTGCTCACAATAACCAGTAAGTCCAAGCACAGCCAAGAGCCACCAGTATGAGTTTCAAGGGCACTCTCGGTGCTGGTGTCAGTTCGAACTGTTTTGATCAGTTCTCACTTGTTCTAGCGCAGATCGGGATGGAGATGTAGGCCCCTGACAGTGACTGTTACGCTCTAGCCGAGGTAACATGACCTCGGAAGAATCAGTCGACATTTCCCTTAAAGGATCTATGTTTGTAATATAATTGTTTGCGCTTCATGTAAATGATCGGGAGGGAATTAATATCAAGGTCCTAGGTGAGGGCTGATAGCACCAGACTAGGTGGATCTAAGGCTAAGGGCCTAATGCAAGAAAAGTGCCTAGGGGCAAAGGAAATTAAAGTATCCCAAGAGAGGGGTGAAAAGATGCATTAGGAAGGCCCTATGATGATGACATGTGGCATCTAGATCCATCTAGGGAGATGGGGCTTGTTGGAGTTAGTGAGAGAAGGAGAAGGTACTTTCACGTGTATGATTTTTGGATTTCGACCAGCTCTCACGCTCTAACAGGAATTGGCTGGGAGGGTACTCGTGGTGCTACTCCCGTGAATCTGCTGTAGTTAGTAGGAATGTATCTAATAGTTGGATCCTAAATATTCAAGCCTAACCATACACAGTATAATTTCTTTTTATTTACATAAAGACTGGCTTTCCTCAAAGTACCGAACACTATTCTTAAGTGTTCACGATGCTCAGTAATACTTTTATTGAACACTAGAATATCGTCAATAAAATGTAGTACAAACTTTCCGATATACGGACGTAGTAAATCGTTCATAAGCATGATGAATGTAGCTGGAGCATTGGTAAGTTCGAAGGGCATTACCAAAAACTCATAATGACCGAACCTGCTTCTGAAAGCGGTTTTATGCACATCCTCGGCTCTAATCCGGATCTGATGGTAGCCACACTTAAGATCTATCTTGCTGAAAATCACGGCTCCATGTAATGCATCTAGCAAATCATCAATCCGAACCATCGGATACCTGTGCTTAACAATGATATTATTCAATGCTTTGTAATCTATACAGAGGCGAAACGTATCATCTTTTTTCTTCTTTAATATCACTGGTGAAGCAAAGGGTGAGAAACTTGGTTGAATCTGTCCCAACTTGAGGTATTCTTCCAGTTGTCTACACACCTCTGCCTCTTCAGTAAAACTCATTCTATAGGGAGGTCTATTTACAGGTTCTGCCCGCGGGATTAGTTCGATCTTATGCTGAACATTCCGCTCTGGAGGTAATCCATAAGGTAGTTCATCCCTAAAACATTCAGAGAACTCCTCTGCTATTAGATTAGCCAGCTTGGCCATCTCACCACTTTGAACAACATCAGTGCTAGCCAAAAAATCATCAACCGGCTCTATCGATGCCGTACAAAGGAATAAAAACTCTTCTTGAGCTTTTCGGATTTCCATCACGGAGACCAACGGTCCCTGAGGTATATCTTTTCACCTCGTAAGACATAAATCACATCATTCATCTTGAATTGATATACGTGCTTTTTCCAATCAATGGTTGGATTCTTCCTAAAATGCCACGCCATACCCAGGGCTATATCTGCATGAGCAAGCTTAGTCATTTCAAAATCAAGCTTCTCAGCATAGTCCTGAATACGAAGCTCCAACTGGGTAACCCTTTGGTCCCATACTTCAGTTGAACTTCCATCTGCCATCCGTTGGATGTGGACATGCGTGAATTGAGTGCAGCAATGTTTGCACATGGGACCGGTGTAGTTGCAGATATTGATCCCAACTTCCCACGTGTTGTCCCATTTTTCTTACATCTTGGTCTCACCAACATCCATACGCATAGTCAGATGGGCTAGTCTTTAACTTCAGCCTCTTCACGAGCTTGGAGTTAATCACATTGTGAGTTGACGCCGAGTCAAACAACACAATGACATCATGATTGGCCACTTGCCCTTTCATTTTAATTAACTCCGTATCATTAAAGGCTGTATACCCCATTGCTGCGGGCTTAGATAGGATGTTATCAGGTGCACACGTTACTAGCTTAGTAACAGACACACATAACAAACAAGGTACTGACCTCTGAGAAGATCGCGCTAGCTGAATCTGCATCTGTTCCGCTCTGGGACTTCCCTCCATCTCCACGTCGCATTCTGAGACTACCATCTCAGCCATCCGACGATCCTTATTTCGTGGACAATCCTTCCACTAATGAGACTGAAGGCAACCAAAACACAAGTCTTCTCTCCTCGCTTTTTCTCTTTGCTCTGGGTTTAAGGGAGACCTTGACCAAGCCCGGGCTGCCATTGGTGTTACTTTCCTCTTCACTCCAATGGTGGTACTTGATTTAGGAGTTTTAGCCGGTTTCGCCTGCTTGGCTCGACCACTCGGCTGAGAACCACTCCCTTTACTAATTCTTTTCTTCTTAAACCCAGATTTCTTCTTGTATCCATACTGGGTTCCGACCTGTGCAAACCCACTTGGCCTATTGCCTTTGGCATCTTCATAGTTCAGCGCTATGGCTATTGCATCATCCAACGTGTTCGCATACTTAGCCCGAACTTTCATTTTAATCCTATCATTCAATCCAAATATGAAATCTTTCATTTGGATTGATTGAGGTAGGGGTTCATCAACCTTCATTACGCTCTCTCGAAACTTATCAGTGTATTCTGCAACTGACAAATTCCTCTGACAAAGGTTTCTATACTGATCCGAAGCTCGGGATGCTTCGTCAGGAGGTAAGAAGTGTTTTGTGAATTCTCTTTTAAACCCCTCCCAGGTAGTGGATGCAATACCATCTTTTTGTTGTTTAATCCACCACCGATCCGCTGCCTTACTAAACATGTGGGTGGCCTCGCGGATCTTCTTGATATCTTTTCTGATTTCACAAATGGCGAACGCCTCGTCCCATTTGTGTAACCAAGTCTCAATGACATCAGAACTACGGTCATTCATCCGACCAGAATACTTTTCCGGCCTATGATTGGCAATATTAGGTACTTTAGCCTTCCTAGGGTCGATCGTATGGACACTAGACTCCGGTTCCATTGGAGCCTTTCCTTTCTCATCTCGAGAAGGTCTGGCAGACATACTGTGTATTACTCTTCTAAGTTCAGACTGCCCTGCATTGGCCTGTAACTGTTGCGCTAATAACTGCTGTAAGGCATCCTCAAGTAATGCAATCCTGCCAGATAAGGTGTGAGCTACTAGGCGCGACACCTGCTAGGTCGGCCAGACTCCTGACTCACCAGGGTCCCTTCTGGAAGCTCCTTCTTCTGCTTCCATTCAGGTCAATGGGTGTTTAAAAAAAAAAAAAAAACACCGTTAGAAACTGTATTTGACACAATTCCCTATACTAGGGAATACCTGCAATCTGACAACTATATTGACCAGGTAATTGACACAGGCATATATCCAATTACTGCTTTTCCCTATACTAGGGAAATTCTTGCAAATCAACTCAGAGTGAAGAACACAGGCATATGCACAGGCATAGTCTTAAAGACTGTCCACAAAGTTTATTATTATTATTATTATTAATATTATTATTTCACTTCAGATTCCCTTCTGCTGTACAGAAATAAATGAACTGTAAATTGAAATTTTGTACAGAAAGGAAAAGGACTGCTCCCTGGTGGTTCGCTCCTGCCACCCGATTCAATCCCCTGGAGTCTTCACGTAACTCCCTTATAGCAGACGATATGACCTTTTTCTTCTTTTGCAAGCTGTTCTTCCGTTGGCTAATTCGCAAAGAGATCGACCAGAACCTCTTGATCGCTATGAAGCTTCATGGAACGGAATAGAGAGCTGTCTACGTGATCTTGGAGGACTATGGCTGTGAGTCCGTTAGGGAAGCAGGTCGAAATTCATCACGAGCCAGTCAGCCACGTAGCCAAAGAGCGTAGGCGCGGGATATGCAACGGTTGATAAGCCACGAAAATTCCACGAAAATTTTGGGGCGCTTGACGACGATACGCAATCCAACGGAGACCAGGGAGATGGGGCTCTGTGAAATGTTAATTTACCCCTCTCATGCCTGCGCTCACTGTTCCGTCAGATTTCCCTCGTCACAATTCACGAACTAGTTCCTTATCTTTAGAAATGAAGGGCAGCGCCAACACCTCGCCCACGGGCTGTTCCGTGACCGCATCCCACCATCGCTAAACGCGTCGAAGGGCCTCCCCGTTCACGAGCTACTATTCCCTGGCCTTATTCAGATTTACCAAGTGAAATGATCCTTTCTCTGTATTTCGTCAGTTCGGCGTCACGCGTAGCAGAGTCGTCCTGCGCTGTAACTTCAGATGGTTATCTGAATTCGTGCTTTCTGCCAGGTCGTTCTCTTCCAACGCAACCCCTCATTCAACCTGTAGCTCTGATACCAACTGTTAGATACATTCCTACTAACTACAGCAGAATCACGGGAGTAGCACCACGAGTATCCTCCCAGCCAATTCCTGTTAGAGCGTGAGAGCTGACAGAGAGTCGAAATCCAAAATTATAACCATGAAAGTACCTTCTCCTTCTCTCACTAACTCCAACAAGCCCCATCTCCCTAGATGGATCTAGATGCCACATGTCATCATCATAGGGCCTTCCTAATGCATCTTTTCACCCCTCTCTTGGGATACTTTAATTTCCTTTGCCCCTAGGCACTTTTCTTGCATTAGGCCCTTAGCCTTAGATCCACCTAGTCTGGTGCTATCAGCCCTCACCTAGGACCTTGACATTAATTCCCTCCCGATCATTTACATGAAGCGCAAACAATTATATTACAAACATAGATCCTTTAAGGGAAACGTCGACTGATTCTTCCGAGGTCATGTTACCTTGGCTAGAGCGTAACAGTGACTCGCACTAGGCGTGAATGCCTAGGACAGGACTGGAGCACATATGCGCTGTTTGAGCAGGTCAGGGTACCCGTGACTAGCGTAAGCTGTCCTAGAGCAGGTCCAAGGTACCCACGACTGGCGTGAAGCAGGTCTGTGTGGCACGACCTGAGAGAACAGCTTCTTTCTTTCTTGGAGCTGGAAGTTACCCAGAGGGAGCTGTCTGTTGCGGGTTTCTCCTGGAGTTTATGGAGCAGTCGATGGAGCTTCCTTTTTACGGATTTTCTGGAGTTCCTGGAGTAGTTAGAGGCGGTAGTAGCTGAGGGAGAGGCCGGCGTGAACTGAGAGGGAGGTGGGGGTGGGCTGAGGGAGAGGCGTGGGTAGAAAGAAAGAAAGAAAGAAAGAAAGTCCATTAAAAGTCTTCGAAAGACCAAAAAGGGTCTATGAGACTGTAAGAAACTGAACTGAAGGGTGGAGCCACTAAACTGGCATCAATACCCAGATCGAATAATCCATAGTCATGCCTGAGAGGGAGGCTGTGGTGGGCTGAGGGGGAGGCGGGGTGGGCTGTGTGTGTCTGAGAGAGAGAGAGAGAGAGAGAGAGAGAGAGAGAGTTGCATGTTTTAATGCAATTAGTCAATGCAGAGGATGGCTGAAAGTTCAGAAGATGGTCACAGCAAGAGTGATGTATCAAGAAGAAAGGCAAAGATGGTTGAATACAGTACTAGAGATGGCGTCAGCAGGAGTAGTGCATCAGGATCTTCCGCAAGCAGTACAGAAGAGAGCAAGAGTGACACATCAGGAGCAGCCTTGACATCAAAAGGACCAGAGCAGAAGTATAGGAAAAGTATCATACAAAGAATTCAAAGCAGTTTTTCAATCTTGGGTCACTTATTTTACAGGACTAGTAAGGATGATTTTGAAAAGAGGTTGCAACATCTATCCAAAGAGGAAGCAGCAGCTCACACTCGCCTAAAGCGGCGTTCTCAGACCTGGAGGAAACTTGCGAGGGGTCTTATAGTTTATTCAATCATAATTGAGGTGATCTCCTTTCTCTGTAAGTAAAAGAGCAATGGACATGGATAAAGCAGTGCATCAAGAATACATAATATCTGTAGGAGGGCATTTTTTTTGAGAAGGTCAAAGAGTTGAAAATCTATTTGACTACATTTATAGAGACAATTGCAACTATCTTTATCGATGTAGATTTTTGAATTTGAATGTAAAAGGCACATCTTCATACATATAGGAACCATGGTTCATGTTTGCACATCATGCTGACATACTGATTGCAAGTTTAGATAATGATGGATCCAAACCCATGATATGTCAGCATGCACAGTTTATTTCTTTTATCTGTTGGATGCTTTTGTTTTATACAAAGATCTTCCCTTGCAAAGAAATTTCTGCCTTTTTGTAGATAGGTAAAAATAAACAGATAGATGGATACATTTTGTCAAAGTTGAGAGCCAATCCAGGCATGGGTCTATGTTGGATAGGTGAGACACAAAGATGTGTGTGTGTAAAGGTATGTATGTGTGTGTGTATTGTCTGATACATACATACAATTAGAGACAAAGCAAGGGAAATATGATATGATATGATTGTATTAAAGTCCGCTTGAAACCCTTCAGGATCCATGGGACTGATAAGCGCTATTAACTAATAGTGGTTCTTTTACATCCGAGAAATCTTTACAAAACTTGCTATGTCATGAGGTTTGCTCAGCTAACTGCATACTTTGCTATGGTGTTCCAAGACTTACTTTAGGTAGCCCCCCAACTTTTTGGCTGGTTCTAAAAAGAGTTTTTAGGTTGTCAATGCGGCCACAAATTTTCTCCCTGTCCATCCGTATGCCATGTGCCGTGAACCATGAGAAGACTTTGGTGCACCAGGTGCCCTTATTGTGCTAATCATCATGAAGACTTCATAGCTAGTCTAGGATATCCATGAGCATCCATTTGTTGAACTCGTCTGATACAAGTGATTGCTTGGAAGAGAGCATCTATCATCACCATGGGTGCCGTAAACTCTTTTCAAATGATATTGCGGTCTTACCTTGGATCATGCGACATAACATTATGACCAGGGGCCTCTCTATCCTTTGCCACATCCTCTCTGGTAGGTTAAGTCCCTAAAACCGTGCGTCATACATTAGGGAAGGTGTAACTAAGGTGTTGAAAAGCCAACCCTTGGTTGTGTCCTCCTAAACTGTGACTTGATGCACTGTCGCTCAAGGAGTCGCTATCCTCACGTCTATTGGGCCTCCGCTACCATTAATGATTTGGGTCCACTGAAAACCGCCCCAAGATATTTGTATGAGCTGATAATCTCAATAGGGCCACTTTTGTATGTAAAAGTGTGGGTGTGGAGATGTTCATGACCTTGGTCTACGAAGGCTGATCGTAAGTCCCGCTATGCACAAAACTCCTCCAAGGCATTTAAGTGTTTCTGTAATCTCTCAACCGAATCTAAGATAAGTACAATGTCCTATGCATATAGCAAGAGAGGGATCCAGATGTCAGCTAGGTCTCCCCTTGGAACCACTAAACCTCTCAATGAAGATTGAGGCTCATCAATGTATCTGCCAAGTAGTTTTGGAGAGAGTCGACAGCCTTGCTTCACTCCAATCGTGCTAGAGATCTCCTCTGACATGTTTCTTGGGACCTTGACCCGTCCACTGATGGTTTCATACAGTGCGATATTTCTTTTGATTAAACAGTTTTTCTCTGATTCGTCGCCCCCTGTTGTCGTTTTCGCCACCTCCCATGTTGTTGCTCTCCATCTCGCAGCTCTCTACGAGTCCAAGAACACATCCAGGATTCTCACCCTGAGAAACCAAATCACTAAGCACTTCCAAAATAAGACAATCGAGCATATATGAAACGCTTTGTATATTTTGAGGAAAATTTGCTATAACATTACTATATTTAAAAAAAAAGTATTAGCTTCTTGGGTTTAATCAAAATAAGCAAAGTATAAAGCCAAGGAAAAGGCTGCATCAAACCTGAGGATGGTTGTAATGACTTTGACATTAACCTCTTTCTTAGGATTCAAGAGGATTAAAATCTCTTCTTCACCAAATTCAAAAAAATGAGGTTGTTGTCGAATTAACAACATAGCGGTGAATGAACTTCCAATCTGCTGCAATAGAATCATATTTTCATGACTCATCTTATTGAGAGAGTAGTCTACATCGTATTCTTCCTCACTTGCTATGTCTTCTACATCCTCCTTCTGCTATAAAAGTATAAAAAAGTTATGCGATGTACACATCCCAAATAAAGGCTTAAACAAGCAGATAAGGTTTCATACATGCTTTCATTAGAGTGAGTCTCTCCTCCTCTTGGAGCAAAAATTTAAAAAGTAAGGTTTCATACATGCTTTCATTAGAGTGAGTCTCTCCTCTTCTTGGAGGAAAATTTTAAAAAGTTATGAGATTTACACATCCCAAATAAAAATAAAGGTTTAAATAATCATAGAAGTATAAAGATAGCATGCTTTCATTAGACTCAGTCTCTTCTCCTCTTAGAGGAAAATATAAAAAAGTTATGAGATTTACGCATCCCAATTAAAGGCTTGAACAAGCATACAAGTATAAAGATAAGGTTTTATACATGCTGCAATGTAGTCATATTTTCAGGTTGTTTCCCAATGGTAGCAATTAGACGCTGAATACTCTCAGCCCGAAACGCTAGTAGATCGGCTTCTGTATATGATTTCATTTTGACTGGTAACTCCAAATCAAAAATCTCTCTAAGAAACAACATGCAGTTGTAGGCAACTCTCCACCCATAGCTGTGCCCATCTTTTTGCTCCACTGGTAGATGTCGTTTGAATTCTACTTGGTCTTGTTGCTTCATGGTTGTTTTGACAGCAGATACTAGCCGATATGCAGCACTATCTATCATGACATATTAAATATATTAATATGTCATGATCATAAGATATGCTCTCAGCTCTCCATCCCTCCACTACCTCTCCTCTTACCTCTCCATCCTCCTTCTACCTCTCCATCCTCCCTCTCAAACTTCAGATTATTGTAAGGAGTTAGAACTTAGAACTTAGTTCATGACACATGTTGATTGTTAAAGCATCATTCATGGATAATAGATGATACCAAGTAGATCAATCATCATAGGAATTTAGAATCATAGAAGCATGCATGATGCTTCAAGTATAGATAATTGTATTATGTATAATTTGCACTCTATTGATAATTGTATTATGTAAAAAAAATATTCGTCGCCTCCTGTTGTCGTTTTCGCCACCTCCCATGTTGTTGCTCTCCATCCTGTAACTCTCGAGCCTCTCCATCTTTGATTCCTGGGCCCTGGCACCCACAGCTTGCTCTCCTCTCCATCCCTCCATCTTGCAGGTTGCTCTCCACCCTACAGGCTGCAGCTTGCTCTCCATCCTCTCCATCCTGTAGGTTGGTAGTTGCTCTCCATCCTCAACCTGCTCTTAGCTCTCCATCCCTTCACTACCTCTCCTCTTACCTCTCCATCCTCCTCCTCTCTCTCATCCTCCTCCGACTCCTTCTAGCTCTCCATCCTCCTTCTATCTCTCCATCCTTTCCCACCTCTCCATCCTCCCTTGCAAACTTCAGATTGTTGTAAGGAGTTAGAACTTAGAACTTAGTTCATGACACATGTTGATTGTTAAAGCATCATTCATGGATAATAGATGATACCAAGTAGCATAGGAATTTAAAATCATAGAAGCATGCATGATGCTTCAAGTATAGATAATTGTATTATGTCTCTCCATCCCTCCACTACCTCTCCTCTTACCTCTCCATCCTCCTCCTACCTCTCATCCTCCTCCGACTCCTTCTACCTCTCCATCCTTTCCCACCTCTCCATCCTCCCTCTCAAACTTCAGATTGTTGTAAGGAGTTAGAACTTAGAACTTAGAACTTAGTTCATGATACATGTTGATTGTTAAAGCATCATTCATGGATAATAGATGATACCAAGTAGATCAATCATCATAGGAATTTAGAATCATAGAAGCATGCATGATGCTTCAAGTATAGATAATTGTATTATGTATAATTTGCACTCTATTGATAATTGTATTATGTATAAAATATAATTTCTTAGACATAAATTGTACCATATTGCCGTTTCTTCTGTTTCTGTTTCGGCAGGGGTCGGAAACTCCGTTTTCTCGGTTTTTCCCGTTTTCGTTTCTCCTGTTTTCATTTCGGTTGGCAACTATGCTAGACCCTAGCCTTTCAATCCACATTTGCAAGCATTGTCAAGGTCCTTCCATGATTATGGCGGACGTAACAGCTACTTGCACCTTGCGGCTTGCTCCGCTGTATAGCCATGTCACTCTCTATCTGTAGGGCATTTCCTATAGCAACTGTCGTGTCGCCCCCTTCCGGTGGTGGATTGCCTCTCTTTCTCTTCTTTTTATCAAGAGATCTTGCCTTTGTTTTCTGTCCCTATAGTGGATTGTCATTGCTTTGATACCAAATGTGAAGAACCAGACTTGCGAGAATGCAAATGGGTGCAATGCATGCAGAATTTCGACGTTGTTTGGGCCCTCCAATGGGGGAAGAGTGCCCTCGTGAGAGTATTTATTTCTGCTTGACCTATGTGCAAGGTGAGAAGGTGAGAGAGATTGTAGATGCATGCAAGGTGCTGAATAGGGATGCCCTTTCATGAGATCACTCAAGGTCCATCTTCCTGTTTAGACCTACCCTTAGCACAATGTAGTACTCTCTAATGCACTCCTTTTCCTATTGCCCCTAGGACCTAGACATGTGGGTGCACGTCTTTATTAATAATCATTGGCCAATGTTACATAGTGTAGTGGTACCATTTACATAACTTGATCGCTCGTAAATACAAATAGATACTGCACCATCAAATTGGCGTGTTCTAATGATTATTAATTAACTAAATAATCATTAATCTTATCAATAACTTGTGAGAAACAATGAGAGCAAGAGTGAGCAAGAGAGAGTGAGCCGAACGTAGGTCACTCAATAGTGGACTGAATGAAGTAAAGTACAAACAAGAGATGAGGGGTTTTGTCTAATTGACAAAACCCTATCTAATCACTAATCGTAGTTAGGGATTAGACTATGGTTAGGGGGAAAAACCTCTAAGAGGGAAAAGTGCCCCTAACCCACTTATTACATTACATTGGTCACTGCCTAGAATATGATAATAATTCTAACACCCCCCTGTAGTGCCAATGTGGTGTACAAGGTAGTGATCAATCACCAAAAGGAGATAAGTTTAGGGCACTGGGAAATGCCTCAAACTTCTCACGTGAAGTGCTTTGGTGGAGATGTCTGCAACATTGTCATGTGTTGACACATAGATCATACTGATCTCCGGTGCATGCACTTTTGACATAATGATAATGAACCTTAATGTGCTCCGTGTGATTTTTGCCACTGCTATAGCACTCTGACTATCAGTGAGAATTGGAGAAGGACCCTCCAATAAGAGACGAAGATCAGCAAACAAACGTTGCAGCCAAACGCATTCAACTATCGCTGCGTTGTACTTAGCTTCTCATGAGGAAGTAGCCAGTGTAGATTGCTTCTTGCTCAGCCAAGAAATGCAAGCTTTGCCCAAAAAGAAACAATTACCACTAGTGGACTGCCTGGTATCATAGTCTCCAGCCCAATCTGAATCAGTGTAAGCATGCATCTGCAAGTCACCCCCCCTGGGAAACACCAAGCCATAAGACTTTGTGCCTTGCAAATAATGGAAGATGCGTTTTATAGCTTGCCAATGTGTCGTCCTTGGGCTGTGCCCATATATTTGCTCACGTGAGATACTGCATATTGAATATCGGGCCGTGTATTGCACAAGTATATGAGGCGTCCAACAGCCTAGTGTAAAGTGGCATCCTCTGATTCACCTGCATCATACATAGTAAGCTTCAGCCCCGGCTCCATGGGAGTGGCTATAGGCTTACAATCATGCATGTTGAACCTATCTAAGAGCGTCTGCACATTGAGACATAACGATGCCATGCTTGTCTTGTATAAACTGGATCCCCAATAAAAATTTAACATGCCCAAATCTGTCATGTCAAATTCAGCTTTCAACTCAGCTTTAAAATCTGCAATTATACCCGCATTTGACCTTGTGAGCAGCATGTCATCTACATAAAGAATGATGACCAAAATTTCCCCCCCATCCTTCTTGATGTAGAGGGTGCTCTCTATGGGACTATTATGTAATCCCTTACTTGCTAGGAATGCATCTATCTTGGCATACCATGCACGTGGGGCTTGTTTCAGCCCATATAAAGCTTTGTTAAGCTTGTAAACCTGAAGTGCATTGCCAGAAAGTTCAAATCCAGGAGGTTGTTTGACATAAACCTCTTCTTGCAAGTCCCCATTTTTATATCCAATTGATGGACATTCCAAACAAAATTTGCAGCCATTGCAATAACTGACTGTATGGTGGTCATCCGGGATGTAGGAGCAAAAGTCTCCTCATAATCTATGCCCTTCTTTTGTGCATAGCCTTTGGCAACCAGCCTTGCCTTGTACCTGTCAATGGACCCATCTGGCTTCCTTTTCACCTTGAAAACCCGCTTGGTACCAATGGCATGCTTACCTGGTGGCAAATCCACAAAAAGAGTCAGGTTCCTCTTCATCAAGAAGTGTCCCTGCATAAGCTGTCTCAATTGAAAGAGCCCCCCCTACGTGCCTTCCTGCACTACGAGTCCTGCCAGGCAATGGACTGTTTTGGCTGTGTGTATCTCCTGAATCTCTTGCGTGACAACTTCATCCACACCTTGTGGAGGTACAAAATCAACCGGTGGCTGAATCGGGGCATGTGGATCAGGAGGAGGAACCTGATCATGTGGCTGTAAATTCTGATTTTCAGCATGAACCTCAACGGGGGAACGAAATGCTATAGGAAGCATCCCCTCAAAAACATCATCTGAAGAAGCTGGAATCTGAAATTCAGCATGTGTATGTGCTGAATTCTCTGAAAATATAACATCTCTATTAACAAAAATCTTGCGTGAAGCAGGATTGTAGAGACGATAGTCTTGCTTTGTGCTCTATACCCAACAAAAATGCATTTAAGTGCCTTATATGACAACGTATGTCGAAATTCCACAGGCACATGGGCATATGCAACACAACCAAAAACTCTGAAGTGATCCACTGAAGGCTTTCTCCCATGTCATGTCTCATAGGGAGTGATTGTCTTCAAAGCCTTGTGGGAGCCCGATTCAAAACATAGTTGGCACACATGAGGCCTTCAAGCCAAAACCTGTGTGGCAACTTTTTATTGGTAAGCATGCATCTATCCATCTCCATAAGAGTGCGATTCTTCTGCTCAGCTTTGCCATTCTGTTGAGGTGTAAGCCTCACTGTCAGTTGATGCATGATGCCTTTCTTCTTCAAAAATGCCTCAAACTCATGAGACATATACTCCCCCCTCTATGTGTGCGAAGTGTCTGCACCTTGAGTACTATCTCATTCTCAACCATAGCCACAAAGTGTTTGAAATGCATAAACACTTATGATCACCATAGACCCAAGTGTAGTTGGCGATGTCATCTATGAATGTAACATAATAAAGATAACCCCCAAAAGCAGGTGTCCTCATGGGACCAGAGACATCACTGTGAATAAGCTGTAATTTGCGTGTAGCTTTCAGTGCACCATCCTTCTTGAAAGGAAATCTATGCATCTTGCCAAGGATGCAACCCTCACATGCATGAGGAGGAGGTGAATCTAAAGGAGGCAATGCATCAACCATAGCATGCTTCTGAAGTGTCATTAAGCTGCCATAGCTCATGTGCCCATACCTGGCATGCCATAACTCCGCATTTTGCATCGCGCAGTGGGAGTGCTCACTGATAATGCAAGATCGGATCTTTTCTCATATATATCAAGCTGAAAAAGACCCCGATACAAAGTGTCAGACAACATCAAAGCATAGTCATTCTCTTTGTCTCTGAGTGCATACTTAGCATCATCAAATACAACCTGAAATCCTCCTCTATTAAGAGAGGACATTGAAAGCAAATTCTTCTTTATACCTGGCACATAGAGAACATCTGAAATTCTGAAATCTGTGCCATCAATGGATGTGAAAATAATGTCCCCCACTTCACACACTGAATAAGAAGAATTATTTGCACAAGTCACCTTCTTTTTAGTAGGTGGAGGGTGCAGAGATGCAAAAAGGCTCTTCTTAGAAGTGATGTGCTTTGAAGCACCACTATCAAAATACCAAGTATTCAGTGTCTCATTGACACTGAGAGAGCATGCATCCTTTGAAAGATCATAACTGCAAGTCAAGAAAGCATAAGGGTCATCATCATTAGTGGATGTAGCATCAGAACTACCCACTGAAAAGTCTGAAGTGCAAGACAGAAAGGCGTAGTGCTCTTCCACAAAGTTGGCTGTAACATCTCCCCCATCATGTAAATGAGGAGCTGATGCATCTGACACAGCCATACCCGAATCCCGTTTCTTTATTTTAGCTATGCGCTTCTTGCATTCACCAATATAATGACCTGGCTTCTTGCAATAGTGATAAATGCCCTTCTTTTTATGCTTATTTGCATCACCCTTAGCCCTATAAGAGGGCTGTCCTGAATCAGCTTTATGCTGATGTGCGGGCTGATTGGCTTGAACTTGGAAAGCATGGCATGCTCGCAAGCCCGAGTTGCCATATTTCTTCGTGTTTGCTCCTCCTGCAACAGAAGTCCTACCAACTTGTGAAAAGAGAGAGGATTGCTGCCCTCCTAAATGACAAATTCAGCGAGGTGTGGAAACCAAGATAGGACTTAGGAAGAGAATTCAGAGTGGTGGTAATCATCTCTGAATCCGGAATGACTTCATCAATATTCAGCGGTTGCTCCCTCAAATCCTGAAGCTTTGTGAGGTGAGTATTCATGGAATCTCCCTCATCCATATGCGTATGAGAAAGCTCTTGCTTCAGAAAGGAAACTCTGGCATCATTTCTTGCTGCAAACATACTCTCTAATATCTCCCAAGCTGCCTTTGATGTCTTGCATGACCGAATGTGAGGTATAATGAACCTCTTGACAAAGAGAGAAATCACTGATAGAGCTTGTGCATCCCTAGAATCCCATCTTTTCTGCTCTGCTGTGGGGGCTCTTGGAGTAGCAGCTCCAACTACTTGTGCTGCATTTTGACCTCTACCCCTGCCTCCAACTGTAGGAGTGACAAGTGTAGCCACTGTATCTGGCCTTGCTTCATCTCCGTTGACATAATCCCAAAGATGTCTGCCAACCAAGATGTTGCGAACCATAAAACTCCACAAGGAGTAGTTGGCGCTATCCAACTTATCCTCCTGTGTTGTTCTGAGCCATTTTTGCCAGATAAACTAAAAAATACAGCAAACTGAATAAGTAAAATCTCTTCCTGGGATGCAAAATGCACAAGTAAAATCTGCCAAAGAAAATCTGACCTCAATGACAAATACTGTCATAGCCTATCAAAGGCTCGATACGCACCACAATGCTCAGCTTAATGCCCAAAAATCTGCAAATAGTGGCAAAAGTCTGCAAATTGACTTGCATTGAGTCCAAAAATGCTTGCAAACTTCCAGAATGCTCTTTTACCTGCAAAATTGCAACACAAATGCAAAAGCCATAATTTCTTGTGGGAAATTGCATACAAAAGAGGGCAAATCGTCTGAAAGCCCCAAATGTTGCAAAATTTGCACTCTCCCGTCATTGTTTAGACCTGGGATACGTCCCATGGGAGTCACGGTGGCTTTGGTCTTGCGTCGAGCCTCGTCCAGGAGACTGAGACGCACAGCACCCCTTGACGGACGCCAGCATCCCATCATCGGCTATGCACCAGCCAGGGCGACATGACATACGGAGGATTCCGCTCCACTCCAGTCTTTTTTTCTTTTCATTGTCACACTCAGATGTATTTGATTATGTATGATTAGACTTAGGATTCAGCACGGGTGATGATGCTCGTTTAGTAGCTCCACCCTTACTGTGATTTGTATCGGGTTTTCTTTCAGTCTCATAGACCCATTGGTCTTCCGAAGACTCTAATAAAATTTCTTTCTTTCTTTCTTTCTGGTCTGAAAACTGCCCTGGTTGGGGGCACATTTGCAGAGGTATGGTTGGCCCTGCCTGGCCATGTGGCAGGCTGCCGCGATCCGGACTGGCCATCCTTTGACCTGATCTAGGGCTTCTTTCAGCCCCAAACCTTTCTCCAAACACTCGCCTCCTTCCTCTGCCAGTCCTGCCATCTGCCAGGCTCTGTTCCAGCTCCTGGAGGCCTGCTCTAGGTCCGCACTGTTCCCTGCAGCCCCTCTGTACAGTTCTGTACAGATTGCATAATCCGCTGATGTCATCTGCCATGTAGGTGGCCTGCTCCAGGCTGTAATCCCTGCCCAATCATGCTCCAAACCAACCTCTGACAGACACGTGGCACATCCGTACCCTTGCTGTCTACCACGGTGGCTCCAAACTGCCAGGTGAGTCTTTGGACCTGCTGCCCACATGGCAGCCCATGTGCTGCCAATGTGGCAGCCCCATGCTAAGTTGTTTTGCTGTGTGTATGATGCCCACATGGCAGCCAAAGTGCTGCCATGTGCATCACTCTTATGGCTCATCCCCCCATGCTCTCCTCATATGGGGGCTTACAGTTAGTACGAGAGAGGGCGAGTGGCACCTTGCGGGCATTGTGTCTTTCCTACAGGCTACAAAGGTGACCACACCATTTCCAACAGAAGCTCAGTCAACTACACAACTTCATGTCCATCAGTGATTCCGTCCGTAAGGTTTACTCGTGCCAGAGTTACCTCGTTGCCGCCTGAAGGGATCCTTTACCAAGGAGTCCACTATTGTACCTTGCTTCTACAATAGGAAAGTATACCCATGTCTAGCCAGACGATGTTACTTGATCCTTCGTGTAGCAAGAGTTCCCCTGTATCACTCCCGCTAAATCCAGGCAGAGGATCGAATAATTGATAGTTCAATGGTACACAATGTTCTTGTCCTGTTTTTAATCCAAAGCAATGGATGAACTGAGTTTAAAATTCAGCTATTATCCGGTGAATCACCACTCAGGATAACCCTGCCAATTGAAAGGTTTACCTGAATGATGTCTTAGTCTTTGTTTATTCAACTAAATGATATCCCATGGGTTTCATTAACCAACTGCACACTGCTCGAAACACAAGCTATCCAGAAAGCATTTCAGACTCTTTGCAATCTCTTAAAAAGCAAGAGTCAAACAGCCTCAGAGGCCTCGGCAAATAATCCTACACAGCCATTTAATAATGCTCTGTTGACCATGTAATGCACCTCATGCCATCACCTAGTTCCTTGCATCAGCTCTATGCACATCTGTGCTCATACGAAGTAGTCCACATGCATCAGAAAAACTTTCTAAGTCACTCAAATCAGCTCTCAAAATGTGCACCTAGCTGAATCCTGCAGTTAAGACTTTGACCTTCTAATGCTTTCTCAGGTTGAGTAATTAATGTACAACCTTGAGCAACCACCAATCTGCTCACAAGCATGGGTCTTACAGTCCAACCATTGACTTTGTAACGATGACTAAGTAATGCACCACATAAGAGCCTCTTACTTCATCCAACAATACTCCTATCAAGGCATACGACTGGGCATAAAAGTGCACCAAAATTCGTGACAATTCTAAAAAAGAACAAGAAGAATAGCTCTCCAAAGAGGGAATTTTGGAATCTTTTGCTTATTTCGCACAAAGAAATCCACTAAGCTTCCTCAAAAACTCAATAAAGTACCCATCCACATGGAAATTTCTTGTTCATCTTCCACGAACTACCCAGGGGACTTATTTTTTGACGAAATTCCTACCCTGAGTTATTTATCCTGCAAATCTCTACCTTCCTCTCATGTGGGATATTTGTTAAAATTGTATGTATGCCTTTCTGCCCCTTAATATATATTGACGTACTCTAGCCTTGTTTACCTTTGTATTGGCATCCACCCAAACTTATCAAACATTTCTTCTGTCTAGTTCCAGGGCATCACTTCTTTTTATGTCTTCAAGTACCTCAGGCCCTCCTCTTTGAACTTTTGGGTAATGCGTTACAACAGCAATGGAGCAACCATTCTTATCAGTTTTCATATCACTGCAATGCTACATAGAGCTCGCTGCAATCACTATAATTCGGTTTCATTATGCCATTTTTGTTGATGCATTTACTTGCCAGTTTGTGGAAACGTTACAATTCCATACACTCCAAGTACATGCAGCGATCCACAACAAGATCAGCCTCCAAACATATACAGTTATCAGCATCCCTTATTGATGGGTGCCACTCCACTATTGAAATCCATCACGAGTTTTCATAGGGTTCCTTAGAAATGTGGTCTATTGTGTTTGGATTTAGGGACTTCTAGCTTCTGTCGTGACCTTCCCCAAAGGTGCATAACCTGCAGATCTGCTGCTCCTTGGGTATACCTGTAGCTATTCTTGCCTCAATCCTCAACTGCTGGGATGAGAGAGAGAGAGAGAGAGAGAGAGAGAGAGAGAGAGAGAGAGAGAATACAAGCCAAAAAGGAATAAACACCAAACATTAGTTATAGACTGAGAGTCTCTAGGGAGTGCATATGGCATCTCCGGTGTCATTATAGGTTAGCTATGATCTAGTTTAAGAGAAAATCAGCCTGCATTACATCAGGTTAAGACTGGGAGTCTTTGGGTTTGGATTTGAAGTCTGTGATAAGTGCTTTTCCATCTTGGGAACCAACCCACTTTCCCTCCTTGCGAAGGCCCTTCACTTTGGTCAATTCTGCGGCTTTCATCTTGAGCTGAGTTGAAGTGAGCTCCTCCGAGATCTATATCTTGGTACCTCTCAACTTATTGGTTTGCTTGAGAACCCTTCTTCTTACCATCTTATCATTGACAACTAGTTTGGCTACTAGTTTGGCTTGTGCTCCCTGCTGGGTAGCACAAACTATGTCTTTTAAGTCCCACTCAAATTGGGGGGTTGCTTCTATAATCTGATCAATCTTTTTGTCATACTCCCATCATGCCAGCCCTTAAGGTAATCCTCCTATGTGTAGACTTAGAGAAAGAAAATAAAGATATATTAATGTCCTCGGGAGACCTCATAGGCCTATGGGACAAAACACACACCAAAAAAACTGTGCCTTATAACATCTGGATAATCCAGAGGTGAGTAGTGCACATGGCATCTCAGATTGAGGTTATTATAGCACACATGTAGATTCCAGTACTATGATAATAGTGGCCTTCATTACATCAGTTTAAGACTGAGGGTCTTTGGGTTTGGATCTGAAGTCTCTAATGAGTTCTTTTCCATCTCTGTAAACCAGCCCATTTATCTTCCTTGTGAGCTTCCTTCACTTTAGCTAATTCTGTGGCTTTCATCTTGAGCTGAATCGGGGTGAGCTCCTCTGAGATCCATATCTTGGTACCTCTTTATTTGTTTGCTTAAGAACTTTGCTTCTTGCTATCTTGTCCTTCAGAACTTATTGGGCTTGTGTCCCTTGTTGGAGGACAGCAACCATATCTTTCGAGTCCCATTCAATCTGGGGGATTGCTTCTGTGACATGCTCAAGCTTTTCTGCCATGCCAGCCCTCGTGTAATCCGGGTATTATTAGCCCTTCTTTCCTGTTCTTGTACTTCTTCATAGACATCACATGTATTGATTTTGTTGCCCATCTTTGCTGTAATTTCCTGTTTAACTGATTTGACCTGAGTGGTAACTAAGTCCTGGACTTTGGTTACCAGCTTTGGTTTGAGCGCTGCTTCGATTTGTATATGTAAAACTTCCTATACGATTTCCTGTTTTCCTTTGTTTTCCATATTGAAAACTTTCATCTCCAAAGAGGCAAATCAGGCCTAGCCTCTCTGAGTTCTTGCTGTAAATAAGAGACTTGTTCCTGTAGGTTAGAGAGGGAGTCGGGGCAAAACCAGTAATGGCAGCAAAAGAAAGTTTTCTTGTTGTAGGGGTCGAGGTTGGGGTCAAGATAACAGGTTTCTTCTCCATGTAGGCCTTCGAGAGCTCCATGATGGCCTGTGAATAGTTTGGAGGCCCTTTTGCTGTCTCTAACACCCCAAACTGAGCCCGGGGATCAGCTCAGCCAGGGGCTGAGAATGGGCTGCTGTTGCGCTCCCCTTAACGCTGGAGAGAGAGAGAGAGAGAGAGAGAGAGAGAGAGAGAGAGAGTAGTTATACAATGATCTATTTGCACTGGCGCTGATGGTCCATGGAGCCAAAGGTTAGTGCCATTGATATTTTAAGGCATAAAGACTGCTCTTTTTGGCATTTTAAACTTGATGAGCTGGTGGGCATGTTATTTGCTGGATGCTCATAAGCCTTGTGCATTATGCTAAATAGGAGGAAATCAAGTGCTGAAGCCACTTAGATAGAGACTGTCCGACAAAACATCGTAACAGCAGTTTAGGTGTAATGGCTTCCTGTTTATGAGAACATTATCAGGAAGCACTAGTCTCGCAGATTGTCATTGAAAAACTTGACTTTTATCATAAGGATTCTAAATGTATTTTTTGCTTTGCTGATTACTTCTCAGGCTAAACTGAAACATTGTGTTTTTTGCATGATTATCTTATTTTCCGTAAAATGTAGTGCTTCTTTGTTTTCTCCTCAAGTTTAACCAGTGGGTTTTCATAGCTTACAGAAACTAAGCTGAGTTTGGAATCGTGGGCAGCTTTTAATCTTGGGACTCGCAGTGATAACAACACGAGCACCTGAGTTGTCATGGCAAATGAGGGCAGTTCGGGTCCTTCCTGTTTTTGCTTTTCCAGCCTTGGCTTCTTTGGTGTACTCCACTTGTGCAAGCTACTACAGGATGTGTAAGGGCCTTATTTTTCAAAGCTCCTATAAGTTAAAATTTGATCTGATTTAATGGTCTTACTAAGATCTATATATGAAACATATATTTGATATACTCGTTCTATGCAAATCAGGTCAGCAACTTGTTACAAACTTTCCAATGCCCGTACAGAAACTGTAATAATGGCTGCCACGAGACGAGGATACAGAACACTAAACACTTTCTAGGCTTAAATTTCCACCTCATAACAGTCGTGGAATTTGTCACACCTTTGACTTAGCATGCTCACCAATACGGATAAATAGACACTATTGAAGGTCACTTCTCCCATCTTCACCTCATTCCTTTAGTGCCCAAAATCTGTTTGATGTTCAGATGACTGTTTCTTGTTACTTCTAGTGTGCTAGGTAGAGAGATGATCCGTGAACAACTTACCAATCTGCTGAGAGCTCTAAGATATAGTGAAGGCAAAACTGTACGGCTTGGTTGCTTTTGCATGACGAATTTGGGCCTTCTGGGTTCACCAAGATATGTTTTAATGCCCTAGTGAACATGCAGGTATCGTCAACTGAATTGTTTCCAAATGTGTCCGATACTTCATTTTATATCTAGCAGTGTATTGCCATAACTTAGAGTTTATTTGGGAGGAACTGAAATAAAATATTCATCTTCTTAAGCAGCTGTATTCTTTGATGAAGGGAGACCTTTGTTTGCGCCCTGGGGTCAAGAAAAGCAAACCTTGATTTACCAAAATGTAGACTATTTTTTATTAGTCTTCTCTTGAAGTGCTAGCCTTATCATGACAGTTTTCCCTTCACTTTCAGACTTTTTGACAAAAAGCTAGCTCAAAGAACTTCGTATAATTATGCGCAACTGTGAGAACAGATTTTTATCGCATAGCCTGCAGCCACCATGGAGTGCTCATGATGTGATCATGTCGTTGTAGCTATTCGTTACTGTGCGATGAAGTTGGTGCTTTTAACCTTAAACTGGATCGTTCTTTCTTTGTTTTGCATTATCGGTTTCGGCATTTTCCTAGTTCATGGGTGTGTATGTTTGTATACGTACATACCATTAGAAGTCATTGCTTCATCGTGGGTCCTTGTCTTAGTACTAGATTGTCCACATGTAAGTCCCCCCCAGCATATGTCTTGTACTTCGATTTTGGGGTAGTTTTGGTAGGCTTAGGATGGCTCATGCATAGGGCCATAAGGGCCCATATATAGAACCCAAAATGGGGGTTTATGGCAGTTTGCTGTCTTGCTTTGTTAGTCCAGATCCCATTCAGTTTGCTCATCTCTCTATGCAGACTCATGCTAGTGTTTGTTCTTATGTCTTTGGAGAAGCTTCGTCTTATGGTTTCAGTGTAATGGAGTAGTAATGGTCAATCAGTCCTTCAAATCCCAAATTCATCATCTTGAGTAGAGATGTACAATCTCAATAGCATGTAATATGTATACTTAGATTATGCATGGACATAGTAGATATATCATGGTGCTCACAACGCACTAAAGGCTGTTCTCAATTAGGTCATAATCACCCATTATGGGCCAATATAGGAATATTTTAGAATAATACATTAGATGTGTATATTGGTAGAAAATATTTGCATGATGCACCCTCGCCTTATCCCTCTCTCCCTATTTCCCTATGTAAGCTATAATCCATGGAAGGACAACATGATAAACCGACTTTGTACACACTGTCCTTTGAGAATCTAGATTTATATGAGAGGAATGGGAAGAGAAGGATGCATCTGCTATTGTCATTGCGATGGTTGTAGCTTTTGTCAAATGACAATAGCAGATGCATCGTTCTCTTTCCATTGTGATGATTGTAGCTTTTGTCAAAATGACAATAGCAGATGCATCCTTGTCTTCCCATTCCTCTTGTAACTGACAATATCATTTTGACAATAGGTACTATTGTCATTTTGACGATTCCATGTGTGACACATACAAAATATGCTATTGTCATTTTGACAAAAGATATTATTGTCATTTTGAAGATACCATATATCAATTTGCTATTGCAGATGTAAATGACAATATGCTATTGTCATTTTGACAAAAGTTACTATTGTCATTTTGACGATACCATATGTGACGCATGCAGAATACCTGCCTTGTGAGGCTTGGAAGACATGGAAGGCCATATATAATGGCACTTGAACTTTCAACTTTCAAAATGACTTGTCTTTTTCGTGAATGGGTTTCAGTCACAAAGAATGTCATGAAGGTGAAGGTGATATATGACAAGCGAGCTGCTGCAATTGAGGAGTCCATCAAGAGTGAAAACCTTACTATGCTTGTTCTTAGTGCGTCGTTACATGTTTTTTTCAACTTCACAACATTTTTAAAGTGGAGATTCGAGCCACCTAGCTCCAACAAGAATAGTATTATGTTGTCTGGTGAGCAGGAAATGTTGGAAAGGTCACCTCCCCATCTGTAAGCCCCCAAATGAGGAGAGTGTGAGGGAGGAGGGCAGAAGATGCCCAAAGAAGAGAGAAAGAGGGGGCTGCCACATGGGCAGCACCTCACAAAAGAAAAGGACTGCAACAGATGGTGCCCAATACAAAGCATGGAACTGGTTTGGAAGAGGGCAGATCTGGAGCAGCAGAAAAGGGGCAGCAATGCCTGCGATACGCCGGCCTGTGGGCAGGAAAGAAGCCTACAGGAGGGCCTGGCAGCAGCAAAGGGAGGGGCTGCAAAAGGGCAGCACCCTGCCCTTACAAAAGGCCATGGAGCTGGCTGGTCAGCCAGATCTGGTCTGCCATATGGCCCAGCCCACAGCCCTATATATAGGGAGATTGGAGGGAGCCAGCCACTCAGCTGGCACACAAAACAAGGGGGTTGGGCCCCCTCTTGAATGCATAGGTCATACAGCCCAAGGAGAGCTGCCCACAGCCCAAGATAAAGGGCTGGTGGGGGCGGGATTGCACTCCCCCACACACTGTGTGCTCTCCTGGGCTATTCTATCAGTCTTCTGCTATGCGTATCCTCTGTTGGTTGATTTCTAACATGGTATTAGAGCCCAAGTAGGAGGCTCACAAGTTTGGGAGCTTGAAGGCAAGGACCTTGGCGAAGGACGACCCTGATTCAGAAGCTCTTGGGAATTGACTTCCACGACTGGAGGACAGTGCCCTTACGAGGAGGAGGGTGACTCAGGCTCAGTCGGTGCGTACAGAGTTCTCATCTACAAAAGGTTGAGTTCGCTTTTTGATTTTGTTGTGTGGTTAAGCAGTAGAGATGTCGATCTCAGAAGCAGAGGCCTCTTCAGCCTCTTCTCTCCCTTCCTCCTACCCCAATCGAGTTCTTTCTTTCACCATCCCTAACGTTGGAGAGTTCGGAAAACTAGATGGGACTAACTATCCTATCTGGAAGGTGAAGATCCAGAGTCATCTAGTGGCTCGAAAACTGTTGTAACTGACAATGGGAATGGAGGCGAAGCTGGAGGATGTGGTGGACAACAAGGGGAGGATACTCATACTAGTAGATGGAGAGGAGCTTGAAGCATGGGAAGATAGAGGTGCCCACGCCCTGGCATTGTTCATAGGGACTACGGCGGACTCTGTGCTTCCTCACATCCAGATGATCGACACGTCAGTAGAGGCATGGGCTATTCCGAAGGATTTGTGTGAGACAGATAACACATCCCGGATCTTGCTTCTTCATCATCAGCTCTACAACTTGGATATGGATGAAGGAGATTTGGTACATGACGACTTGACGAAGGTCAAGGTGGTGAGGGATCAACTAGCATCTATTGTTGGACTTGTGGCAGTTGGCCTTGATGGCATTGAGGAGGCGACCTCAGAATTTCAAAAGCTTCGTTACGACTGTGACAACAGACAGAGGACCAAACCTTTGACTTTTGAGGAGTTGGGTTCATTATTGCTCTAGGGAGAAGCTAGGGAGAAGCTCTACAATAGCGACAATGATGACAAGGCATTGCTAGCAAAGGAACGGGCAAGTCTAATGTTGGCAAGCCCAAAAAGGATGACTTTGGAGATGAGGAGGATACTTCCAAGAAGAGGAAGCATAAGAAGAAGAAGTGCTTCTATTGTGACACGCCAAACCATTTTGCTAAGGATTGCAGAAAGAAGGCGGCAGATCAGAAAAACAAAAAGAGGAGTCTGACTCAGATTTAGATGGTGACACAAAAGCCAAAGCTAATGTGGCAGTCGAAGAATTGGTCTTGGTGACATCGCCGTGTGTTAGTGAGGTCAGATATGCCGACCTAGAAGCCACAGTGAAGATGTCTGGCATTGAGATGTCGGGCGAAGGGGAGTCAGAAACCTTTGTGAAGGTGAAGGATAGCATGGAGTGCTTGGAATCTTCTAGGTGTGTGGCTATTGATATGGACACGAGGGTGGATTCCATGAGTGTCCTAGGGTTTCATGCTCAGATGGTTGCTTCAAATTTAGAAGGGGACAGTATAGGATTGCATAAGTTATTGGTATGGGCCTCGATGAGGTGGATGGTTTGCTTTCAGAGCAAGCACACAGGCAGTACGACAATCTGGTATGTACTTGATCCTTAATTTAAGCCTTTATAGCATGCTGTGGAGAGAATCCGCTCTTCATATGTCTCAGGTAATGTGAGATTGGAAGGAATGGGCCTTCTTCGAAGGCAGAAGGGGAAGTGTGGGTGCTTCTTCAAATCTCGGACACAGATTGCTAGAAGATGATGGACAAGGTATAGTGAATCCAGAAGAGTTCTTGCTTGAGAGCTCAGTGAGATTTCTTGGGATTTCATTTCTCTAGATGGTTCTTTTTTTGTGGACCTTGCCAAAGGAAGGACAGGTTGAACTTGAGAGCATGGTGCCTGGAAGGCTCTAGGTTGTTCACTCATTATGAGGGGGACAACTGGAAGATCATGGCGTCCGGATTGCTCGAGTTCGAAGGCGGGAACGTGGCTGAAGGTGGTGGTGCCATTTGGTGCTACCGTGGATGGACCTGTGTACCAGGATGGTTGGCTTGTGCAGTTGCATAGAGGGTTTCATCATGGGAGCTACTGGGGCAATGTCATCGACGTGTTGGCATTGGGCCGAGATGTGTCAGTGAGAGGGGGTGTTGGAAAGGTTACCTCCCCATTTGTAATCCCCCAAATGAGGAGAGCGTGGGGGAGGGAGACCTAGGGCGGAAGATGCCCAAAGAAGAGAGAAAGAGGGGGCTGCCACATGGGCAGCACCTCACAAAAGAAAAGGACTGCAACAGATGGTGCCAAATACAAAGCATATAACTGGTATGGAAGAGGGCAGATCTGGAGCAGCAGAAAGGGGACATCAACACACTGTTTGAGCTCCTGGGCTATTCTATCAGTCTTCCGCTGTGCGTACCCTTTCTTGGTTGACTTCTAACAGGAAAGGCTCAAGGAATATGACGGTGATGTGAGAAGAGCAAGTTTTCACTGCCTAGGCAAAGGGCAAGAGTGATGTCGCAACAGTGTGTTTGTGTGATTGTGTCAACTAATGAAAAGAGAAAGACAAAGGAGTGTGACGTCTTTTTAATGCAAGCTTCAATACAAAGATTTGGATTGTTGTCACAACTTTGTGGAAAACCTCATCAATAGCTGTTGTACATGAAAGGTGTGGGTTACTGTCAGGAGAAAGAGGATGAGCATATGCTAAGTCTCTTGATGCAGGTGAACGGAAAGACCAGAGGACCCTTGACCGACTTCGTAATGAAAGGCAGGCTAAAATTGATGAGCTCAAAGAGAGAACTAATTACTACTTGACACAGCAGCTCATCCATGTATGTTCCTTTAGCATGGGCGAAAGCCTTCTAAATTATCTATCTCTGCATGCTTCTTGCTTTGAGCTTTCGGTTATCGCTAGTTTTGTTGTACAGTTTCCTGTTCATAAATCCAATCTGGACTCATGTATAATAGTTCTCGTACTCGTGTCAGAATTGTCTTAATGAGGATTCTAGCCATGACAGATACTTTTGTAAGTTTTATACACCTGACATTGCTGTCTGGCTGCAGAAATATGATTCTGATCCAGCAGCAAAAGAAGCTGCAGCAAGAGTTCTGGCTTCAAAGCTTGGTGTAGATGCCGGAATCAAGTTGTCATTTGAGACATCAAGCAGTGATGACAACAGGCTTGCTTTAACTGAGGCAAAGAGCCAAGATGTACAACTACCTGATTCGACTGGACTTAGGAGGCGGACAAAACACCAAAAGACCCCTAGCATAAGTCAAGTACTTTCTTCTGAAGGTCATACACTCAATGAGGCAATGACGGGACCTGGGAGGATGGGTCCATGGGAGCAGGGAATGGAAGTTGAGCAGCATGGACTAAAGGCCAGTGGTGGAGGGTGGGTTGCTCGTCTAGCTGCAATGCTAGTTGGTGAAGACCCAACTCAGTGTTATGCTTTGATATGTGGGAACTGCCACATGCATAATGGTGGGTACAGTTGCTCCCATATTCTCTTTATTATGTATTTCCATTCGCCATTATGATATTGATTTCATATCTTCAGTGTGTGCACGTATGTGTATGCGCTCATTAGGAAGACCCTTTCTATACAGGAAGGGGTCGTCCTAAACATTATCTTTTTGGTATTAAGTAGTATTAATGGCGTTGCAGGGCTAGCAAGAAAAGAGGATTTTCAGTACATAACTTATTACTGTCCCCATTGTCACTCCTTGAATGGATCCCATCAACCAGGAGATATTGGGGAAGGCAGCAATCTACTGGAGGCAAGTGCCAAGGAGGGAGGCTCTCAACAACTGAAAGATGATGCCTTTTTGGGGAAGGCTTCTGTAACAGGGATTGCTACTGAATCGGGATCCCCTGGGCATAATACTACCGTCTCGTGAATGGTCTAAATTTTATTGAATGCTAGTCTTCTGATTTTGGCCTTGATATGAAGTTGTTGTTCGCTAGCAGAGGTTTCCTCGAGCGTGGGAAGGTTATTTGTGAAGCCTTTGTGAGTGGCTTGGTTCTGTTGGTTAAATGCCCTGCCGAGAAAGGTTTAGAGTACAAAGAGAATGATGTGGCTTTGATTGAGGGATGTGAACATGGCCATGCCCACTGATTGCTGGTAGTGCCTGATCTTCAATTTGGCATCTGAAAGGATGAAGTTGGACACTCAAAAGCTCAACACAGAGTGGAAATTGTTCCCTCTAAAATCTAGGCAATATTCTTCACTTGATATTAACCTCAGCTGCTTTTGGTGGGGGACGTGTAAGCAAACTGGACTGTACGATTTGGCATCGGTATTGTCTCTATGCAAGATATTCTTAGAATCTCTTATGTTATGTTACTGGTATGTGAATATGCATTTAAAACTGTGCTTCATGCGTATATCACCTTCTTCACGTGTTGTGATTTTTGGAAGGGCTTGTGTGCTGCTCTCTCCACCCTCCTGTTTGGGATGACAAAAAATAAAGATCAAAGCTGTATAGAATGCATCAATCGAGGAGAGTGAGGTGGGTGATTTCACATATCCATTGAACAATGAATTTGAGCGAAGGCAGTGATATCGATTGCCATTCAACTCCTACGTATTTGCCTACAATGTCCAGACACTGTCCATTTTATCAGCAGCTGGAACTAAGCATGATGATTGGAACCTAAAATATTGGCATATTTTGTCTTGATATTCACAAATGTAGACATTTAAATACGGATCAAACACATATAAACAGTTCGGTACGGTTCATTTCAATACTTCACCATTCTTTTTGCGAGTTTGTAAGTATGTGTTATTGGTGTACAATCTATACGTATGTGGCATTCTTTTTATGGTAGCTCTGGTCATAACTGATATTGCGATTTCCGGCCCCGTCCAGCGGCCTTCTCTTCTGCACCTTCCTTTCCCCCCTGCTCATGGGCTGTGAGCCATCTGCATAGCCCGACAGCTTTTCCCTGTCCCGTTGGCCACAACATCGACCCCTGCTTGCAAGTGCGATTGATCTCCTCCAGACCTATGGCCCAGTCACCTTGCCCTCTCGATGATTTGTGTAGCAGTGCCAACGAGCAGTGAAGTGGCAGCATGGTTGCTGTATCTGTTGCGCCTTCTGTTTGCAGTGCCCTTCTCGTTGCACACCTCCACCTCTGCTGTGGACGATTTGTGCTCGACGTGGGTGTGAGCAGGGCCTGTTGACCAACTTGGTCTGTGAGCAGGGCTTATAGAGAGATGACCCCTTGCTCCATAGAGGTCCAGCTGCGGGTAAACAACCTTGCTAAGGGCCTAGGCTGGAGGCAAGGTTTGGTTCAAGACAAGGGTTGTGAGCATGGATGTTCAGGTCGTGAATGGGAGGTTTGGACTGTATTCAAGGTGGCATAATGCTGCTATTTCGGAAGTGCTGAACTGGATTCAAGGAGCAGCTTTTAGTTTGGATCATGATCTTGTTGGTGACTTTTTGGTCTGGCCACTAGGGCTCTGATGGCAGCTCCCTCAACCTCCTCAGCCATTCGGATCTCCCTTTCCTGGAATAAGCAGTAGATAGAATTCCTTTAGGACTGCATGCCCATTCAGAGTCAAGTTTGAGACTGGATTCAGGAAACTCTGGCACTAGAAGGTGACCATGGCAGAGGCGTCACTACCAAGGCCCTTGTGGAGCAGAGCCCCAGCTTCCTTGGCCCTTGTGGAGTTGAGCCCCATGTTCCAAGGTCCTTGTGAAGCAGAGCCCAATTTCTTCATACCTTGGTACCACGGTTTTATGGCAGACGACATGGAGATGACACATCATGTGTCGAGGTTTCTAGTGATGTTATGCTTCTCAAGGCTCTCGAAGGAATATAGAATCATTCGTTCTTCCATCGAGGCTTGCCTTTGAATTGTGCTAAGAGTCCCGGTCCACAATAACCTTGGTCCTTGTGGATGGTGGTGTTGCGTGGGGCAGGGTGATTGCAGAGTTCCTAGAGTTTTGCTCAAGGAGTTTCTTCTAGAGACCTTGGACAATGGTGAGTTTAGACAAAGGATCAAGGTTTTAGGAAACTAAACACAGTGTCTTAGGTGCAAATAGAAGGCGTAATACAAGTTGTGCCTCCCACACAGTCGAGAGGAGAGACGATAGGCCTCTCCGCACAGTCAAACAAAAACACGAGTCTTAGACCCCTCGGGTTAAGCCTTTCGAGGGGGATTGGACTCGTGTGGAACGTAAGAAGTTGAACAAGTTGTAAAGAATCGAAGATGCCATGCACATCCTTGACAGCCAGTGAGAATGAGGTCTCTTCCAACCTCAGGACGTCCTCGGACACCTCAGCATATTGTTCCCAATCGATTGATGAGACTCCTCTAGGGCCTTGTGTAGGTTGAGGTACCCTTGGTCCCTCTATTACCATCATTTGTCTCATCTCCTTGGCCTTCCTTCCCCCTTCAATCCCACCCCCAGTTGCCTCATCAAACCCTTCCCTTTGCCTTATTCTCCTCCTTCCCTTTTGCAACCTCTCATTGCCCTTTTAATGTAGTTGGTGATCACACTCACCACCAGCCTTGTAATCCTTCCTTTTCCTAGCTTTGACTTTGACTCCTTCCCTTTTCTTGTGTCTCAAAGAGCCCACCATCCTTGCTTAGGCCATTTGCTCGCTTTGGCCATAGCTCGGCTTCCTTGTCTCAATTCCAACTTGTATCTTTACAAAGCCATGATGTGGTCCCGTTAGTACCGCAGCACGAGACTCTTCTCCATCTCTGTCCTAGGAACGGAAGCCTTATCCAAGATAGTCTCTCTCAAGAGGATTACCAAAAAGTGCGAGAGCCAAAAAAAGCGAGTGATACAAAACAATTAAAGATTTTATAAATCTCCTATTTGAGTAGCAAAAAATTATAATTTATTTAAAATTTCATATGTTTCCTTAATGCTAGACAGATAAATATGCATATAACTTTAAAGATAGTAACATTAATTTCACATTCCCCATAAGAGAGAGGGCATGTTTCATTGTTAAGTCATCATTGGTAACAAAGATAATCTCTACTACAATCAAGTTTTCTCTTTTTACCATAGTAATTGAGATCATCAATGCAACCTTTGAGGTGAGGCTTTTCCAAGGACCTCTTGAATGGATTAGTCTACATTTCATGCAAATGTAAATGCTTAGCTTTATTAACTCTATTCACTCTTGGAACAAAAACCATGTTCTTTGTTATTGAAAAAATAAAACATCTCTCTCCAATGATTCACTTTTACATCTTATTAGTCCAATCGATGTAACAAAGTGATTATAAATTGGTGCATGAAATTTTACTCGATGGTGCAATAAGACATGATAATCATCTAAATCATGCCTTGCTATTTGATTTGATATGTAATATGATCCCATTTGGACTTGCAAATCAAAAGATGCAAGGATGTGAAAAAATCATCATTTGGGTTAAAACTGAGAGCGTGTTAATGCGCTCCTTGTTTTGGTCCAAAAGGCGACATTTTCACATCCCTGTATCTTTGTAAGTTATTAAAATTTGGTTGTTTTGGCCTAAAAGATGAGTTTTGGACATCCCTGCATCTTTTGATTGTCAAATCCAAATGGCATAATGTTATATATCAAATCAAATGACAATATATGAATATCATGCCTTTTTGTACCATCTAAAAAAATTATGCGCATCAGAATATATGCATTTTTGATTGATTTGTTGTATTAAATTTAAAGCAAGGTTTCCCATAATAGGGAGCAAGAAGACACTTTCTATTTTGATTTTTTTTAAAAAAGCTAAAATTTAATATCCTTTGCACTTGGGGGTTCACTCTTAATAAACCCAGAAAGCACCAGGGGGTTCACCCTTGTAAGTGTTCACATTTTCAATCTTAAAATTGTGAAACCTCTTCATAAATCTACATATTTAAATTACATTAAGTTGCTATTTTATAAATCCCATCATGTATATAAATGGCATTAAGTCTCCCCATTGAAAGGATACCCCTCAGTACACTAAAGTGCTATGTTACATGTTTATGAGTGACCTCCAGGGTAATTGCCAAACTCAAATGGGGTCACGTTCTTAAATTTTGACTATTCAATTTAAAGAAATGTGACACATAACCCCCCTTTTGACTACTTTCTACTTCAAGCAATTATTTTATGGGTCACTTACATTCTTTCTTTGCTTGGTTGATTTTTCTACCGCTTTAACAAATCCTCACTCGCTTTTTTGCTTTATCAACTCTCTCCTCTCAAAAGGGGGGATCCTATTAGAGACATTGTGAGCAATTACCATCCCTTTTGGGGCTTTATTTTGGCAGTCGTAAGAGAGGATTAATAGACCCCCTCTATGATGCGGGGTCAGATGTTCCGCATGATGGATTAGTAGTTGGGGTGAGGGAAAGAGCTTTGGATTACCCATGGTCAGATGGTCACCTTTTAGTTTACTGTTTGAGAGAGACAAGGGTTGGGTATAGTCGCCATGATTATGAATAGTTATAGTAGCTAGTGAATCTATGCATTAGTGGGCTAGGAGTGGGGACCTCCTCGATGATACAATTGGTCTTGAAGGTGGAGCCGATCATGACTTTGGTGCATTGTCACACGTGCAAACTACTCGTCTTGAATTTCTAGAAAATCCACGATTGTTTTACTTATAGGAAGGCCTTGTTTGCCACCCTCCCCATGACCATGGTGAGTTGGAACTTGCATGGCCTAAATGATCATGCATGTCGTTAGCCATAATAGCTAGGCATGTTAGATGGGGTTGACGGTCGACAAATATCTATAGATTGTTGGCGAAATTGAGCTCATTTTGAAGTTTTTGCCGTTTCTTGCACAGATTAAGTTCAAATCTGTGCAACATTTTTGGTACAATCGGAGTAAGGACTTTGATCAGTTACCCTTACACCTGAAATGGAGATGTAGCTTGAATTTGCTTCAGGATAACATATGCTAAGCTTTGTTGCCGTAGCACCCTATGGCTAGAACCTCTAACCTATTACACCATCTTGCCCATGTTGTCAATGTTGGGAATGGGTTCCGTGAAGAACTAATTGAAGATTCAATGCAAAGTCTTGTTGAGGTTATTCCTGGTGACCCCTTGTACTATAATTTTAAGTGTGCATGCAACAAAAATCAATCTCACTACATAGAATGATCCTCTCCATTGAATCTCCTTTGTACTATAGAGAAACAATGAGGCTAGTTTGACAATGTGTCCCATGTTGATGCATAGATAGTCAAAACCATAACAATCCGTGAAGGTTTGATCTTAGCAGTTGGCCTTTTACTTTGGTGAGGAAGGTTGCAAAGACCTCACGGGTCTATGAGTCAAAGTACAAACACCAAAAAGTGACTACATTTGGATAGCTAG